>NW_026850121.1:0-600000 GCF_030869225.1 Colletotrichum abscissum
ATAGAGAGATGGGTTGATAGGGGAGTCAGACGATCGATGACTTACAGGATCTTATTACCTACCTTACCTTACTTTACCTGCCACATTTGAACTCCCGGCAACTTCACCCAAGCAGCCAGGACAGGACAGGACAGGACAGGCCCCCGGAGATTCGGAATCTCTCACAGCTTTCCCACTTCACGTGAGCTGAGTGTCCGCAAAAGCAGCTCGCGAGATTTTTGGAACAGGAAATGGGCAAGATGGGCAACACAATGGACAAGAAACCTTACTCCGGGAAGCCGAAAATGCCAGGTCTTGGCGGCAAAGGGCGACAATCACAAAGTGCGCGGAAGCCGCTCTGCGGGGCCGCCGGCTGGGGTACCCACCACTCGCCGTCTCTTTCACATTCTGCCTCTTTGAGTCTACCTTAGTTGTTGTGTACTCCGTAGGGAGAGAGACGGAGAGAGTATCGTCGTCCTGACGTCTCTCCGCCCCCGTCTCCTCCTCCTCCTCTATCCGTACGTACTCGATACACATCAGGGTCCAAAGCGGACCATCACCAAGGCCGCGCGCAGGCAGGTAGGCAGGCACTGGGAGTCTGGCAGGCAGAAAAGTGTACCTACTCCGTAGCCTACGGGGATGATGCCCCGGGGAAACATCAAAGAGGGTACGGATACTTCAGTGAGGTTCTCATTTCCTTCTCGTCTCCCATCTTCCCCCACCCGTGCCACCCTTCTTTTGCCTGGCGCGCGCCGCCGCCGCCATGCTTGTCCCTGCCCTTTTTTTTCTTTCTTCTGGCCCTGCGCGGCGTGCCTTGTGTCCCCTTGTCATAAAGGCACCGCGCTAGGTATGCCCCCCTCTGCGACAGTGCGACTAAAATCCCCCCATAACCTTGCAATGCCTCTTTGCGGTTACTGCAAAAAAGCTATGGGACTCTGACAGTTGAACCTCCCTCTGTGATCCTCTTTCCTTCTCCCCTCTCTCACTCTCAGTCTCTCAAGCCCCCCCCCCCCCCAGTGATGGCCTCTTTTAAACACTTTCTTGCTACGATCCATCCCTCCCCCCGTCCCCTCCCCTTCCCCCCTTGACCCTGAACGGACCCGATATCCACTATCCCGTCTGAAAAGGGTAAAAGTTTCGACTTCTCAGGCTGCGGAAAAGCAGCATGTCGCATCCGGGCCAGAAGGGCCGCAGACACGGCCTGGCTGTGGATGGTAGTCGCTCTGCTCATCGTATGAGAACTCGAAGCGGGTGCTTTTATAGCGTACTTTTCTTGCCGGTGTGGGTATCCACCACCACCACCCGCGCCGCCGTTGAGGAAAAGCCACACCCGCAACCGCAGCGCAGGGCACATCTTTCTTCTCTCCCTCCATGCCATCTGGTCTGCCTTTCCTGGTCTCCGGGTCGTTCATACCCTTCCCACAGCCCAATCACCCTCGCCTTCGCCCGTTCCTGGGCAGTAGGGGGGCAGGAGGAAGAGAGGGCACGGACGGGGCGCCCGTTGAAGAGGGCTAGCCCCCCCCCCCCCCGGCGGGACCCTCCCTCCAGCCCGACATGAAGCATGAACATGGGTTTGATGTGACGAACAAGGCGTGCTAACTCGTCTCTCAACGTCGTCGTAATTGCTGTTCGACAGTGGTGTAGCAGTAGAAGAGGAGAACAAGTCGCTTTATTTCTCTTGGCGTATCCTGATGACGATGGCATGAATGGGCCAAAGTACGGGTAGATGAGCTGTCTTCCCCCAGTCCATGGTCATGAGACGACTCCGAGCGTAGTCTCGTTACATTGGGCGCGTCGGCGAGTGCGAATGCTGCCTTGGTCCCGAGAACTCGGAAATCCTGCCTGGAGATAGATGAGTTGCGAGTTTTGGCCCATCCCACAGTGTCATGACAGGCAGGCGGATTGGACGGCGTCGTCGGGTAATAGCATCGGTAGGTATCAAGGCAGCCTATTCGTAATGGCTGAGGACATCGACATGGAAGATTCGCGACGATGGCGAAGGAAGCTCGCGACTGATGTAGTTGGCCTTGTGTGCACAGGGGTTCAATGTAAGGTGATATTTGATGAGTGTATGTTTTTAAGTAATTGTTGCAAATGGCATACATGAATATAGACAGTGAAATTTAAAGGTACGCGAGATAATGATATGCGGAACGCAGAAGAGCCCTTGCCGCCTGTCGTCCCCCTTTCCCTCCCAGGATGAGAAACCATACGAAATGAGTGGTATCTTTTCAGCCAAAACAAGAAATCCAAGACCAAAACAAAAGGAAACAGAATGCAAAATGACAAGGAACAATCTATACGTCGTCACAGCCGCTTGGGCTTGGGGATAGCATGCTAGGGCCAACCTCGTAGGAGGCTACCGTCGGAAGAAGTGAAGGTCACCATCACAGGTGGTGTTGATGTGTGCGTCGTAGATTTTGTCTGAACCTCGACGATTCTTCAGGCCAACTTGGGCTTGGGTGCCATGCGTGCTCTGACGGCCCTAGGCTTTGCTGGTGCTCTTTTCTTGGCAGGCTGCTTGCCCTTGGACTTGCTGGACGAGGATGCCGTCTCTTCCTCGGGGCTCTCCTCCTCCATCTTGATCTCTACTTGGCGGCCGCGTGGGCGAGCTCTGGCCACCGTCTTGAATATGGGTTCTTCGTCGACACCGTCTTCGGGATCCTCGCCGCGGTACTCATATATTTCATCGAGTATCTGTTGTCGCTGCTCTGGGTTCTGCTGTAAGTCGACTGTGTCGTCAAGCAGGACAGCGCTGCTCGTGGCGAGGTTTCTCAGGCGGGTTTTCTGCTTCTTTGTTCTCCGCGACTTCCCCGGCTGAGTAGTAGGCTCGGCTGTGTAGCCAGAATCTACCATGCCACGCTCGACTGCCAGGTACTCAACGTCGCTTGCGCCCCATGCAGTTGTTTGTCCGCCGCCGAGCTCCTTAAACTTGCGATGGACCATCTTGAAATAGTAAGCATCGACGTGATCGAACGCCATTTTGAGTTTATGTCTCTGGTATTTTGTTAGTTATATTGCTCACAAAAATATCCCAACACCATGAAGATGACTTACATCTCTGAGTGACCACTCCAGAAAGTTGGATCTTCCTCTGGTCACCTGCATTTGCAAACGTGCAGCAGAGCTTGTCATCCCGAACCTCTCTCTGTGCTCACCCGCAATGACTTCCCACATTCCGGTGCCCTTGTTACCTGAGAGAATCATGTCCCTTTGACGATGGAAGAGGAAGGCGACGTCTTCAGGGCATTCCGGCTTGACGACGAATTCATCAGGGAGCGAGTCAATATGCGCCATCTCGTCATCGGCGGTCGGCTCTTCAGATGATTCTGCCTCGGACTGTTCCCCTCGACCTCTAACGCGAGGAGATCTTTGGCACCGGCCCGCTGCTTGTTGGTTGTTTTGACGGGCTCGGGTAGGTCCTCGAACGACCTCGGGGCGTTGTATCTGTGTGCTTGGAAGGGCGTATCCCATGTAACGTCTTCTGGTGGCTTCAGACTTGAAGGATGTGATATCGGAGTCCTCTACCCAAGTGTGAGTCGGCGGCTGGGCATAGTACTGTGCCTGGGCTTGCGAAGGATGCGGAATTTGTCCCATGGACAGCTCGCCCATGATGGGCTGCGGCTGCATCATTTGCTGCTGAGGTTGAGACATGTAGTAGCCGTGGGGTGGCATCTGAGGGGACATGGAGCCCTGGTCCGATTGAGGTTGCGCGGAAACTGTGTAGTTACCAAAGTAGTAGTCTTCAGGAGGTTCGCGTTCGTGCTCAGGCTCTGCTTGGATGTAGTTCATCTCGAAATGACTCTCGGTTGTGGGAGGGTTCATGGCCATCGGAGAGCCAACCTGGCTCTGAGGAGCACTCATGGCAACAGTGTTATGCCAAGTCATCCTGGAGGACCCGGAAGGACTGGACTGGGGCTGCATAGGAGCCATCGCTGATGGGTACTGGGGAAGAGTTGTTGTTTGTTGCATGCAGGGCGAGCCGCCACCAGATACTGGAGTCAACATGTGGGATTCACCGAGTTGCGGCTGATGGTTGAAAGTTGTGACCTTGTATCTGTCAGACAAGCCTGAGGAGCCACTCAAGGATATATATGTCGACTTACAGCAAATGGAGGGCTTCTGAGGTCTGGGTAGATTGTGGTAGGAGGCTGTGCCACTGAGGTGCGCCTGCTGGGCATGGGGTCTGATATTCCGTCTGAATGCATAGTGGTTTGTTCGACGTAGTTCTGGCTCGTCATGATCGAGTGGATGACCAGGAGGAGTTGTGGACAATCGAGGTAGGTGTGGAATGTGAAAGTGAAAGTATTGAGGTTGTAGAGGACGGTGTGTAAGTGGCAATGGGGATATTCCAAAGAGTTGGATGTGGGCAAGAGCTTTGATAGTTTATGGTTGTGTGAAGCTTGTCTTGTCTTATAGGAGGATAAGAAGGGGGGAGATGGACAGTAATAAAGAATTCAAAGAGTCACTGAAGTCTGCCTCTCCGTAATTGGACTTGTCAAGTGGGATGGATGAGAAGAGAGCCTCGCGAGGACGAGATGGCCGCGGCCTATTAATGACGAGCAAAGTGGACAGCGATGGTGCCGATCCAAAGGTTTGTATTTTTTCGCAAGGGGAGCCTGCCAGTCGAGACGATTTGAACGAGTGCCACTCTCCAGGATAGAAAGCAGCGGGGACCATCGCCAGGGTTCGAGAAAAGGGACAGGGGGAAGGATAGTGTACACGAGGTACATGAGGCCGTTGTAGTCTGGAAGGTAAGGTAGGTGTAGGTAGGGCCGGCACACAGACCAAGAGAGCAGGAGACGAGGATGAGCAGGAGGAGGGGTTAGGCAGGACAGGCAGGACAAGCACAGTACAGCAGACAGAAGAGACGGCGACAACGATAGAGGCAGAACCAGAGACAGAGACAGACTTGCATGCGGGGGCATGGGTGTGGGTGGTTCCTCGCAGACGATAGCCGCCCGGGGCTGGTATGTACGGGTACGCAGTAGTGCAACTCTGTAGATGCGGGTCGATTCAGTCGGCCGAGCAGCTTTGGGGTCTTGTCTTGGGGCTTGGGGGGGGGGGGGGGGCGTGTGTCTGGAAAGACCAGATAGAGCGAGGGAAAGAGAGAAAAAAGGGCATGGGGCGTGTGTATCCACAACTCCATGGATGGGGGTAAAAGAGAAAGAGCAGGGGATAGAGCGAAAGATTCTGAGAGGCTACCATTGCCAGCAAGAACCACACCTCACACATACCTACATACACGATAGAGTAGTAGCAGAGCAGCAGCAGCAGTCCCAATGACATGACAGTCACACTCGCAGATGCAGCCCAGTCCAGCCCAGTAGGCTGTATCCGTAGCGATGTTACAGCCCACCGGAGCAGGACGTCTACCAGTCTCCCAGAAACTCGTCCAATGTACTCCGTACGCAGTAGAGTGTGTTTGCTCTGTCTCACCTCTGTCTCTTTCCGTGCGGCCGCCTTACAGCGCCTAAATGGGTGACAGGTGTGGGACGGGTGGGGAAGAGAACGTCTGATAGAGCAAGGCTCAGCATAGTAGAGCTTGATAGTGAGTCCGAGCCTCTGAGCATACATACCTACCCAGTCTTGCACTTCTCGATGATTTGAAGGTACCAATGAGAGTGGCGAAGGGTATAAGTCGGCCGCAGTACAGAGCGAAGAGGACAACCGCTTGTTTCTATGGCCTGGCTCGTCCGACATTGATACGTCTTTGTTTTCTGGAGCCTGTGTGCTTCGACATCCAGGCCTACCAGCATCTTCCTCTCACTCAGCTGCCTGGACTTCGTAAAGTAGAAGGAGCAAAGTTATTGGGCTGATTTTTACCTACGTGAATGGCGCGGACAGGTAGGTAGATGGGGTCTAGAATATATTAAACGTCCATTGGCGATGGAGACGCTCGATATGTGATGCTCCTCGTTCGCGGGCGAAGAATCCCAAAGGAGGGAGGGGGGGGATGAGCGTTGACCTGCGCCAGATGTGCTGCCTTCTCTGATGGATCTTAGATCGTACGGGTGCACGGTACACAGCTTTTCTCTCTCTCTCTTTTCCTCTCTCTCTCTCTCTCTCCCTCTCTCTCTCTCTCTCTCTCTCTCTCTCTCTCTCTCTCTCTCTCTCTCTCTAGCTGTAAGGCAGAGCATGTCAGGGATTAGGATCGGCAATGGGGTCTAATTCAGCGTGACAGAAAAAAAACCCCTCGATTCCGCTGCTCTGATTCCCTTGAGCCATGATGAATGTACTCGGATGGGGGCGGAAAGCATTGTCTACCTAGGCCATGATCCTTGATGGCATTGTGTACTGGTAGTCAGTATCCGAGATGACAGACTTGGGCAACAAGGCGGCATCAAGGAAGTAGTGTAGCACGGAAGCTGTAGCAGAAGAAACGACACGGGCACAGGCTAACTCCTGCTGGGGTTGTGGGATAACTCGGCTCTTTCTTCCCCCATACACAGTACGAGGACCAGTTACTTGGGACAACCCCGCCAGCCGGAGGTTACAGTGGATGGTAGGGCTCTCGCTGTACTTTGGAAAGTGCAGAACCGAGATGGACTTACCGGAGTTGAGTTGTCGAAAAGCAATGTTATCAAGTCTAAATGCTGGAAGGGTATTGTGTTTGGTGTGGGAGAAATACAGACTTGGATTGAAGTGTGGGTGACTGTAGTAGAACGGGTGACATTGTGACGTCTGGGAGCTATCAATCTGCGTCCGAGTTGCACATTACGCACGTAGTTACGCACGTAAAGGACCCAGATATGCCAAGATTGACGTGGACCATTACAACGGGGTTGCCCCGGGACGGGACTGATACGGGTTTGCTCCCGTGGTGGATTAGTTGATAGACGAGAAAAGAGGAATCAAATCGATCTTGACGCTATATTAGTGGGTGAACTCCCTGCTCTTAGTGCATCTCGATCCGATTGGAGAGAGATGCGGACAGAGTATAGCATTGAGGAAGTCTTGGAAATGTTAGCCATTTCCCGGCGATGGCAGGCATGGCAATGCGAGTGCCAGTCGGTAAGGTGTAGTGATATGTGTCAAAGAGAGGCGATGGCGTATTATGTAGAGTTCAATTATTTAACAAGTGTGGAGGTTGAAAATGTCGGAGCATAATTCCGGGGCTCAGGTAATGCAATGACCATCCGCTTACGGTAGCTGGAATGACCCGGTAATCAAACTCGCGAAAAAGGGCACAGTAAAATAATCAACGAAGAAAAATAAGGAAGTCGTGAGGATGTGCTACACTCGATGTCGGGAGCTGTCCCTGGTCGGCGTTTCGGGTCCGGGTCGACTTCAAAACGGGGGTTGGTGAAGAGAGAAAGAGGAAGAGAGGGAAGGCAAAGGATGTGTGAGTGAGGTGAGCATGGACTCTGTCTGTACTTCGGGGGTCGAGCCAAAGAGACTCAACAGAGGACAACGGCCGAGTCCACGGGTGTCATTGCATGAACCGTGTGATTGGCTCCATGAGCGGCCGCAACGGGGTCGGCAACCTGGGAAAGCCGGGGGTAGGAAAAGGCAAGTGGGGACGTTCATCTTGCGGTACGTATCGTGCGTGTGCCTGCCTCATTCTCATTCTAATTCTCATTCTGCTTCTTATTCCCATTCTCGTCTAGGTCCTGAGTGAGTCTTTCCTTCCGTCCCGACTCCCTGCGGCCTTTCTGCCTTCTTGACTTCCTGCTGTGCGGCGTGCCTGCCTTCCATTCGACACATGCGACGTACCGCACCTATACGTACCCAAGTAAGTAGGTACCTGCCTACCTACCACCTTACCCGTCTGTCTGCGTGCGTCAACTGTACCGTCCTTGAGCCGGGTCCGCTCCTTCACCTTCTCCAGTCCAGGCAGGTCCAGTTTCCTGGAGTTCAGCATTCAGATAACTGACTCTTCCTAACCGGCGCATTGTTGCCTTGATTTTAATCATCACACGGTCAATGAGCCTAAGAGCTGACATGTGTCTTTACCACCAAATCCTTTTCCACTTGTGAAAACCTTGACTCAGTGATAGGTCAGAAACTTAGAATCTCTTCCGGCGACACTTCCCAAGGTACATTACACTGTGGCTCTCCTCTCTCTCATGTCTGTCACATTTGCCTACTTGCTATCAGTTTCGTGGGCGGGACCCTTACGATAGCTAAGGGTACCGTTGCCGAAATCTGCATTGCCCTAAGGTCTGGTCACCTCAGGCCCGCCCTACGCCAAGAGTCGCGGAACAGAACGGCCAGTGCCCAGCTGCCCCCAGCACCACCAGGTGGGAATCTTCGAGAGACAGGGGTGGCGGGGGGTATCCCTAAGATAGACCTCTGATGTTTGGGCGTGTGGGTTTTGAGGCTGCAATTCCTCGGACAAAGCGGGGGCTCAGTTTTCGTAGGCCTCGCTTGTCGACCTTTACTCCCCGTCGCTGGGTGTGACCGGGACACGTCCCGTCAACTTAGAGTCTTGGACATTGCTTGAGTGGGCACCGAACTGGACCGCACTGGAGTGGGCTGGAGTCACTGGAAGAACCTGGGCCCTTCAGGATGGAATTGCTTAAACTGTTATCCGAGAACTAGGTACTCGTCGTTGAAATTGCCTTCTTTCTGGACTACCTTGCTCTTCTCTTCCCAGCGTCCAGAGAGACATGCTCATGTCAGGCCATGGCTCGTTAGAAAAAAGAAAAGAGTCAGGGGGGCTTCCCTTGCCCGTGCAGAACTTGTTGCAGCATCGGTAAACACGCGCTAGTGGAACAAAGCTTTCACATTGCCTCGACTCTCGCCTCCCACCATGGCATTGAGTCTCCATGTTATTCCCATTCCTTGGCCACGGCGATTATTATGCGATCAAGCCACTGTCGATCAAGGCAAGCATACATGCTTCGTACAATGCCAGGCCATGCACCCTGGTATACGCACCTATCCAAGCTAGCATAGTGAAGGCAGTGATGGCATACGGAGTACTCTGCTTTGAACTGGGCAGTCCCCACAAGCTTGATGGACACGGGACCAGCAACTTCACAATAAAGGCGACAGAGGATTGGACACACGAGCGGGAAGAGGCGGGAACCGTTCGATCTGGAGGGTCCATAGGCATAAGCTGCCGCCCGCCACGATCTGAGATCCATTTCGTGCCACGAGAGGGTTGCCGCATAATCTGGCTGACCGGCACAGACACTGGTTTCTTTTGTGAATACTCGGAGTATCCCGCCCGTACCTTCGTACAGTTCATGTCTTACTATGGGGATGGAAGCCGAATTGAGGGGGGTCCCGATCACAGACTCGACTCTGAACTTCTGAAGAACCGGTTGATGCCATGCCTGCCCCCACACAGCCGGCGTTCATGCCCTCCCCCCTGCCTGGCTTGAAGCTCGTTCGAAAAAAGGGTGAGTTGCCACAAGGCAAGGGAAGAATGGGCTGATATTGACTACGGTGCATGCAACTTTGAGACCCTCGACCATGCCTTTTGATTGAGCAGGAAAGAACAATAGCCACGTATGGCCGCCGGTGCGAAACAAGAGGAGAGGAACGCGACTTTGCTGCAGAGAGGGAGGGGGAAAACGGACGCTGAGCCAATACGCTCAGTTCTCATCTCTTTGGTCGTCAGGGATATCCTTACACAGTACTAGCGCGGACCCGACAGACTGGTTCGCGCTACTTTAGCGTCAGAACTAGATAGAGCCCACCCTCATTAGAGGCTATCATTGGCTCGCCTCGGAGGCATTTCGTCAGGGCTACCGGGATAAGTCTGAAGCCTGAGGCCACAATTATACTACCCATCACACCCCTCCCCCCATATCTCCCCCTCTCACTTTGGGTACGTACTCCATACCTACCGTCGATTCCCTTCTTGTTCACCCTACCCCTACCGTGCCTTCTCCACTTCCACGAGCACACCTCACTGGTCAGAAGCCGATCCCATTCTTCGGACTTAGCGCGCGTCTGTTCTTTCGAATTGAAGCTTAAGCACATCCAACCACTCATGGTGTCGCTAGTGACTCCCAGATAAACCATTTTCACTTCCAACAAGCGGCCAGACTTCATCCCCAACAGCGCAAGGTCGACAGAACGCAACTTTTGTCAACTTTTTAACCGCGATATCACACACCCACCCACATTCTTCCAGACTTCACACGCCGCTGCCTCGTAGCTACCTGCTATCACACGCATTCTTCCACACCACCTGCGCCTTGCTGCAGAAACGTGCCCCAACTTTGTTGCTCCTGGCCGCTCCCTTCCTCGATCCCATGGTTCCAGATGCGGGTACTGTACCGGAAGCCATGACGCATCCTTGATGAGCCAAGTCAAGCTGAACCTGTACGTTCTGCCTCGAGGAGAGACGATTGAGGCCGTCTGCCTTCGCGTGCCGGCCCTTCCTCACGTTCCTCAGACCGATGGTACCTTGCAGATCGCCGTTCTATGGATAGATGCCGAAACAGAAGGCTGAGGTGCAGTCTGATCCTTTGGCCTTTCTAAGCCCCCCAGCCCGTGCCACGTTGAGGTTCGAGGAGACCGCTGTGCCGCCTTAGCCTCTCAGTCCCACTCTCTTCGACATGTCGTTACCATGATATCTCCCATTCGGTTGTAGGAACGACCGCTTGATGAGTCCCGAGGTGCGACATCAGAAGCAGGCGACATGGCTGCAAGCCCGAGGTCAACTCTCCCTGCTCATGGTCGCTTCTCGGGTCGTCGACTTTTCCAAAGGAAAACCTTACCGGCCGCAAACAGCCTAATGAGGAACTGGCCGTATCCCCATTCCCTGGAATTTTACGCTCTTAGCGCCCAGGTCGCATAGTTCGTCGCCCCCATTGGTCGTCACTGCCTCATCACGCCGTTGGTCGCGTCTGTAACTGTCCCTGACGCGGTTGTGGTCGTCCATATTCACAACCTAGGTCCAAATCAAGCCAACACTGCCTCTTCTTCGCCTGAATTTCTGGTTTGCGTTGCATTGCGCATTGTCATGCACTTTGAGCGCTTCCGGTCTCTCGGGTCGCGAAGGCAGCTGGTCTCCGGCAAGCGTCCTACTGGATATGCCAGGAAACAGGTATCCACCGCAAAGCATCGTCTGCTAGGGTTTTGGTACTGCAAATTGTCTCGGTCCGTCTTCAAGCAAGTCAACACATTCTGGCGGTAAAACAGTATCAAACCAGCCGAGAGTAAACGAATTTCCTTTGGTTGGATGGGGTGACAAACTGTCTGGACGTGGCAACCTCCATCTTCATGCCAAGCCATGCTATGGATTCGAGAACCCTGACCAGAGGTGTCCGTCCGAGGCACCGAAGTACGCTCAGACTGACAGCGATCTTGCCGCTCGCCATGTGAGCTTTCCGTCCGAGATTTCTAGTGGGCAGTGGTTCGATGACGCTTGCCATCGCTGCACCGTGCAGCCCCGAGACTCCACCATCCATTGCAATCAACGAAGTCTAACACCCCCCCTGGACGAGGATTTGCTGGTCATTCCTAGGGCACCGTGAGAAAAGCCCGAGGGTACAAGGAGATACACCAGGAGATTTCTTCCACTCTTTCAAGGTCTCTCCCGGCCACATGCGGAATAGGGTACGCTCCACGCTGGGTTTTTGGGCGTCCATTCGGCTTCCAGGGCATGAGCTCTTTGTGGCTAGAAGCGTGTATCATGGAAATCCGTACTTGATCCTAGACCTTGGGCAGCTTCATTCTCACTGAAGAACTGCTCAATGAAGGCAATCACAGTTACTCATTCTGGAAAAAGGCGCAGCGATGGTAACTGACAACTGGGTAGCCGGACGGCCTCGCCCCCCCCCCCCCCGTCGGACGCTGATCTGAAATCCCCATAGGCAAGCCCTGCTACACCCACGCGAGGTTTCCATACACACAAATACTTCCTGGGGGGCGGCGCCTTGTATTTGTGGTGTCTGCCTGCTCGTCAACCATTGGAGAAACGAGGCAAACCACCTATCTTCAGTGATGGTGGTCCTCTTTACACGGTAACCTGCTGTTACCATCTTCCCCGGCTCCCGCGAATCAAGGACGGCACAACCGGTCCGCGGCGTGACGAGATTCTGCAGTTGTCATGGATTGACATTCTCCGGGACTTCGCCGTTCAGGAGAGGGGGTGGACATACTGGAAGCCGCGGTGGTTCTGTGGAAGAGCTGCCAGGAGTGGTCAAGTGTGGACAAAGGTGGGCGTTAGGCCCTCCGCCGGTTGCGCCCGTAAGAACATCTTTCTCCATGTCGCATCTGGAACAGCGGCAAAACGGTCCCCGAGGAAAGAAAGGAATCCCTTCTGCCCCCCTTTCCAGGGTCAAGCTTTGTGGTTGCGTGGGAATGTCGAACCAGACAATGGTCTGAAAGATTCGCAAAAGGCGCAGCCGCCACCACCACTACACGACCTCATCCATCTGCAGGATGGGCATACGAAGAGGGGGAGAATACCATCTCGAAACCTTCGGCAATTAATTTCAGCCCCCAATGCTGCTCATCGCTGTCCGGTATCATGTCTCTACCCGAGCCGTTGACTGCGAGGCTACAACCAACGGCCGTAACGATTGCTCCGGTCGTTTCAAAAGCCGCTGCTGGTGTGCGCGCTCTCGCTACGCCTCTGTGGGGATAATCAGCACTCTAATCTGTACAAGAAACTCGAGTGTACATTACCGGGGAAGCTCTCTCTCTCTCATCCGATCTCGAGTTGTGGGCAGGGCGGTGTTGAGTCAATTTCCAGTCTGGCCCACTCCCAGCACTGAACTGGTCATCACTACGGATACTACCCCTCGTTGAACGAATATGGTTACGTCGGCACAGTTTGGTGACGGATTTTGAGCGATGTTGTTCTTGGTAGAGAATAACGCCTCGCAAGGCATTCTCTTTCGATTTGGCCTTCTACCTTATAGCTCATTGATCACGTTGTTTTGACTGGTCGTCAATCCACGAGGCCACAACAGAGGCCCGAAAAGGCGGCCAAGTGCCTGCAAAGCCCCCTCCTTGCTGCCCCGGCGACTCCGGGTATCGGCGAAGGAGAACTCGCTGCCAAGAAGAAAATTTTCATGGGCAATCCAAAAGTGTACAGTTTTCGCGGTCAACTTCAGAAGCTATCGCGAGGGCGTATTAGGGTGCCCGAGTGGTCATCGCCAGCAGCCCCTCCAGCACACACGTGTTGAGGCCTTTGAGGTCTCTCTCTGCACCCCAATATTTCGGCCGCAGTATTGGAGCTGATGTCGGGGTGCAGAATCCTTTGCTACTTTTTGCAATCCTCCTCTTCCGCAACTACAGCATTCCCGGAGCTGCAGCTGCGCCGCTTCAGCGGTCAAACGGGCACTCTCTTCAGCTTGTCTGCAGGAACAAGGCATTCGAAACGTCATTTCAACCTCCCGTCAAACTTGTTTCTATTTCGTATTCTGTCTATTCTGTCCTATTCCTATCTTGTGGTAAAAAAGCGTTCCAAGTGGCGGAGCGTCGAGCCCCACGGGTGAGGCTGTGAAGCCCGCGTGGGAGAGAAACACCATTTGCCAACAACACCAACACCCAAACAGCCCCCAACGACTTCCGACCACGCCCAAAGCAGAAGACAGAACAATCCTTTCGTGCTCCGACCAACGATAGACGACGGAAGCGCACCATGAACCCGTCATCTTCTCCTTTCGTATCCACAAGCATCAAACAAGCGCAGAACTTCCCATCAATACGTTACACACACTCGAAGCCATCGTTTCCGCATCCACTCGACAGCCCCCTTCCCCCCTTCTTCCTCCACGCGGTCGAGAATAGTAGCCAGACAAGACACAGCCCGCCATCATCTAAGGTTAATCCCGGCCGCCACTCCCGTTGCCACGGGCGGCGCAGAACCACGAGAGAGACAGAGACGTCTACGGAGCGTTTACCGCAGGCTGTTGGTAAAGCCCATCATGACTGGTTCTTTGTTCGCCAGGCTAGGATACCATCACCCTCGAGGAACGTGCAATGATTCGTCCCCTTTCCATGATGACTCGTTTGCCTGATATCGTGCCTCATATCGATCCCCTCGCCAGAACGAAACGGACTCAGTCACAGGGCGCAGGGCCGAGCGAACGAAAATTGAGAACACGGCGAATCAGAGCAGCTAGACCAACATCCCTCACGCCTTCGCCCTGGTTCGATTCTCTCGTCACCTCTTGGCCCCCCTTATTCCATGAGTAGAAAGTTGACAAAGTAGACGAAAGGTGTGTGTCTAGACCGGTGAAACCTGTCCATTCTTGCCTTCCTATTCGACGGGGAGTGAAAAGAAGACATCTTTAGTCCCTGCTATGATGGAGATACCGGATGAACGCCCTCGCTCTCGTCCAAGCGAACCATGGCCCCCCTCCCCTTCCCCTTTACCCCATGATCCCATCATCTCGCCGCCCCTCTCGCCAGCCCTACCATTTTCTTTCCAAACGATGAAACAAGCGACGATGGTGATGTTTCCAACGCCCTCGAGAAAGAAAGATACTTGTCAAGCTTGTACCGATACAAGATGCAAGGCCCAGAACCCCTCCTTGACTCTTTGACCGCTCGATGATACCCCCCTTCCAGTACAACAGGCAGGGCGGAGACTGTCACAATCGTCAGATACTTGCTTGTCCTTTCCTTCTCCCCACCGCCGCGCCATTACAGCCACGTTGCGGCCGTCGAACAAAACATGAATGTAGAGGGAAACCTGGCTAGTGTGCCTGTACCATTGACCATACATCATCAGCCTGGCCTGTTGGGCCGTCACATAAGCGACCCGCGGCTCTCTAGCGAATAGGAGCTACCTCCGAGCTACTTTGAAAAAGACTTCAATCTCCCTTGGTCAATGGAGCCCTTTACGAGGCAGAGGAGAAGAAGGGGCCTAGAGGGGAAGAAGAGTCCTCGGACTTTCTCTCGATACCCGCTCCAATGCGACTCTCATTGCTCCATGTGATGATTACAATCGAATGCTCTCAGGTCTAGGAACCTATCATTCACGCGAACGTGCCCATCGTCATCGCCGTCGTGACCATCGTTCGTCTACTTCGTAATCGTAAGGCGGAACTGAGGGACATCATCACCCCCAAACTGCGTTCCTGACAGAGGGGAATGAATGGGGCCGTTGACGTTGAGCTGTTCGCCTGCTGACGCCCGCTGATGCCTGTTACGCTTGACAGCACTTGGGGCTGGTTGATTCCCATGTGAAGGTCCAATTAGGAAGGGCATGATCATGTGTTCCTACGCATTGTCTACAGTCTCGGTGTCAGTGAGGTCATGATTATACGTAGTTCGAAGTAGACTCAGAGGGGGCATCGTCTGAATACTGACTCACCGCTGGACACATGTCAGACACCTCACTCATACATCCCCATTGTTTGACGACACATCCAAGGATTGGAGGGGGTTGTCATCGTATGCGTGGGGTGTTTTCAGTCTTCTCAGACACAGGCATCGACAGGTGTTACGGCAGAGAATTGCTTGAATTAATCTTGTTTATTTCGGAATTTCAAACAAAGCTACAGCTAATCACAGCGTTCTTTTGCGCAAGTGTGTGCCCATGGAAAAGAAACCTACACCTTCACCCGCTATTGCCAATGCTTTGATGATCCCAGAAAGGAGAAAAGAAACCAGACACTAGAGCCTCCGAGGAAAGAAATGAAAACGTACAAAACGACCGCCGAAGCCGAAGCCGCAACCCGATGTCGCCTGATCATGTCGTGGAGCTCATTGTCGAATATACGCGTAATTATACCGTCATCAACAGACTGTGCTAGGAAACCCGAGATGTAAAGAAAATAAAAAATGAGGCAAATAAGTGTAGTGTACCAACGAGGATCGCTTGTTGGTCGAGAGCTTCCATTCTGGGATACCAATGGCAAAAGCAGGTGTATAACGTAATAGAAAGAGTTCCGTCTTTCGCTGGTCCAAATATATCCGGTTGCAATGCAGTCGCAAAGCAGTAATGCTGCGCATCTCGGAGCATGGAAGGATCGCTGAGAGCTGCAAACCTAGTCACTCATCCCCGGACCCCAACGGAGGGGCCTAACAAACGTCTGCCGAAGGGGCATTCACTCACTCCTTTCTGGCAAGCTGTGATCGAGCTGTCCGCTGCTTATCTGCAGATCTTGAAACTCGCCCCAACGTATATGCTCTGCCTTCATTCGCACTCCTGTGGGGATGTTATAACGCAGTGGCTCTCCCATATTGTATCTCTGTCGACTTCTATGCACCCTCAAGTGGTTGCACAAAATTATAGTTGAAGTCCAAGAGGCCGTCTAGCATCCAATGCTGTGGGTCAAAGAAATCGTAATTGGTCTCGCCGTAGCTCATGCCGCTCAGCATGCTGTTGCTAGGTGGTTGACTTCCGATCCCGCCAGAGTTGCCAGGAGTAAGGGCTCGATTGGCAGCGAGCAGGCTGTTCGCTTGCAGTCCTTGGGTTGCCGGCATGAGAGTGCTGTCCAAATGGGTCGATGACGCTGAGGACTCGTTCGCTGAGTCTGGATTAGTAGGTTGTTTCATGGCTATTTCGAGTGGCACGTAGGTCAGTCATCACAGTCACACCGAAGAGAGACGTGGATGCAATGGCTCGAGCACTGGGTGGGGAGGGGATAGAGCTTTATAATTACCATCAATTGAACCTCTTCCTTGGGCTTGGTATTCTTCCCTCCATCGCCAGACAGAGTCGAATACAAGACTCATGCTATGGCGGCAGCGCACCTTGAGCTGTAAGGTGTCGTCAATGAGAAGTGGTGAATCGTCATTGTCGTAGGAAGCCGTGCTGTTGTTATCGAGCCGAGCTCCGTTCCACATTTGCACCATTAGCTCTGCTAGACGCCACTGCAGGTCGTTGTTTACGACGCTCGTAGCACGAATGGCATTGATGGTCTGGTGGAAAAGATTGCGGCCACGATCGAAATCAATCGTTTTGGCGAAGAACGACCGCATGAGCTTGAGTAGGGCAAAACCCGCCGCGATCAACATCTGCTGGATGTAATTCGTCGCATAAAGCAGAATTGTTCCTGGGGAATTCTGTCCGGGTGATGTGACCTTGTCGACCTCAAGAATGTTATCCAAGAAGCTTGTGGTAGCCCTCCAAAGACCCATCAGATCATCGATGTAGCCAGGTGTGGTACTCGAGTCAAAGAAGCCAGCTAGACGCAAATGGAGTGCTGCGGCTCGCATATGTAAGTTGACGATTGGCCCCAGATGCTGCGAAAGGACTGACGCCTGAAGTTCGTTAAAGTCCTTTCTGTAGACTCTCATCAACATGGCTCGATGTTCGTCACCGGCAACCCCGCGAGGATCACTAGCATTGCTGTACATTTCCTTGGACACTTTGTCGCAGAATCTTTCGACTTGAAGTCTAGCCTCCAATTCCGGCGTCAATCGGAAGGGACCATCTTCGCCTCGTCGAACAGCCAAAGTCCAGTCGTACAGGGTCGATGCCGGCTGGCCGTAGCCAGTACCAATGGTCTGAGCCACAATATTGCAGACAGCCCATGTTGACACACGGTCATGCAGCTGCTCTTTGTTGAGGTCGACCGATACTCTGGAAAAGTCTTGACTGTGGTTTGGTCTATGTAGGCCAATGCCCGTCGCAACCTTCATCATAACACCACAAAGAATGTGCGTAGGATCGGCACTTGTCGTGCTTGTTGGTAGAGGCCAAGTGCATAGCAGACACAGAGCTTTGACGACAAAGTAGCTGCTGGGAACATCTCCAATGGTTGACCACAGCAATCTGGTCAGAGGTCCAGATATCGAGGTCAACAACGTAGTATCTGCGCTATACCGGCGAGCAGCAACCGAAATGATGGACCAAAACAAAAGGGCGTGTTGTTGGAAGTACTGATCAGGCGTCTGTTGCGGGTTGAGGAAAGGCAAGAAAGGGTGGTAGTATGCGAAGAATTGGCTGAAGAGCTGATTGACTGACTCCTCGGTCAGGCGTACATTCTCCAGCTCGTGAGTGTAGCGTGGTAGGCTGTACGACCCTCCTCTTTTGAGGTGCAACAGCGAGGATACAGCCTCGTCGGAGCCCATTAGGGAAGGGTTTCTAGTGTGTGTGTACACGCTTGTCGCAACCGGGGATTGAAGGTCCTGTTCGTCCTCGTCGACAGTGTAACCCTGATTTTGGGCGCGTGCAATGTTGCGTCGCAACCTGTCGATTTCCTTCTCCATCTCGGCGTGCTTCGACCGCTTGCCTATGCGCTTGAAGTTGGACTCAATCTTACAGGAAAGCTTGAGGCGGTTACACCGTGAACAGCTCTGGAAAGGGTCTTGAACAACATCGCATCGCAACTATTCCAGAGGAAGCATGGTTAGTGGGGGTGACTCATGTCATGATTCTGGCCGGGAGGTTGACTCACTTTCTGTTGTCGACACTCATTACATGCGCGCTTGACGCCGGGCTGGCGCTTTTTGGAATCAGGCTCGCCATTGTCATCGTCGTGACCGGCATTGCTGCCCGGACTGCTATCGAGGGCCATGCTGCTGTGCTTCCTCTTGGGAGGCCCATTGGGCGCATGACGGACGCTCATGGGACTTGTGGGCGAGACGGGCGTCGCCCCGCCGGCAGAGACGACGTCCATGCAGGGCACGGGGGACGGATAGTCGCGGTGAGACAAGACAAGACACGGCACAGGCGGGCGCGGGTGACCCCTCCCGGGCCGGGCGTGGCGTGAGGTGCGAACGGAGCTCGCAGGAAGAACTCGGCAATCGGAGATGTCCTGGACGGTGAGCGAGACTCGCTGGGGCGGCGGTCCGGTGTCGCGAGGTGCGTGTTGGAATTGTTGATGTGAGGTGGGAGCTGGCGCGGCCGAATGCGGAGGGCGGGGAAGAAGGTTGATTTTTGACCTGAGGAGCGAGGCAAGATTTGCAGTGGGAAGGTGGAAGGGGACCTCGTTGCGCCTGCCCAGCCGTTGGACTTTTGGAGGGGGACCAACGGGGGTGAATGGCTGGGAGGTGTCATCCCATTGGCTGGCTCGATCTGCAGTTTCCCCGCCCTTCACCTTCTGTGCTTCTGCAGCGGGCGGGGTGGGTGACAGAGTCTGTGAGAGTACTGAGCAATTCTGCCAGTTTACACATGACAACTTCCCAACCGGGAAAGGCGCATCGGGAACTCGGACCCGACTTGTACCGGTTCTTGTTTGTTCTTGCTCTTCCAATCTGCCCAGACCGTGCCCGGGCTGCTGTCAGAATAGTGCACAGACAGGCGGGATACTTCCCGGCACCCCAACTTCCAAGCCTCCGACCCAGGAGATAGCAATCTGAATTGACAGAGATAGCCAGAGTCGATATTCACGATAGCTGCTGGTCCGATATCGTCCTCTTTCTCTGCCTTTATCCACCCTCACTCGCCCTGCATCTGGGTACCTGTTCCCACGCTGTCCACTGCATGAATAGAGTAGCCAAGAGGAAGTCTCCATTGATGACAAGACAGAAAACCCAAAAGTGGAAATTCTAGGTGAAAATTGGGTCACCAAGCAGGTGAGCACCAGCCTAAGTGGCTGCTCTGAGGTCAAAAGGCGTGGGACTGTGACTAATCATATATGGTGGCCATGGGATGGGTAGGTGCAGTGTGCAGTTGCTGCTGCACACACGTTTGGCCCTTCCTCCCTGCCGTGGCCGTGGCAGAACTCAAGATTAACCTGCCGAAGAATCTTAAAAGCTCATGATCAGACGAACACTCGTACCTGAGCAATTACGTGGAGAGACCGACTCGCGGATTTCCAGAAAATAAAAGTTGCTTTCCTTCTCAGTCGTCAATCCCTTTCGTAAGTGCTCATCTTCAATATCGCCCATATCGCGTCACCACCTACAAGTTGTAGCAATGCCCGAATCCGAAGCCAAGAAAGCGGCCAAACCGCCTCTGAAAGTCGAACTTGCACTACCCGCCGTATACCAGGGACACGGCTCGTACACTGAAAGCTCGAAAGGGGTCCGGGACGTCCAAATTGTGATGCCGGGATCACGGCCTAAGCAAGGTGAGCGAGGCTTTGTTTCTCGATGCCCATCGAGGCAACCAGATCGCAACTGATCATTCTTGCAGTCGACGTTCTCCAAGTAGACTCAACGGCTACATCGCAACCCTTCATTGATCCGGCTGTCTTTCAAAAATGGAGCGACAGGTCTTGATATCTACGTCGCCTCAAGTAGTACTATAGAAACTCAACCCCGATCTTATCGTATGCACTTTCGGGATTGCGACTGTCCATCACTGTCATGGCAGAGATGCTTCATCCCGGATCCGAGCGCTAGGTGGCTGTTCCGGAACCTTTTTAGGCCCGGTAACAAAGCATGTGCCTCTGCCCGCCGCCATCTGTCAAACTCGAGGCGCTCTAGCAAATAAAGTTGGGGAAATATGGGCACGCGTGCGCTCCGGTAACTGTGGCCGGCATCTCAAAACCCCAGAATTCCTCCCCGCGGCTCAATCTCGACCACTCTGGGATCCGATCCGCTGTCTGGTCTTAGGACCGTTCGGCTTGAGACCTGCTTGGCCATGATCCACTCTTCAAGGAAGACTGATGAACGTCGGGATTCACGTGGGGCCAAGTCCTCGGATTTGGAGTTGCAACAGTCCCACGTCCGGTCAGATCGGTATTATCACACAGAGGTTCCGTCACAACTTTCATCCCAAATTTGGAATTCATCCAGCGACGGATAATTAGGATTGGATTTACTGCATCGCCGTCACTGTTTTGAGCACGAAAGGATTCGCGACTGCACACAGGACGCTAAAGTCTCACATCTGAACAAAGTCCCAACTTCCAAAGTCCCAATTCTCAAGCACTTCCCGCGAACACCGTCAGCACAATGCGGGCTATCGGCCGGGGATGCTGCTTGACTGGGCGAGAAGTGTAGTATCCACCCTCCGGGTCCCTGCCCGGAACCGACCCACCATGCCCACTCCAGCTGGGGTGAAACGGGGGACATAAGCCAGCTTTATACGCAGATTTCAAAGCAATTGGTAGAATTGGTTTCGAAGGATCGAGGGTGAGCATTTCCCTAGTCAGGTCGTCTCAGAGTTTCTCCCCGCGTCCACTTTCCGCGTGCGGGGTTCCGGGCACTAGAGAGCGTGGCGTTGACCATCGGCATGTCGAAAAGGGCATGGGTTTGGAATTAACAAAGTGTTCCACGTAGGTCGGGTGGCTACCTTTCACAACAGTATAAGAATCCAATGCTCAGCTGAGTTTGGTTCAAATTTGCCTGCCCTTGAACCTACCTGCGTTCTCCCATTGCCTCCACCTACCTTACCTCAGTTCCGATACCCCTTATCAAGAATCTCGGCTCGATTCTCATACTCTTTTCAAGCCATGTCGACGCAAACAAACGGTGACACCCCAGCTGGGGACTACACTGTTCCCTTCTTCCTGGATGGAGAAAAGGTCATCGCAAAAAAGACCTTTGACGTTGTATCACCCGCTACCGGAAAGGTCATTCACAAGTGTGGCAGCGCAACTGAGGAAGATGCCTTGGCCGCAGTTGATTCCGCAGCCAAAGCCTTCAAAAGCTGGAAGAAGACTACGCTCGGCCAACGTCAGGAGATCTTCCTCAAGGCTGCTGCTATCATGGAGTCTCGGAAAGAGGAACTGGCCCGCGTCATGTCTGAAGAGACGGGTGCTGCTGCAGGCTGGTCAGAGTTCATCTTGGGTCTAGGCATCGGCTGCCTCAAAGACGTCGGCGGACGCCTCCTCACCATCCAGGGCTCTCTCCCAACAACCAATGACCCGAACGTGAGCGCAATGGTCCTCAAGGAACCCTACGGGGTCGTCCTCGCTATTGCCCCTTGGTCAGTATATCAGCTATACTTGTAAGGGATTAAACAGCTAACACCCAATCAGGAACGCCCCGTACATCTTGGGAGCAAGGTCAATAGCATTCCCCATCGCCGCTGGCAACACTGCCATTCTCAAGGCCTCAGAATTCTCCCCTCGAACCCTGGTTGAGATGGTCTCTTGCTTCCACGAAGCCGGCTTGCCCAAGGGTGTTTTGAACGTCATTGTTCACGAGCCGGCCAACGCTGCTGCAATTACATCATCGCTCATCGCCCACCCTGAGGTCAAGAAGATCAACTTCACCGGCAGCACAGGCGTCGGCCGCATCATCGCAAAGCTGGCAGGTGAGAACCTGAAGCCAGTACTGTTGGAGCTGGGAGGCAAGGCCCCGGCCATCGTATGGGATGACGCCAACCTCGAGCTGGCCGCAGATCAGTGCGCAGTTGGCTCTTTCCTTCACGGAGGGCAAATCTGCATGAGCACTGAGCGCATCATTGTCCACAAGAAGATTAGCGAGCAGTTCCAGTCGAAGCTGTCGGCCTCGATCGAGAAGATCTTCCCGTCGCAATCCGATGCGCCTGTGCTCATCAACGCGGTGGCTGTTGAGAAGAACAAGAAGCTTGTCAAGGATGCCGTCAGCAAGGGCGCTGGCCTCGTTGCCGGCGACGTTGACGCTGAGCAGACGTCAAAGACAAGACTGCGGCCCATCGTCATCAAGAACGTCACAACCGACATGGACATCTACAAGACGGAGTCTTTCGGCCCTTCCGTAGCGCTCTTTGAGGTAGAGACCGAGGAGGAGGCGATCAAGCTCGCCAACGACACAGAGTACGGCCTGACATCTGCCGTCTTCACAGAGGATCTGCGGACAGGTCTCCGCTTCGCAAAGGAAATTGAGTCGGGCGCCGTCCACATCAACAACATGACGGTCCACGACGAGCCTGGCCTGCCCCACGGCGGAGTCAAGTCGAGCGGGTTTGGCAGGTTCGGCTCCTCTGGTCTGGACGAGTGGGTGAGGACCAAGACGATTACCTTCCGGAACTGAAGTTTGGTGGTGTGCTTTTCATAGCGTCTAGATACCTTGACCCTGTCTGAATGGAAAGAAGGGGCTTATTTCACGGCTCTATCAGGTTCCGATGCAAATGCTGTGTATCCATCAATGACTTATTGGTTTCCCTCGCATCTTGCGGCACGATTGTATGACAACACTGTTACGAATAGAACCCACGTATCTCATAGACCAGACGCTACTCCGTAATTCTCACTATCCCAAAAATCGATGAGGTGTCAATAGAGTGGTGTTGATCGTTATCAGCCAATGACGATCATGGGGAAGCAGTGCCACGTGAGTGCATAGTTCGACTTTGGCTACCTCGTTGCGTTACACGATCGGCGCACTCATATTTTGCCCCTCCACCCCTCCAGAATATTGGGCAGTTCAATTCCGCGGTCGATCATAGGTGGGAAGCCACGTCGGCAACGACAAGAGCCGCGACAACACACACGGGAACTTTCGCTTGGCGCAGGTAGGTCAACATGGACATAGCTTTCAATGCCCCAATTGACTTTCAGCCACTGGCGGAAACTGAATTCTAGCATGCTGCATAAAGACGGGCGGCATATTGCTGACAGCAACACTTCAACCATTGGTCTGCCATCGCCAGTACGCCTCCTCCCCGCAATTGCAATTCTGGAGTCAGAGTTCGAGGGGAATTGCTTGCGGCTTCGTTGCCGTGGGTTCAGAAACGGAGATTTTGTCCTGCCGAAAAGTTCGCGACATGTCACAATGAATACGACAACTGCGCACCTTGATTCTTAACTCCCCGGGTGAGGTGTGTGCCCCTGAATAAATGTGGTCAGATGGAGTAGGACCCTATATCCCCTAACTCCCCTGATACCCATGTGATATTCAGGGAAAGCGCACGTTTCCAACGCAAGAAGTGAAGCTGGGCATGTGGGCCGAGTCTCTTCTCGTGGGCTTTGTGTTGAGATGCGCCGGCAGTCTGATACCCAAGTGTGTAAATGGGAGCAATGAAGACATACCTAATAGAAAGGTCAAAAGCGATAAGACGATTGGGCTGAACAGCAGTCGTCCGTGTGGACCCTGTCAAGCTCCCGGTAGAATTGACGCTAAACCCATTTGGTAGACAAGCTCTCGGGATCCTTGCATCACAAATTCGAGTCGCATCTCGAGAATCTTCAAGGCCGACTGACATTCCCACTCCCGATTGTCAGCAATCCCGCACAATGCTTCCCGCACGGTCTCTCCGACCAGCCTTCCGTGCGGTACCGATCTTCTTCCGTAGCCCGGCAGCGGCACCGAGACCACAATGCCTCCAGAGACGATGGTACGCCGACAAGAAAGCCGCACCACCACCACTACCATCACCGGCCGCCGTCGCCGAAGATGACCTCCCCGACCACCGCAAGCTGGGTGTTCAGCAGGAGCTCTTCACCTCTTCCATCTACAGCCCCGGTTCCCCGATATTCCTCCCGAACGGCACGCGAATCTTCAACCGACTGGTCGATTTCCTACGACGGCAGTACGTCCACTACGGCTTCGACGAGGTTATCACGCCAAATATCTACAAAAAGTCGCTGTGGGAGGTGTCGGGCCATTTACAAAACTATGCCGACGACATGTACACCGTCACCAGCCGCGCGCGCGCCCCCGAGGAGAAGACGAGTTGCTGCGGCGGTGCTCACGGAGACCAGCCTCACGAGGGAGCCAGCGGCGAGCAGGCCACCAGGCAAGCCGAGGGCGAGGACGATGACTACGGCCTCAAGCCCATGAACTGCCCGGGCCACTGCCTCATCTTCGCCTCAAAGAACCGCAGCTACCGCGATCTGCCCATCCGCTACGCCGACTTCAGCCCGCTGCACCGCAACGAGATCTCGGGCGCCCTCAGCGGCCTGACGCGCGTGCGCCGCTTCCACCAGGACGACGGCCACGTCTTTTGCCGCCCGATCCAGATCCAAGAAGAAGTCTTCAAGACGCTCGACTTCATGAAGACGGTCTACGGCGCGCTCGGGCTCGAGCAGTTCGACTTTGCCCTCTCGACCAGGCCCGCGGACCACTACATTGGCACCGACGCCGAGTGGGCGCGGGCCGAGTCGCAGCTGCGCCAGGCGCTGGAGCAGGCCGGGTTGAAGTACACCGTCAAGGAAGGCGACGGCGCCTTTTACGGCCCCAAGATTGACGTGATGCTGCACGACTCGCACGGCAAGTCGCACCAGGCCGGCACGATCCAGCTCGACTTCCAGCTGCCGCAGCGCTTCAACCTCGAGTACCAGGCGCCCGCTCCCGCGCTGGAGGCGCAGGGCCTGCCGCTGGACGGCGCCGACGTGTCGGCGGCGGACCTGGAGACGTACGGACCGGTGCCGCCCGTCATGATCCACCGGGCCATCCTGGGGTCCGTCGAGCGCCTGATGGCGCTGCTGATTGAGGAGTACAAGGGCCGGTGGCCGTTCTGGCTGAACCCGCGGCAGTGCGTGATCCTGACCATCAACGACACGGAACCCGTCATGAGCTGGGCGTCCGAGGTCAAGGATATCCTGACGGGCCACGACCGCGTGCGGGACCCGGCGAACCCGCGGCAGCCGCGCCCGACGGGCTTCGCGGTCGAGATCGACGCCAGCGCGCGGTCGCTGGCCAAGAAGCTCAAGGAGGCGAGGGAGAAGCAGCCCGGGTTCATTTTAGTGGTGGGTAAGGGCGACGTTGCGGCCAAGCAGGTGACTGTCGAGGCGACGGACGGCCCTTCAGAAGGCTCGGGTGCGGGCGTCTCGAAGGGAGCTCGGCAGCAGATGGATCCCCTGGCTTTGCTGGAGAAGATGCAGGAAAAGGTGGCGACGTATCAGTAGATGATGGTTGTTCGTGCGCGCGTCCGCCCATGTATAACAGATGTAGAAATGTACACTACCACTACAACAAACGCCGGCTTAGCGGGTTTTGTATTATAGTCATGATGAACGCAGGCCAAGCCTCCTCCAGCCTTTATTAGTCGTCTTACGACAACGGATCCACCTCCATTCACACTTCCGTTCCCAAGGTATATCCTCGCCGGTCATCCTCAACTCCATGAAACAATCCCATTGAAAGAACAAAAATTCAACAACGCAACACACACACCGCCCTCCCGTTCCATCACCTAGTCCTATTGGAAGTGCTGTTCGCCTGCTGATGGAACAGTGGTCTACAACAGACTTTAGTACGTGAAAGGATCATCGCATTATCGGGGCTCACTCACCGCTTGTACTTCTCGTCAACCTCGCCTCCAGAACTCTCAATGCGCTCGACCAATTCCTGACGCTGCCTGAGCTGCTCCTTCATGAACTCCACAGTTTTTTTCAAAACGAGACCCTCAGAGCGGCCCTGACCTTCGAGGCCGGGGACCAGCTCCGTCAGGCGGTCGAAACCCTCGCGGATGGCCTGGCGTCGCTTTTGCTCTGCCAGCGAGCAGTGCGTGTTAGCGGATTTCGTCGAATGCGCTAAAGGGCGTGAAGGGGAGTGTAAAGGCGTGTGTGCGCGCAACGTGTATGAAAGCTTTGCAGTTACTGTAAAAGGGGAGATCGTCAAGACGTACCGGATGCGATGTGATTCTGCTTCTTCTCAGCCTCGGTCAGGCGCGGCTTCTCTTCTGGCTGCTCGGCATCCGCGGCCGCTGAAGGGGAATTGGACTTATTTGGGGAAGACATTGCGGCGGGCACACTCAGTTTCTATAGGCGCGCGGATGCATCAAACGAGGGGGGTATTATGAGTGGAAGTGCTCCATGTGTAACAAAGCTGTTGGTGCCTTTACTTGGGAGTTGACGTCGAAAAGAGAGGAGATTGGGGTATATGTGAGTGTGTGTATGAGTGAAGGAGTTTGTGTGTGTTTCGCACGATCACATGCCGTTTCGCACCAAAGCTCTGAGATCAGATCCCCCTCCAGACTTTCCTCCGCATTGCGATTTGCGGGATTCGCAGAAAGCCACCACCACCCCTGTCCAGTAAGGTTCCTGCAGCACGTTTGTTTCCGCCCGCAGGGCTACGGATAGCTGCCACCGGGAACAGGAGCTGAACCTGTCGCCCAACGCTCCTTGGGGAAATACATACATGCCATCATGCCTTATCTTTTCATACCTCAAAGTATGGTACCTTAAGTACCTACCTAGCGCAGAAGGCACACAGTAAAGACAGATAAGATAAGCCCAAGAAATCACCATGGAACTGCGTGGATCTGGCGGGGTCGGTACGTCCCAAGCTTTCAAGGCTGTGTGACCTCATTGGCATTGGATCGGGATTGATTGCTCATCCAGAAATTCTACAGCTTGCCGGCCCACAATCCGCTATCCGTACGCAGTCGACCTCCTTTCTTTCCGATAGCTGCACTCTAGCCTTACAAGTACATACTCTCAAAAGGAACAAACCCAAGATCCCTTCAGAACACCCAATTGACACCGAAACGTCTCCAACTTCCGCACAGATCAAGCGCTTCACTCTCCACACAAAACACACACCTAGACGCCCACCACCAACACCGCCATGGCCGACGTAAAGACCTCCTCCGACCCCCCACCCGACTACACAAAGGCCACCGAGCACCTCACCCGGCCACGAGCACCCTCCGCCGCTGCCGGCGGTCCCGGCGGCCCACGAGGGCCGCTGCCCCTCAACCTCCCCGTCCTCTCCTACCTCAAAACCAAGCGCGTGATCCTCGCCTCCGCCTCTCCGCGGCGGCGCGCCCTCCTTGCCCAGATCGGCCTCAAGGACCTCGAAATCACACCCTCTACGAAGCCCGAGGACCTCGACAAGTCAGCCTACGGCCCTTACGAGTACGTCTCGGCCACGGCCCGCCAAAAGTGCCTCGACGTCTACGAGACGGCCCTGCAGACGCACCTCGCCTCCATCCCGGACCCGGACCTCGTCATCGCCGCCGACACCGTCATCGTCACCCGCGACGGCCGCGTCCTCGAGAAGCCGAGGAGCGAGGCCGAGCACATCAAGATGCTGCGCCACCTGCGGGATACCCGCGTGCACAGGGTCCTGACGGCCGTGTGCGTCGTCGCGCCGCGGGAGGACGCCAGGTCGCCGGGCTACGAGATCTGCCAACACACGGAAGAGACCAAGGTTTACTTTGCGCAGGAGGCCAACGGCCTGCCGGACGACGTCATCGAGGCGTACGTCAAGACGAGGGAGGGCGCGGATAAGGCGGGCGGGTACGCCGTGCAGGGCATGGGCGGCATGTTGCTCGTCGAGAAGATTGAGGGCAGCTTCGATAACGTGGTTGGCTTGCCGGTGCGGCAGACGCTGGCGCTGGCGGAGAAGGCCATCTTCAAGCAGGATGAGGAGGAGGTCGCAGAGGACGAAGAAGAGGACCTGATGTGAGAGGTTTGCCCAAAAAGAAAACAGAGATGGAATAGGAAGACCTGCTACATACCCCCGGCCGCCTCCTTAATACGAGGAGGAAACACGTTTAGAGAGGGCGCCGAATTTGACGAGATGCCCTAGTTTATGGCCTTCAAGTTAGATGATGAAATGAGCTTCATCTCGACATACAGCTAAAAGCCGGACATACTGCATAACAATAGCTCATGAGTGAAACACAATTGACGCGGGCTCACTCGCCAATCCCAAGCACAGATTACACACACTGCCAATGAGTAGTCACGTCATTGGAAATGCTGAACGACATCAACCTCTGTACAGTGGCTTTCTGTCACCAATGGTAACGTAAGGTAGTCTTCTATCATCGACTAGGTACCTTTTCGCATTTCCTTCGCCGAGTCAGTAAGTCTACTGGCAAACGTCAACAACAGAACCTTGCTATCGATTATCTCTTCGTGCAAAATAACGTATCTAAATCCAAATAGACGTGCTACTCAACCTTGGTTTGGAAAACTGAGTAAGATAAGCCCTTCCTTTCTGCCTCCTTGATAGGTGGATGGTACTTCTTCGTGGCTGAAGATTCTAAATTCCATCCTTTGATGCCTAAATGTTTCCTGCTTCTGTGCTTTTGTCACAGTACTAGTTGGCTATTAATGAGAATTCAGAATTTGGCGTCACTCACACAAAGACCTTTAAGCAGCCAACCAGCATCAAATCAGCTTGTATCAACCCTCATCTGCACGATCCATATAAGGTACAGAGGGTAAATTAGCCCAGATGAAAGGACGACGTACCGAGGCTACTGTCCCCATCTTACTCGAGCTGCTAGTCACCGTCTCTGACAGCAATGTGGGCGTGGAACCTCAGGGAGACTGTGACTTTAGGGAGAGCTGACCGGCATCTTTCTAGGCCCGTCGTCTGCTGATGTAAGACTTCGGTCCGAAACGACTCTCTGAAATTGGTTGCGTATCCTTACAGTGGCCTTCGCTTCTCATCCGAGTACTTCTTCTAAGGCTGCTATTATTCTGATCCGGAATAGCTGGTCGTTTTGTGCATCCATACTCCACCAAATTATCAGCGATATGCTGAATGTCGGCTTTCATGAATATACTGTCTAGAGAAATAATGGCTGGGCGGATCTGTTTCACGGAACCACACGGTCGGAGTCTGACAAGACGGAGCTGTACCTCCTAGGTAGTTCCAGACGCCAAGGATAGCACAAGAGTCTCGGGGGCTGAAAAGCCACGAGCCCCGAAAAATGCTGTCTGCGGGAACGGGTATCACGCGCTTGGCAAGGGGGGGAGGGGGTCCCGTAGGTAGCCTTGGTAGCTGACCCGGGCCGATATGTAAGGGGTCGTCTGGCGGGCACCGGTGAAGAGAGACAATGATGGCATCTGAACTAAGTGTATCTCAGATGATCCAGAAACATTACCAGGTGCTTGTGTGGTTGTGTAACATATACAGGGCGTTAGACTGACGCGATGGGCTTGGCATGGAATGGGAATATTCTTGTGTAACCATCTTATGAGGACGAAATAATAAGCCATTGAGGGGGGTAATTTGACTGTAAATGTGTAGAATTTCCTTGCCAAAGGGAGGTACGGTTGGTATTTGGCTGCACTCAGTAACTTATTCTTCCTTGACTTTGAATCCGAGGGCCATTCGTGTTCAATCGCGACGTCGTCTTCTGGAATGCCCCTAAGTAGACCTCAAAGCTCTGATCATATTGTGTATAGTGTTTATTCATGTAAAGAAAACTCCCTGACTCCTAGGTAACATTCAACGTCCCCAAACACGTGCACTGCGGGTATTGATGACTCCAAGATATCTGCGACATCATCCGTTGTGAAGGAGATGCCACCATCGGGTATTGCGTGTGCCTGTAACATGCCTCTTGATATCTTTCCCAAGGGATCGCCTATTAATATTACTAACTGATCTGTCACATCTCTGCGTCATCGTGAAAGTCTTCCTCGCTTCAAGACTTTGTCGGCCGTTTGAGGGGATGAGCCTCCGTGTTGAAAACCCATTCATCCAAGTTCATAAGCTCCGGATCGGAGAAGATGAGGTAAAAGTACTTTAACGTCTCGGCAAAGAAGAAGCTCTCCATGGTATCCTCCTGCCGCGACTGGCTGTACGTCACATCGACGACGACAGCGTGGGCGTCGTCGGTCTGCGTAGCTTTTTGGACGGCCTCAAACATGTCCCACGCCATATCCAGCAGGTCCGCCTTGCCGGTGACCCGGTACAGCACAAAGAGGCTCTCAATGGCCTCGGGACGCAGGTTGTAGTGAGCATCGTCGACGCGCCAGAAACCCCTGGGCGCGTGCTGGCTGCTCTGCGCCACCCACTTCTGCTCGTCCCACTCGCACACCTCGACGGTGTCGCACTTCACGACCTGGGACTTTTCGGGCATGAGACCGCTCTTGAAGGACTTATACGCCCACGCGCAGCCCCGCGCGAGCTTGTCGCCGAGCTCGACGTCGTCGGGTATGTCAAAGAGCTTGCCCGCCATGGCGAACATGCCGCCGGCGAAGCAGGACAGGTGCTCGAGCTCCGAGATTTGGTCGATCTTGCGGAGCTTCTCGTTGACGATGGCGGTGCCGAGGAGCAGGATGTCGTCCTTTTTCGGCGTCATGGGCCGGTAGAGGAGGTGTCCCTTTGCTGCTTTCGCCGCGCCCCTGTACATCTTCTCGTACGCCGTGTCCAGGCCGCCGAGGAGGACGTGCATCTTGGGGAGGTACTCGTAGAGCGAATCGCCGTCTCCGCCGAGCTTGAAGACGTTGTTGGTCGTCTGGAAGTCGTCGCGAACGTTGATGAAATTGGGCCACATGCCGGGTAGTAGCGTCTCGTCCTGAATTCGGTCAAAGGCCTTCTTGATGCGCTCGATGGCGTCGTAGAACTTGAAGTCGCCGGTCAACTGCGCAAGTCTGGTGAACTCGAGAGACATGCTGCCGATGGAGGCTGCGCTCTGGTAGGGGTCCGGCAGGACTTTTCCAGCGCGGAGCTCCTCGAAGCTGAAGCTGTAAGGAGGGAAGCGGTTCGGCGTGTCGAATGCCGCATAGAGCATGTTGGCGAGCTCAACGGCCTTGTCGAGGAGGACTTGCTCCTCGCTGAGATCGTATGCGGATAGAAGTCCACCGAGGTACCGGACGTTAGTCTCGAAAATGTTGCATCTCGTCTCCGTTGCGTTGTTCCAGTCAATCGTGCTGATGTATTGGACGGCGTCATTGAAGTCGTCATACATGCCCATCAGCCAAAGAGTGTCGAGAGAGTCAACCAGGGTGGCACCCCATCCGTTATAGCGATTCTTTCCCCTCAATGAGAGGGGTTGCAATTCGTCGTAACCCCAAGCGTGCCTGGTGTATGATTGCCAGCTCTTCTTGAAGGCGTTCCGTACTTCATTGCGACGAGAGGCCATGAGGCCGATGTCGAGGCCGATGTCTCTCTTCTTCAGACTGTCTGAACGGTCTGCGGCGAACTCATATTGTATCTTCGGAAGTGAGAGAGGTTGGCCGTTGGGGAGCCTCGTCATCTCAGCCAGAGGGACTGGATGCCTCTGTGGATGTGTAGACCAGTCATAGCTTTTCCTGATTGTAGGTTTGGCGATATCTTCGTTGCTGCTAAGAACTTCCTCAACCTGCACCGGAGTATCATCCCGTAAAAGTAAAACCGAGAGCACTACAAAGACGACGAGCAGCGCGAGTACCCGGTAGGTCGGCGGGGAGTGGTTTCGCAACTGAAATTTGGCGACCATATTGGACGAAGAATGGACAAAATCGAGGCAGGAGTGACATACGGAGGACCACGGGCGGCGGGAGGGGAAAAAAGGCGTGGCAGACATTATGTAGTAGGAGCTGACTGTCGTCACTCGGATATCGACCGTGAGAGAGGACCTTTTGGGAATTTGGAGCTCCTGTTGCTTCTTGCGGCGCTTGACGTCTCGAAGGTTGGCTGTCACTCTGATGCGTCCCTTTCCATGAAACACGAGGGGTGACCCATGATTTTGTGCTTGACTGCGTCCTTGGATTGTCTGTGCAAAGGGATTAAGGGGGGGTACTCCTGTACGGATGGAGGGGGAGTAGATCACTCGGACTGTTAAGGATTCAATCCGTGTGTGATGCTATGAATTAACACGCGATTGGACCTCTTTCCCTTTGGGAGGCTGAGTAGACTTGGGTCGAACTGGAATGACGTTTGGCTAAGATCGAGGCTAAGGCAGATAGCTCTAGTCAACTCCGCGAATGACATGCAACATGGCTCCCTAAGCGTTGCACAAAATGCTTCCGGAAGAGACAACTGTTTAGGGAAGAATCCAAAGCAGAATCCAAAGGGAGGACCACCCATGTCATTATGAATCGTTGACTACTTCTTAGAGGCCGGCAAAATGTGCCATTCCAACTGCCTTAAACCTAGATAGAATGCTCACCACGAGCCGTCGCATTCTGACTAGGCAGGTAGGTGGAGGTGATGGCTCAAGCCAACAAGAGCGCGTCGTTTCAAGGCACCTGACATGTTTCAAGGAACGTGGGCTTTGGGAGGAAACTGACTTAACTGAGTTGACGTCGGCCGAAGGCGCATACGGAGTGGAGAATGGGAAGTGGGAAGAAAAGGCGACTTGTGGGGGAGAGTGGCTGAAAACGGCGGTCCCGAATCTGAGACAGTTGGCATACCCCACCGGGCCGAGCTTTTTCGGTCTTTTCCACTTTTTGACGGAAGCGAATTCGGGGGCCCGTAGCCGTCAGCCACACTCTCGCAAGCCTGTGGCTGGAGCTTTACCTGAACCACCTTGCTTGACCGCCTAAATTTTTCAAATTTCTGCCGCATCCCACCTTGCCCAGGCGGCCCAGGATCGTCGGTGCACTTTCGTCGCCTCCAGGGAACGGCCGAGCAGCTTTTTTCGCGAAAAGAGATTCTGTTGTTTGCACAACCTCAACGCCAAACAATCATGTCTTCTATGCGGAATGCCGTTCAGCGTCGCTCCCACAGGGAGCGCGCTCAGCCTCTGGAGCGCCAACGTTTTGGCCTCCTCGAGAAGCACAAGGTTCGTCGTCTAAGACGCTCTACAACAACTGCTTGTCGAGATAGTCTTACTAACTACTCATTCTACGCCTACAGGATTACTCCCTCCGTGCCAAGGATTACAACAAGAAGAAGGCTACGATCAAATCTCTGCGCGAAAAGGCCGCCGACCGAAACGAAGATGAATTCTACTTTGGCATGCTCAGCCGCAACTCCATGGGTTCGCGCCTCAAGGACGGCAGGAAGTGGTCCGGTACCGTCGCTGGTGACCGCGGCAACAAGGCCATGGACATGGACACGGTGCGGCTTCTCAAGACACAAGACGTCGGCTACATACGCACCACGCGAAACGTCATCTCCAAGGAGGTGAGACGTCTGGAGGAGCAAATTGTCCTAATCGGCGGCATCGATGCGGCGAACCACAACGGCGACGACGACAGCGACGACTTGGACTCCGACAGCGATGCCAAAGAAAGTGCCAGGAAACCTACCGGACCGAGAAAGATTGTCTTTCTGGATGCTGCTGAGGCGGAAGCCAAGGCAAAGTCCGCCGAGAAGGCAGCGATGGACCTGGACGACGAGGACAATGACGAGTTTGACGGGTTCGATGACGCCGAGGATGACGATGGCGACGAAGATGCCGCAGAGAGCAGGGAAAAGCAACTGGCGCGGTTACGGCTGCAACTACAAAATGCCAAGAAGAAGCTCAAAGTCTTGACCAAGGCGGAGCAGGGTCTTGAGATACAGCGGGCAAAGATGGCCAAAAGTGCAACCTCGGGCGGCACGACGAGAAAGGGCAAGAAGATTATGGTCCGGGCACGCAAGAGGTGAAAGGTTTCTTCCAAATTCAGCGTCTTTCAAAAGAATGGTTGGCGAACACAAAAAGCATGGTTGAGAATTGGTGTTTTTGGTTGTTTTTATATCGTGTCTTCATTTCAAATCCTAACATTCTGAGCGGCGGCTACGGAGAAGGATGGACCTCCTCCTACCCTTGCTCAGAGAAGTCGTCATGCGATACCCAAGGACACCCAGGAGTATAGATCTACATGTACAAAGAAGGAATATCATCGCTCCCCATCCTATTCCTGGATAGGGGTCTCATAAGGAAAATTCCCATTATTCCATCAACCCCTTAAACCCTGCGAGACGAAACCAGTACGAGAACAATGCATCAGCTCAAAAGTGGTATCTCATTTCCTTCCTTATCATTCCCGTGTTCATCATTTTGCTCTTTTGCTCGGATGTCACTTGGACTTGACACCAACGCACCTAGCAAGCCCCTTGACAATGGCAGCGAGGGCTTTGAAGCCAATCGTCAGAAGCCAGACGAGGCACTTGAACAGCCCAGCTACAACCTTGAACAGCGCTCTTAAAGGCCAGGGCAGCCTGTCGCGCGTCTCCTTGCCGACCTGCTCCAGCTTCGCAAAGCTGCTGTCTTGGCTCTCGACGTCGATCTCAAACTCCTCCATCTTGCCCCTGCGCGCGGCCGCCGCGGCCCTCTTCTTCTCCTCCCTCTTGCTCAACCGGCTGTCGCGGCCGCTGCCACCGACAGGATCGTGCGGCGCCGGGGGCGGCTCAAAGGTCTCCACCTTGGTGTTCTTCTCGTCCGCCGCCGCGACGAGCATGAGCGCCGCGACGGCGACGTCGACGATGAAGAAGCTGTCAATCTTTGCGGCGATGGCCGTGTCGACCTCGAGGTAGCCGCCGCCCGTGCCGTCACGCGTCAGCTTGGCGAGGTGCTGCGGCGACTCGTGGTGCTCGAGCGTGTACTCGACCCGGCTCCAGGCGGGTGAGCGCTCAATGGTGACGCAGAAGGGGGTGGCGAGGGCCGGGTGGACAAGGAAGTGCGAGCGGGAGTCCTCGTCCCAGACGAGGCGGGCGCACTCCGTCTCGGCCGTCATGATGGCGTTCATGTCGCCCGGCTTGTCAAGGGCCATCTTGGCGGCCGCCAGCGGGTAGAGGAGGGCGACGAGGCCGTCGTTGGGCGGGTGTTTGCGGGATTCCTCTTCCAGTGTGGTGGTGAGGACTTCCTGCCAGTGTTTGCTCTCGGCGCCTTTACCGTTGTTGCTGCTGTCCTTGTGGCCGACGACGCCGGAGAGGATGCTGCTCGCTGACGAGCTTGCCATGGGGTTCGGGGCCTTGTAGACCTTGGCCGGGTCGTGACGGCTGAGAGTGACGTATGCTGATGCAGACGTGGGATCGAGGCGGATGTTGTAAAAGGGCTGTGATGTCGAGGAGAGTGTGTACACGGGTGCGTCCTTCTCCTGGGACAGCTTCATGCAGTACACTCTGCCTTCTGAAGGAGGTGCTTTCCATCCGTTGGAGACCTTCCACAGGCTCTTCATGTGCTCATTTGATGAGACACTTGGGATGATGGGAGGCTCGATCTGTCTCCTTGGCCATCTCTGCGCTGAGCCCCCGCTCAGGGGACTCCTCATGGGAGGACTCCTGTGCTGATCATTTTGACCTTCCGCTTCCTGGGGATTCGGATACCATGTTGTCCGGTTAATCACAGCCCGTGGGATATGAGTTGGGCTTGTTTGCGTTGGGAAGTAGTCTTGTTGGTTGAGAGGCCTTTCCGGGTTATACTGAGGGAAGATGGATCGGAGAGCAGGCTGTTCTTGTGAAGACGATGAGGGTTCCTCGGGGAACGGAAGCTTTGCTATCGAGCTTCTGGACCGCGTGCTATTATTCCGTACAAGCGTATGTGCTTGTGAGAAGGCGGTATCTGACCGGGGCGGGATATCGGCGACGGGAGGGGGCCTTTGGATGGGCGAAGCCTCCGTGGCCGACGGCGGGGGCAGGGCCGGCAGCTCGCGACTACGCGGCGAGGGCTGTTGATGTTGCTGCTGCTGTTGTTGCTGCTGCTGTTCACCTAATGGGGCCTGGCGGATGCTTTGTGGAGTTTGCGATCGCTCAACCGGTGTTTGGACTCTCTGTTGCGGCGTCTGTCTTCCGTGACGCGGTGGAGACGCTTGATCGACGTTGTGAACGCTCTCAGGAGACACAGCCCGGGGCCGCTCACGCGATTCTGATCTTCGAGTTCGAGATGCCGGCCTCCTTATTGTTGGGGGCTTGGAGTTGGGGTTCGGGAAGAGTGAGTACCCTCCAGAGGGTGGCTGTGTCGACGACGACATACTGGGCTATGCTGGGGCGGATTATCTCGAATCGAATGTTGTCGTTGATTTTTTTCTCACCCGGCGTGTTAATGATATTCAAGTCTGGTCACGAAATATGGGGGTAGGGGGGAGTGGCCTGAAAGGAATGAAGAACAGGTAGTCCAGCTGCTACCGATGCATGATATCCAACCCAGTGGGCACCAAGCAAACAACAAACAAGTTTATTATTGCAGCACTAGGTAGACAGCACAGATGAAAGGAAGAGAAAAGCCGTGTAAACATACGACTACCAAAGATACCAAGAGAGTGTATATACGAATTACCTTACTCTCCTCCCCCCTTTGAAACAGCGGCACTATTGCGCGTGGTACAGGGCGGCAGGTCACCCACGGGAAGGCCAGTGTAAGCGCTGGGCTTCTCGACAGACGGGCCGCGGTGAGTGGGTGAACCGTGAAGCCAAAGAGAGGATGGAGGGGCGGCCGGAAGGGGGGAAAGGATGGTGGTGGTCGAAATGGGCAGACGAAAATAGATTGTGAAAGGTTGCAGGCTGGGCCAATCAGCCAGACAATCACACTGCATTCTAGGCGCCGAGACCAGGGTGGTGAGAGACAGGCGCGCGGGGTTGGCTCGGCGGGAGACTTCGTGCCATTGGCTAAGCTCCCCAAATTGGCTGGTCACTCTATTGATCTTGTTGAACTCTGACCGCCCTTGATGTTTCCTTTGGGCATGGGGTTTCTGGAGATTTGCGAGAATGCCGACGGTGCAAGGTCTTCGGGCATCGAAGCGAGAATGTAACGCGGGAGACTACCCTGTCCCAGCCGGGGCCGTTGAGGCACATTGCATCCGCCGATCGTGTGGGAAGTGCTCAAAGTGCGTGTCCACGTTCCACATGGCTTCGAAAGAAAAAAATCATCGACCCATCTCTGTTTTTACAAAGGTCAACTTTTCGGTCCAGGAAGTCATGGGTCTGCCCGTGAGACAACTTATAGGTTTCGGTCTTGCGTCTTGTGGATTGATGAGACGGTCATAAGCAAGCAACATTTCCAAGGGTGGAGGTGTCTTGGGGTACTGTGGTTCAGCGCCTAGCTCGAAGGTTGCCGTGAAGCACCAATGGGTGGGAGGAAGGTGAAGGCGATCGGGAAAAAGACCGGCCGTGATCGGTTGGCTAACTAGAGATTCTGTCGGTTTCTTGACCGGAGTCCCCGGGCTCGGGCGATGCTTCTGGGGCCGGGCGTCGCCGATACTGCCTCCGATGGTCGGCGCACTATATTCTATTGTTGGTGGGCCCGCCATCCGAGTAGGTCGATTTCGCTCCGTGTAAGAAGCCGACTTAGTTTTCATGGTACTACTCACAACTTTTGTCATCGACCATTTTGACACGGTTGACGTCCAGTATTCAGCAGGTTTATACTTTTGCGAGATGGCACAAATCGTGGTGATTGGGTACCAAAGCACCCTTCCTCCTCTTCAGATCTGAGTGGCCGCTAACATAAGACAGAGCCGGTGTGATCGGGTTGAGCACTGCTGTAAGGCTTCAGCAAGAGGGCCATAAAGTAGCAATAGTGGCCAAGGATTTCCCGAGTCCGTTTGAGACCGTTGACAGCAAAGCTTCAATCAACTACACCTCACAATGGGGCGGCGCTCACAACCGTTGGGTCATACCGGCCAACGAGATGGAACAGCGCGATCATGCGATGGCCCTCAGAACGTTCCGGCACATGGAGTCCCAGGCGAAGAGCAATCCTGAAGCCGGTATTACTTTCATGCCTGGTATCGAATACCTCGATGATCCTCCGCCACAATACCAAGCTCTCAGCGAGGAAAAGGCCCAGAGCTTGGGACTGGTAGACTTCCGGCTCCTGAACCCAACCGAATACCCAGATGACAAGGTGAAGTGGGGATGCGAGTACAAGACATGGTGTGTGAACCCCATGGTCTACTGCTCCTTCCTCCTTCGCAAGTTCTCCTGGAATGGCGGCCAAATCTTCCGCAGAGAACTCAGGGATCCCCGTGAGGCTTTCTCACTGAAAGAGTTGCCGAACGTGAGACATGTAGTCAACTGCTCTGGTGTCGGATTTGGTGACCCAAACTCATTCATCACGAGAGGTATATCGGCCACTCACATCCAACTTACTTTGGCGACTTTGCTGATGAGGTTCTTCAGGTCAAACGTGTGCTGTCGCCAACTTCAGCCCAGCAACCGTGACAAGACAGAATGCTGATGGATCTTGGACTTTCTGCGTGCCTCGAAATTTCGATGGCGGCACGATCGTGGGTGGCACAAAGGAAACTGACAATTGGGACACTGAACCGTCGCCAGAAGTGCGGGAAAAGCTCCTCAAACACTTCGCTGCTACATATCCTAAGATCCTTGGGGACGATGGTGAGTTTCGCGTCCTCAAAGATGTCGTAGGCCGACGGCCGACTCGAAAGGGCGGCATGAGGCTGGAAAGAGAAGAGGTGGGAGAGAAGCGCACCATAATCCATGCTTATGGTCTGGGGGGCAGGGGGTTCGAGATGTCCTGGGGTGTAGCTGAGGGTGTACTTGAATTATTGGGAGACTCGAAAATCATGCCGCGGCTTTAGATAGGAATGCACCATGCTACCTTAGAGCATCGGTGTAGAGATTGAATAGCAAATCTAGACAACGTCGATTCAGGAAACCTCGATCAATGTTTTCTCAATGTACAATACCTATGCATGGTCATCAAGTGCCATGGAAAGCATGGAAATGTCAAGGTCAAGCGATATCGGCGAGGCCGTCTGACTGGCTCATTGGTGACCTGCCCGGAAGCGAGAGAGCGTTGGAGACGACGGTGCAGCTTCGGCCGGTACCTGCATGGCGTCACCCGCTGTTGCATGAGTGGTGGAAGTTCATGCTTGGCAGAATGTCGCAAAAAAATCGAAAAAATAAAAATCTCAACTGTTGGAGGCAGAGATTCTATTCGCCTGAATGGCCAAAAACAAGAAGCGAAGAAATTGGGTTCACCTCACTAGCAACTGCCATCCCATAGGTACCGGGCCTACCCCGCGCTCCGATAAGCGGTGAAATAATCGGTCCCCTACGGATACAGGACAGAAGAGTCACACACAAGGTGGGATGTTTTGGAGTCATTGCCCCACACTCAACTTTCATCATCCTCAACCTTCCCGCCTCGAACTTTCGTAGTTTCCTCTCCAGCAACAGCAATCAATTGTAGTCGCAAACAGTTCAATCCAAGTCGCAAACATGGCCCACACTATTCTTCACCTCCGATCCGAAACCAAGGTGTGCAATGATTCTGCAAACCAACATTGACTTTGAGTATTCAGAGATAGCTAACTTTTGACGTCAGCCCTTGGAACACAGGAGCGCCCTCACCCCCACGACTACTCGCAAGCTGGTCGAGGCCGGCTACGAAGTCAGAGTTGAAAGGAGTCCCGTACGTTCTCGCCGATGTACTATCCGTCTTTCGTGAGGGACGAATCATTGACCCGACGATCCCCAGGTTCGCATCTTTGACGATGCCGAGTTCGAAGCCGCTGGCGCAACCCTTGTGCCCGAATACTCCTGGGAGTCAGCCCCATCGGACGTGATCATCGTCGGTCTCAAGGAGCTTGAGGAGAAGGAGTTCCCTCTCAAGCACGTCCACGTCACATTCCTCCACGTCTACAAGGTATATAAGCCCCAATTGAGCTGGATACCACCAGAGAGCTCGCTAACCAAGCTATAGAACCAAGGTGGCTGGGAGAAGACACTCGGCCGTTTCCCCCGTGGCGGCGGCACTCTTCTCGACCTCGAGTTCCTGGCCAACGAGTCCGGTCGCAGAGTCGCAGCCTTCGGTTTCCACGCTGGTTTCTCTGGCGCTGCTCTTGCTCTCGAGAACTGGGCCTGGCAGCTCACCCACCCTGGCGAGCCCTTCCCTGCCGTCGAGGCGTACCCCAATGAGGATGCTCTCATCGTCGATGTCAAGAAGGCCTTGGACGAGGGTATTGCCAAGGCTGGTCGCAAGCCCAGAGTCATTGTGATTGGTGCTCTTGGACGTTGCGGTTCCGGTGCCGTTGAGATGGCCAAGAGAGCCGGTGTTGAGGATATCGTTCGCTGGGTAAGTCATTCCCAGTTTGGTCATCGCAACACGCACTAACATGAGCTGCAGGATATGGAGGAGACCAAGAACCCCGGCCCTTACAAGGAGATCACGGATGCCGACATTTTCGTCAACTGCATCTACCTCAGGTACGTCTCTTTGGGAATAACCCCAATTTTGAGCTTGTACTAACACATGTTTCCCATAGCCAACCTATTCCCCGTATGTTACTACCCTTTCAATCCGGTGTCAAGCATCTATTGGCATGCTCTCTTGAAAAAGGAGTAACATGATCAACTCGTGGAGTCATGATCATGAAACGGTTGACACAGCGTACGATTGGCGGGGCCGTAAGCTGACAATACTTTTCTAGCTTTCCTCAACCGCGAGTCTCTGCAGGTCCCCGGTAGAAACCTCAGCGTGATTTGCGATGTTTCTGCTGACACCACCAACCCCCACAACCCGAGTAAGTCACCTTTAGACGGCTCTATCAATTAGACAATGCTGACAATGCATTTACTCATAGTTCCCGTCTACACCGTGGCTACCACCTTCGACAAGCCCACCGTCCCCGTCGAGGGACTGGAGAACCCTCCCCTGAGCGTCATCTCCATCGACCACCTTCCGTCTTTGTTGCCGAGGGAGTCTGTAAGTTTGACAACGCTGGAAATGCATTCGCGGGAAGTGAAGCTGACATGAATGACAGAGCGAGGCCTTCAGCAACGACCTGCTGCCTACCCTCCTGAACCTCAAGGACTGGCGCAACGATTCCGTCTGGGCCCGCGCCGAGAAGCTCTTCCAGGACAAGGTCGCCCTGCTCCCCGCCGAGCTTCAGAAGAGAGAGGCCTAGTGGACCCCTATTCGGTCGTACTTTTGTTTCTAGAATGGAATTCGGCGTTTTCAGGGGTGGAGGATCTTATGAAGAAAACGGGCATACCCAAGCCGGGTTGCCAAATAGATCAAAAAGCTTAGATCATGAGCGAACAGACTCGAGGAATGATACACCCAGCTAGAGCTGAAAACTTGAGGCCATTGTGGTATCCGTGACAATGACCGCCATCTCTAGGCTTCGGCCCCCCCTTTTTGGATTGATATAGTCTACATGATGTGAAATGTTGTGTTTGTGTGTGTATTTGTACAAGCCGAATGGCCGCGCCATAGAGCAGGGTGTCCCAAACCGTAAATCCAGAACGCCCAACATATGCATCTCCCTCCCCCTTTTCTTCCTTGACACGGGCAAAATCCGCGCCCCCTCCCCGAACGACCCTCCTCCCCCATATCAGTCAGTCCTCCAGCCATCACCGCCTCTCCTCGGCCGCAACACCCTTCCGATCCCTCGCAGCGTACCCGCCCACGCGCTCGCCCAGCCTCATCTTCTCCTCCTCCTTCCTCCTCGTCTCGGCGTCCTTCTCGGGCAGGCCCCACCACTCGCGGATAAAGTCCTCCTGCTGCGCCTTTTTCACGGCCTTGCGCTCGCGCTCCTTTTGCCGCTCCATGCGCTTGGCGAACCATTCCTCGCGCGCGGCGTCGTGCTCCTCCGGGGTGGCGTGGGCCTTCATGCAACCGTTCATTGCGCGGAGCTGGGTGCGGCAGACGAAGGAGACGGTGAAGGTGCGGTTTAGGGCGCAGTCTGCAAAGGCTGTTGGTTTTTTTGTTTGTTAGTATCTATATTTCTCCGGCGTTTTCTTTCTTTGCAAGGAAGCTTCTTGACGTGGAGGATTTGTAAGGGACGGGCTATGATAGGCTTCGGGAGAATGGGGACTTGAAGGAGGGTATTATCTCCGGAGAGAGCTGCAGAGAAAGAAGAGAGGACAACGGTATGAGGTGACTGCAGGGGAAGAACGAACCCTTGATCTCGGGTGCGCAGGCGTTTCGCACGCGCGCGTGGTAAATGTCTCTGATCTGCGCCTCTTGGGAGGCCGAGAGGGGGAGCGGGTTGCGCGAGGGCATCGGCAGGTCCGCGGGGGCGCCGCCGGTCGGGTTCTGAGCCGCCATCGCGGCCATCAATTGGCGGAAGAAAGATTATGGGAAGTGAAGGAGTGTCCGCTTGCTCGGGTCGGCCGTCTGGTCGGTCGAGGGATCGGGGAAGAAAGAGTTCGAAGGGTGGAAGGCCGGCGTTTTCGGAGGGTCGGGCGGCCCGGTTTGTTTCTTCCGATGACAGTTCGTAGAGAGATTGTTTTACGGATTCGTCAAAACGACAACGAGGCTTTGAACTCGATTGTACGTCCTCGTTGGATGTATGACGACAAATAGTGTCACTTGAATTTCGTTCAATGGTTCCGTCGGCAGATTCCCAGAGGGCGGCGGGTTTGCGCGGGTGGTTCGATCTGGGTGGGTAAATCTACAGCTATCCGTTCGTTCCTCTCGCGAAATGTGACCCGTGCTTTCGGAAGGAGCTTGCCAATTGAGACTTTCTGCCGCCGGCTGTTGGGCTCACCGCCTACCTTACTTGGTGTCAATGTGAGTGAGCAAACATCAACGCAATACCTAGACACTAAGAAAGCAGCCGCCTGAACAGCATTTGGCGTAAGCACATTGAGGTTTCACAGTGCTCCGTATTACTCTATCCAAGTGTTACCGGAAAATAGTAGATTAGATGGGTATCTGGTCATTTTCACTCGATTATGTGTGTCTGAGACAATGCTGCTTTTGGAACGCCTAATCTTTTATTTTTACTGATTTTTGCAAAACACTACATCGCTTCGACTGTCTGACCCCGACAGATCCGCTGGATTCACTCGTCTTTCTTGTCTTCTCCCTCGACCTCGCCCTCGGGGGTAACCTGGTGGAACTCAAGGCTTTCTCGGTTATCCTTGCCTTTCTTCTTCATAGAAAACTTACTGCTCCAGCCAGAAATTCTGCTTTCCTTGGCGTCTCTGGATTTGACAGGGCCTGCGGACGGGCTGCTGGTGACGCTTTCATAGCTTCGTCCAAGCAACCCCTCCTCGCCAAAGTCGTCAATGTCACCAAAGCTGGATCGATCCGCAGACAAGTTCTTGTCCGAGTTCGTAGTGCTCCCAGGCCCTTTCTTAAAGAGACTCGAGTCCTTGCTTAGACGAGACGAAAGACTGAACTTGCTGGAGCTGCCTTTCCTGAAGAGCTTCCTGTAGGCGTTCTCCTGGTCCTTGATATTGGAGTCAGAAAGTGTATTGGAGACTGCCCTATCAAGGGTCAAAGACTCCCGAGATTCGGTGACCGATGCCTGTGTGTGGACAGAGAAGGCATCGCGGGACTTTCTGGACTCTGTTGGAGACGCATCGTAGCCTTGCGGCAGGTCTAGGCTGGGCGTAGAAACATCCCTCGTCTTGCCTTTTTCCTTTGCGTCCTTGTCTTTGGCTTTGTCCTTAGTTTTGTCCTTGGACTTTGACTTGTCCTTCTCTTTGCCTGAGTCACTTTCTTTATCCTTACTGCGGAATAGTCCCCCAATAGAGAAGGTCGGCGCTGCTGGGTTTAAGCTCTTGCTCAACAAGGATTTGTTGTCTGAGTTCTGTTTACTGGCTGGTGGTCGACTGCCAATGACGCCAACCTGACTGGGCGAGACTTGAGGATCATTCAAGGCTTCATGATCCAGGATCTCGTCTTCGGCTGAAGCCAGTGTCGTTTTGAGAGCCGCTGGCGAGCCGTGGAGGGAGGGTCGTCTAGATGGAGTTCGTGACGCCCAACGCCCGTCAGCTGGTGACCAAAATCGGTTTCCTCGATCAGCTGGATGATTCCAAATGGATCCGCTGTCGGTGGACGGTCGTGGCAAGTCCGCCGAGGCCATGGAAGCCGGTCTAGGGCTGCTTGGATCTCGGTCCCCGTACGAATTCCATGGTATCAACCTGCGAGCCGATGAAAACATGCTGCGTCCCAGGTTCGATGCACTCGCCGCCTCAAGAGTGTCAGGTCCAGCAGAGTTCCGGTTCTGGGTGTAGGATGAGAAGCTGGTTCGGCGTCGATTGGTTCCATCCAGTTCATCGGTCTGCCGAGGGAAGGACTGACTCTGGCCATGCTTTAGGCTTCCCAGCATGGGGCCACCATCATCAGCAGCTTTAGAGCCTTTGGTTCTGTGCCAATGAATCAGGTCCGTGAACCGATGTCCATTTGCAGCTGGCGATGGCTGTCCCCCGGGCGAGGACGTGATGTCTTTGAGAGACGAGGGATCACCGTTGTCAGGTGCAAAGGGTGGGAAAGCGGTGACATGCGATGATCCAGGGGGGCTAGAAGGAACACTATTCGAGCGTCTGGACGATCCTGGCGACTGAGCGTCATCTTCGTACCCCGGAACAAACGGGCTTCTGCGCGAGAGAGAGTCAGGGCTGCTAGGTTCGTCGTCACCCAAGATGCCAGAAGGTAGCAGGGCAGCCGCCGTAGGGCTGAGCGGTGCGTTCCCTGTGAGAGCCCTGATATCAGCATCAGAGAATTGGTCGCTCGCAAAGGCCTCGCCTCCAGACATATCCAAGAAGTGCGAGAACGGGGCTCGACTGGTGAACCCGATCGGAGGGTCGAAGGGAGAATCCGAGGCTGAGAAAGGGCCCGTCGGCGATGCGACGGTGTTGGTAAGAGCATTGCCGGTGCGACTTCGACGCTTAATTTGTGCCGAGGCGTTCGGATCAAATTCGACGCCGGAAGAATTCGCCTGATTGTAGAATTGCATGCTCTGTTGGTTCTGGGCGTAGACCTGAGCATGTAGGACGTGGATGTGACCCTCAAATTGTTGAGCCTTCCTGTTCTCCATGATGAGTTGACTCTGAAGTTCTCGGCGCTTCATCTCGAAATCTCTCTTCATTTTCCGGTCATCCTCTCGCCAAGTGTCGTCTTCCTCGCCACCAGGCAGCTTTCTGCGTGCATCCTCAAGCTCCTTGAGTTGTTCCTTCTTTTCCTTGTATTCGGTCTCGAGTTGGGAATATTCATCTTGCAAGGCAGAGTTCTCCTCATCCAGGTGCTTGATTTTGAGATCACGGCTCTGCGCAAGACTTTCCTTTTCCGACGCAAACCCGTCGCGAGTTTTGCGCATAGATTTGGCTTCAGCAACACATTTCTCGATGTTGTCCATCGCCTTCTTGCGCTTTTCTTGCTTCTCCTTCAACAGGTTCTCCTTCCGCGCCTTCTCCTTGGTGGCCTGTCTCATCTGTTCGCCGGTAGACTTGACCTTTTGCCTCAACTGCGCGGTGTTATCGTCCTTCTCTTTCTGAATCTTCTTTTTCTCCTCCTTTTCCTTTTTCAACCGCTCTTCGAGCTGTCTAAACTCGCTTTCTTCGGTTGCATGTAAGGATGCTGTCTCCACAAACTCCTTCCTCGACCGTTCCAAGGTGTCGGCAAGTTCCTTGAGCGACGCCTCAGGGTGGTCGCTGGAAAAATCCTTGATTGATGGTTGCTCCTGACTTGCTATGGACGGGGAGTGCCTGCGATTGACAGTGTTGCGCCTCTGGCCGGAAGTGTTGTCTCGCGCAGCGGCGGATCCGCCTTCGAGAGACGGCGCCGCTTCGATGGTGGGCACCTGGCTACGACTGCCATTGTCTTCGACGCACGGAGTTTGTCCTGGTCGTGGGTCTTGATCTTGGAAACTGTCGGGTAGTCTCGAATTGCCCAGTTCTGGCCGTCCGTCGGATCGATAGGTACGCAGTCTTATGACCTGGCTACCTGCCTGGAAGTTATTCGGTCCAACGGCAATGACTCGTATATTATAGCAGTGATTGGGCCTTAGACCCGTGACAGTAATAGCCGTCTCCTCCTGCCTCGATTCGCCAACTGTGAAGATATGTCAGTTTCGTACTCCACGACCACCTAAGGCGTCGAACAAAGACCAACCATTTACGCCATTGACCTGGATCAGAAATTTCTGTACAGGTCGGTTGTGCGTCGGTCGCGTCCAGTTGAGAGTCGCCGCGTCGGGTCGAATTCCGGCCAAGGATACATCGGGGGCCTCGGGAACGTCCACTCCAAGGATGCTGATGAGATCGGTTGTCGGTTTCCAAAGAGTCTGCCAGGCGCGATGGAGCAGCCTTCACACTGTCAGCAAAATGTTGCCAGAGGAGTCGCACGTGTCGAGATGACCGCTAGCGAACAGCAGGACAAGGCGGGGAAGGGGAAGAGGCGCGTGGGTGAAACTGACCAAATGACCGCGGCGAGAGTCACCAGCATACTGGCATGCCGCACAAGCAACTCATCCAGACTCCAATAACGAATACCCTCACGGGTGTAATGTACGGACCAAGCGAGACAAAGTTGTGCGTAAATGGGAGCGATAACCCAGAATGTTGCGAGGCTGGCGGCGGCCAGAACGAACTTTTGGAAACGGCTATTCGGTCGCTTGAGCCACCAGGCGATGAGGGAGCTTACGAGGAGGAATTTCATGAACAGGGTCCATAACATCGCCGCTGGCAAACGGGAAAGAAAAGAAAGTGGAAGTTGCGGAAGAGTGGAAGAAAAGCGAAGGAGGAAACCTTTCGCTAGTCCTCTCTGGCGCGGTCGGTTGGGAGGAAGGATATGTCGGTCAAGAAGGGAATAAGAAGGAGGGATGAAAATCTCGGCAGTTGTGTTCTCAGCGGCGGCGATGTTGACAAGCCCAGGCACAAGTCGTACTAGCAGTATTGCAGACTCGTCAGACTCTGGCGCTGCTGTTCGGTTCACAGTGGCACTGTCCACCAGTCCCCTGTACCGTGTATCGCGGCTAGCGGCTGATACTGTGTGGATGGGGGCAATTGGGGGGTTACCTGACACTGACACGGAGCCCTGGCGGCATGGCAGCGGCCAGCTAGGGGGAAGCTGGTACTGCTCGACGCTGACGCTGGGGGAGATGGAGGGGCGGTAAGGCAAGTAGTGCCGGCCGCCTCGAAAAGATCGGGATGGGGAGGGGCATTGCCGCATTGCATTGGACACCGGCAGGGGTGCAGAAGGGAGGCACGAGAGTCTTTTCCCCGTGAGGAGCGATGCCGGACAGAGAGAGAAAGAGTGTGCTCTATTGTTGTGTGTGTACGATGTACCTAAGTGATGTGCATTGTTAGTAAATGTGTCTGGAGGAGAGAGTGGCAGGGAGGGGGAAGACGGGAAACACAAGGTCGATGAAGAAGTGACGGGATCTTGTTGATTTATATCTCTAATTCGCGGCATGTATCTATTTACAATTATGGTTTTAACCTCGTGGCATTCGAACGGAAATCAAAGGTTAATTGCCTATATCTTGCAAGGTGCTTGTTCGTCCTTCCTCTGAAGTATGGGGAAGCTGCCTCGTTTTCAGCCCTCCATGCACCCATTCGAAAGGAGTAGCTAAGAGAGTGTAACGTGCCTCCGAGCACTGCAACGAACACAATATCCATATGACAGGCTGCCATGTCTCCGTCTCATTGAAAGCTGGTGATGAGGGCCAACGATGAGACTGTGGTGTTGAAGTGCCCAAGGTAGTTCCCGTTGCAAGCGTCTTGACGTACCTTACCTTGAGCCTCAGATCCTTCATCTTTAACCTGAGGCGCCGTGTCTTCCGTTACACATGGCACGGCGCCTTCCATTCCCCTGTCCGCCCGACCACAACGCGTCTCATTCTCCCTAATCGACAACTTCAAGTGTCTACCTTAGTAACTCTGGTTGACTTATCTTACTACTTCATGACATGGCCAAAATGCCAAGATTTGCCTACAGAACTGGGGCGTTTTCTGGTTTTTGGTTCCTGGTGCTCCTAAGTCCTCGCTAATGAATTAGATTCACTAGAACCCAAGGATGAACGCCACGTCGCACAGCCCCGATTCCCACACCCGACGTAGCGCCCATCGTCAAGTTTCTTACGTGAGCCGAGTATCAGCTTCATCATCATCATCAACAACAACAACCCGAAAAGCTTTTGCTCGTATCCGAGACCCTCCCACACCACTAACTCTGCCTCTCCCGCCCGCAGGATGTTGCACTTGAAGACGCCTCCAAGGCCATGTGCTGATGTGGCTGGTTGTTGAGTGTCCCCTGCAAACGAGTTGGAGTGAGGGGCAACCAGACGAAAGCGACCTATCATGCCCTGAAGACGTCTTGCGGCCTTGGAATGAGGGGGTCCCATCCCACCAAGTCTGAAAGCAACCCGACTTGTCCAATCCATCGCACCGGGCATTTGGCGGGTACCTTGTCATCCCAGCAAGCAGCTCCCACTCCCTCCAGCACTATATTTGGACCATTGAGGGGTCCTCGGCGGGGACTACAAGTAAGGTGAGCTATCCTCCTGGCGACCTGACTTGTTTACTTCCACTCCGCCTTTTGCTTCTCCTGTTTATTTCCACGTTGAAATCGTAGCTTTTATCAAATCAGCTCGTCCTCTGACCATTCTCTAGCTCTAATCGCCGTGCTCGAAACCTCTTCCATCGCGATATCCTCCTGGCCCATCATGGAAGCCATCAAGTCCGCTCTCAACATTGGCTCCAGCAAGCCTGCCGCTACCGAGCCCTCTGCCGAGCAGCTTACCCAGCTCAAGGAGAAGTACACCAAAGCTGGACAAGACCACGTCTTCACCTTTTACGATGACCTTCCTACCTCTGAGAAGGCAACTCTTTTCGAGCAATTGTCTGGCTTCGACCCCGAGCACATCAACAAGATCACCGACCGCGCTCTGAACCCTCCCAAGACCGAAGAAGATGTATCCGCCCAATCCGGCCTCGAGCCGTTGCCCGAGTCTGCCACCGCCAGTATCCTCGATTCTAAGACCGAAGACATTGAGAAGTGGTATCAGTCGGGTCTCGAACTGATTGGACAGAATAAGGTGGCCGTTGTGCTGATGGCAGGCGGTCAGGGCACCAGACTGGGCAGCTCAGCACCCAAGGGCTGCTACGATATTGGCCTTCCCAGCCAAAAGTCACTCTTCCAGATCCAGGCAGAGCGTATTCGTAAGGTCCAGGAGCTTGCCGCCAAAAAGGCCGGCACCAGCAGCGCCGTCGTGCCGTGGTACGTCATGACCTCCGGCCCCACTCGCGGCCCCACGGAGAAGTACTTCCAGGAGAACAATTACTTTGGCCTTGACAAGGCCAACGTCTTCATCTTTGAGCAGGGTGTCTTGCCTTGCATCTCGAACGAGGGCAAGATTTTGCTCGAGTCTAAGGGGAAGGTTGCCGTTGCCCCTGATGGCAACGGAGGTATCTACCAGGCGCTGGTTGTGTCAGACGTCATGGGCGATATGCGCAAGAGGGGTATTGAGCACATCCACGCCTACTGTGTCGATAACTGCCTGGTAAAGGTCGCCGACCCCGTCTTCATTGGTTTCTCGGCATCCAAGGATGTCGACATCACCACCAAGGTGGTGCGTAAGCGCAATGCCACCGAGTCTGTTGGTTTGATTCTGCTCAAGAATGGCAAGCCCGACGTTGTCGAATATTCCGAGATTGACAAGGAGACGGCCGAAGCCCAGGACACTAAGCAGCCCGGAGTCCTCAAGTTCCGCGCTGCCAACATTGTCAACCACTACTACTCTTTCCGCTTCCTCGAGAGCATCCCTCAGTGGGCGCACAAGCTTCCCCACCACATTGCGCGCAAGAAGATTCCCTACGCCGACCTCAAGTCCGGCGAGACTGTCAAGCCCGAGAAGCCCAACGGTATCAAGCTGGAGCAGTTCGTCTTTGACGTCTTCCCCATGCTGGACCTCAGCAAGTTCGCCTCCATGGAGGTGAAGCGCGAGGACGAGTTCTCGCCGCTAAAGAATGCCCGCGGCACGGGAGAGGATGACCCCGATACCAGCAAGCGCGACATCATGCTTCAGGGCAAGCGCTGGCTCGAGGCCGCCGGTGCTGTTGTGACCGGCGCGAGCGAGGAGGATGGCGTCGAGATATCCCCTCTCTTCAGCTACGTAAGTCGTCACTTTCTTGACATGGTGTATGCAAAAACTAATATTCACGGTTCATAGGGCGGCGAGGGTCTGGAGAAGCTCAACGGCAAGGAAGTCAAGGCTCCTGCCGTGTTGGAGATGGAGTGAATATGTAGAGCGTAATGACATGGGATGATAGGCGTTTACGACCGAACCGCGGGTTTTGATAAACTATCCGGGTTGATAGGCCAAAGGCTGCACAATGAACTGTGCTGCTTCGAATTCTGGAGCATATATAAAAGTATTGATTCGTTGCCAAGCTAGAACTGGAATGAGTGAAGAATGTTCTTGTGCCTCAGCAACCAACTATTCTTCTCATACCATCGTAGCACGCATGGTTGCTGGTTCCATTCCCCTTACATTGATGATTCTTAGGTTCTGCTTGCTATTACCAGGGAATACATCTCCAGGGCAGCCAATCGAATGAAATGCAGATGGGAGGCGTAATAAAAAAGGGAAAGAATGCAGGGCGGGAAGATTACCTTACCTTGCACCGTTGCCAAGCATTCCGAATCCAGATCTTAGGGGCATCTGGAAATTCCTTAGACTCACCTCAAGGTTTGGGTATGCCTGCCAAGGCCTGATATTGGGTGGCATGCAAAGACTTGCACACTGTGCCCGAGTTCCAGAGAATAGGACTTTTGGCTGCGTGGGAAATTTCATCTGTGTAAATCAGGATTGGATGAACGCACACACACCAAAAAAAGAGAGGCAACATGGAAGGGCCCTTGACTGAGGTTTCTCCTTCTGAACTACGGATAGTTACCCGAGAAGCCTCTTCTCTCTTCTTCTTCTTTTTATTTTTATGAAGAACGAATAGTAGAAAAAAGATGAATACTCCGTGGACAAAGGGGAAGAGGAAAAGGAGAGCATGGGCATTGATTCATGCGCCCACTTCAACTTTTTGCACAGGTGACCTCGGCTCCTCGGCGGGTGTAGCCAGGTACCTAGACCTGGATAGATCCATCTTGACTGGTAACGAACGGAGAAAAGTGCCCGGGTGATGGAGATATGACGGCAGGAGGGGATCAAGCCCAAACTTTTTGGAGACAAGAACGGCAGAGAGCAGACCGTAGTAGATTTAGTTGCCTGGCTGTTTTTGAGTTACAGTGACAGAACTGGTGGGGAGGGAAGGAAGGCGTTTCGTCTGGCTCTCCGTGTTGTCGGGTGAAGGAGAATCGGTCAGAGACTTCTAGGAGGATGGAGGGGTAAATTTTTGGGTTATGACATCAGCAGACAAACAGAGAATCTGACTGGACTGTTTTCGCTCCAGAGGTTTCTTTCTGTCATTTGACGAAGGGGGGGAAGAAGAGCGACGAACTCAGTCCCCAGCAAATAAGAAAGAAAAAAAAAATGTGTCACGAGTACTTTTAGTTACACCGCCGAGTCAGGCGGCTGGCCCAGTCTAGGGGGAACAGGAGTGTGGAGTGTCGTATTCGATCTGTGCAGAGTACGAGGGGTGCTTGCTCTGTATTTCCGTGAGGTGAGGTATCTGTAGGCAGGCAATTAAATGGGAGAAGTTGGTGCTGAAGATATTGATATTGATATTGTGTTCCGGTCTGCATGTGAAACCTTTGAGGAAGTACTCAAGTCAGGAACGACTAGGCACGGACAGAGGGAGGAATGGCACCTGAAGAAAGCACTCCATAGTTCAATCGTGTTGCCATCAAATTGAACTTGGACTTGCAGAAATGGATTCCTCCAAGTAGCCTGGAAGGTACGGATAACTATTAGTAGGTAATTACCTAGGCATGCCACTTGAGTGAAGAAGGGCCTCGGCTGAAGGTGGCTCATGTAAGTCAAGCGCACCGGGCCCTTTTTCCTCGTGCCACGGAATGCCAGGCCAACTCATCGTTCTCGCCCGATTCTCTCAATGCCGGCAATGGCGGCCATGTTAGCGTCCATGGTCCTTTTTTCGAACCTGAGCCCGGTCAAATGCGGTCCATGCCAGTGAGATTTGTGAGGTGAGTGCGGCGGCGCGCCGCGGTGGACCGTAGTCCTGAGCAGGAGCTGGGCCGACCAGGGGCTGTTTTTTTCCATTGGGGTGGTTTGGCCGTGGCGCTCCTCCCCAAACGGTGAAAGTGGTCCGGGGGTTGTCCTTTGGGGGGTTGAAATCTATTTTTTCTGGTCATGGTCGTAGGCGGTCTCCCCTTTTGCTGGGCAGATGCAATCCAATGTCCACATTCACATGATCCGCGGCAGCCAGTGTTAGGTAAGGCGGGCATAGTAAAGAAGGAAGAAAAAAAAAAAAGGGCAGCCTTGGCCTGCCGTAGCTTGTTGGGCCCGGCGACCAACGAGCAGGGGTTGGCTGCTGGGCTGCTTCCCCCCCGCCCCTGTCCGCGCCAGGTCCTGCTCCCCCCGTACCTCACCCTCACACTCCCGTCCAGGTCGCTCCTCAGGATCGCCCGCGAGCGCCGCTCGCCGCCGCCTTTCCTTTTAGCTCCCCGGCCTATGCTGCTGCTACTAAGGTACCTTACTGCTGCAGCAGCTGCCGGTCTACGAATAGTCGTCCATCCCCAAAGGAATCAGCTTCGTCATCTTTGCACCATCCCATCCCATCCTCTCCGAACCGAACTGCTGAGCGTGGGCACATACGGATACATATGTACTGAGGAAAGGCTGCTTGAATGCCTCTCTTCTAAGCCCTTTTCTTGCCCTTCTCCCCTTCGCCTCCGACCCCGCGAAACCCCAAACTCTAATCGTGATTCACTGTTCACTGTACCTATTCTCTTCGACTTAAACAGGCGTCCTTTCTACCTGTGATTTTCTCAGCCCGACCCATCCCTCGCGAGCGAACGAACGAACGAACAACCACTCTTAGCCCCCTTCCACTCCCTAGCTGTGTGCGCGCGCATCTCTTGAACTCAGTCAGCATCTATCGACTTACGGATACTCACACATCACTGTCGCTCTCTCTTTCGCCCCTCCCCTATCCCTTCCCACCCTCGTCCCCTGCATCCCAATAATAACTATCCACGAGCTTCCCCAACAATTACGCTTTCGCCTCCGCACACCTCGCGGCACAGCTCAACCCAGCTACCCGACTACCGGCCTCGACTAGGTTCGAGAGACCACAACATCTCGGCCAAGAAAGTCAAACCACTGTCGTCTCTGTCCCTACGTTCCGGCTCACCTGCTTCAAGATACCCGCCCTCCAACCTGCTGCAAACGGCGACACAACTCCTCAGTCGCCATGCAGTACGTACGGAATCTCAGCGCCTCCGTCTCTTCGACATGGAACTCTATAAACCCGGCAACCCTTAGTGGTGCCATCGATGTCATCGTCATCGAGCGGGAGGACGGCTCTCTCAACTGTTCGCCTTTCCACGTGCGCTTCGGAAAGTTCTCTCTGCTGAGGCCCTACGAGAAGAAAGTCGAATTCAAGGTCAACGGCGTCAAACAACCTTATTCCATGAAGCTCGGCGAGGAGGGGGAGGCCTTCTTCGTCTTCGAAACAAGCGATACTATCCCGAGGGATCTGCAGACTTCGCCTTTAGTCTCCCCAGCGTCAAGTCCTCCCTTGAACCCGGAGAATCCCTCTTCGCCTGGACTCGGGGAGCCAGAACTTCTGGATCTGGATTCGGAGGCTTCAAAGCCTCGACGACCGCCTCCATCTGTCCTGCACGCAGCAACATTCGGACCCGGACCCCATGGTTTGTCCCTCACTTGCCCTTACCCTTATTGATCTTCTGTAAGGCAGAAAATGCTAACTGCTATAGGGCTAAACACACCTCTGTCAACGTCCCCTGACCTTTCATCCCACGCACGACTGCGATCGGAAGACTGGGATTCCTCAGCCGCCCAGCGCCCTTACAGCGATGATGTGTTGCGCAAATCAGCTCGTACGAGCGACCGAGTATTCGGGGAAGGCCTGACCGACTTCGCCATGTCCGAGCGATCACAAAGCCCTCCTCCGTTGGCACCCAAAGAAGCGCTGGAACGCGCTCTTATGCTTTCCAAGGAGCTATCGGCCAACAACATTCCTAGCCATGTGACCGAGAGCGGTGACCTCATGCTTGACATGACTGGGTTCAAGAGCAACGAAGAAGATGTGTTCCGCGCCGAGATTCTTGCGCGAAAGATCCTCTCCGAGGAGCTCGAGGGCCCGTACGATATTGGTTCGCTTTTCGGCATGGACGAGCATGGAAACATCTGGATCTACAGCAGTGAAGAGGCCAAAGAGGCTGCGAAGAAGAAGACCATGGAAGCTGGCTACCGCCTCCATTCCGTGATCGCGGCGGATGCTGCGTCCGACCCGGGATACCAGAGCGACGGTAGCGATGTGACTACCACCGTGCCTCCTCCAAACCACCGAAGGACCGAGTCAGACGCCGGTGCATCTGGCCTACACACTCCTCCTACGACACCTCCTCAATCGACGGCTGGAGACCCAAACTTGAATTACGCAAAGACGTTGAGGTTGACTAGTGATCAGCTGAAAGACCTGTGTCTGAAGCCTGGAGAGAACACTATGAGCTTCACCGTCAATAGAGCAACGTGCCAGGCCAACATGTACTTGTGGAGGCATGAGACGCCCGTTGTCATCTCGGACATTGATGGCACGATTACCAAGTCGGACGCTCTGGGCCACGTTCTCAACATGATTGGCCGTGACTGGACGCACGCTGGAGTAGCCAAACTCTACAGTGACATTGTCGCAAACGGATACAACATCATGTACCTGACCAGTCGATCAGTGGGTCAATCCGATACGACTAGGGCGTATCTCGCCGGTATTCAACAGGGAGAATACCGGGTGCCGCGGGGGCCTACCATCTTGTCCCCAGATCGGACCATGGCCGCACTCCGCCGCGAGGTCTACCTCAGGAAACCCGAAGTTTTCAAGATGGCCACTCTTCGGGATATCCGCAATTTATACGGCCCTGATCGGACACCATTTTTTGCTGGATTTGGAAACCGTCTCACGGACCAGATTTCGTACAGGACGGTGGATGTTCCCAAGAAACGTATTTTTACCATCAACTCCAACGCTGAGGTTTCCCTCGACTTGCTCACATTGAACAAACTCAAGCTGAGTTACATCAACATCAATGAGGTCGTCGACCACTTCTTCCCTCCCGTCAGCACTCTGGTCAAGGGTGGAGGAGAAGAGTATACGGACTTTTCATATTGGAGAGATACCCCATTGGATTTGGATGAATTCTCTGCGAGCGATACAGATGACGATAACGAGCAAGCTGATCTGGAAGAAGATGTTGACGATGACGAGGAGATTGGTGATGAGATGGGACAGAGCTACATTTCCCGAGACTCGGTCGACGATTACGGCGATGAACGCGAGAGCATCCTTAGTGGAAGCATCGACGGCGACGACCAGCTGGCCGCCTCCATCCTGGAGGATGACGACGCCGATGACGAGGACGCCGAAGAGGAGGAGGACGACGAAGCAGAAGACGAAATGGCTGAGCTCGAAGTGCGAAAACAACGCGAGCGAACGCCTCAGCCCAGCGGCAAGGAAACCAAGTCTTCCACACCGGCACCAACGATGCTTGTGGAAGACATTGGCGCCGAGTTGATCACTGGGGTAAATCATCTCACCCTTGAAAAAGGCGTGCAGAAATAGTGTGCTAAAAAGGAGGAACAGGCTTCGGTTTACAATCCTAATGTTAAAGCAGGTGCGAAATAATATCTCCGTGTCGATGCGCTTTTCTTGTACAAGACCCGGGAGTTTTCAGAAGATGGCTTGGTGGTTACGAGCATGGTTGACGGGGCGGGTTTGGGGGGTATAGGTTTCCAGGAAGGGAAGTGCTGCGTTTGCATAGCGGGAGGCGTTTGGGCTTTGATATCTCACTCGATAGTGATCTTGCAAAAGACGCTACATCACTCAACTCTGCCGCTATTCTGGTTCATGATACTTGTGGGATACTTGTGGGATACTTGTGATTGTCTTGATTTTCATCTCTACTGCAGACTAGCCATGCATCGAATTTTCCCAGCAAACCCAGGTTCTGGGCGGCGGCATCCTCTTGGGCTCGTCTCTGGAGAGGCGGATATGACGCCCAGAGAGCCTCTTGTTCCTCCGCCGGACGTTGAGGGCAAGAAATTATATCATTGCGCGTCTAATCGACCACGAACCAAAATATGTGTCCATGGGGACCTAGGCTTTAAAACCTGATGCTTTCTCCCTCTACCATAAAAAGCCCTCAAACCAGGGTACCTTGAGTCGCCGTTACTGCCAAGGTCCCTCATTCACCCTGCCATTGAGGCACCTGTCCGTGAAGTACGTCCATTGTGGACTCCGAGTCCTCCGATTTCACCGAGTGGCCCGAGTCCTAAGAAGTGCCCTCCATCTCCGCATCCTCGTCCACGTCCTTGCCAAACACGTCCTCCATCGTGCCGCCCTCGACGCCATCGCCGCCGATATCCTCTTCCGCCGTCGCATTCGTCGCCTCGACGCCCTCCATCGCCCCGTCACCGCCCGGTGCAGCAGCAGCACCGTCCTCGTCGTCTTCGTCTTCGTCCTCTTCCATCCCGGCTTCCTCCCACGCTTCCTTGAGACCCCAGCTGACGCCGCTCAGAACAAAACGTTCGCTCGGCAACCTGAGACCCCACTCGTTCTGCGCGACCTTGGGCAGCGCCGTCTTGTTGCGCTCGCGCGCGAGCTCCTGCAGCCAGTCCTTGCTGACGCCGCCGGCGCCGCCGCCCCCGCGGAACTGGTAGCCCAGCCTGGCGGCGATGGCGAGCTTGACGGCGTTGGCCGTGACGGCGGCGTCGCCTGCCGCGCCGGGGATCGAGCCCGCGCCGCCGCCGCCGCCTGATGCTTTACTGCCGGCTTGGGAGGTGTAGGGGTCCGCCGAGAGGTAGATTGCGTCGGAGAGGATGCTCGAGGTGTGGCGGTAGGCGAAGTCGAGGAGGAGGAGGGGCACGCGAGACTCGTACGATGTGACGCCCTGGGAGGTGAGGAGGAGTTCTATCATGCGGGAGTCGCGGGGTCGCGGGGCTGAGGCATTGGGGGCTAGAGGGTTTGATGATTGTTGCTGCTGCTGCTGTTGTTGTTGGCCGCCCTGTTGCGCATTTTGTTGTGATGGCTGTGAGGTTTGTTGGGTGGATGAGGACTGGGTCGGTTGGGTTTGGGATGGGGGTTGAGAGCCTGCTGTTGATGTCGTTGCTGTTGCTTGGGTGTTCGGTGCGGTTTGCGAGGCTGAGGCGCCTGAGGAGGGGGGCACGCCGTTGGTTTGCGGGTCGGCGGATTGTGAAGCCATGATTGCGGTGTCGTGTCGTGTTCGTGGCGACTATGGTATTATCTCGTTATGAAGTATCAATGGTGGTTTGATGGCGGGATGGCATATCCCCGTTTGGGACACCGTTCGAGGATTAACGATCGTCAACGCGACTAAATAGTAGCTGTCGGTTTTGTGCAGATGGTGCGTGGGGTTGGAAAGTCACCCAGACGAATTGATGTAGCTCGTAAGATCGTTTATAAGGCTTGCGAGGGTTCGAATGGGAAGGCGGGGCCGGAAAGTCGGGGGTATCAAGGTTAGGGGAGGTAGTTGGCTGGTTAGATCGCGGAAAGAGCTACTCGCCTGGCGCGTCGAGCGTGAGGACCTGAGTTGCCCATCTGCACCTCACCTCAGCTCCGAATTCTTGACGGGACTTTTGTTGATCCGTTCCATCGCCAGAATCCCAGCGCACTGACCACAGCTTAATCCCACATGGACCGGGGTGTCTGACGGGCAAATCGGCAGGGCGTGGATTGGATGACCTCCAAAAACTTGCATGGAGGGGCAATTCTGCTGCGTGGTAATTGTTCTGCCCCACCACCACACCCGCCGATGCAGGACATGGCTAGAGTGGTGGTGTCACACTCTGAGGATTTTTTTACTTTTTAGTGGCGGTTCCCTTTCCCTGAATGAATTGAGTCACAGTGGGTTGTCTACCGTATCTAGATAAACAAGTGACATTCCACTTTCCTCAATTGATCCTTTTGGCAACTTCATTTCCTATTGTTGCCTCATTTCTCAACGCTACCCTCCTACTGGGCTCTTTTGACTTTCATGCGAGTGAGAGAGAGATAAGAGAGAGCATACCTACAAGATTACCCCTCCCCCTCATACGTTACACATCCATATCCAACAACATACACACAATAAGAACGGCCATGGAAACAACACTACCCTTCCCTTTCCTTATCAGTGTGGCCGTTCCGCCCGGCCTGGCCAAGCTGGATGGCCTCGACCGCGAGCAAGTCTCGATCCTCGGAGCCCCCTTCTTCGAGGCCAACGACCAGACCCTGGACAAGTTTCACAGCTTTCTGAAGCAGCACAACGCAGAATTCCGCGGCTACTTTGACGTCACGGGTATCACAGCAAAGGACGATGTAGTCTCCCTGCTCGATGCCGGCGCCCGCATGGTCTTTGTCTCTCCCGAGAACCTCGCTCAGTACGAGGAGTTCGGATCCCGTGTGGGCTCCATTCTCACCACCGACGATGTCACGACGAAGCCCGCCTCCAAGCACGCCGTTCTCGTCAAAGACTTTGATCCTACCCTCTGTAACCTTGGCTCCTTCATCGAGCACTGCAAGGTGGAGAAGCTCCCGAACCTGTTCATCAAGCCCGTGCCCGAGAGCAACCTCGAGCACTTTGTCGATATCGCCAAGCAATGCAACGCCATCCCGGTTCTGCCGTCTGACGGTCTGACGGCCAGCAAGGAGGAGTCCAAGAAGCTTCCCCTTTCCAAGCTCATTGCTTCATTCTGGAAGTCGGACCGGCCGGATGGCCTGATCCCCACCGTCGTGTGCGACGAGTCTGGCACCGCGATGGGCCTCGCCTACAGCAGTGCAGAGAGCGTCGGAGAGGCCCTGCGGACCAGGGCTGGCGTCTACCAGAGCCGCAAGCGTGGTCTCTGGGTGAAGGGTGCCACGTCCGGTGACACCCAGGAGCTCATCCGCATCGCCCTGGACTGCGATAATGACACGTTAAAGTTCGTCGTCAAGCAGACTGGCGGTTTCTGCCACCTGGATCAGCACGGCTGCTTCGGTGATCTGAACGGTATCCCTAGACTCGAACAGACGTTGCAGTCTCGCAAGAAGTCCGCGCCCGCGGGCTCTTACACTGCTCGCTTGTTCTCTGACGAGAAACTTCTGCGAGCCAAGATTATGGAGGAGGCCGAGGAGCTCTGTGACGCAAAGACTCCCCAAGAGGTTGCCTTTGAGGCTGCCGACTTGATTTACTTTGCTCTCACAAAGGCTGTCAGCGCCGGCGTTAGCCTCGCTGACATTGAGAGAAATTTGGATGCCAAGGCATTCAAGGTCAAGAGGAGGACGGGAGATGCCAAGGGCAAGTGGGCTGAGAAGGAGGGCATCAAGACTACCACAGCACCCGCCCCTGCAGCGGCGCCGGCACCGGCACCGACAGCAAAGGCTGAGAAGTCTGAGAGAATATCGATGCGCCGCTTCGACCTGTCCAGCTCTTCCGCCGCTGAGATTGACGAGGTGCTGAAGCGCCCCTCACAGAAGTCACCCGACGCCATCCTGAACATCGTCAGGCCCATCATTGACGAGGTTCGCAACGGAGGCGACAAGGCTGTTCTGTCCTACACCCACAAGTTCGAGAAGGCGACATCACTCACCTCCCCTGTGCTCAAGGCTCCCTTCCCCAAGGAGGCCATGCAGCTCTCTCCCGAATCAACCAAGGCCATTGACATTTCCTTTGAGAACATTCGCAAGTTCCACGCCGCTCAGAAGGAGGACAAGCCCCTAAAGGTCGAGACCATGCCCGGCGTGGTTTGCAGCCGCTTCTCTCGTCCCATCGAGAGGGTTGGTCTCTACGTCCCTGGTGGTACTGCCGTTCTCCCTTCTACTGCTCTCATGCTCGGTGTCCCCGCCATGGTCGCCGGCTGCCAGAAGATCGTCTTCGCCTCGCCTCCCCGCGCTGACGGTAGCCTAACCCCTGAGATTGTCTACGTCGCTCACAAGGTGGGCGCCGAGAGCATCGTCCTCGCTGGAGGCGCCCAGGCCGTCGCCGCCATGGCGTACGGCACCGAGAGCGTGACAAAGGTCGACAAGATCCTCGGACCCGGAAACCAGTTTGTCACAGCGGCCAAGATGTACGTCAGCAACGACACCAACGCCGGTGTCAGCATCGACATGCCGGCCGGCCCCTCCGAGGTTCTCGTCATCGCCGACAAGGACTCCAACCCCGCCTTTGTCGCGTCCGATCTGCTGTCACAGGCCGAGCACGGCGTTGACAGTCAAGTCATTCTGATTGCCATTGACCTGAACGAGCAGCAGCTCCAGGCCATCGAGGACGAGCTGCACAACCAGGCCATGGCCCTGCCTCGTGTCGACATTGTTCGCGGCGCCATTGCCCACTCGGTCACCATCCAGGTCAAGACCGTGGACGAGGCCATGCGCATCAGCAACGACTACGCGCCCGAGCACTTGATTCTCCAAATTAACGATGCCGAAAAGGTGACGGAGAAGGTCATGAACGCCGGCTCCGTCTTCATCGGCGAGTGGACCCCCGAGAGTGTCGGCGACTACTCTGCTGGCGTCAACCACTCTCTGCGTAAGTCCTACCCACATCAACGATGAAAGATATCCCATGACTGACCGATGATTCCAGCGACCTACGGATACGCCAAGCAGTACTCTGGCGTCAACCTCGCCTCCTTTGTGAAGCACATCACCAGCTCCAACCTGACGGCCGAGGGCCTGCGCAACGTCGGCGAGTCCGTCATGCAGCTCGCCAAGACGGAGGCTCTCGAGGCTCACCGCAGAGCCGTCGAGATCCGCATCGACCACATGAACCGTAAATAAGTGCATTCGATTTTTGACGTTGACCATCAAAAAGAAAAGTCAAGATTATTGGATGAATGGCAAGGGGGGTTTTATGATTTTATGTAGTTATACCAAAAATGTCATTGGACATGTAGAGAAAAAGAAAAACCTTCTTATATTGGAATCCAATGCTGAGCATATTCGTGACCTATGTTGTCTCTGAGATGGTGACAAGTATTTCAGACCGCGCAGTGACGCCGTCCTTTGTCGTATCATTCACTCTCAGTCCGCTTAGCCATCAACATTCTTTTGCACCCATCCCACTTCAACGTACGTGTCGAAGACTTGTTAGAAGACGGTCATGATGTAGCAGGATATGACTCCGGAGCTACGTACCTGTAGAAAGACCCGACACCCGTCTATTTGCAAGCATTGCATCAAGGTCTTGCTAAGTGTGAGCCCCCGAGGCATGAACACTGCCTCTACAATAGCACAACTAAGCGGATGACAGTATTTCGGGGGGGAACAGCTTTCCAATCTCGGTCCGACCTCACCCTGTCGACTTACGAGCTTAATCTGGGGACGAGGAAAAGATGAGTTTACTTCTAGCTGGAACTTTGAACCGCGGCTGGAGAAGATAGCGATGTCGGGATACTCAAACGTGGCTTAATCTTCTCTTTCGGCTTCCCCCGGGGCGGTCATCCTCCCTTGGCTTAGCCATTTAGTGACGAATCAGGGTTTCTGTCACTTCGGGTTCATTTTGATGAACACAGTCAAGACCGTCAGGATCAACTACAACGTCCGCTAGGCCCCGTCTTCTACTACTCATCTCAACGCAAATATTTAATGCTGAGACGGAAGCGGCAACGTTGCCAAGGGGTCGCCTCACAGTAGAAAGCAGGGGTACAATTAGGGTCAGGCCTCGTCACGTTGTGCTCTGCAAGTCTCATCGAGTCCAGGTTTAAACCGAAAGTGTTGGATGCTTACAAAAGTACATAGTAAAATTAGGTCGTCAAGGTGCTAAGCTTGCGGTTGTCACATACATATGAACAAGGGAAGTCTTTATGATACACTAGCCTGCCTGTAACGGTATCTCATACACTCTATACCCTAATCTCCCCGGAAATCGCCAAAAACCACACATTTAGTACTTGGGCTTCATCGTGGCCCTGAGTCTGGAGTAGTCAAAGAGACCCTCGATGCTTCCGACGGCGGAGATGGCAATGTCCTGATCCCAAAGCTTCCTGCTAGCAAAGTCCATAACGTCCTTCTCGGTGATGGCGTCAATAGTGCGCTCAATCTCGGCGGGGCTGGCGCGGCGGCCGGTGGTGACGAGCTGGCGACCAATGTCCTCAGCAATGGCGGTGGTGCCGTCAAGGGAGAGGAGAATGGAGGCCTTGAGCTGAGCCTTGGCGCGCTCGGTCTCGGCCTCACTGACGTTGCGGGCAAGGCGCATCCACTCGCGCTGGGCGAAGTAGACGAGATCGTCGATGCGGTCGTGCTTGTCGGTGACGAGGTAGATACCCCAGAGACTAGGATGTGTTAGCAATTCTTCCTCCTTACTGCGTGGACGCTACTTACCCAGTGTCGCTGTAGCTGGTGGAGAAGCTCATGAAGCTGTTGGCAATATCGTGCTTGTGAACGAAACCGCTGAGCTTGCTGCCCTGGTGAGCGGCGTTGCCGATAGCCTTGTCGTAGTTGCCGACAATGGCCTGGGCGACGAGGGCGGTGTAGTAGTCGTCGTCGTTCCAGCTGACACCTTCAACGGCAATGGCGATGTTGGCGGTGGGGATGTTGTCGTCACGGACACGGACATCAGATCCGATGAAGTCGGCCTTCTGCTTGGACAGGAGGTAGGCCGAGGTCTGGGGGCCGGAAGTCGGGAGGCCGCTGAAGTTCTTCTCGGCGAGCTCAACGAGCTTCTCGTGGGGGATACCACCAGCGCCAACAAGAACCATGCGGTCGGCAGTGTAGTTGTTCTTGATGTAGTTGGTGAGCTCGGTGCGGGTAATGTCACGGATGTTCTCGCGGGGACCAAGGATGGTGCGGCCAAGGGGCTGGTGCTGGAAGGCGGTGGCGTGAAGGTGGTCAAAGACGACCTCCTCCATCTGCTTCTCGACCTCCTCGGACTCGCGGAGAATGACATCGCGCTCACGCTCGATGGCGGACTCCTCGAGCTTGGAGTTCTGGAGAATGTCGGCAAGAATGTCGACGGTCTGGGGAACGTCGGAGTTGAAGGCCTTGGCGAAGTAGACGGTGTTTTCGCGCTGTTTCAATGTCAATGGGAGGAAATTTTGATGATTTCGGTCGACGGGAACGAACCGAGGTGTAGGCGTTCAAGTGACCACCCATGTTCTCGATCTCGAGCTCGAGCTGCTGCTGCGTCCGGTTTGTGGTGCCCTAAATATTCGCATCAGCAGGTTTATCTCATCGCATTGTCGTCACTGTTTGGCCTACCTTGAAGGCAAGGTGCTCGAGGAAGTGTGCGGTGCCATTGGTCTCGTCGGTCTCAGCCCTTGAGCCGGCGTCAATCCACACGCCGACGGTCGAGGTCTGGGCGAAGGGCGAGTAGTCGGTGGCGACCTAAATCTCAATTGTCAAATGGAATTCGCGACGCGGTTTACGAGGCCAATTGAGCCATAGAGCGGATGGGTGGATTGGGATTGCATACCGTCAGTCCATTCTTCAATGTTGTCGTCTGAGTCTTGCCGAAGGGGGTGTTGGAAGGCGTAGCGAAGCCCCGGGTAATTGGGCTCGCTCTGGAAAGAGCAGCCCGGCTTCGCAGCCCCTGCGAGAGGTTCAAAGCTAGTCTCCGGGACGCCATGGCGGAGTTGTGGAGGATGGGGAGTGATATGAGGTGTTTGATGAAATCTTTCGATGAGGTTTCGGCTCAGAAAGCTTTCGCCTTTCGAAAGGCTGTGTGTGCCTTGGAATCGAGGCGCGAAATCGGCTTCCGGAATGCCCCGGCCCAGCAACTGGAGCCAATCAGAGGAGGTACGTAACTAATCTGAGGCCCCAGTATCCTGGCACTACCAGATCCACCGTGTGTTCAATCTATCTTTTATTTTGTCATTGACTTATTTTACCCGGAAGCAGCTAAAGAATAATTGTGAGAAACCAGCTTACACTAGCTTAGAGAACTTGATTGAGCCTGCCTTCGTGGTATTTCACACCTCGATTCTTGTCTTGTTTGAGTTTACGCTTCATGGCGCAAAGTTGTCCCTTTTCAATCGATGAATCATCCTCCTTTCCCTTTTGTCCGCAAATGCCAATTGGCCAATTAAGCGGATCCTGTCCTGTGCCAGGCGACAGCCGCTCTTGCGTCAAGTTCCTAGTCGTGCAGCTGAGACCTTTAGAATGAGCTGTTAGTGCAGCAGGTCGGTCACAGGACTGCCTTTTTGACTTCACTGCATATGCCAGTCTCACAGACTCCTACATGGGATGAAAGCATGCTACAGCACTTCAACTTGAGCAACTGAGAAAAAGCCTCTTACCTTTCCTCACTTCAGTTGCCATCAATAAGACATTCATCAACTATTGCCTCGTCACTTACATACTTTCTTTGTAGTTCGTACCTTTATGACATTAAGATGCCATCAGACAATTACAACTTTGCCGAAGTCTTTCAGTCTCTCTTCGTCTCAAAGCAAAAACCAGCCCCAGAAACCATCGCCGATACCATGAAGGCCGTCATTCAGAGCTACCCACCTCTTGGGCAATATACGCAGATTTCCCATGGTGGTCTCCCTATCACCGCAGTCCTAGAGATACCTGCTTCACGTGCGGGCGAATCCTGGGAGGTTGCGGTGTGGCATTCGATTGATGGAGCCGACTGGAGCGAAACTGCTCTTGCTCGCATCGCCGACGAAGACGCCCCGACGACCTTGCAAGCTGTCCCAGATGATGTACGACGGTTGTTTTATTCCGCTCCTGTTCCTTTCAAATCATCGTTCCAATTCACACTCAAGTTCCGACACTCGTCAGACGAGCCATGGAGATGGACTCGCGATGAGCTAGGCGTTGGTGATGGCACTGTGGTGCTCAACTCGAGGCCCATTCTTGAGACTGTTTCCGAAAGCATTGATGACGTCGTGTCTGATCTGAATCCTGCATGGAAAGTGAAGCCGATGATGAGCCAGTGTCCCGGAACTCGGCTTTGGTCACTTGAAGCTACTATAGATGCCGTTGAAGGAGTTGAGTCGAAGTTTGCCGACATCTCGTTAGGCGTGCCTTGGGGAGGGTTTCTGAGGTATGTCTGATTTTTAGAAGCCCGCCCGCTATCAGGATCAGAATCGTTTCGAGGACTCGCTTCCCTCCGTTCCAACTTCATCTAGCGGAGTGGGATGCTGACAAGAATAGGTGGTTTGCTCTTATCCGTATTTGGACGCCATGGCTGGCCCCTCGCCATGGAAAAGACTCATTTCATCTCGACAAAGACGGCGTCCTATGCTCATTTTTGAATTCCGAGGGCAAGCATCTTGTTTTCCTCGCAGTAAGCGGAGGCAACCATGTTCTGCCCGTTTTCCGCCATGGCGAGTCTGGGCAATTGTCTGTTCACGTTCGTCGCTGGACCCCATCCTGCTCGGTGAGTATAAAGCTTACTGGTCACAGGCCCGTAACGATAGTACGAAGCCAGAACCTGCTACTGTCTTGGTTGGAACAGGAGACAACTTCGAGAGCGCAAATGCCTGTGTGATGTATCAAGCCAGACAGTACATTCTTCAAGAGAAGAAGGCCAGTGATGAGCTGTTGGCCGAAATGAAGGCTATTGAGGAAGGGGTTAAACCAGAGTGGATGGAGAACTGGTATGATGGACTCGGATACTGTAAGTTTGTAACGTTTCACACCATCAACTCTCCCTAATCCCCTGATTAATGTCTAACGCGTTTCATAGGCACCTGGAATGCTCTTGGGCAACGCCTCACGGACGAAAAGGTCTTTGACGCTGTCGACAAGCTAGCCGAGAATGATATCAAAGTCTCCAGCCTCATCATTGACGATAACTGGCAGACAATCGACTACAGAGGGCATGGCCAGTTTCAGCATGGTTGGTGTGAGTTCGAAGCTGAACCGAAAGCTTTCCCTCAGGGCTTGAAGGCCACCGTGGCGCACATTCGCCAGAAACATCCGCATATCCAGCACATTGCCGTCTGGCACGCTCTTCTAGGTCAGTCGTCTTGTTGCATCTCAAAGCACAGTATATGCTGACTGTACCAGGATATTGGGCGGGCATTTCACCGGACGGAAAGATTGCTCAAGAGTACAAGACGATAGAAGTGATCCGGGAGGATGCCGAGCGACGCAACCTACCACTCGGAGGCAAGATGACCGTAGTCGACAAAGACGATGTCGACAGGTTTTATAACGACTTTTACAAGTTCCTCGTTGACTGTGGCATCGACGGCGTGAAGACGGACGCCCAGTTCATGACTGACACCTGGGTCTCGGCCAGCGCACGCCGCGAGCTCATCGACGCTTACCTAGATGCTTGGACCATATCCTCCCTCCGGCACTTCAGCATCAAGGCCATCTCCTGCATGTCGCAGACGCCGCAGATCATGTTCTATAACCAGATGCCCCGGCACAGGCCGGCGATCCTCTGCCGCAACTCGGACGACTTCTTCCCCGAAATCCCAGCCTCCCACCCCTGGCACGTCTGGACAAACGCCCACAACAGTCTCTTCACGCAGCATCTCAACATCCTGCCCGACTGGGACATGTTCCAGACCGTCCACGACTACTCGGGCTTCCACGCCGCCGCACGCTGCGTCAGCGGGGGGCCTATCTACATCACCGACGTGCCCGGGCAGTACGATCTGGACCTCATCAAGCAGATGACGGGCCCCACGATCCGCGGCAAGACCGTCATCTTCCGGCCCAGCGTCGTCGGCAAGACCATTGACCCCTACACGGGCTACGACGACGACGGCCTGCTCAAGATTGGCAGCTACCACGGCGCCGCCGTCACGGGCACCCCGATTCTCGGCGTCTTCAACATCTCCGCGCGCGCCCTAACGGAGATCATCCCGCTCGCTGCCGCCTTCTCCGGCGTTCTCCCCTCCATGCGCTACGTCGTCCGGGCGCACTCGTCAGGCAAGGTCAGCAAGCCCGTGTCCTCCGGCTCGGCCGCATCTTCGCTGACGGTGTCGCTGGACGTGCGCGGATACGACATCTTCACCGCCTACCCGCTCTCCGGGTTCGACAGCGAGACCAAGGGCAAGGTGTGGACCGCCAACCTGGGTCTGGTGGGCAAGATGACTGGCGCGGCCGCCATACTCAATAGCGACTTTATGCTGCGGCACGACGGCAAGGTTGAGCTCAAGACTCGTCTCAAGGCGCTCGGCGTTTTTGGTAAGTACTTGGTGGTGATGTTTTCCTGAAAGGTATAAGAGCAAATCCTGACGAGACCAAAACAACAGGTCTGTACATCTCGAAGCTACCAGAGTTGACAATCGAGGATGACTTCCTCGTCACCATCCAGAACTCCGTGATCCCGGTCCACACGGTGTCCCTCAGCAAGGACCACGATTGCGTCCTGGAAATCGACATTGAGAAGGCGTGGCAGGAGATGGGTCTCCACCCCGGCTGGGGCAACGAGGTTGAGATGTCGGTTGTATTTGCCATTGATCACGAGGAAGCCCAGGAAGTGTAGATGCCCCATCTTCAGTCCATTCGATGTGTGAGCTTACCCCTGGTCATCAAAATCATCGAGAAGAAATAGACTCTCCATCGGGTTCAAGGGCATTCTTTCCAATAAGTATCCCCACACAATGTCGTATCAAAACTGACAAGCACGCTCAACTTCACTGCTTCTTCTCCTTGGGCTGAATGCCCAACTTCTTGGCCTCAAAAGCAACCGTATCAGCAATATCCTCCCTCAAACTCCTGCTCTCCGCCTCCCACCCAAAATACTTGCGCGCCCTCTCCGCCTTGCTCTTGGAATTGAACCCCCACGTCGCGTTCGCCTTGCCATCGCTCTGCAGCACCTCCTTCATCGTAGCCTCCTTGGTCAACGCTGCCGGCAGAAAACCCTGCTTGAACGCCTCCTCCGCAACCCACCCGGCAACCTCGCGCCACGCGTGCGTCCCGCTCTCGACAAAGTAATACGCCCGCGGGCCCAAAATCTCCGGGTCGGCGTTCTTGGACGCGTCCTGCGTCGCCTCCGCGAGCTTTACAAACAGCCGTGAGAGATCGTGCACGTGGACGTTGTCCCACTCGGCCTTGCCCGGCGCCACGATGGGCGCGAAGCCCTTTTCCAGCGTGGCCTGCGCGAGGGAGGGCACCTGGATCGAGCGCTGGTTCGTCGGGCCGCGGCCGCGGCCGTAGATTGTGGGCGGGCCGACGATGGCGGTGCGGACGCTGGGGGAGTTGCTGCCGAGGACAATCTTGTCAATGTCGCGGTGGATGGCGTCGTCGGGCAGGGAGAGGATGCGGTCAATGTCGCGGATGTCGTGGTAGTCTTGGTCTGGGAGGGGGGCCTCGCCGTAGCGTTTGTTCCTCATGTCGTACTGTGGTTGGGGTGTTAGTGGCCATTTGCTTAGGTATTGGAAAAAGAAGAATATCTCTCTCTGTATGTGTCTCACCCATTGCAGGATACCGGTACCCGAGATGTGAAGCCAGAAGCCCGGCTTCTCAGGCGTGTGTCCCTCTGCCAGCCCCTTTGCGATGGCTTTTGCGGATGGCTCATCATCAGCAGACCCAGCGGTGTCTTAGTCCCTCATTGTTAGCGTCTCATTCCATCGCATTTTGGCTCCTCAGTCAACGACACTTTTCTTGAAATATGTTTAAGGGAGAAGCATGAAACGGACGGCAACATACGAATAACTACATCAGCAGCAGCCGCCTCCTTTTCGATTACGCTCGCGTCCTCCAAACCGCCGAGTACTATGCGAACATTGGGATACGCCTTCTTCACGGGAGCGGCACGCTCTTCATTGCGCACGAGGAGTGCGTACTCGTATTCCGGGTGTTTCTCGTAAAGGGCGTAAAAGGCGTCGCCGCCAATGTAGCCTGACCATTTGTGTTAGCAAGAAGATCAAATAAATCGTTGGCCTCGGACATTTGCATGTCGGAAATAAAGGTCACTTCGCACCTGTGACGCCCGTCCTGATTTATACATTAGCTATGGGATTTTTGAGAGAGCATGGACACTATGGGCATGCTTACAGAAAGATTTTGACAGTCATGTTAGATGGTTCGTCAATTTAGCAATATCTGTGTCTGATGAAAAGGATTCAATACGTCGAAAGGCAGTAAGACGATGCCAAAAAAAAGAGTCTACAAATATGAAGAAGTTTGCCCGTCTCGTAGCTTATAAACTCCAAGCAACCCCGCCTCCGTTGGACGTCGTTCCTACGAGAGTTCAAGACAGCTTATTAATTCCACGCGGAAACCGCTTAGCAACCACGTTCCGTGCAACGCACGCCGTGGCTCCCCCAACAAGACAGCTATCCCAATTCGGTGACAATCAAGTACGATCTCAACATGGATGTCTAGAAACTTGGGAGACTACCCGCTCGTGCCCGCTTAGCTGCCGTTCTCGCGTGTAGAAATGCAGTGGGGTCATCCCGAACGACTGTACCTAGAAGCAATTGAGGGGTTGCGGTCGACAGGTTGTGACATCATGGATCAGCACGCCTTTTTTCCCTCTCTGATGGCGCCTTCGTCCCGCCTCTTTGTTTGCTGCTTAAACTGCGAGCTGGTTGGAGCTTGTCAATGTCGTAGTGGTTGTGTTGTATTGTGCTGGTAGATCCGGGTCGACGATCCGTGGAATGGTCTGGTTCATCGGGCCCCCGCTTCTCTTGCTGTCCGCATACGGGCATCGCCAAAGGGACTCGCTGTCTCAAAAGGAGACTTCGTCAGCCTGGAAGTCAATGTGAATGCTACCAGAGAGATGTAGGATCTTGTAGTGAAATCGGGTGTCACTTACCCGAAAGAGCTTCTTAAGTAAGTCGCCGGCTCAGTATTTAAGGTAGGTCAGGTACTGGCAATGAACTGAGGTCATTCCCGGAATCTCAAGCATTTCGCGTAATATCAATGTGACTCACAAAGTATCTATGGATGCTGCTCCCATCTTCTCAGCCTAGCTTGCAGGTGTTTCTGCACAAACTCACCGTGCCTCCTGATCCGGACGAATCAACCTCAACTTACACGACTTATACGACCCCGCGGGCTTGTCTCAGACATGCATATCAAGCATTTAGATGAGAGTGAGCCTTCAAGAGTACCTACCGGCGACTTCAAACCACAGACATTGGGTATGGGCACATTGGCGAAAGTTTTATGCTGGTGTTTGCTCGTCATTATATTTGAGGGCGTTCGCGTTGTTAAGAACGCGAACGCGCCCATTCGACTACGGGTTCAAACCCGAGTCTTTTCATCTCATATCGTCTATGTGTTTTCATCTCTCCAATCAGTTTGCCATCCAACTTTTTGTAAACCAAAACGCCGACGCGATGTCACTCTTCGCGCGTGTCCTTGTGTAAGGAAATCGAAATAGATCAGATTCCAAGGAAAGAGACCACTTTTCGTTGATCTTGACACCTCTTTTGGTTGGTATCAAAGCCTGTCATCCCACGACAGGTATCTATGTACTTTCGAGAGCTCAGGCCGTGCCAAGTTGAATCGGAGACAACAGCCCGCCCATCGAAGATATGTGCTGATCATCGGGCTTCTATGAAAGGCCCATACGGTCCACTCCCATAGTGTCCTTTATGCGTCTTCGAGGAGGATGACGGTCTTGGTGTCGCCGAGCTTCTCACGGCCGTTCAGACCGGGAATTTCTAGGATGAAGAGATAGCCGACAATCTCGCCACCGAGCTGCTTGATGAGGTCGGCCGCAGCCTTTGCGGAACCACCTATTTCGTGTTAGTGGACCTGTACGATCTAGCCTCGGGGGAATGTTGCGCATTTCAGCACAGAGTATGTAGCTTACCAGTAGCAATAATGTCATCGACGACCAGAACCTTCTGGCCAGGCTTGATGGCATCCTGCTGCATCTGGAAGAAGTCGGAGCCGTACTCCTTCTGGTACTCGGCGGTAACGCACGGGCCGGGCAGCTTGCCCTGCTTGCGCACCGGGGCGAAGCCGGTGCCGAGACGGAGGGCCATGCCGGGGCCAAAAAGGAAACCACGGGCGTCGAGACCGACAATGACGTCGGGAAGGGTCGGGAAAGCCTCCTTGACCTGCAACTCAAGGGCATCGCCGAGAGTCTGGTGAACGGTGGGGTCGAGGAAGAGGGGCATGATGTCGACAAAGTCGATTCCCTTGATAGGGAAATCAGCAAAGTGACGCAGAGCGCCCGTGAGCTTCACCTTCCCACTGGCGAGTTCGGGGGAGGCGGCGGAGGCGGCGGCGGGCTGTCGTCCCTGGGCATCTTGAGGGTGGATGGGGTGTGCGGCCAAAGGGTTGATTGTAGCCGCAGAGGCGTCGTTTGAGAGGGGGAGTTGTTCGGAGGACATTGTGAAGAGAGGAGAGGGGAGGAACAGGCGGGTTAAGAAGGTCTTCTGGGCGGGTTGGAAAGCAATGATATGAGTCTGTCTGTATCTAGGTTGGCAGAAGAAAATTTTGGGGTCGGATCCCGGAGAGTAGACTGAGTGTGAGCGAGAGAGGAGGGGTGTGGGACACGAACAAGTGGCAGGTGGTAAAAAACAACGGTAAGGTTAGGTTGGCTAGCACGCAAAGGTAGACAAGGTGCTGAGGGTACGTGGAGATTGTATTGGAGCTGCTAAGACAACGGAGTTACTAGGTACCGGTTCCTTATTTTGACCGAGGGGTCGTGGAGGGGTGAGGAGGTGTGCGTGTGTGCCAGCGTGTGTAAGATACTTCGTACCCATCGGGACTGAACTGAGGTGTGTGAGAAAAGAGTGTGGGAAAGAGAATGGCAGGCTAGTCCAGCTCGGCTCGCCGGGGGTGGAGAGTAAGACAAGGCATGAAATCACGAAAGCAGGCTGGCAGACGGCGTGCAGGAAGGTGATAAGATACCTTAGGTACAGAGTATCAACTGTGTATGGCCAGGGGTCTGGAGGTAGCAGAGGCGAGAAGAGAAAAATAAGGAAGAAAAAATCTACTAGAGCGACTGGGTAGCGTAGACTCCGGAGAGTGGTAAGAGTGAGTGTGAGTGTGAACGCGCCATCGATTAGGAAGTGGAGAGTTGTGATACGGGTAGGGTGTCACTACGTGTGGTGCGAAGTGGGCAGGTCGATTCCAACTTGCCCAAGAGTGGTCCGCGACGAAAATGACAGCGATGAGGGTACATGGCCAAGCTAGTCCAAGGCTTGATAGGAAAAGCTCATTTAAGGCGCTTCGGGATATGCCTTAGATAGGATGGCGAGCATTCATTATCTTTACTTTTCCTTTGTCTCTCCTGACTTCCGAGCGCTGCCTTTTGATGCCTTCTCTGTCTCTTCATTGCCGCCCAACTTGGGAAGCCTATTGTGTTGAAACATATTGCTCAAGCAAGTTCATGTTGACTCGGGAATACACCAGAGAGGTGCTGTGGTTTCCGCAGATGAGCGGCCAACAGATGCTGGGAAACACTTGATTCCTTTCTGGGCTGTTTCTCGTCCCTCAGGTCGCGCGATATCGTATCTGGCTGTAATAGCAAATGGTAAGCCGGCAACGGCGCAGGTGGGAGGTGGGATGTCTTTCAGCCAGAATTGATTGCCCCTCCATCGTAGCAGCAACGACCCCTCCATATCCCAAGGCAGGGGACCTTGGGCCGTGGACGAACGGACGAGCGCAAGAAGCAGTTCCCCACTATGCCACCACCTCCGAGAAAGGGACCATGACACAAGCTGTCTCTGTCTCACCCTCGCCAGGCAGCCCAGCACAAACGTCAGGAAGCCTCTGGATGTTGCATGGCACGTTATCATCCGAGCCGTGAATCAATGATAGCAGCATCCCTTGTCTTCTCCTTCTTGTCGTAGCCCTTTCCCTCATCAAGAACGGTCATGCACATACCTAGATATCATGTCACGGCCCTGAAGGGTGTGAGCTAGTTTTCGGTGAGTAGCTTCGTCAAGCGCTGCAGAGAAAACTGTCTAGGTAGTCTGCAGGTCGACGACATGAACTTTGGTTGTGAATATGGTTTGCTCTGAAGAGACGAAGTACCAGAACCGGAAGACATTTAGCCTTGGACCAGGGCCCTTGTCTTTTTTCCCTGTCCAACACCGATGAGGAGGAGCGCGGCGATGAATGGCGAATGTGGTGCAGAGTCCTGCATGCGCGTGTAGGTGGTACCAACATGCCATGCTATTTCATCACCGCAATACCCGTACAGTCCCGTACGGATAGCACGAGGCAAAGCAGGCGCGGCAGGCTGTTCGAACTTTGAACAACCCGGAGGGCTGTCAACGGCTTGGTTGCACATACAGGCGCCATGGTGAAGTTGCGGCGACGGTGGTTCTCAATACCGTCAGCGAGAATAGCATTGGTGCCGATTTCTGTGGATCATGCTACCTTCCAGGTTAGTGACTGAAGCTTGAAGTAGGTAGGCACTAGGGCCCTGAAGACCCGATGATACCGGAAACATCTCAGCTCGTTTCAAACGTCCAAATTATTGTGCTTTGGGTGAACAGGTCAAGGGTGGATGATAGGAGAGGCACGAATGTGGTGATGTGGAGCAGATGAGCTGTCGATGTGGCAGAGGAGGTCGAGAAGCTCGCTCGAGCACACAGTGGAAGAGGTACCAAGTGATTATGAAGCAAGTACTTTGGTAGGGGAAAGAGAGGGAATGCAGAGTACATATTTGGTAACAATACTGGAGTGTTGACTTGCATAGGAACGTTCTTACCTAGGTATGTTCCGCCCGAGGCATCTAAGGTAAGGTAGGTAGGTAGGGACGTGCCTGACAACCTGGAAGATTATCCTCATCCATGGCAAGCAGGAACCACCCAAGTAACTAAGGTACCTCGAGGCTCATGGGCTCTTTCCTGCTCCATTTGGTCTCGAGGCAAGTAGTTACTGCTGAGGAGCCTTTGCTAAAGGTAAGGTCGGTATGGGTGGTACTCTTGCCTATGTACAAGATTCTTCGAACTTGCTCCTTCAAACGGCCCCCAGCTCAAATTAAACGGGCCGCTTGAGGCGAACTGCGGCTTACGGGCAGCTGTCCCTCCACTCCACCCATTTTCTAAGGTAGAACATACCATTCCTGCTCCTATTTTGCTTCTAGATGCATTCAGCCCATGCATTATTCCTCTTCTCTGCAAAGCCAATCATAGCGTACAGACACTACAATGTCGGCCCAGTGCCTTGGCTGTACATACAGAGCACGTCCTTGGACTGCTAACCTAGCTTCGTCCTCTCCAGCCAAGGGAGTGTACTACGTACGGCAGCCATCACAAAACCTCCACATATCGAGACACTTCACGGCATGGCCTCGATAGAACACTTTGCTCAGGCCCAACAATGCTCAAACCTGAGCCAAACCGGAACGATCAAATTGTTACGGCAGATGTTCAGGAGTACTCCTTAGTGCTGTATCTGCACCCACAGCTTGTACTTGTACTTACTTAACGTACTTGATTCTGTTGAGGGCTTATATATCACAGCCCACTTGTCCGGTACCTGTCTGACAGGCAACATGGTTCCGCGTCCTCTCACCTTACTGCGTATGTATGAGCTTCGGCCACCAGCAACGATGGGGTCCTACCGCTGTGCCATTCCGTCAATTATCAGCTTCCACCCCACCCACTACGTCGCAGGGTCTCGCCCGTTCACTGTTCCCATCGAGCCAAAACGTTCCGAGAGACAGACAAACCGCCGCCGCAACATCCTGCTATCACTTCGCATTGAGTCACGGCCGAGACCAGGGTCGCCGTCGAATCACACTTCAAAGATCCCCTGTGAACGACATGTGCCCCCGCGCTCTCGACAGGAAACGAGCCGTATCACTTGGGATATCCCGTTGATCTCACGCGCCAATGCATACCGCGATCCAAGCAGCCGCCGACTCATCCCACTACCACACCACAATGTTGACCACCCGCGAATTCTGCCAAACGAGACTCGGCACCTCAGTGAACCAATGCATAGTACCAACCTTAGTATCCGCATACCTGTGTACATCTGCCTCTACCAGGACATACGAAGGACTCAGCCCTGGCATGGACGGGTCCATCTTCTTGGCAACCCCATCAGATTCTGTCCGAATGTTTCGAGACCATCTTATCCGATCATTTCCGCCCCGCCGTCCGTTATCCTGGAACCTTCCTTTCCGATTCCTAGCATGTCACCGATGGCCCAGTCTGGAACCTGAGCTTCGATCCTGTTTCCCGTCAACTTTCGAAGATCTTCGTCCGTATTTCGCCTGGAGCTTGGGAAAGCTGGTGAACGATGTACCTGGTCGATTGAGTCTGGATCGCGACCGCTGCTGCCGTTGTCTCCACCGCATCACTACACGTCCTACAGCCATGCGATTCCGATATAGATACCAAGTGGTAAACTACCTTATAACACACGAGAATCACTGTCTATAATCATAGTACATGCACAGACATGTAGCGTCCCATCCCAGGTCGGAAGCCATTCCGCCAAACGCTTTTAAACAGTGCCTACCCTGGCCCTTCTGCTGAGTGGCCGAAACCAACATATTTTTTTGTCATCGATTTGCCATCGGGCCCCGTTCAAGCCAAGGACGAGACGCGGCCTCCCCACGGACAGTGGAACTCGATTTCATCGGGCGGCTCGGACAGAGATGCCAGCCGCTGTACCGTGGTGTCCTTGCCGGGCAAACGGTCTCTTCTCGGGTTCTTTGGAACTAATATGCCTCTGTAGAATGCTAAGGACAATTGCCTTTCCCAACGAAACATAACAGGCTCTCTCGGTCATCCGGTAGTCATCAGGAATTTCCTGCAACAGCCCAACACTATGACTCCGGAACAAACTGTGGAAGCACTTCCTTCCATACGAGCCGGGGATTATCGTAGCCGCAACATGAGACGGGAAGGTTCACATGCCCGGGGCCAGCGGCGACCAAAATTGGGTGCATTAGCGGCGTCCAAAACGCTCCGGCACAGGTGAAAACGGACCCGTTGACGCAACCTCACGGCAGCAGGTTTTCACAACCGGATGCCTTACTGACGGCCCCTACCCTTTCCGTTTGGCCTTGAGAAGCTTGATGATGCCGTAGCTCCGGCGCCGCTAGCGGGTAGTCGATGCAAATGAGTCAGTCTTTCATGGCCGACCATCGAGCGACCTATCCCTCACCGCTACTGTCCGACTCTGGTATCATTGGCTCCGTGATCTGAAGAAAGAAGGGAAAGGCCCAAGAGAAGAATATGCAACTGTGGGTTACTATTTGCTGACGTCGCTCAAATCTTTGTAGGGAAGATGCAGTCAGAGACTATCCGGGTCGATGTCCTATTCGTGCCAGGTGGCATTGGTATCTCTGATGGCTGTTGGTCGGCTGCAATCAGCCCCCATTCCAACTCGTCCGGGGAAAGCGGCTATCCGTGGATCAATTCTGCGCGCTGATGGTGTTTCTTTGCTTTTTTTCTCTCTCTGCCTGTCAGGTATTGTCGTCGTCTCGCAGACGCAACCACGGTTACCGCTGTGGCCGACCCTACCCAAAACCGGAATGAAGCTCGCTGGTTCCATGGAAAATGTCGGGATTCTGCAGAGACCGTTGAGCGGCTTCAGTTTCCACGAGTGGCCAGAGCGAGCCGCACCAAAGCTTGACCGAGTCGCGATGCTCTGGGTGAAGAGGGTGTCGACCGCGTGTGTCATGGCTCCAAGACGGAGGAGTGTGGTGGTAGGACGGCATCATGCAGGTAGCCGATTTCGATTTTGACGGCACCAATGAGATTGCCAGATGGCCGATTAAATGAGGATCTTTGGAGACAAGAAGCAGACTGCGCTACTCAAGGGCTTTGGCAGTATCACGTTTTCTCTTTTTCCAACTCTGCACTGGATCTAGTTTACTCTATAAGCAGACTGTCACTGTCACTCTTATTAGTTCGCCTCTTGTCTTCCTGCAGGTCGTATGTATCTACCAAGGAGGCCGTCATATAAAGCTACCAACAATGATTGCTGAGTCGTCTAACATGATGATCATTAATCTCTACGTATTAACATTGAATCTCTCTTTCTACCCCCAGAAAAGAAAACTAATATCCGATCTTTCGTAACCATCATGCCAAGGAAGGGACTTGATGAGTGTGGTATCTCTAATCTAATGAAACTTGGAATAACGTGAGCGAGCATGGGGTATGAAAATAGAGGGAGGAAACGAGACGAGGAAGGGGGGTATCTTTCTTAGTTCTTTCCGCACCAATAGCCAAAGAAGCAGACGCGGCAAGAGAACAGAATAAAGAACAACATGTACGCCCAAGGTATGCGAAAGAGAAAGAAAGTTGTTCGTTATCCATCCAAGAAAGAAAGAAAAGGTGGTACGCCGGCTATTGTTGTTATCGCTCGATGCTGAGAGAGAAGAAAAAAGTAACCCAGGATGCCGTGTTACACACCCTGGACAGAGTGCAATCTCTTGCCGAAAGAAATGAAAGCGCTCAATGAGTTCGGATAACGCCTCTGCAATGGGGGAAACAGTTTGATGGTTGGATGTAATGGTGATAAGATAGGGCGATATCGGCATGTAGGAGCCGAAGAGAGAGCCAGCGGGAACCAGCCGAGCTTGGGGTTGAGGGCGTTTGCGTCTGATTGTTGCGCTTCCTTTCCATCAGTGGAATTGTAGCCGGATAATGGAGAAGAACATGTTCTGCAGGACGTGGAACATGACAGCCACGCTGGTCGGGAGCAGCTCCGGCCACACGGCGAGGTCGAGCTTGCCCTCCATACCGACATCGACACCGAAGAACCAGCTGATGAGCCCGCGTACGATGACGGAGGCGACGAGCTCGCAGGCCCAGGTGACGGACGAGGCCCAAAAGGTGAGCCGGAAATCGTAGTCGTAGTCGTCGCCCGTCACTTTCCCGTCAAAGGCAAAGTACGGATAGACGTCCTTGTTGGGCCCAAAGTGCAGGACCAGCACGCTGCCGAGGAAGGCGGCCATGGAGACGTTCTCGGCGAGGAAGCGGATGAAGACGTTGCGAGTACACACTTTCTGGTACGAGGCGTAGGACTGGTCTGTGAAGTTGAGGGCGACGGTGATGCGGTGGTAGAGGCGGGACATTGTGAGCGGGGTGAGGATGATGAGGGTGCTGCTGGAGAGGATCTGGAGGTAGATGAATTGCTCCGGGGAGCGGAGGCGCGCGTATAGAGCGCGGACGTAGGTTTGGTAGGTGAGCATGAAGTATCTGGATGGTTGGTGTCAATTTGATGTTGAATCACTCTTGCCTAGACAAGGAGTACTCACAGTTTGAAGACCCAGCTCAGGGGGTAGCTTCCCACTCGCTCGCCCTCGCGGATACCCAGAAGCCAGCCCGTGAGGGCATCAAGTAGGTGCACCGTGATGATCCAGCTGTAGACGTACACGATGGTCTCCAAGTTGTTATGAGGCAGCGTGCGCAGGTATATCTCGGCGTAGGCCTCTCCTATGACGTACGCCATGAGCCCGACAAAAAGGGCCAAGCAGAACCAGATGAAGCGGACGAAGCTGGCGGGCAGCCACCTACGGCGCATCCTGACGCCGCCCATATTGCGAGACTGCTCAGCGGCGACCTGGAGCGTCGCGTCCGGGTCAAAGGCGTCGCTGCTAAGATTCGGCCGCCGGCGGTTATCGCGACGGGGGATGCTCCCTTCGGCCTCGCCTGTCCACCAGGACGTGGTGAAGATGCGTTGGGTCTCGGAGAGCGACTGGCGCAGCTTCAGGTGACGCTGGGAGGTAAGGAGGATGCAAAAGGCAATGGCAACTGGCATGGCCATGACGATGAAGGTCCAGGAAATCCAGGCCGTGTTGTGGGCGGTGAGGAAGCGCGTCTCTGGGACCAGGTAGATGGGGATTGGGACTGCTATCGAGATGAGGGCGATGATGGACATCGTAACTGGAAATCCAAAGGATTGCGGCCACCTGCATTTGAGTGTAAGCATATCTAGGTGCTTCTGAGAAGCGTGAAAGGGGGTCTGACGTACCAATTCAAGCTGTACAAGTTGAAGACCTTGGTGATCCATATCAGAGCCGTGACGTTATAGAAACCGTAGTACACGAAGAGGAAGAACCAAAAGTTGATCTGTACTCTTGCTTCTCCGTGGCCGGGTATCTTACGCCCAGACCCTGGCAGGGGATCACTTCGATCATCGTCATCCTCACCGGGAAAGGAGTACTTTGGGAACGGTATCGCGCACCATGCAATAGCCTAGGTTTCCCTCCCGTGTTAGTCCCAATCACTCGCCAACTCTTGGATCCGTCCGTCCTATTGTCAAAGGAATTGCCAAACATACCAGAACAGCAGGCATCAGCACCAAGACTCCATACCGACTCCACCACACGTCGACAACGCCCTTGACGGCACTCTGCTTCGGTTCGACCCAGACGTTGGAGATCTTGCGCCAGGTGCGCGCCCACGCGCCCAACTCCTCCCAGTCGCCGCCCCTTGCAGCATCATTATCGTGGTTCTCGAGCCCCGAGGCGGACAGAAGCGCGCCGTAGCCGACGTATACGCTTCCACGGTTATTAGACGTGAACAAGCCGAGGGTGCTGGAGCGGCGACGGCGGCCGGGGACGTCGGATCGCGGGGGTACGGCGCGGAATCGGCCCAGCAGAGGGGAGGCGTCGCTCGTGAGGCGGGTGCGGGACTCGTTGCCTTGGGTGAATTGGAAGAAGCTCGGCATCGCTTGGATTTGTGAGGTTCGGTGGGTAGGTCTTCTATCTTTGCGACATTTGGGGTGTCTTGTTGTTGTTGTTTTGTTTCTTCGGTTTGGGGAAAAGTCTCGTCATGTGCCTTTTCCTTCTCTGATTTCCAACTTTGTTTCGATGCGATTTCTATGTTCTTTGGAGAAAAGCAGTTGTAAACTCGTCTAACACGTTGTTGTCTCGAGACGCTGCGCTGAATTACACAAATGCACAAGGGCGGATCTCGAATTCGTCGTGTGGGCGTCGGAAGCTCGTGGTGTGAGTTGAAGGAATCCCGGACAACAGTCCTGTGTAAATTGGGATTTCAGTGCGCTTATGACGCTAAGGCCGCCATGTGCCTGGGACGGTCCCTGGAATCTCGGTGGGCATGGCGGATCCAACGTCCTTGTACAGCGGGCGCTAGCACGTATTGGGCGGAACATGGAGTGCGTTGGCAGTGGGGGCTTCGGCCACGTTCTGCCTCCCGATGTGCCCCCGGCCCCAGACTGATGGCGTAAGAGGACGGATGCATCAATCATTCGCATACCAAACGGAACAGGGGAAATGAGCTTGTAATGCGATGTCAAGATGATAAGACGATAAAGCTTTGCATTCGTGACTTCCTAGAGGTTGGGCTACTACCGCATATCCATCCATGTCTCTAAGGACTGAGCAACTCCTTGCGTATGCGTATTGATGATCGCTTGCTTGTGCTGTCTTCAGATGAAGACGCTGCCTAAAAAGACGAAGACCTCATGATGCCGGTGCTAATTCGTGCAATAGTGTACAATGTGATTATTTGTAGCCTTTTTACTCGTCCTGGTCCATTGTCTCCTCGAACCCTTCTGAGTCGCCAGTATCCGTATCGTCAGAATAGTCTTTATCCTGAGAAACATCAATAAACTCGGTGCTATTCATGCCCTCGCCCTCTTCGCTATCAGCGTTGCCCTCCGTGCCAATTCCACTCTGGGAATCCCTGGCGTCATCTAGAAAGGCCACAACTTTGGCAGTTGGTGACTTCTTTGGTGGCTCTAAAACGTCGCCGCTCCATGGCTTGCACTCTTTGACGAGCTCGCCACACTTGAGACACGTCCAGCCTTCACCTTCTTCGCGCTCTAGTCGCGTTGCGATGCAGACAAAGCAATAGATACAGCCGCAAGGGATGGTCTCGTAAGGATTGGTGATATCGGTTTGGGATGAGCCGATAACACCACTTGATGCGGCCGCTGCCATGATCTCGGTCTCTGTACTCGCAAGGGCGTTCTGATCCTGGTAGCATATGGCACATGTGCGTTCGGGCAAAAAGCCCAGTTCACCATTGGCCGACTTATCTTCGTCTCCCTTTGTGGTGATGATCTCTTTCGTCTTGCGCCATGTCCTTGAAATCCACCTCCTCCACCGGTTGATGCCAACAAGCGGCAATATGAATAGCAGAAACTCCGTGAAAGCGTGCCAAACAAGTTGTCGGTTGAGGTACTCAAAAGAGACCTCTCGGCTCACCTGACTGGTTGGTGGAGCCAGGCGCATTCGTAAGACTCTATCGAGAAGGGTGCGATATCTTCCCTGCAGTAGAAAGACGAGAAACGAAACGAAGGCTGCTCCAGCGTGGAGCGTCGTTATCCGAGACGTCAGCCGCGACAATCTTTGGAGTCGAGGGTTGGGCTCATCGCTGTAACCATCGTCGTTCTCGAGCAACCAGTTCTCCCACTTCTCCCAGCCGTATTTCCCAAATACGGTGGCCAATCCGTATAGTGACTTCTGCCACCTAGATGGCGCAACGAGGACGGATCCATCTTTGCGCGCATCCGTGTATTTCAGGTTCTGTAGAGCTGCTCCATATGTCGCGTCGTTGTCCCAGACTGTCAACTTGAATAGGATGGCGCGAAGTGCAAGAAGGATCTCAGCAGACCAGTCGTCTTTCAGGTGGCCGCCAGCGAAGTACTTGAGTGCATCGCCAACCTGGCCGCGAAGCAACTCCAATAGTTCGTCATCGAGTAATTCTGCGTCGACTTGCCCGACCCTGAAGGCGGGGCGAGTGCCGTCTTGCGTTGAAATCGAGTCCCATGCTGAACCGAGGCGGCTGAAAGGGAAGGGCAAACGATCAATCTGGGCGCGGGCGCGTGAGGAATCACGCTGGGCGGCGAGTCGTGCTGCGTTATCGGCTTCGCGGGCTTGTCGTCGTGCTGCCAGGCGCTGCTGCGCTTGCGCAAAATTGGTCGATGTCATCTGGGCAGCATTGGGTGGTGAAAGGTGGTGGTGAGGTGCAAATTGCGATGCATCACACCTCTTCCATCAAGTGGCTGATGATAAGGTGACGGTAGTTCTGGCACCTCAAGAGTGGTAAGTGGAGGAAAAGCCGAGGTCCGCTCTGCTCACCTGCATCGGCTGCCACCAAACCCGTTGCGCTGCTCAAGTCCCCGAGGCCCCTGCCTGCCGCGGATGATCTGGGGATTATTACCTGAGCCATGACCTGGGCGGGAGTGGCCTGAGCCGAGAATCGGCCGGAGGCTGGAGTCTGACGTCCCGGGGCGCCCGTGCCATTCCAGTGGAGGTCAGGTCCCCTGTCCTTCTTGTACGACCACAGCTTCCTGAGCCTCCGACTCTTATTCATTACCTTACCAAAGCAACTCTGCTTTGAGCAAGTTGGCTGTGGTCTTACAAACCAATATACATCTCTGTCATGCTGTTTACTGATTGCTCTGCAGATGCGATGCAGAAGACAGGCTTACATCAGACGGTGTGTCACCAACCTGGACCCCTGTACAACCGCAGAGCGGGAGGAGGTTGAGTGCTTGAGATGAACGTGCCTCAATCACCAACCCTTGCCGCCATAGGGACGGAATACTACCGCAGATAGTCGTCGTCTCCGCATCTCTGCCATCACTGAAGGTTGTCGACATGAACACGAACGGACATACCCGACACACCATGCGCCATTCTATAGCACTGTGCTGAGACGGGGAGGTGACCCTTGCCTTACCCGCAGACATCTCCGCAGCTTTGGGGTGTGACAAGAAGGAGAGAAGAAGGAAATCTTGCATTCGATTCGCCAACGTCCGGCCACCACAGCTGCAGCATCAGGTCAAGCTTATGTCGACTAGCGCCAACAACCCATCTTATCGGCCTTACGAGTCTGAGAGGCTTGCAAGGCATTCTCAGGGCATTCTTCGCTTGTCAAATTCTTGCCCTGTTGTCTCAAGCGTTTTGCGATTACCCTGAATTGACATCTTCAAGCCCATCTTTCTCACACGGAGCTAATCTGACCGCCGGAGTTGAGCGAGGCCAATGACGCACATCGTGATTTGGACGTGTATGAAGCCTTCACCACATCACATCGTCGATGGTAACGTTACCCAGTAACTAAAAGCCCGTTCAACCTCAGTATACACAGCGCCCCGGGTTTGACTTGATCGTACTACACAATCTTTCAAAACTCGTTGATCAAGGGCTACAGTCAACGAGGAGCTCGCCTATCGTGACGAGATCTATCTTTCTGTTAGCATTGTAGGCCGGAAGAGTAAGGAGTAGAACACCAACCTCGTGCCTTGCACTAGAAGCTTCCATCAAATCTCGCTGCCTACTCAAACCTGCTGGAGACGCAATGAGAGTCTATGTCTGGCCGGATCCAATATCGAGACAACTGAAAACACTGGTTCTTGGTTCGACAAACGGGTAGAGCGGGAGGCTCAGACTAGACATCGTGCAGCGGGCTTGCTAGGAACCGTATACCTGCATGCAGGCATTCCTAATTCGGAAAAAGTGTACACCCTAAGCATCCTCTGCCCAATCGACCGGGACGCAGGCGTGGCTCAACACGGCTTCGACGCAACCTGGCCCATACCTAGCTTCTCACAATGGTGCTTACCAAGATGCTTCTATTTTCACTTGTCGCTTCAGAGTCACTCTCTCACCGCGCTTTTTTGTGGTTCCAGCTCCAGAAACAGTGTCCGAAGAGGCTCGGAGCATAGCAAAGTGGCGGGCGGCCCGAACAACCAACGCGTATTGAGAACTACGGAACGCTTTTCTGTTATGTCATCTCTCTTCACCCATTTCCTTCCCCGGTCGATGTCTTGCATGCCCAAATTGGGCTGGTCAAGATGTGAACGTGACATTGAGGCATCCAGTCTACCGACAGGGGCAGAGACGGTTAAGAGTTCGTCCATCGTCAGTTGTCAAGGCAAAGATTTACATAAACACCAGCAGCATCTCCTTTGGCCTTGGACGATCCGAACACAGAGAAGCAATCTGGCATATGTACTAGATCAGATTCCCCTTCACAACTAATCACGACGTCAAACTAAGCTCACTGTAGTTCACGATGGAGCTCACGCCAAACACCAGCCCAAGGGAAGCCAATAGCCCGGGAGATACGCAGCAACGTGCTGGGGCCGCCAAATCAAAAGCCACCATTAGAGCATCTCTCGCCTGTGTGCCCTGTCGATCAAAGCACGTCAAGTGTGACTCGGCCTTACCAACCTGCCTAAGATGCCGCTTGGAGGAGAAGACCTGCTACTACGCAAAGTCTCGCCGAGGTATTCGGGATGCCAAGAAACGCAGTCTCATCAACGATCCTATCGCACCTCCTTCAGCCTCGCCGGACACGCCAGTCTCTTTCCCATCTCCCGAGGTGGCGAGCTTCGATATTCCCATTCACGTAGTCGACAAGCTACCCTGTGGATGGTCTCTGGCCAGGAGCTCTCATCTCCCTGACTTGAACACCGCATCACCGACTTCGCTGCTCTTCGATCTTTACTTCACCAACTTTCACGATACCCATCCGTGGCTCCTGCCCAGGAACCAGCTCCTGAGTCGTATTCGGTCAGACCCTGAGCCTTTCCATTTCCTCACAAGCTGTATCACGTACGTGGGATCACTCTTCTCAAATGCTGTCTCATCAGAGGAGCTTCGAGAGAAAGCATTCAGTCTCGCAAGTGGCAGCTTGCCTATGACTTGCTGGACTGTACAGGGTCTCCTCGTTCTCAGTGTTGCTGCTTTTGGCGAGGGACGATTGGACTTGAGTGCGGGGTGGATGGACGCTGCAACTCAGATGGCTCTCGATCTCGGCATGCAAGACAAGTCGTTTGCAGATGCTGCAGGTGATCCTTTCGTTGCAGAGAGCTCACGAAGGACCTACTGGGCGCTTTACTGGCAAGGCAACATGCGAGCGATGCGCGAGGACTCGCCCGCTTTCATGTTGTCCGGCGTTGTCGCAACGACTGAACTTCCATGTGAAGAATGGGAATATCAGTCAGGGGTAAGTCACTATTACCGCCAATCTGATGTTGGTACTAACAAAAACCAGGAGATTCCACAACCGTTGTCCCTTAAGAAGTACAACGCAAGAGATCCTATGGATGAAACGAGCCATTCGTCGTGGACGTATCTCATTGATCTGTGCCGGTTGAGCACGGAGTTGATACTCCCCATGCCAACACTGCCACCAGGACTATTGTCTAATACCATCGATAGAGCCGACTCCAGATTGGTCAGTTGGCTCATCAACCTACCTAAATGGAAACAACAGTTGGTGGACTCGGGGGGTGCAGTTGACATGGTTCTGTTTCACGCGATGGCCTACGCGTATAGGTGAGTATGCTTCATCCATAAAGTAGTCTAAGGCTCCATAATACTAATCGAAAGATAGCCTGAGGATCAAGATGCAACTACCCATGGAAGCGTCGGGATTTGGGATCCGGGACCTGCTCACGCTTGGCCCGCTCTTCAAAGCGCGCGACATGACCTTACCTCGGATGCCGCGATGCTCCAGCTCGACTTATCCATGGCTCGAATGCTCAACCGCCCTACAAGCAGGCCTGTCGACAATCGGTCTCTTCAACTTCTCGCTTCCACCGGCCCGATACAGCCCTGCATGCATCATCGGGTTGCGAAGGGCCGCTCTCGCACTACTCGATGCGAGAATGTATGGCGGATCAGATTCACCAGCTCTGCGTGAGAAGCTTGATCTCCTGCTCGGCGTACTCAAGGTTGCCGGTGAGATGTGGCCCATCGCAAGAAGCATTGGCAATGAAGTTAGCGAAGTGTTGAGAGAGCTTAATGTGACCAACAATCGTGACAGCGTCACTCAGCTAAACTCATGCATGGATGCTTTCATCACTGACATGTCAACGCCTGCGGTGGCCCCAGATCCTGGCATGTTTTCATTTCCTGAGCCAAGAACAGTGGAGGAGATGTTCAACTGGAGCACCGGAATCATGAACATGGGATTGTGAGATGATGATAGCAGTGGGATGATGAGCTAGGCGCATGGTTGTCTCTTTAGGATGTTCTCTCCAGAGGCCCAGCTATGCATTAGGAAGAGGATCAAAAATGATTGGTAGTCATCGGATGATTCGAGGAAGGCTTGATTTTCCTGTTTGGTTTCTACAGCGCTTAGATATCCCTGCGTCAATGATATGGTTTCTCATCTTTGTCTCCGCCTAAGAATCAATTTCGCCTGACCATAGACAGAGGAAATTTTTAACTGACGTGACAGTCGAAGCAAAGCTTGTGGCACACATTGAAGGCAAACGTTCGTTGTATGAATGCTGCTGCATTGCTGGAAGCACATGCTTCTTCTCTTGGCCCTGTGGAATGCCATTGTACAGGTAACCTTATTTCGCCTTGTAAGGTGTGTCGTCAGGACGGGAGAGTTTCTCAGGGCGCTTGGAGTGACATCCTGCGCTTTCCAACAGCGAACAGCGCCCATGCTCCTCAAACGCCCCACTACCCCGCGATGGACCGCCCTCTACAACAGTGCCCCGCCACAGCGATAAGAGGGCCTGGGTCTAAATTTCCAACCGCTTCTTCGTACTTCACGCCGCCTTCTCGAATACGAGACTTCAACCTCTCGTCAACACCAACCCGAAACTCCTTGGGACCGAAACGACTGTGGCATCGACACCTTGGTCGCTCACCAGGAAGACCACAACATGAGCTTCGCGATCGAGGTGCCCGGCGATGCCAACCCCCTCAGCCTGCAGGAGCTCTGCCGCGTTCTCGAATCCGCGACTTCGGCCGACTATGCGCGCAGACAGGCCGCTGGGCAACAGCTGACATCATGGGAAACGGAGAAGGGATACTTCTCTTCCCTTCAGGTATGTAAATCCGCCCTTTGTGTACGATATGATCAAGTAACTCACCGACGCGCTATCCCTAGACCGTTTTTCTCGATAAAACCCTTCCTCACGAGCTTCGATTCCTAGCCGTCATTCAGCTTAAGAACGGCATCGACAAATACTGGCGCCTGCTCCCCCACGTCAAAGGTGGTCTGGACCCGGAAGAGAAGAATGTCGTCCGGCAACGCTTGTTCCAGGGCACGCTCGAAGAGGAGGAGACAGGACTGTCGCTGCACAACTCCCTCGTCACCGCCAAAGTCATTAGGATTGACTACCCGCAGCACTGGCCGGAAGCACTCTCGCAAATTATCGGCTTGGTCAGGTCCTCAAAGAACGGCAACCAGCAGCATCTTTATGGTTCTCTCCAGATCCTCCTTCGCGTTGTGAAGGAGCTGGGCACCGCTCGCCTCAGAAGATCCCAAACCGCCCTCCAGTCTGTCACCCCCGAAATGGTGTACTTGCTGGGAGAGATTTACACCGAAAAGTCAGCAGTCTGGGTTGATTATCTCACGAGTGGTCGTGGCGAGGAGGATACGGCCGATGCGGCTATGCTCAACAGTCTCATCTCTCTTAAAACCATTCGACGGTTGCTCGTGGTAGGCTATGAGGCTCCTCATAACGACAAGACGGTCGAACAGTTTTGGACCGTGTCTCAAAATCACTTTGGCCAATTTCTTGGCTTTGTGAGCCACGACTCGCCAGTCCCGGCACCCTATCAAGATACTGTAGGAAAGCACCTCCTGCAGTTCACAAAGCTGCATATCGACATGTCCGAGGCGCATCCCGCCAGTTTCGCCGTTTTACCAAATTCTTTACCCTTGGTCCACGCCTACTGGGATCTCGTCGCGAAGTTTGCCGAAGTTTTCGAAAAGTCAGGTGGCATCCGGCAGTCTTCCGGTGATTCGGGCCCATCAGAATCAAAGTCAAAAGTCGAGGGACCCTTGCTGGAAAGACTGGCCCTGAGGGGCCTGCTGCTGATGAGAGCATGCTTGAGAATTGCATTTTATCCCAAGCAGACGTTCAAATTCCGGAGTGCGGAAGCTAAGAAGGACGAGAATGATGCTGTTGCGCTCATCAAACAAGAGCTTCTCAAGGATGATTTCGTGGTCCAGATGGCGAATATCATCATCACACATCTCTTCGTCTTCCGGAAGGCAGATCTCGATGCATGGGAGGAAGACCCCGAGGAGTGGGAACAACAGGAACAGAGTGAGGGTAACGCCTACGAATGGGAAGTCCGCCCTTGCGCTGAGAAGCTCTTCCTTGATTTGCTTGTCAACTTCAAGGATCTCATGATACCACCTCTGCTTTCTTACTTCCAAACCGCGTCAAACTCACAGTCAGATATCGCTACAAAGGAAGCAGTGTATACGGCTATGGGTTTGGCTGCACCTAACGTCATGAACGCGTTCGATTTCGATAGTCTCCTGGTCTCGACTGTTCTTCAAGATGCGCAGCAACAAGGGCCCTTGTATAAGGTTCTCCGCAGACGCATCGCAATCATGGTCAGCCAATGGGTTACGGTCAAGATTGCCGACAACAGTAGACCACTCATCTACGAAATGTTCCGTCACTTTCTCAACCCCGCGGACCCGAACAACGACATTGTCGTCAGAATCACAGCCGCGCGTCAGCTGCGGTGGATCGTAGACGAGCTTGCCTTCAGCGCAGAGGCTTTCCTCCCCTACGCAGCCGATGTGCTTAATGAGCTACTTCAGCTCATTCAAAATGTTGACGTGGACGAGACCAAGCTCGCCGTGCTGGAGTCCATGCGTATCTTGGTCACGAGACTAGAGAATTACGTCTCTCAGTTCGCAGACTTTATCATGTCAAGCCTACCGAGCATTTGGGAAAACTCTGGAACGGAGGAGTACATGATTAAACAGGCCATCATCGCCATCTTTGCCGCGCTGGTTATGTCCATGGGCAGCGACTCTCAGAGGTATCATCACCTGATGGTCCCGTTGCTCTCAGAAGCAGCCAAACCGGGCTCCGACCTGCACACGTACCTGATCGACGAGGCATTGGAGCTATGGAACTCTGTTCTCATGCAGAGCAACCCGCCCTTATCCGCAGATATTATGAGCATCGCGGAATTATCACTTCCCCTGCTGGAGTATCAAACAGAGACCGCTGCGCAGGCGTTGTCCGTGGTTGAGTCCTACATTCTCCTTGGCACACAAGCTGTCATGGAAGATAGACTGCGGCGTCCATTCTTGGTCGCTCTGTCAGGCGTTCTCGACTCTAGAAGCCGAGAGCAGGTCAGGCTCGGCACCGTGTGCATTGAATATCTGGTTCGGGCCGCCTCCGAGCTCGGCGGAACCCAGGTGATTATGCAGGATCTTCTCGAACTTGGTTTCTTGAAGAAGATTATGGAGGCTCTCCACGATGCTTGGGAGGCACACCAGACGACCGGACCGAACAGGAAGGTCAGCAAGCTCAACACGATAACAGAACGCGACTACTTTGCAATTCTCTCACGACTCCTTATCGCCGACCCGACACTCTTCGTCACCATGCTCACATCTTTCGGGCCTTTAGAACAGGTTTGGGCCTGGCTCAGCGGCGAGTGGTTCTCTCACCTCGACGGGCTGGACCATCTTCCTAGGCAGAAGCTGTCCCTCCTGGCCCTGGCGCGCCTTATGGAGCTCTCGCAGCCCATGCAGAACCTCACACTGAGCAAGTTGCAAGACTATTTCACGCTGTGGGTTGGCACCATTGCCGAGCTCCAGGACGGTACGACGGACGGCACCGACTCGCTCATTTGGGGCGAACTCGAGCCCACGGATTACGATACACCCAAGAGCATCAAGGAGACGGAGTTTGGCGCCAAGGATCCCGTCCACACGATCAACGCCATGAGATTCGTCAAGGAGAGGCTGCAGGACATCGTCCAACGCTCCGGTGGAGAACAGCAGTTTGAGCAGGAGTGGGCTGCCAATGTGGACAAGGACGTTTTGCAGAAGTTTTGGTCGTTGACGCAGATCACTGGCGCTTAGGGAGCCAGTGCTGCAGCAGCAGCGTCTGCGTGAGCTGTTCGTCGGGATTGAGCTGTAATAGACGGGAAAACATGGGAATGATTATGATTTCATGACGAGGCTGTCAGATAGAGAAAGAGAGGTGCTCATGGCGTATCTCCTGGCAATGGCAAATGTGAATACAAGAACGACTTGACGCCTAATGGCGGAAGCACCCGTCCAAAGAGAACTAGTGTTTATTGAAGACTTACATTGGTGGCATAAGTGACTGATTCAAAAGTCGATCTAGATATGCCTCGCTCTAATCGCCAAGAAAACGACACTCTCGCACTAACATGGTTCTACAACTTGCTCTGACCGTCCTGCGGGATCTTGACAACGACCTTACCCCAGGTCCCCCGGCTGCCCAGAGCAATAAGCGCGTCTGGGATGCGCTCGAGCCCGACAAACTCCTCGTCGGTGAACTCGGTGCCGCGTAGCTTCCCCTCGGCGACGAGCTTCATGATGCCCTTCCACACCTCGACGACGGTCTCCTTCTCCTTGACGGCGTACTGGCCCCAAAAGATGCCGACGAGGCTGATGTTCTTGAGGAGCACCTTGTTCATGGCCACCTTTTCAATCTTGCCGGCCGCGAAGCCAATGATGAGGATGCGGCCGTTCCAGGCCGTGCATTTGGTGCTGGCGTCGACCATGCCGACGGGGTCGTAGACGATGTCGACGCCGCGCCCGCCGGGCGTGAGCGCTTTCACTTTGGCGGGCCAGTCGGGCTCGCGGTAGTCGACGACGTGGTCCGCGCCGAAGGCTTTGGCGACGTCGAGCTTGCGCGGCGTCGAGGCCGTGGCGATGACGGTGGCGCCGAAGGCCTTTGCGACTTGCACGGCGGCGAGGCCGACGCCGCCGGCCGCGGCGTGGACGAGGACGATGTCGCCGGGCTTCACGCCGGCGCGAACGACGAGGGCGCCGTAGGAGGTGGGCGCGGTGATGAAGAGGCCGGCGGCCTCGGTGTAGGACCAGCCGTCTGGGATGGGGAGGAGCTCCTTTTCGCGGGCGACGCACTGGGAGGCGAAGGCGCCTTGGGTTGCGCCGAAGACGCGGGCGCCGACGGGGTATTTTGCGTTTGACGAGGGGGCTTTGAGGACGATGCCTGCGAATTCGCAGCCCGATGTCCAGGGGAAGGCTAGGGTATTTCGGTTTAGTATGGTATACTGAAATGTATGTGTGCCAAGTCTCTGAAGGAGAGGAAGGGGAGGACCGTACGAGGTTGAGTCTGGTATTTCCCTTGGATTTGGAGAATGTCAAAAAAGTTGGCGGCCGTGGCGTGGACTTGGATGAGGTACTCGTCATCCTTCTTGGGGACGGGGTCTGGGAGATCCGTCACGCGGAGCTCCTTGGGAGACTTTTGAATCGTTAGATCGAGTGCTCGTTTAGGGAGAATCGTTCCTCAATGGTGATGAAGCTCACCTTGACATATTCCTTAATCTGAATGCCGCGCATTGTGAAGATGGATTCTACTGTGATGTCTGGTACTCTTCGTAGGTAAGGTACTTGATTTGAGATAGATTGAAGGCCAGATGTGAGGTAAAGCTGGCCGAAGTTATACGTAAGAAACTACCGTAAGAGCCGGATGAGATGGAAGATGAATATTGTGAGTTTGTATGAACCTAAGATTGAGGATATGAGCTGTCGTTAGTCTCGAGCTTCTCTACACGTTGTTACCCCGGACCGGGGGTCTTGGAGACGCCGAGGAGGGGGGGAGCCGAGGCAACGTCTGTGGCCCCTCGTTGGCTAGATTTGGGGCCTTTTCGGTGTGCGAATTCCGGGGATGTGGAGGAGGCTCGGTGAGCAGCAGAGAGAGACATGGCCCAAGCGCCTGCCTTAGAGTACAAGATCTAGATGCAGATTGGAGGTTCTTTGGCAGGTATCTAGGTAATCAGAGGGATCCAGCCCACCGGCATCAGCTGTTGTCGTCATTTTGGCTACAAATGTGGCGTGTGGATGGCCCTAGTAGATGAATTGGTTGCAATAGGTAGTTGCTTATGCTCTGTGCATCTGATTGAGGTCGTATTTGTATCTGCGCTATCAATACTCCGTACCTATGGACTACCTGAATTGTCATCGACGACTTCACACTTGTTGTGAATGTTTGATTGAATGATGCTGCTCCGTTACTCGAGGGTAGGCACACTTCCAAAATTGGCCACAAACTTTCCCTTCAAGAGATTAGGTATTGCAGCTCCAGGCCCTTGTGGATGGACGCCGGATTGCTCGCGCGCTATTTGTTGCCGAGTTGTATCGCCATCGTGAATTAGAGGTAGAAGTCAATGGATGACAATGGAAGAGATGACTGTGGTTATGACCTGAGGCTACTTTTAAGTTGGGGTCGTCCAGGGGGGGCGGTCGTTTGGCGCATGGGAATTGAGGGACGTGGAATTCGATACCTACACCTAATCCTGACAATGCGGCTTGGTCGATCATCGCGGGCGAGCATTGATTTCTTCCCCAATAGAATCATTTCTCTGCCCTTGATGTCAGAGATAATAGAGTGCCAATGTAGTTCCTGCGGATTGTCTTGCATCAAATGGGAGGGAGTGCGCCGCCAGCAGAGACGTCGATTTTGACAGCGCTGTCAAAAGTGACCTTAGCTGAGAACCCCCCTGTTCTTACCTATACCTTACCTTCCGCTCCCACCAGCGTTAGCGCGCTGCGGCAAAAGGTGCCTAATTCGACCTGTTCCGTTCGTGAGGCACCTGCTGTTGATGTTACCAACCCACCTACCTATGGACTACCATCCTTGAGTCCAGGCTGCCAGGACTACGAGTCACCACCCAAAGTACCCGACGCCGCACAGCGACAGCACCCTCAGTGGGCACGACCCAGCGCTAACCGTAGTTATCTCACTCTCCCGCTCCATTGCGTAAGGTATTGGATCCGTTCCGCCGCACCTCGTAGAACTGGCCCATGCTTGCTTCTGGGCACCTCATTGCCTCCAGTGCTGCTGCTCGCTGCTGGCTGCTGCCCCTCCCCGACGCCATCATTGGAGCCCACCAACCGTCACCAACGACACAAACACCCAATCCTGCGCAACTCCCCTCCGGCCACCTACCATATTTCACCTGCCTAACTGACTTGCACCTTGCCCCAGCTTGACCTCGCATTCGGTCGTCTTGTCCACATACTCCCAACAACTTCTCTCTTTCCCTCCAACATCTCACGCCTTTGCCTCTCTTCCACCCCTCCGAGCCATTCTCAGGCCTTCCAGAGACCAAGTCGTCGTCATATACTAGGTACACATTCAGACATTGCCTGACCATCAAGCACCTCCACCGATCGCGCCCACGCACCCGCAACACACAAGGTCATGGCCGACAACGCAGAGGGCACCGCCGATGCCCAGGTCACCTTCAAGGTGAAGACGGGCCAGGATAGCAACCATACCATCACCATGTCTGAATCTGCCTCCGTACTCGACCTCAAGACCAAATTGGCCGGCGAAGATTTCGAGAACGTTCCCGTCGAGCGCCAGCGTCTTATCTACTCTGGTCGCGTAATGAAGAACGACGACACACTCGCCACCTACAAGATCAAGCCCAACAACACCATCCACATGGTCAAGAGCGCAGCCAGTAACCCAGCTCCTCAGCCCGCAACTTCAGCCTCCACGCCTGCCGCACCCGCCGTGCCCTCCAACATGGCCGCTGGCACTGCCAACAACATTCTCGCTGGCCTCACCGGAGCCAGATACGCCGGACACATCAACCTGCCCAGTCGCGAGACATTTGGAGCTGACGGAGGAGTAAGTTTCTTTCAATGCCGCGGCGAGTCTTGCGTGGCATAAACTAATCTTACGTTTCCAGATGGGTGCCCCGCCATCCGACGACCAGTTGGCCCAGATGCTCTCCGATCCCTCCATGCTCCAGACCATGAACGCCGCCCTCGACAACCCCGACTTCATCAACTACATGATCCAGAGCAACCCACACCTGCGCAATGTCCCCAACGCACGAGAGATCATCCAGTCGCCATTCATGCGCCAGATGATGACCAACCCAGACATGCTTCGCAATGTCATGAGGATGCAGCGCAACATGGCCGGCGGAGGCGGCAACGCTGCCTTCCCTGCGCCTGGCGCCACCGACACTACTCCTGCCGAAGCTGCGGCTGCCGGCGGCAACACGGGTCAGCCCCCCAACCCGTTCGGCTTCCCCGCAGGTTTCCCAGGCTTTGGTGGCGGCGCTGGTGGAATGGGCATGGAGGGACTCGGTGATCTCAGTGCGCTCTTTGGCCCTGGTAGTCCGTTTGCGCCTCAGCAACCCGGTGCTCAAGGTGCAGCTCCCGGTGCGGGAGCGGCGACTGGCGATAGTGCCCAGACTACAGCTGGTGCCGGAGCTACTGGGACGACAGGCACGGCAGCAGGTGGACAGGGCGCAAACTCTACAACGAGTCCACCTCCGGCCAACCCCTTTGCTGCTCTGTTCGCCCCTCCTCCTTACGCAGCTCAGGGCCAAGCTCAGGGTCAAGGCCAAGGCCAGGCACCCGCAAACCCCTTTGGCGCCTCGCCCTTTGGTCAGATCAACCCAGAGATGATGCAGCAGATGATGAGCATGTGGGGTCTCGGTGCAGGCGGCGGTGCTGGTGGAGGCTCTCCGGCTCCCCCAGACAACCGTCCCCCCGAGGAGCGTTATGCCGAGCAACTGCGCCAGCTCAACGATATGGGCTTTTTCGACTTTGATAGGAACGTAGCCGCTCTGCGTCGTAGCGGTGGCAGCGTGCAAGGCGCGATTGAGCATCTTCTGAGTGGTTGATTATGACTTGAAATACATGACCGGGGGGTAGAGAGAGAAAGAGAGAGAGAGAGAGCAGAGTAGTAGCAGGAAGCGTCTCACGAGGACGCATGACTTAATGCCCTGTGAACAGGATACGGAGGGAAGTACATACCATACCTAGTTGTCACGCGCTTTGGTTCTGGCAGTTTCCGAGGCGATATGGAAATTATCCAGGCATGATGTTTATGAAAGTTCACAACCCAATATCTTGGATCCTCTCGTGACTAAGGAGACCACGTGAAGCCTTGTTATTGACGGAAGTAGAAATACGGAGAGCGTTTGCTATTAATCCCGATCAAGCAAACGTCTTGTACCGCGCTTGATTTAAACGTGGTGGTTTGATTGAATGGTCGTTCCCAAGCTCCGGCGCGATCCGGCTTAGATCGGCCCCGGGTGATTGAGGTGTGCCGGCCCAGAAATCGGCGCCGTAGCGTCTGCAGGCTAAGGAACTCAACTCACCACCAACCACAAACCATGGTTCATGGCGGCTTGAGTCTATCAGCCTTCCTCCACAACAACGTGTTCGGATAAGCTGTAGCGAAAATGATTCAAGGAATCTTCTATGCTAGGTTCTTTCCCAAGGAGGGTATGTATTATTTTTTCTTTTTTCCTTTTGAAAGAGGCTGCAACGCGCTCGCTCTTTTAAACTTTGCAGAAGGTCATTACTCAACGACGCACCTCAAACTAACCTCCACGATGTAGGCCCGCACATCGTGGCCCAGTCGCCGCCGGGCTGCATCACCACGCCGCCCCCCGGCTCTGGGGCGACGGCCGCGATGAAGCCGCCGCTCATCGACTGGGAGGTGATGCAGGAGTACATTGTGCCGCGCAAGGCCTTTTTCAACCGGTACATGACGGTGCAGGACCCCGAGGGCAAGTACGCGGTGCTGGGGTTCCCCGTGCTGATCCCGCACCAAAAGTACCAGCGCAACGAGTTCATCTTCAACTTTGGGCTGGTGCTGGACGCCGACGCGGATTTGGCGCAGTATGAGCCCGTTGTGCGGCGGTTGGCGGTCACGTTTAAGGAGATGGAGAAGCAGAATGAGTATTTGAGCCAGGAGGGCAGCGGTGGAGGGTCAGGAGCGGCTGGGATGAGGGAGAGGAGGCCGATTGAGAGTTTGTTGGAGATTGTCAAGGAGGATTTGAACAACTATGGCGAGTGCATGATTCCTGTTGGTAAGTTACACACTCTCCCCTTTTTTGCTCTCCGGTTCCGCGCATCGCCAATGTCTCGAGACATCGCTGACCATAGAGGGTCCCAAAAGACGACGCAAACACCATCAACATGAAGCTCTTCCCGCACCACGCCAGCCCGCCCCAGGTCCGCGGCTGGCACGTCCCCGTCGCCAAGATGAAATTCGCCGAGATCGTCGACCAGACCTGGGACCTGACGATGCAGAAGGTCGTCGCGCACATTGACGGTGTGAACGACGTCCGCCGCATCGCCTGGCTCGCCGACGTCTCGCTCGACCTCGCCACGCTGGCCCTCCGCCACCTGCTGTATTACGACACCGTCCTGCTGCTCGACATGTTCTTCTTTGGCAGCTGCTACGCGCCCCGCCCCGGGATACACGACTTCGTCGCGGACCGGGACGGGATCGTGGACGAGTGCGCGGCGTACGTGTGCATCCACGCCCGGCAGCGCGTCAGCAACTTTATGCTCATCAAGCTCATGACGAGCTTCTGCGTGGGCAAGAGCGTGATGGAGTGGCTGCGCACGCACCAGGAGGCCGGGTTCGACGTGCTGAGGTACGTGGACGTCAGGCGGCTGGTGCAGTTTGGCGTCATCAAGGGGTGCCTGTACCGCGTGCACAAGTACGTCGTGTCCAAGCATTACCTCGCGGGACTAGCGACGGGCCAGGCGCGGCCCAGGGCTGGTGGCGGGGGAGGAGGTGACGCGCTGCAGGTGTATACGGACGGGTGTCACTCGTTTGACCAGATTATTACGGAGAAGAATCTCACGGATGGGGAGATTATGGAGAAGCTCAAGGCTTTGCCGGTGCCGAGCGGGGATCTGACTGTGTTTTATCGTTGAGGGTGTCTTTATAAGAAGTTGTCATGAGCATGGTGGTTTTACATTGTTCTAAGTTTTTGGTAGTGTACAGGTCATTGTACAGATATTTGCACATGGTATCGGATGTGATACATCAAAATATTTCGAAAGACGACAAGGACTGCGGCAGTCTCTCGATTACTCCCGCGACTTGCCCTCCTCGAACGCTTGCTGGCGCTCGCTCTTCTTGGGGAACTTGATATCCGGGTTATTCGCAACGGTAACCTCCTCCTCCTCGGCGGCCAGCTTCTCCTTGACCATCTGCTCCAGCTCGCGGCGCGAGAGCTTGCGGCCCTCGGCCGCGGCGAGCTCCTTGAGCTGCTGCATCAGCACGCGCGTCTTGCCCTTGAAGGGCTCGCCCGGGTAGGCCTTGCCGCTGTCCTGCCACTCCTTGTCGCTGACGACCTCGATGATGCGGACGTTGTGTTTGCCCTTGCGGATGATGAGCACGCGGCCGTCAATAAGGAACTTGGGCACGTCCTGCGGGTACCAGAGCTTGACGGGCGTCCAGTCGAGGTTTCCGGGCACGAGGCCGCGCATGTCCTTGCCGGGCGCGGCGGCGACGTAGGCGCCCTGGGCGCGGGCGATGCGGTGGCCCTCGCTGACGGAGGTGGCGAGACCTGCGGCGTAGAGGATGCGGGCGATGCCTTGGTTGTAGATGAGGTTTTCGGGGAGCTGCATGTCCATCTTGGGCGCGTTGTTGAGGGTCGTCGGGTGGCCTTCCACGGCCTTGTAGGGGGCCACGGTGTTGTCCTGTCCCGCTTTCTCGGGCGAGGCGCCGGCGAATTGGGTGCCGGATCCCTTGCTGTACATGAACTGATGCTGCTGCTGCTCCCTGATGGCAACGTCGGCGCCGTGGACGAGAGAGAGCACCTCGAAGGCGAGGGTGTGCTGCGCGACGCGCGCGGGCGGGTTCTTTGCGTGGTCGACCATGAGCTTCTCAATGTTGGCGGTGGGCAGGAAGGTGAAGAGCTTGAGGAGCCGCTCAACCTCGGTGTCGGACCGCCGGGCGAAATAGCCGTAGAGGTCAAAGGCGCTCGTCATAAAGGGGTCGAGCCAAACGGCGTTGCCAGCGCTCTTGCCAAACTTTGCGCCCGCGCTGTCCGTCAGGAGGGGCACCGTGAAGCCGATTGGGTCGTCTCTCCAGGTCTCGGGCATGCGCATGTTGGGGTTCTCCTCGGACGCGCGGATCGTCTTGACGGCCTCGATGCCCGTCACGATGTTTCCGAACTGATCTGAGCCTCCGATTTGCATCTGGACGCCGAGCTTGGAGTACAGGTGCCAAAAGTCCCATCCTTGCATTAAGGGGTAGGTGAATTCTGCGAGGGACATGCCGTCGCCCTTTTCCATCTTGTTCTTGACTCTAGACAGGGGGTCAGCAACTCTGTCGAAAAGGGGTAGGGGGACTTCTCCTATATGAGGACTCACGTATCGCGGCCGAGCATGGGCCCTATCCGCATGAAGCGGCCCAGTCTCTTCATGACATCGTACAATGGCAAGCTTTGCCACCACATGTTGTTGTTCACGAGATGCCTCTTAGCCGCCCAGTCCGCCTCATGGCCGTACTTTCGCCCCAGGGCTTCCACATTTGCCCAAATCTTCTTCAGCTGGTAGTGGATCTTTGTGATGTTCATTGAGACCTCGCTATTCGCCATGACCTCGCGCGTCTTCAGTCGGTCCGTCGGGTCACCTATCCTGCCCGTCGCGCCTCCGACCAGCGACACGGCCGTGTACCCGTTGAGGTACATCCAGAAAAGGGGCATAAAGGGGAGAAGGTGGCCGACGTGGAGGGACGCCGCCGTGGGATCGACGCCGACGTATGCGCCTATTCGTTTGGTCCGCAAGAGTTCTTTGACCTGCGGTGTGCGCCTTGAGTTCGGTCAGGTCAGCAAACATTATCTCGAGTAGCGACAGCGAAGGGGGGGCGCCTCGACTCACCCTGCGACGTCCTTGACGTAACCTCGCTCCTCAAATACATCCCAGATGTTCTGAATTTCACCCTGCTCAATTGCTGTGGCGCGTCTTGCCCACTCCTCCTCCCCTGTCTTGCGCTTCTCCACGACCTTTTGTGATACCCATCTCGCTTGGTTTTGTCTGAAATGGGCTACTGGGAGCGCAGCGCATCGAACGCAAATATTCCGCCGTAATTCGGGGAGGCGGGCCACCAATGTCGACGACATGATGGGGTATGTGTGTTGGTAATTAGAAGATCTGTAATTTTGAATGCATTGAAGAAAGAGCGGCAAAGAAAAGCTCAGCACTGGATAGGAGTCTGAGGATGTGAAAACCAACCCTGCCAGCAACCAGAATGACTGACACAGGTCACTCAGAGCTGTCGCGCAACTGATCCCACTCCAAGCTCCAAAAATTTCCCTTATCGCAATGTCGATAAGACTTGTCACGCATGTACGTTGGCCCGATGGCCGGCCCATGCCGACTTTCTTCGTCGACCGAAATCACGTGGAGCCATCGGGGGCTCATTAGCCAATCACAGCCCTTCCAATGTCAGACGCCCGTCTTCGCGATCCGGAACCTGTGCCTACCCTCGGCTAAGTGGACATCATCGATTCCGGCACTCTAAACCTAGCTCTCCTTCTCAACTTCCAAGCCTCCAAACAACGACATCCCGCCTCCCTCCACCCGCGAATACCAATTGAACCGCCCGTGAAATACCAGCGATCACCATGGCTTCAATTGTGCGCCCTGCTCTTCTCCGGCAAACAGCCACGGCGGTCCGCATGGCCCAGGCCACCCCGATCCGTTCCGCCTTCGTCAAGAACTCGTCAAGAGTCGCCGCCTTCCACACAACCGCCAAGAGGGATCTGTTGCCCGTCGGTCCTCGTACGTCGCAGTCACCTTGCATGCTATACATTTATAATCGAATCATTGCTAACCTATTCACTGCAGAGGTCATTCAGGGTGGAGGTACGAAAACCCATGTGAAAGTCAAAACTTGGAAAAAACGCAAGACATCCTAACCCGTGATAACCTCCAGTGAACGACCCTGCCCCCGTCCCTCCCCCGAGTCCCGCCCATGGCTCCTACCACTGGAGCTTCGACCGCATTCTCGCTGCCGGCCTCGTCCCCATCACCATCGCCCCCTTCGCCGCCGGCTCCCTGAACCCGACAACCGACGCCGTCCTCTGCGCCATGATCCTCATCCACTCCCACACCGGCTTCCAGAACATCATCATCGATTACGTCCCCACCAAGCACTACCCCAAGTCGCGCAAGGCGACCATGTGGGGTCTCAACGTCGTCACCGCACTGGTTGGCCTCGGCCTGTACGAGTTCGAGACCAGCGACGTCGGTGTTACTGAGGCTGTCGCGCGTCTGTGGAAGGCTTAATTCGGGGGAGAGATGGGAGAGAGGTGTCGTTTTGTCCTGTTTGACAGCAAATGAAAGGCTGGTCACCTGGGAATAATATCCGATTGAGGATGCGACAGAGGAGGCGGAGACGTCGTGCTAGGATATCAGTACCAGAGAAATGGCGCTGAAGTCGGCTTACTGTATGTGATTCAGGGGGCGCCAGGGTTTAGAATTGGGACGGCCAGTGTATAATCACCAGTCTAGGCAAAATTGGATTCTTTGTCAATGAACCTGGTGCGACATTTCTGCAAGTGAAATTCAATGTGAGTCGGCTCTAGGATGACAGCTTAAATGTTTATCCGAGATGGATGAGGTGTTCGATGTTAGGCAGATCTAATCACCGCAATGCGGTGTGTAAGGTCGGAAGCAATCAACGGAGGAGAAAATCGACTGAACAAGTAACCGCAATGACAACTTGCTAGAGATCTTGGTCTCTAGTGCAGATTTTGCGTGTGTCAGCGAAGCTTTCGAGAGTCTAATCCCGTATTGAGGTGCAGCTTTCACATTTCTTCGCAAAAAGTCTCTAAGAAGCAAATTTAATGCTGAAATCACCAACCTCGGACCAAAAACGCGCTCGGTCAACATTGAAACATTCCAATAAGTATCATTGTTAAGAAAATGACTGTACGCTAATTCATGTTCGGGTCACATATCTCGAACTAGTACTTTCCAACCACCAGCCTACTCATCAATCATCACTTTTATCTCGCTCGCACTTCTTTCCCAAGACGCACTTCTTCTACACTTAGAGGGAGAAACTGGTGATCTCAGAACCTCCCATATGGTCCATCTCAGGGGTCGGAGGTGGAAGGTTCTCAACCTTGGTGTTGATCCAGCACGACGCATACATGTTGACACGGTCAATGCAGGCTCCGTCCGTACGAGCTCCGACCCTCTTGGGCGAGAAGCCGTGGGCCTCAAAGACCTTGACGTACCAAGGGCTCAGCGCCGACGAGCGAAGCAACACCCGCCCGCCCATCTTGAGGGCACGGTTGAGCTTGGTGATCTGCGCCGCCGCGGCCGGCGCGCCGGGGTCGAACCAGTCCATGCTGTCCATGATGACGGCGACGGTCAGCGTTCCGGGGGTGATGCGATTGATAACCTCGTCAATCTCGTCCGTGTGGATGCGCAGGCCGTCAAAGGCGTTGGCGCGCGAGAGCTTGGCGTGGGCCTTTTCCGAGAGGTAGTCTGGATGGCACCGCCGCGTGAAGTCGCCCGTCATGCAGACGTGATAGTACGGGTTATTGGCGGCGATGTGCGTCTGCTCGGCCACGGGGTCCAGGGTGTCGACCATGTAGCGCCAGATGGCGTGGGAGCGGACCTTGCGGGCGGTCGGGGAGGGTCCCCTGACGGCCTCGCTCTCGGCGTGGTCGTTCTCGATCATGGCCAGCTGATTCTTGGGGACGCCGAGGGCCGCCCAAAGGAAGCTCTCCTGGCTGACGACGAGCTTGCAGACGAGCTTGGACAGCAGGGCGGGGCGGATCTTGGTGCGCCAGACCTCGCGCTGCTCGTTGAGGGTCTTTGTGGACAGGAGTTCCTTGACGGCGGCGCGGCAGCCAAAGACACGTGAGATCCAGCGGAAGACGCGAATGGCATGGCGGGAGCCGCCAGTGTCGTAGAGACCGTAGCCCTTGGTGTTGGTGAAGACGTGGACGTTGTTGAGCCAGTACTGGAATGCACGGCTGGAGAGGTGGGGGGAGAGCTTGTTCAGGAGCAGAGAGCGGAAGTCAGGGTGCTTTCCCTCTCCAAACAGCTTCCAGAAATCCTCGTAGGGAAGAGAAGTGTAAGACGCAACCTTGAGCTCTAGGAGATGGTTCTGGGTAGGGTTCAAGTCGACAGCGTGGATTCTGGCAGGGCTCTGCATTGCGTAGGAGAGGATGTTGTCGCCGGCGCTGGTGATTGCCAGGACCACGTCGTCAGAGCCGAGCTTCAGAAGGTGCTCGTCCACTCTCGAGTCTTCCCATGTAAACGCGTAGATGTACTCATCGTTGAACTGAGTGTGTTTCTGAAGCTGATCATCGTAGTATATGCGCCAGTGGTGGTTCTGGTAGAAGAAAGAGGGCAGTGGGAGGCTTGCGGACAAGTTTTGGATGGCTGCCATGAAAGCCTTGGAACGGATCTCGGGGGCCGATCGATCAATGGCGCGGGTGAGAGCATCGCCCGCGTTAGCAGGCAACAGGTACGGCGATTCTGTAGCAAGGGCATCGATCTTCTCAATGATCTCATGCGGCAGACTGGTAGCTGAGAAGGGCTTCTTGTGGCATCCGACCCAGATGTAGTAGGGAATGTGACCAAGGCTGTAGTTACGGGTGTTGATGTTCAGGACACTGCCAAACTTGTACTCGAGATAGTCGCGGCGGCTAGCCTCGAGACCAACACGGTCGAGGTCGAACCAGGCGCGCCAAAAGGTCCTCAAGAACCAGTTGACGTGACGCCCAACCAGTCCACCAGTGAAGTTGCGGAAGGAGAAGTCGGTCTTAGACTGCACGTAGAAGTCAACAACTCCCATGATGCCATCTGGAGATAGAAGTGATGTAAGGGACTCGACAACGGAGTAGTAGTCGGGCTGTTGACCACAGTCAGTTACAGTCATTTCAGAGAGTACGTCTTTAGGTGACTCACGATCATGGACAAGCTGTAAGACATGGTGATGAGATCCGCGCCGCCGTGCTCGGCACGCTTCTGAGAGAAGTAGCTCAGCACAGGTGAGCGAGGAGGAACGCGATTACTTGGGAGACCATTTTCATAATCTTCCAGTCGGAACTTCCTCGCGTCCTCACAAACAACCTTAACATTGTTCCAGCCAAGGCGTTCGAAGCGCTGTCGGGCGACCTCGCATAGAGACGGGGAGAAGTCCACGAGGTAGACGCTTGTGAAGAACTCAGGCACATTGACAAAGCTAGACATAGCTTCAATGTTCCATCCCGTTCCTCCACCAACCTAAGCATTGTCAGTCGAGGTTCGACAAACATAATGTGACTGCTAGGATGACTTACATCAACCCAGACTCGCCTGGCCTTGTTGCCCTTTTTGGGACCTTTGGCCTTCAGCTGTGCTGCGACGAGCGCAAGCATGTCCTCTCTGCCTTGCAGGAGGACCTTCCTGGTAGCATCATACGCGCCGGCTTGCTTCTTGTAGAAGCTTTCTAGGGCATCCTGCTGGTTGCCCTTCTTGTCGCCATTGTGCGGCTTGATGAAGCAGGAGTAAAAGAAGAGCAGGAAAGACTTGAAGAGTCCGGGTGCCTCTAGGCTTTCCGCGTCATTCTTTGAAAGAAGCTTGGAAAAGAGCAGGCCGCTAAGGGCTACTGCACTTAATCCAGCAAAGGTAGTCTTGAGATCAAGGTCGAGGGGCAAAATGTTACCACCAAGAGAAGCCATGGTATTCTCTCATTGCTCGAGGCTAAGAGAAGATTGCGTTGAAGCGGTTTCGAGACTCTTGGCAAGTTGAATTGTTAAAGAAAGCGTATACGTTGAAGAAGCAAAAAGCAGCATTTAACAAATCGCAAAAGGACAGCAGCGCTATATAGACTTCTACACAAAACGGCTGCGTTATATTTCGATGGTCACTCGACCGAACATGTTGTATGGTATACATTGGATAGCGTTGAACAATACAGCGGAGGGTGAAGTAGTATCTACGTGAGTCGCTCTGGAAGCGTGCAACGAAACGCTGGTACCATAACCGCAGTGTTCAGGAGAAGATCGTGGTTGAGGCCTAGGACCCTGAAAGAGGGAGAACCCCACCATGAGCTTCTCAATTGAGCCAACCCCGCCAGCTCGTTGTCGAGCTCCTAGCGCGGCCGCGTGGGTGAGGTAAAACACGGCTTGTCCATGCCAGCGCCTGTGGACCAAGTCGTGTCGACCAATGGCCAGAGCACATGGGCAAACCATCTGGGCATCAGCCTCTGGTGCTCGTAGAATGGAATTCGCCAGAGCCAACACGCCTGCGCCAATCCTCTGTTAGTTTACTGGCACGGGAGGTTGCGAGACATATCAGTCCTTCTGCTTCCGCTCCCATGGGGTGTTGGGTCTTTAATGCGTGGGGACAATGACATCGCCTTTACCTTGCACTCCCATGCATTGCCTGTGACGAAGGCTTCAGTGTTCTTATCAGCGAATATATCACCTAGAAGCCAACTGCTTGAGAATTCAGCTAATTAGCAGTGATTTCGACCCTGTTCAAAGTTCGAGCAAGTTGATTTTCATGACGAATTTATGGAGTAGAGTCAAGTGAGTGATTACTCTGTGAGCACCATCTCACAATCTGGATGATTTCTTTCAGTGGGCAAGGCTCCTGCGAATGAATGCTAGTTTTCCAGATTGTCTTTAAAGCCACTCAATCGATGGACGACAGATCGTCCGTTCGAACCGAACTAGGAAACTACTTGTTGCCATGCATAAATCGGAACGTAGTGTTTCGGTATGTGCAGACCACAGATTGTCTAGGGTTGGGTGAGTACCATACGATGCCAATGAGAGAAGCGCCCCAGAGCACATGGCTCCATCGACCGCCACTCAGGAGCTCATAGACATCCTCATCCCGCGAGAATCCCTAATCTCTTGTGGAGCTTCATGCTACCTTGATGATCATCCAAAGAGTATTGAGAGAGGGGTTTTAAGTTCCGCTCTTGGGCACTACCGACTCAACTAGACGTGATAGCCGGTTTTCCTGAAGCCATCTGCGAACGCGTAGCCACGCCGGCCATTGTTGACTTATTTTTGCACTCGCAAGAAGCGCTTGATGTTCCTCATATCGATGTGTGGCAACCCTGCCATGGGCCTCAGTTTCGTCTGCTCCGTCGCTCTTAACCCGCGTCTTTGTCAGCCTATGGGGAGGTCTCTGGCCGAAATATCACCGCCTGTGGCAGTACTTCCAATGTTGCTATCCGCGACCAAATAATCCAAAAGTGTGAGAGGCTTTGATGGTATTCTTGACAAAAAGATTGAATAAGCATCAGCAATTAGCAAATTTGCGCTTGGAAGTGAGAGAGAGCTGTGAAGTTGGGGCGGCTCTTTTACTTTTCTCTACTGTTTAAATCGCTAGATAGGTCTGCATCGCATAGTATACTCAATGCACTTTCGCTTCTTGGGAGCAATAAGATCTGATCTAGCAGCATTAGAACACGTACAGAAGGTCACGGACGTGGCAATTCGGCGACCAAAAGATCCAAATCTAGACCTATTGGCTTGAGAGACTTCATGACATACGTGTAGCTAGATGTACCTACCGTACTTTGGTGAACAGGTTCTATCACACCTTGAAGTAGTGCCTGTTGGGGTAATCTGCTCGCAAGGCCCAGAAGCATCATAAGCAGGGCTTGCAACATAGAACGAGAACGAATTGAGATTCAATTTTGCTTCTATGGGAAGTCATTTGAGGGAAGAATGAGAATGGCCTTCTCGGCAAAATTGGACTTCTTCAGGTAGGTTCGTCCACGGGCTGCATTATTAGAGAAAGAAAGACCTGAGAGACGCCTTCTACTCGGACAGCGTACCTTCATTGATCAACTCGCCTTGAGGTAGATTGGATAGTCCTGATTGATCAATGAGCCATATACAAGTCAACACAGTTCTCACTTTCGGTTGATCTTGCCCACCCATCGAGATCGTCAAACTTCTTAGATGGGGAACCATATCAGTGTGCAGGAGTCTTCTTTCCTGTAAACCTGGCCGTGTATGCCCTCATATTCACGCTTTTCTCAAGATTATCTCATATTCCATCGTAATCGAATCACCGCTCTAGCCAGTTTCTATGATATTGCTGGTCGATGGCGGCATAGTATGATATCAGCACTGTTGCCTACCCGTGATCGTTTGCTTTTGTGCTCCGGTGTTATGAGAGAGCATAGCATTTCACTACAAGCGCTGGGAGTAACGGTGACTAAGGTAATATTACCAAGAGAGAATCAACCTGGCTCGCAAAGATGGCAAGGCGAGAAGTCACGTCATGGCCATAGACCAATACTTTACTGATCTAAGAAAGGGGGTACTTAGATCTTGATTCTTTGAATGGGATGCAAGATGTCGGTTTCGTGAGATGGCAGTTGATGGAGCCAAGGCACTGAAGCTTGCCTGGTCCTTGTGCTTTCCTTAGGTAAGGTACCCGGTTCACAGAGACACTTCCCATTTTGGCGCTGGCGGAGCACTTTCCACATGTACCTTCCCCCAGACTTCCGCGGGTAACCCCAGGGTGCGTGCAACAGGCGAGCTCGGGCGATTCGACCCATACTTCCGCGACCGGTGACCAATCCAGTAAGCAGGTTAGGCGTACCTTACCGATACAGGGCGGCGCGATCTCGAGTGCCATTCAGTCGACGCTTGACATCAAAGGCCCAACCTTCACTTCGACATATCAGATCCATCTCAACCCTCGACAAGGACGACGCGCAAGATCCAACCTCATCAAAAGCCACACCAAACCTGCGAGCGCTCATCACAGGCTGCCCGCGATGCCGCCTGCTGCGAGCCAAAAGGGCACCGGCAAGAAAGCCGGGCCCGGTGCTATGCGACAGCGCAGCCGCAACACGACCCCGAGCTCCGTCGTGCCCTCCGCCAGCTTGCCTCCTATCGAAGCTGTCGACACCGAATATCTCGAGCTACGTGTCGAGCAGTTCCGTAACCTTAACTACGATGACCTCGTAGACCAAGGCGCCTCCAATGCCGTCATGCCCGACTCCAAGAGTCTCGATGGCATGATTGCCCGCCTGCAGCGCCTGCAGGAAACCATCGACAGACGAAGCAATTTCTGCGATAGGGGTATGCGCATATTAGCCAGCACGCGCAAGCAATACGTCGACGTCGACGAGCCTGCTGAACCCGCCGCGAAGGCCGAGGGGGACGGCAAGAAGACGGGCAAGACCAACAAGAAGAAGAGAAAGGCGGCCGATACCCTGGCACCACCCCAGGAAGGGGGAGTCGGTAGGTCACTACCCTTCTTTGGCCCTGTGCGGTCTAGTGCTCTTTCACGCTTTTTCTTGGTTTGTTCGTGGGGCATAGGATGCTCACCGAATGCTCACCTCGTCACCGCACGACTAACCTGGATTCCTCGTATTTAAATCTGAGTACTGACCTCGCCTGCTACTACAGAGCGATCATCCCCGCTTAGGGAATCCACTAAACCACGAAAGCTTTCGCGCGACTCGGCCAGTTCTTCCCTGTCACCCGTCGCGCCTGCAACACCATCAGCAATGGAAGTCGACGAGAAGAAGAAGAAAAAAGAAGAGGCCGAAGAGGAGGAGGAGGAAGAGGAGAGTTCGGAAGACGAGGGCGCGCCGCCCAAAAAGGCCCAACCCGCTGCGCACACCTTCGGCGACGATCCCTCCACCTTCCCCGACCCGACCGTCTACGAAATTCGCCCGACACACTCAGGCATGCCAGAGGACGAATTGAAGGAGATATTCTCTGTCGCCGTCTTTCCAAAGACTGATCTGGCGGATCTCATTGCTGGTGATCCTCCTGACAAGGACTTTAGTAGTGCCAAGCCCACGAACCAGATCAGCTTTTCGACCTTCTCAACGTACATGGAACCCTACTTCCGGCCTTTTGCTGAGGAAGACCTCGGCTTCCTTCGAGAACGCGGCGATCGCGTCACACCTTTCCACATGCCTAAGAGAGGCAAGAAGCACTACACTGAGATCTGGCAAGAGGAGGATGGCGCCATGGCACTCGACAAACCTCAAGGTGCGCGCGAACAGTTGGCACCCAACCAGGCTCGTGGCGCGATTGACAACATGGACGACGAGGTTGCCGAGACCGACAAACTCTCTGTCGGCCCCTTATTGTCGCGATTGATGCAAGCGATGCGACCCGAGAACCGACCCCAGGCAGACGAAGAGAAAGCACCTAACGGCATCACCAACGGAGATACTGTCATGAATGGCGGCAGCGTCAACGGAGAAAATGGAGATACGCAGCAGAGCTTCGTCGATGATAAGGCCCCGCCGACTGTGCCGCCTGCATCTTTCATGCCCGAATCGAACTCCGAGGCATGGAAGAAGGCTTCGCATCCAAAGTTGGAGTACACCCAGGTCGATGAACGAATCAAGCAGGAACTGAAGCACATTGGCTTCCTTCCCCAGGAAGGTAATTTCGAGACGGAATACGATGGCGCATTCGACGATGAGGTGGCAGCACGATTGCGCTTGCTGCAAGGCCGCCTTCGAGAGCAAATGCTCATCAACGGCGCTCGCAAGTCTCGACTCACGGAGCTCGTCAAGGAGCGCATGGCGCACCAAGAATACCAAACAATTCTGGAGGATCTCGACACGCAAGTGCAGGCTGCCTATCTCAAGCGAACCCGTACAATGGGCAAGAGCAAGAAGAATAAGCGACCTGGCGGCGCTGGAGGCGGTAGCCACGCGGTTGGTGGTGCGGCTGGTATGGCAAGACCAGGCATCGGCGACATGACGAAGACACTGATGGAGCGCCGGAAGCGCTGGATCGATACCATTGGATCTGTATTCGACGACGAGAGCCTTGGCAAGGTGCCGCGTGGCTCAGATCCCGAATCCTCCATCTTCAAGGCTCCCGTCATGGCTGATCTGATGAAGAGAGAGAAGTCGCAGTGGGACGAAGAGGTCGAGGAGGAATAAGGTATTCAGCTCACCCGGCTGAGGAAAATGGGATGATTGTCAATATGTCACGACTAGCACTGGTACATGTTTTGGTATCCTGGGTTCTCGGTTTTGGGAGGTAAAACTTTGGAGTGGCAGTCGACCATTGGACTGGACTCGGTGGACGGCGTTAGGAACAGCATAGAGGACTGGATGTGACAAGGCCTTGCCCTGGAGTTGATGAGGCTAGCCTGTAGCCAGATCAATACTTGGTTGTGTGAATGAAAAGACTGAGATACCAATATTTTCCCTGGTCTTACACGGCCATAATCTCCATCAACTGAATCATAGGAAACGGGTATCTCTGGGTACCTGGGTGCCTCTCTTGAAATCCAATAAGTTAGCGCACAACTTTACCCTATTGCGAGCCTTGTCGAGCCAACCGCGTCCTCGCTTTCTCCGAAACGTCAGAGGCTTGATTCTCATCAACCAAGATGTGATATCTGATCCCCAGCAAATTGCGCTTGATGGTTCGAGCGTAGCCATCCGGCGCTTTTGAGCTTCCTCACATCTATACCGCTACTGCTTAAAGCCACACAATGAATGTTCTCGCAAAGTCTCTCGATATAGACTACCTGAGCTACGGTGCCCTCCTCACCGGTCTCGAGAGCGCCTCTGTCCACGACGCCGTTGCAGAGCGAGGCTATGATATGCAAATCAACTTCCTCGGCATCCCGCCCCACCTCGGATTCTTCTCGCAATGGGCACCTTCTCACACGCGCCGCATCGAGAGCTCCATGTTCGTAAGATGGGCGCAATTCTTCGTGTGGGCTCTGTCCTTTGCGTTGGTCTGTAGGCTGCTGGGGAGGAGGAACGAGCTTGCTGGGGCGGCAATTTTTGCGAGTTTCATCTTTCTTCAAGCTGCGAAAATTTGGGTACACATGGTATGTCTAGCTAAGGTAGTGTGGGAGTTTACGAGGATCTAAACAGTTGCCGACTTGTCATAGTACCGTATATTGGAAACCGTCCCTACAGATGGGTGGTGACGTGCGTCTGCGTACTAAGTCGTTGCATTCAGTTCCAATTTTTTCTTCACCAGACAATGTAGGATTCATGGGGAACCTCAATTTTGAGAGGTCAGTTTCTGATCATGACTGGAGTCACGAGACCGACTTCTCGTGATGAGGCATACAGACTACAGACATCCCCACGATGTTGTACCGGCATTTGCAGCGGCTCGGTGGAACGGCAGGGGAGTTTACATACAATTCTGCAGGCGGTTCATATGGAAGTCTTCTTGGTTAGCTTATCGCCTAAAATTGGACGTAATGCCTATTAGACAAACGAGAGCCTTGTATTGGTCCGCGGGCGGTTTGGCAGTCACTTCCTCAGGGACCTTCCTTGTGCGGGGTAGTGGAGGGCCAATCAAGCCTCCATTTGGGGGGACGTATCCCAAGCGGCTGGTCCTTATCATCATCCCACCTTTTTCGCAGGTGGCCGCCGGTCCAGGCCCGTGGGCGGCGCAAACGGCCGCTTCCTCACTATCGAAGACGACCACCTACCTGTAATGTCTAACTACCCTTTTGGCGCCAGCGAGTCCTTCTAAACCCGTAATCTGGGATTTTTCTTTCACCGACACCTACAACAGCTCATGAAGACGAGTTGATCTGGCCGAGAGTCACCAACAATCTTGTCAGGATGCATCTCGTTCCTAAGGAGGTATGTACTTTTTGCCCATTGTGCCCAAAGTTTCCCTCTTACACATCCCTGTCGCCTTGGCAGAATTTGGTAGAGACAGTAGTGTTAACGCGGCACGTCGTGATTGTAGCTCGATAAGCTCGTCATCTCTCAATTAGGCTCCCTGGCTCAACGGCGGCTTGCCCGGGGCGTCAAGTTGAACCACTCTGAAGCAACGGTACGAATACCTTCTTTTGCGGTGCTATCACCGCACTCAGAGTTTGTATGCACTAACACGACTCAACCGCAGGCACTCATCGCCAGCAACTTGCAAGAGCTTATCCGCGATGGTAACCACACCGTGGCCGATCTCATGAGCTTGGGTGCCACCATGCTGGGGAGGAGGCATGTGCTCCCCACAGTCTGCAGTACCCTTCATGAGATTCAGGTCGAGGGCACCTTTCCCTCAGGGACCTATCTTGTGACTGTTCACAACCCCATCGCAACGGACGATGGTGACCTGGCGCGCGCCTTATACGGCAGCTTTCTCCCCGTGCCCAGCAACGACCTCTTCTCGATGCCCGAAGTCGCGGCGTACGAGCCCAAGAAGGCACCCGGCGCCGTTGTCACCGCGGTGCGCAAGGTCGCGCTCAATGAGAAGCGCAACCGCATCAGGCTCAGGGTGAAGAGCAAGGGGGACCGCCCTATCCAGGTCGGCTCGCACTACCACTTCATCGAGACAAATCCGCAGCTCGAGTTTGACCGTGAGAAGTCGTACGGCTACCGGTTGGACATCCCCGCCGGAACCTCGGTGCGTTTTGAACCCGGTGACGTGAAGACGGTGACGCTCGTCGAGATTGGAGGCCACAAGGTCATCCGCGGTGGCAACAAGCTCGCCTCAGGCGGCGTCGAGCTCTGGCGCGCAAAGGAGATTGTGGAGAAGCTTCAGCTGGCCGGTTTCGCCCATGCGCCGGAGCCCGAGGCTGTCATGAACTTTGCCGAGGTCTACCAGATGGAGAGGGCGGCGTACGCGACAATGTTCGGTCCCACCGTGGACGACCTGGTCCGGCTCGGCACCACCGATCTCTGGATCAAGGTGGAGAAGGACTTCACCGTATACGGCGACGAGTGTAAGTTTGGCGGCGGCAAGACGTTGAGAGAAGGCATGGGTCAGGCAACGGGCCGGCCGGATTCGGAGTCTCTGGATATGGTCGTCACCAACGCGCTCATTGTTGACTGGACGGGCATCTACAAGGCCGACATTGGTGTGAAAGACGGTATGATTGTGGGTATCGGGAAGGCGGGTAATCCGGATGTCATGGACGGCGTGACCCCGAACATGATTGTCGGTAGCTGTACAGATGTCGTCGCTGGCGAGGGCAAGATTATCACCGCTGGCGGCATTGACACTCACATCCACTTCATCTGCCCACAACAGGCAAACGAGGCCGTCGCGTCAGGAATCACCACCATGCTCGGAGGTGGTACGGGACCAAGGTGAGAGAGCGTTCCCCTGAAGAGCAAGTCAGCTTGTTCCGTCGACTAATCAACCTCCTATAGTGCCGGCACGAGCGCCACGACCTGTACGCCCGGCAAAAACTACATGCGCGAGATGCTTCAGGCCTGCGACACGTTGCCCCTGAACATTGGCATCACGGGCAAGGGCAACGACTCGGCGCCCGAGGCCCTGCGCGACCAGGTCATCGCCGGCGCCTGCGGCCTCAAGCTCCACGAGGACTGGGGCACCACGCCCGCGGCCATCGATACGTGCCTCAGTGTCTGCGACGAGCTTGACGTGCAGTGTCTCATCCACACCGACACGCTCAACGAGTCGGGCTTCGTCGAGTCCACCATCAACGCCTTTGCCGGGCGCACCATCCACACCTACCACACGGAGGGCGCCGGTGGTGGCCACGCCCCCGACATTATCTCCGTCGTCGAGCACCCCAACGTCCTGCCGTCGTCGACGAACCCGACCCGGCCCTACACCCGCAACACCCTGGACGAGCACCTCGACATGCTTATGGTCTGCCACCACCTTTCCAAGAACATCCCCGAGGACGTCGCCTTTGCCGAGTCGCGCATCCGCGCCGAGACCATCGCGGCCGAGGACGTGCTCCACGACCTCGGCGCAATTAGCATGATGTCGTCCGACTCGCAGGCCATGGGCCGCTGCGGCGAGGTCGTCCTCCGCACCTGGAACACGGCGCACAAGAACAAGGTCCAGCGCGGGTTCCTGCCCGAAGACGAGGGTACGGGCGCCGACAACTTCCGCGTCAAGCGCTACGTGAGCAAGTACACCATCAACCCGGCTGTCGCGCAGGGCTTCGGTCATCTGGTGGGCAGTATCGAGGTCGGCAAGCTTGCGGACCTGGTTGTCTGGGACCCGGCGTGGTTCGGCACGAAGCCCAGCCTGGTCATCAAGAGCGGTCTCATCGCGTCCGCGCAGATGGTAAGTTTCCCTCCCCCTCTGATCTCTCATGTATTTCATCGAGAAAAAAAGAAGAGAGAAAAAAAAAGGTTCAACTAACCAACCCCTCACAGGGCGACCCCAACGCCTCCATCCCGACAGTCCAACCCATCATCGCGCGCCCCATGTTCGCGCCCCTCGTGCCGGCCTCGTCGGTGCTCTTCGTCTCGGCCGCCTCCATCGCCTCGGGCGCCATCGCGTCGTACGGCCTCCGGAAGCGCGTCGAGGCCGTCAAGGGGTGCCGCACGGTCGGCAAGAAGGACATGCGGTTCAACGACAGCATGCCAAGGATGAGGGTCGACCCGGAGAGCTACACCGTCGAGGCGGACGGCGAGGTGTGTACCGCCGAGCCGTCTGATACGCTTCCCTTGACGCAGGCGTTCTACGTCTACTGAGCGTGATGATGATGACGACGACGGCGGCGGACTTTTTATGGTGTTGATGGGATGGACATCAACAGAGTATTTAAGAGGTTTGGCGTTGATGAGAAGATGAAAGTATGATGAGAGGGCACGTCGTAGTGAGGGGGAAGGGAAGAAACATTTCAAAGCATAGCGGCATGCGGGCGGGTAGTTGGGACGGGATATCGGGTGGTGCTTATTATTAATGACATATAAGAGAAGCCACCTTACCTTGGCTAGGTTATGAAAGGTTTCCAAAAAAGCAAAAGCAACAGCATTTTCTATTTCATGACTAAAAACCAGAACATCAGAAAGCATGCAGTACAGTGTCAGAGTGTCATGAGGGGGGGAGGGCGCTTAAGAAAAAGTCTTGGCCGTCGTTCTGATAGAGTAATGCCAACACCCTCTCTCGTTTCCCCCCAAAAGCCTACAGGGTCGACGGACAGATTCGACGATCCGCGCGTCGCATGTACGCGTCCGTGTATGGACTATGTGTGCGAGGGACGTACGTAGAATCGTGCTTAGGCGTCTGATTGTTTTCAGACTTGTCGAGCAGCGAACTTGGATAGGTGAGATGTATCAACTTCTTTTGGTCACTCGAAGGGATACGTATCTGCTACTTTATACTGAAAAAAAAACAAAAAACGTAATTTACGTACAGGGAAATTGCCAACAGGGTGAGCGTTTCTGCGTACTTATGCGTCTAGAGTTTGATTGAACATTGAATACGTCAACGTGACAGATGGACGTATTGAATTCTTGACTCTGCCGTACAATAGACCTGGGTAGAAGCGTCTCTGCTTGAGACTCCTTCCGCATACACTGGTCCATGAGGCTATCTTCTCAGGGCGAGAAGATACACACTACATCTCGTCACGATACATGTCACATTCTTCATCGGAGGCAAGCACTGTCAATATGAAGATCAATATTGTTTGATTCTCTCATGTCCGTCATTATACATACAGGACTAACCGGAAAACAAGCAGAGCCAGCCCAAACCGAAAGCCCATTGGATCCATAAACCGCCCACACTCAAGTCGGGAGTTTTGTATTCCTTTCTTTCTCTCACGCGTATTGTGTCCGTTGGAAAAACCGTCCCAAAACCGCACGCCTTGTGAAATCATACACACCGCGTTCGCGCGCAGCAGGCACACGCAACGACAGAGGACCGAAGTAGATGTGGTCCTTCCTTTTTTCCCCCTCCAGTCCAGAACCTCACACCCCCGTGTATATCTGCGCCAACATAGGGACAGTGAAGGGGGTAAGGATCAGCGACAAGCCGCCGCGCAACGAGGTATCATCTTTGCAAAAACCCAGAAACCTAGAAACAAGAAGAAATGAGTAGAAGGAGGGGGGTCGAATGAAGCAGAATGCTTAGTTCTTGCCCTTCTTCGCTCTGCTCTTCTTGGCTGGCTCCGCCGACTCAGTGGCGTCAGCGGCCTTGGTGGATGTGCGGCGGCGCTTCTTGTCAGGGCTTGCGGGAGTGGCAGCAGCCTTGGCCTCGGGCTCGGCAGCGGGAGTGGCAGTCTTGCGCTTGCGGGTAGAAGCGGGCTTCTTGGGGGTCTTGACGGGGGCAGGGACTTCCTCCTCCTCTTCCTCTTCACCAGGAGCATCGACGGTGTTGGCCTGGTTGAGCTGCTCGGCGATGGCATCCTCAACATCGGGGACAACATCAACAGGGTTGATCTGGATGTTGTGCTCCTCGGCGTACTTGAGAGCGCTATCATCGTCCATGTTTCTGGCCTCAAGGTTGCCACCCTGCTTGTAGGAGTGGACGCGAGCCTGGTAGAGGCGGAGGTTGTACTGGTACGCGTTGTTCCAGCCGGCCTTCTCCTGAAGGTTCATGGCCTTCCAGCGGCGCTGGCCCTCCTCCTGAACAGCACCCTTGGGAGCGGCATCACCAAGGTCATTCGCAATTATGGGACGGGCGGTCTGCATGTACAGGAAGTAGGGGGTCAGGGGGCGCTTGGGAGCATTGGGGTCGTGGGTGCGCTTCTTGCGCTCCTTCTTCTCCTCAACAGGGGCAGGGTGGTAGGCAACGCCGGGCTGGAGACCAAGGGCCAGGGGAGCGATGCTCTGGGCAGCATGCTCCAAGGTGTTCAGAGGGTGGTCAATGCCCGGGATAGCCTCGTGTGCAGACTCGCCAAGAAGCAGGCTGGTCTGGCGGTAGTAGTCCTCGGAGAAGTTCTTGATCAACTCCAAGATGGTGATGAGGCGCTGGTGAACCTGACAGTGGTGTTAGCATTCTGTCTGATCAGATGCGCTTGAGCAAAGAGTGGTGAGATGCGTAAAGTGTGTAGCAGGAAAGATGTAGTGGGATATGGGCAGCCAAGCTTAGCTGAGCTGAGCTTGAAGAGCTTCTGTGGGTCACAGCTCCCGCGGCAGACGCGGGGTCACATTGGTCCATGTAAACAAAAACGAGCGTTCTGACGCAGCGTGTTTTTCCCCTGCCATTTTCTCGGAGCACATTTGGCGTATCAAATGCAAAATGTGCCCGTTTCGTCTTTCGCGGTGCCGGCTTTGAATCTGAATAGATAGCAAGCACACAAGCACGCGCGGCTGACAGTTCAGGCCGAGAAACGCGTCGAAGAAATAGCAAGACAATCAGATGCTTGAAATTCTCATGGCAGTAGAAGCCAGTGAAGAAACTGGCGCGATATCGACTCCAGGATAGCCAGCTGGGCCGTGGTGGAACGGAGAGTGAAGCTTGGGAAACATGGCGGCGGAGAATTGAGGTTTTGAGGGAATGGTGGAAAGGGTGTATCTTACCGAGTCGCGGACGCGAATGAAACCCTCGACATCAATGTGTCTTTGGGGGATCTGGAGGGGCTGCACGGGCTGAGCAGGCGCGACGGGAACGGCAGCAACGGGTGCGCTGGGGGTGGCGGCGAGGGCCTTCTTTGAGGGGCGAGGCATTGTGATGGTTGTGTTTTTTGGTGGTTGTGGTGAGGTAGAGAGGATTTAGGGCCGATGGGCGCTGTAAATCAAGTGGTGCTTTGACGCGACGATGGCGAGAAGCAAAAAAGGGTGTGCTGGTGTTTGGTGGAGTTGTTGTTTTTTTCTGGCACTCACAAAGTGGCGCAAGGTTGGGAGGAAAGGGCGGTTGAGATTTGGGGGGTTTGGTGCCTGGGAAAGGGAAGAAATGGGGGAAAAAGAGGGAAGGGGATGGGAGGTTTGGGGGAGGGCCTGAGCCGAATATGTAGTGCAGACGGGGTGGGAGGGGTTTGGGAGTGATTTGGCACCTTTCCGGGGGGGCCAAGTGGGAAGGGGAAGAGGGGAATAGAGAAAAAAAATTCAGGCACTTCGCTCTTGCCCGGCCCAAAAAAAAAAGCCAACTGGACGAGTTTTGGGGGGCCTGCTCTGTCCCCCCTCTCTTTCACCTAAAATATTCCCATTCTCTTGCCCTGTCCTTTTTCTCCCCCCAAGGCTCCAGCAGCAGCAACAGCAACAGCAGCAGCAGCAGGCGATCCAGCCCACAGCTTGTAGGTTTGTTCCCCCTCTTTCCCGGTCTTCCACCTTGCTGGCGAATCCGCGGTGATGTCGCTCCAGTTGTCGCCCGTGCCGCCAGACGGTTAAACCGTTAAACCACGACTGCCCTCTCCCGTCCCTTTCGGGCGGGAAGTACAAAGTCTCCACGTCTACCGTCTCTCACTGCATACTTTACCTTAGGTAGGTTGTCTACACTGGTGCCACCTAATGCAAACCTTGGTTCCCATGTTCCCACACTCTCTCTGCGCCAATATTGAATACCCTCTGAGCCTCTGAGCCTTGAGGCAAGGTACCTACCTACCTTAGCAGCTCATGTACCTTTGGCACCTTCCCTCAATCACATCATGCGACGCGTGAAAAAAAAAAAAAGTGCCCGACACCCCTGCAACACTCAAGGGGATGCATCCACCGCAGCGCTGCTAATCAGTAATGGAAAACGAAAAGGCTCCTCTCCAGCCTGGCCCGATCAGTCTCGCCCACCTCAGCGCGCCTGGCCAAGCCAGCTGGCTGCTGGAGAGGTTATGCCATTCTCAGCATCATCTTTTTGTGCACAAATGTGGTAAGCACATTGCCTGCAGACCTTGTAAACTCCCAGGGCAGCCCAGGGCTTCCAGCGTTTTCCACTGTCAATGACGGCCGATGGGACACTTTAATCCACTCTACCAGAGCCGTGAAGCAAAATAAACGAACACTTTCACGCAAAGAGATGATACAGCGCCAGCCCACTCAGCACCGGCCGCCAAAACACGAAAGAGGCATCAGAAGAGAGTGACAATTTGAACACCAGAGAGGCCACATGTCATCCATACCGTCCTTACCTTAGGATAAGTAAGGTAGGTACCTTACGGTCTACAAGCTTTTCCTCTGCGTCCCGCCATTCCTCTCGTTCCCTTACCTAGGTTGGTTACCTCACCTCACCGAAAAAGGTACCTACAAAAGGTACCGCTGGCCATCAGCTCCCCCCCTCGGCATCGGCGCTCGTGTTGATTGCCGCCCAGCACAACTGGACTCGACCTGAGTATATATCGAGCCTCGTGGATTGTCTCTTTGCTGTACTTTGCTATTGTCAGTCAATTAACTGGTCGTCGAGTAATCCTCTTTCTTGGGAGCAAGGCTATGCTTTTCTTGCTACTATATTAATCCCCGACCTGTTCTGGGCATCTGCATGGCTTATTCGTGGTCGTTGCGGACACTGTAGTGCCCCAATCGCGCTATCTGGTGCGCTGCTTGTCGCTGTGATGCTCTGGCGGTACTCTCACTGTACTTTTAGCGACGTGGTATTGGGTGGTGACGGGATGCCTTGGAGTTTTGCACCCTTTTCTTCCTCCCTCGATCGCTGATTTTCGGCGGCGGGCGCCCACATTTTTCTTGTGTGTGAACCTGCGGCGTGCACCGTCCATGACACACACACACACCTCGCCTCCCCATCATTTAGCGGTAATGCCCTGTCGCCCAATGAGGGCCCTGCAATCGGGGGCGCCCACTCGCCTCTCTGCCCAGTGCCAGCGAGCGAGCGTCGGGTCCCGCCCGTTTTCCCAAGCCACCCGTGGGCCTCGTGAGAAAAAGAGCACAACGCCCACAGCGTGCCTGCATTCTGTGCACAAGGGGGGGGAAACAATGACCGGGGGGATAGGATTCCTCAGGTAGGTAGGTACCTTACTCCGTACCGTACCTTAGAACCCGTCGGTGATTGCACTGCCCCCATCCCCGACCGACAATCTCTGACTCCCCTCATCCACCTCCCGTTACTCACTGATTGTGATCCCTCACTCCTCTCCCTCTGTCAGTCGGGCTGTCCTCCATCGGCCGGCTTGACAGGTTCACAGTGCTGTGCCCTCCAGGCTGTAAAAGCAGCAAGGCTTCTGGGGACTCGGGTGCCTATCCCCGCCTATGTCTGCCTGAAACTGACTGGGCACGTCCAGATCACCTCCAGTCCTGGACTCCCAGGTGCAGCAGCAGCAGCGGCACCCCATCCATCACCGTACTCTTCCGCACCCCCCGCCGTTCTCAACTCGCTCTGGTCCCCGGGAACTTCTCGTTCTTCTCCTCGTCTGTCTGCCTCCCCCGACAGCGGCCATCTTCTCAGGCCTTTCCCCACTGCTTCGCCTGAAGATCCCTCTTTGTCGCCAACTTCAGAGCTTCTGCCCCCGTTATCGCAGCTGGCTCTGTCCGACTCCGTTTCTGCTGGCCTGGACCGCCAGTATGGACTCTGGACTCTAGGCTGCCCACCCATCTCATCCTCCCGTCTGCTCAGAACCTGACTTCAGAGTCGACACCGAGGACGCTGAAAGCCTGCTCCAGCCGAGGCCCCCCTCGTGTTTCCCTTCCCAAATCACGGGTACCTTCGGCCAAATACCAGGAACCCAGTCATCATCAGTGAGGTGGTCCTGCCAGGCACTGACGTGCTGAATTCTCGCCCACCACTGCCGCGCTTCTCACACTTGGTTATCGTGTCGGTCGTTCAGCAGCCATTAGGCCTCAGAAAGAAAGAATGAGACCGTGGACGTAGTCTCGTCGGCGGTGTTCGCTGGACCCCCAAGAAGTCCAGCACGGAGGGTTCCCCGCTCACTCGCACTCAGCACCGAGCATCTCGGTTTACGTGTTTCCGGCTCCAGCGATGACAGCGAGCGCTCTCTAACCGGCCGCCCAGCAATCCATTCTGGTTCTCGGGCAGTCTCAGTTCTCATGAGGCTATTTTCCCAGCACTATTGGAGTGGCCGCCTTTTCCCCGCCGTCGCTTCAGCTGGTACACCCGCGACTTGTTTTCATGTCCGAACAGTCCAAGGTCACCTTACCCAGTGTGCTCTCTCGTCCACAAGAGACTGGACCTATCCCTCGGTGCTTCCCTGTAATACTCCGTCAACGCCGTTTGTACCTAAGGTAGTTCCAGAAACCTGCTTGGTGGGCAACGGCTCTAGCTCTTCACCAGCCTGGGGCACCATCATCACCGGTGGTGTTGTAAATGACCCTGAACCAACTGTCTCCTGGCCTGAGAGGTCTTCATGCGCTGGCAACTACTGGAAAGCAGAAAAGCCCTGCTTGAAGCCAGATGCTCTCGTCAAGACTCACTGGGCACCTAGAGAGTTTTCACAAGCAATGTGGCCTTGGCTATTAAGAAGCATCTCCCACAGAAGTCATTCAAAGGCTCACCGTCATCCAGCAAGCATTTACATTGACGCACTAGAAGCAAACACTTGTACGGACGCCTGGGACTTCGGGCATGATGCTGTTCTATTCTTTGACAACTGCCCGTGTTCTACGGAGCTCAGGCGGCCACCATTTCTCTGAGGCCCTTAGAATGAGGTGTCGGACATCCATCTAGACTCCCATCCTCTGGTCTTTCTCGGGAGGTGTAGCTCCGACTGGACGACCACACGGTACTCGTCCACCACTGGTGTCCAGCTTGCGATGGTTTACCCTAGAGGCACGAGAAGCTCTCGCACGATACCTTATCGATTTGCAGAGCTCACCCGTTCCTATGTTGAAGACAGCGTGACGGGCTTGTCTTGACAAGCATATCAGCATACGAAGAGTACACAATACCCAAATGTGTTGATGAAAGACATGCCCATCTGCACCACGTACATCAAGTCAAGTCAATAGGGCCTCCTACACACTCGTGGCCACAGAATCGCCTTCGGCATGGTGTTGTTGCAGAGCACCCATTGTAAACGGCACACCGAGCCCAGGCCGAAGACTCCGACGGGCCTCATAACGAGCACACATGTGCCGTTCATGAGGCTCGAGAGTGAATAAGTTTCAAGGCACGGGACGTGGAACTCTATTCACTAGATCAAGTATGGAATTGATTCAACTCAATCTTTGTGTCAGGGAAAGACACTAGAGTCTTGATCTCACGTAAATTCACAGGAGATGCTGATCCATGAGAATGAGCAACGGAATTCTGACACTGCAGCTCGTGATTGTTTGGCATATAAAGCCTCGGTTTCCAGGTGGGATGAGCAATGTACACAATCATTTCACGGCGCACGATAGACAATGTGAATCTACGTTTTACTAGATGGCAGGTCTGACCAGTGATCAGACGCAGGCAATGCGGGACTGCCCATCCATAGGTAATCCAGTTGATTTTGCTGTGGTGAGTCGCACCCCTGCGAGGCGTTGATCAACGGCTACCAACGCGTGTTTCTCGCCTAATCATAACAACTCAGACGCGACTTTGTAGACGTTCTGCAACGGCCTGTCTCATCCCAACCTGTGCAATCACAGAACATGGGAACTGGATCCATTAGGTGTCTCTGGAAGGGGGTTTGCAGTATGTCTCATGTTGTCTACACAGTAGGTGGCTAGATTCACAAATTGGTGAGTTTGTTCAACTCATCGATAGCTATTGCTCCCAGGATAGCTATGACGGGGTAGCTCAAGTCCCGCTTCGAAACTGTTTTTTTTTTTTTTAGCTATCAAAGCTTGAGAGAGAGCAGCAGTAAATCCTCGGCATCATCACTGGGTACTTTTGGTATCAGTACAGGGAGTTATAACAGGAGCAAGATCAGTAGAGGATGCACCATTGACAGCATGGCCCCAAGAAATCGGCGATGAGCAGTTGCAGCAGTGTTCCGCGACATGAATCCTCGTCCTACGCGCCCATGGTAGGTACATAGATGAGAACGAGATGAGATCAGTAAGCTTCTGGTACCTAGGGTGCCGTAGAGCTGTCGCCAATAGAAAGGCCCAGAAAGCTGAGCGGCCGTTCCACACTGGAAAGCTGAGCTCAGCCCCGCACCAAAAATGATGCCCCCTCTCCTCTCCAAGTCTCCTCTCCGTGACACATGGAAGAGTTCCCAATAGTTCTCTCATCCCTCATGGCCCCCGACCCCGCCGCCAGAAACCGGCCTGACCGCCAACCGTCTCATCCCGTTTTGAAACGAGGGTCTCCCCCCTCCCGGCCTCCCCATCGAAACTTGAGGTGACGACTGGCGTCCAAGGTCTGACAGAGGAAGAAAGTCGCGGCCGGAGGCAGCCCAGCCCAGTCGCCGATTTCCATTGGCAGCGGATCGGCCCCGGTGAGGAGCCTCCACCCAGGTGCCAAAAGGCGACGTGGAATAGTGGAGGAGAGTGTAGCGGAGCAGTGAAGCATTCCAGCAGTTCTCAAGTCTTGAGATGCCTGCGAATATTCTCAGCGCATCGAGTTCGCATGAGTTTCTTGCTTGGTTCCTTGCCTTCTGAGCGCCGGCCAGAGGTGTAAGCCTGATTGCCTACCCGGTGCCCCATCCGATCAGGGTATGCCAGTGTGAGTGTGATCTTGCAATGTTAAGCATTCGTATTCACGTTAGCAATGAAGAGTTGGGAACTTTCCGTAGAAAGTGATGTGTATTCGTACTCATATTCGTACGTATGGATCCCCTCTCGCATCGCTGCCAAGGATCTGGACAAGGCCGCAGCTTCCAATTCCCACTTCATTCAACGTTATCTGCACCTGCCCAAGCAACGACTGCCCTCAATACCAGGTACCTCAGGAAGCAAACTTCTTGTCGGCGAAGGCTGCGTCATAGTTCATTGCACTTTTGTTGCAGACGTCCGAACTTTTACTCTTTTTCCTTCCAATTCGGATACTCGACCAAACCCAACATTGACAGAAACATCAGATAGTCCATATCACCAGCCAAAAAGGCAACCACGTCCTCCATCGTCGCCGCAGGTTTATTTTCAGCTGGCCAAGGTCTTTGCCTGACGCGCGCCCACACCCGCACCCGCACGTCGGACAGTTAGCACCACCGTGAACCAGGCCTCCCGAAAGGACCGGCGATCAAGCTACCCAACTACCTTACCTTGCCGAATCGAATCCACACAGCTGCGTTGAGCTTGATGCAGACCCCTGCCCCGTCCGACCTGGCTTTCTCCCGTTACCGATACTTCACTCTTGTACGTGTTCGCCACCCATTCTCCAAGTACCTCAAACCATCTTCCCAACTCCCAACCCATGGCGCTACTGGCAACCGTCCCCCTGTCTCTGATTCGAGCTCCCAATCGGCATCCGCAAGCCCCTCCATCACCGCCCACTGGCATTGGTGGGGGAAGCTCTTGGCAGCAGCTATCGCGCAGTAGTATGATGCCATGGCACCTGGGGGCTTGGACCACAAACCACCCGCAAAACACGCTGCGAACAGAGAACGGGAACCAAGGTGGGAGGAACGTGTGTGCGCGTGAAGGAGGGGCAGTGACAAGATGGAAGCCTCAGATGGCGGCGGATTGGACTGGGCTGGTCAAGATTGGATGGCGAGACCGTCACACAGCGTTCACAGACGTGTGTACGGAGTATGGTGCTTGGTCTCGATTCCAAGATTGTCTGTCGGCGCCCTCCTCTTCACTCGAGCCGCCTCCTGTTCCTGGCTTCTGATAGCTCCATCAAGTTCCTGTTCCAGTCCCCCTCCCCCATGCTCCCGAAGCTTGGAAGAACGCAGTTACGCCGTCGTGTTGCCCCTCCACCGCCTCCAGCCCTCATCAAAGGCCCCTCCTTTTCTTTACTGCCCCTTGCTTGTGTCATATCTCTCCTCCTTATTTCAATGACCTCCCCCTCCCTCTCGTCATCACAACTTTGTTTTGCTTCTGCGCAAACCCCACTTCACCTTGACCAAGTCACTAAACAGTCTCTACAGACTTACAACAGATAAACACTACTAAGTATCAGAAGAGGAGAGAGAAGAGCAGCACGAGAGGTACAAGTCAATCAACATGCTCGACGCCAGGTCCTACCCGCTGCTGGTCGGCCTGCTTGTGCTGGTCTGCCTTGCCCAGCCAACCTACGCCTTCGGAGCTGGTAACATTGCCAGCATTTCCAAGATCGAGGGCCAGAACTGTGAGCTCCTTCCCCCCCACCCGCCATTGTCTGATGGGGAGAGCAGGTCCGCTAACTCTTCTGTCACACAGGGCGCCACGGCGATATTGAAGATGCCCTCCTTACCCTTGCTATGGCCCGCGCCATCGGCGGCAAGAAGTTCAGCAAGATGATGGTTTCCCGTGTCTACTTTGGCAACTGGCTCAGGGATTACTCCCAGGCCATCGATGTCGGAACCGTCAAGTCCGTCTCCGCCGAGGCCATTCGTCTCCTTCTCTGTGTCCTGGGCTTCTTGACCTTTGGCTACGGATCGAAGGAGTTCGAGGTCACGGCCGACCGTCTTGGCTGCTACCGCCCCGAAGACCACATCGACAATCCCAAGAACTATGCCGACAACGTGGATGCCCGCCAGTACGACCGTCGTCTGAGAGGCCCCGTCGATGAGAACGTCGAGCTTGGCATTGACCGCGAGTCCGGCATGAAGAACTACATTGCGAACGAGCAGGCTGGAATCATGACTTCTGCCGCCCACGTTCGCAACTTGTTTTCCCGCTGCATCGAGCTGGCCCGCGGATACTCCCGCAATAAGAATGAGGCTGATCTCTACGAGGCCATGCGCCTCATGGGTACTGGTCTTCACTGCTTGGAGGGTACGTTGCTCGATCACATGATTCATGAAACCATGAGAGAATATCGCTAACGAAGTGTGGTACAGATTTCTTCGCCCACAGCAACTACTGCGAGCTTGCCCTGATTGAGCTTGGCGAGCGCGATGTCTTCCCCCACGTCGGCCGTGACACTCGGATCCAGCTGAACGGAGCTAGAGGCGATGTTTACCCCATTGTCACCGGCACCTTTGGAGGTGTTGACTTCCTTCACTCCGTCACTGGCGAAGGTACATATTCTTGAAATGCTCAACACAAGATCGCAGCTAACAAGACCAGTCTCCGACAAGCTGACCCAGAACGAGATTGAGGAGCTCGAGGGTACTCTTCAGGAGAGCAAGAACAACGATACCAGCATTCTGCGTAACCTTCTGGACATGATTCCCGATGGTATCTTTGGCGGTAAGCACCAGAGCAACCGGGTGGACGAGCTTCAGAGCAACGCGACCTCTTCGCAGCTCCAGAACATGCAGGTCTCTCCCAGGGAGCCTGAGGAGTACACCCGGTACATCCAGGATGTCTTCAAGCAGATCATGCCTGCCATCGAGTTCCACGACGAGATCTTGCAGGGTATCTCTGAGGCCATTGAGAAGATTCCCGTTCTGCCCAAGATTCTTGAGCAGCTTGAGGAGCAGCTGTCCAAATTTGTCTTCTCGGTCATCGCCCCCTTCATTATTCCTGTCATCAGCCAGATCCGCAACGAGCTGCGCACTGGTTCTGCTGAGATTATTGAGAGCAGTGAGAAGGAGCAGCACGTCGTCTTTGACGATGACCGTAGCACTGACCCTACCCATTCCATGTTGTCCAAGGACCACTTCACCAACGTAAGGAAAACGTCATTCAGTAGGCGAAATTGGTGGCTAACATGTTGATAGATCTTGAACGAGGTTGCTGGCCGCTGTGCTGCCAAGACTCTCCAATGGGTTGTGCCCCAGCTCATGGAGGCCATCGATAACGACAGCGTCGATGTTAATCGCACCTTGAACCGCATTATCTTTGGTGTTCTGCACCACCCTGCACAGCGTGACATGGGAGACGATGGCGCTCGTGACGGCCGTCAGCAAATCTTCCAGTTCTTCGAGGAGTGGTGGAGCAACATGGACAGAAGCCAGCAGGATGACTACCGCCGCAAGCTGAGTCGCGAGGGTGTTCAGCGCGGTGAGAACCACAAAGAGGGTGTCCACGACACTGGACACGGCCACGGCTGCAGCGGAAAGCTCCACATGCGCAAGCAGTTCGGCGAGCCCAAGAACTGGGAAGACAAGGTTGCCGACCAAGCTGCCGGCGCCATTCTCGAAGGTGCTTCCGGTGCCATCGCAAACCTTGTTGGTCAGCAGACTGGGGTTAAGGTCCCCAAGTACAAGCACCAGCAAGAGGAGGAGGAGAGCGGTGGTGGCGGCGGTGGCGCTGGTGGTCTTATTGGATCCATTCTCGGAGGTGTCTTCAAGAAGGACGAAACGGAGACACAGCACAGCAGCCGCCGTGACGACGATGGTGGCTACACCCAGACTACGACCGAGTACGGCCGCCACGGAAACAAGTATGGTCAGGCCGAGTACAGCGAGACCCAGTACCCCGGTGGCGGCAGCCGTACCGAGTACCGCAAGTATGAGCAGGAAGACAGCTCTGGCGGACGCCGAACCAGCGGCCGCGAGTACGAGGAAACCACGGAGACCCGTCCCTCTTACGGTGGTGGCTATGAGCAGCGCACCGAGACTCACCGTTACGAGGGTAACACCCAGTCTGGCTTCAGTGGTGGCCGACGTGACGAGAACGACGGCTATGGCGGCCGTCGTCAAGAGGAGAGCAACTACGGTGGTGGCGGCGGCTATGGCGGCGGTAGACGCGATGATAACGAGGGCGGCTACGGCGGTGGCCGTCGCCACGAGGAGAGCAGCTACGGTCGCCAAGAGGAGAGTTATGGTGGTGGTGGACGTCGTCATGACGAGGGCGGCTATGGTGGTGGCGGTGGTGGTTACGGAGGTGGGCGCCGCGAAGATGAGGGAGGCTTCGGGGGTGGTTATGGCGGTGGACGCCAAGAGGAGAGCTATGGCGGTGGACGTCGTCACGACGAGGGCGGATATGGTGGCGGCGGTGGTGGTTACGGGGGTGGCCGCCGCGAAGACGAGGGCGGCTACGGCGGCGGTAGACGCGACGATAACGAGGGTGGCGGCTATGGACGCCAGGAGGAGCACCACGGTCGTCGCCGTGACGATGACGATGAGCGCCGCGAGGGCGGCGGCGGCGGCTTCGGCGACTTCATCGGCAAGGTCGCTGAGCAGTTTGGCGACAACAACAACAATAACCGCAGATGGTAGGACCGCTGCGGCTGTTTCTCTTGATTCTTGGCAAAGATTGCTGCCCGGTTGTATTCTGGCAGATGATGACGACTGGCTCATGAACAGGAGTAGCTTTGGGGTTTAAGCTACGGATACAGGCATAACGAAGAACAATAACAAAAAGTCTTGCTTCTAACTGTGAGTCCCGATGTTTTGTGCGTGTCATGTGATTTGAGGGGTACAGGGTGAGGATCACAATGTGTTGGTGACATTTAAACACGTAAACGAATTGCTGGTTCCGGGCATCAGTCTTCTACTATCGTTGACAGCTCGGATGATGGTCGGTTTGGAAGTCAACCATTGATCACGGCTATCAAGTGCCGTGACTTTACTCCCACGCGCCAACTAAGAAACGGGACAGCTGAGCCGAACTGATTGATCCCTTACCACATGGAGAAGGGAGGACATGGCAGAGACGTTCCGAATGTGACTCTGTTTCGTTCTAACCCCCCCTGCCTAGTGTCCAGATGGAGGGCACGGCAGCCATCGCCAGCGAACGGGTTTTGCGGGGAAGAGTCGTGGTCAACCTGGTCTAGAGCCGGGACGTGTGGCCGCGATGCCGAAGCATTCGGTACGGTTGAATTCTTTTTTTCTTCCTCTCGCCAAGTTGCTTTACCGAGTAGGTGGTGAGAATGGGAGATTCTAGGTTATGGATTTGATGAAGGTGATTTTTGACGATACACAAAAAAAACACCAGTAAGATCCTAGTGAGAGTTTCATTCCATGTCTTGGCCTGGTGGTTTTTTTCGTTTCTGGTAAATTGACCCAGACCTGTTTTAACCCGCCTGGTCAACTGTATGCAACATTAGAGAGGGTGAACGATGGGGGATCATCGTTGTTCTTTTGGTACGGTTAAATTTGGGTAAATGGTCGTTTTTACCTTGGATCCCGCTCCTTTCTTTGACTTTGACACCTGGTGATAAGGTACCATCTGAACGAGAGAGGAAAAAGCGGAGGGGAAAAAAGAGAAGGATTGGGATCTTTAACAAGGTGACGAACGGAGCGGCGGCGAGCTCTCCTTTTTTTGGTGTTGTGTATATTGTTCCTGCTCATTTCCCCGTCATTAGCCATAGGATCGTAGCTATTTTGTATTATACGATGTACAATATATGATACACAAGCTCACCACTCTCCTCGAGTTTCTTCAAGAGTATCGCGTTCAACCCGTATATAACACTTGCCGTCACGCCCACGAGAATCCAACTGAACCCGGGCCCCTCGTCACACATCTCACCGCGTACCACGGAGAAACTATCCACGTCCCTTGAATCACCAATATCCGAACTCAAGCCGTAAACCCATCTCTCCAAAGATGCACCTCACACGCCCCCTGACCCTCCTCCTCCCCATCCTCCTCTCCCACCAAGTACAAGCCCAATCCACATCCACAGGCTCAACAACCCGCTACTGGGACTGCTGCAAACCCTCCTGCGCCTGGCCCGGCAAGATCCCCGCCTCCTCCCTCGCCGCCGGCCCCGTGACGACCTGCGACCGCAGCGACAACCCCCTCTCGGACGGCGGCGCCACGCGCAGCGGGTGCGACTCGGGCGGCGGGGCCTACATGTGCAGCGCCCAGTCCCCCTGGGCCGTCTCGGACGACCTGGCCTACGGCTTCGCCGCCGTGCGCGTCTCGGGCGGGACGGAGGCGCAGTGGTGCTGCGCGTGCTACGAGCTGACCTTCACGAGCGGCGCGGCGGCGGGGAAGAGGATGGTCGTGCAGGCTACGAATACGGGGGGGGATTTGGGGCAGAATCATTTTGATATCGCGGTGAGTTTCGTTTTATTTTTTCTCCGTTTTGAACTTTTTCTTTTGGTACCCGGCCTTCGGCCTGTTCGTCTTGGAGACTACAAGGTATGCCGGAAACTGTCGGAGATGCAAGAGGAGACGAGAGGATGTTGTTGATGCTTCCTTGCTGGGTGGCTATGTACATCACGAAAACCAACTTACAGGAGGGACACAACATGTTGAGGACGAGCCCCTTCATACGATACAGGGATACAAGAACTGCCTGTCCCCGAAGCACAGAGTGCTGTACAAAGACGAGAAGTATGCTGACGTTATTGCTTCAACAGATCCCCGGCGGCGGCGTGGGCCAATTCAACGCCTGCACGGATCAGTACGGAGCGCCGGCCAACGGGTGGGGCCAGCGGTACGGCGGCGTCAGCTCCCGCGCCGAGTGCGACGGGTTCCCCGCGAAGCTCAAGGCCGGGTGCTACTGGCGCTTCGACTGGTTCAAGGGCGCCGATAACCCGAGCGTCTCCTTCCGCCAGGTGACTTGTCCGGCGGAGATTACCAATAAGAGCGGCTGTAGGCGCCAGTGATGGACCGGGGAAAGTAATTCGCTGCCCGGGACTTGGAAATGTTCAAGTTCAAGTTCCAGCGCTGATGTTGACTCCGATCTGCTCCGCGAGTTCGGAGCCCACACTGAGTTGACCGTCGAGGCCGGAGCACGTATATTTACTCTACGTCCGTAGCTGCAAGTCAAATATGCCATCTGGAATTAAAGGCCAAGAGATGTTCCTGGGCGACCTGGGGCTCGAACACATCGGCAAGCCTTCTTACCTCGTAGCCTCGCACGCAGGATTTGGTGTCAATGTTGAGTGAGAGAGCCTTCGTAGCGAGCTTACAGAGTCATCAAATGAGTCCACGAAAGGGGTGAAATCAGCCCATCTAAGACGCCCATCTCACATTGGTGGTGGCGACGCATGAACACAAGCGAGCAGATTGACCCCTTCCGCCGTTGATCTTTCGTAGCGCGGCCAAACAGACGTATGGATCTCGCAACACAATTGAAACATACTTCCTCTAACCATTTTGTTGCCTCCTGAAATGAGCGCTGTCAAGGTTGGCTGTGCTCCGTGGCTGTGTGCTGGGCAGGTAACAGGCACCGTCCTGCCTGATTTTTTTGAGGCCATGGCATTGCGGATTACAAGAAGCCAAGCCAGAGCCAAGATGTTCACCTGAGGATTAAATCTTGCCCAAGAATCCTCAGCAATCTTGACACAGCCACAAAAAGGCGAACACCTGCCATATCGTGGAATCCGCCAACGTTGTGCAAAAGACGCGCGGTCAAAAGTAGGGTTCAGTGGCAGCCCGTCAAAAGATTCCTCTGGCGTTGCCATTGTTCTCGGGCGTATCAATGTCGCAGCCAGCCTAGATGCTTTGACGAATCACACGACGGACTAGTACGTGACGTAGAGGGTCAATCGGCTTTTTTTGCCGGTTGAGACAACAGAACGGCGCCAGACCGCCACGGCCGGGAGCCTCCAGATTGCCGAGAGCGGCGCTGGGGAACCAAGAGCGGCTGTCCGGCATCTTCGGCTGGCATGGAAGGAGTCAGGGTGATTGTTGAAGAACTAATTATTCAGATTGGTGAAGCACGCAACATTCCGGACGAGACCAGACCAGTTTCGCCGGAAAATGTGTTCTCTGCCGGCAAGGGTAGAGCAGTAAAATTGCCAACCGTAGGTGTGGGAGATGGCCCCTGTCCCCGGTGGATCTGACCCAGGGAGCAGCCAATGTTTCAATGACGTCTGTCTGGGCACCCGCGTTTGTGAGGGGAACCTAGCATTGGTACTCTTCATGTACCTTTGCTTCAGGGAGCCTAAGTCCGGAGGCCGGAGGAAGTTTGCAGAGTAGCATCGCAAAGAGTAGTGGGAAAGTCAGAAAACCAAATGGTATGCTGGGTGATTCCGAATTGATCAGGGGTGTTGAATGCAGACATGGTGTCTCTGAGAGGCTCGTTGCCATCTGAAGGGATAGCGAACCTGATGAGGTATGAAGTCGGGATGCCAAGAACGGGCGGAGGTCGAGTCATCGGGACTAGAAGAGAAGGGTCCGGTGGCTAGAAGCTTTTCCCGCTGATTGACTTGCAGCGGGAGAGACATCGTAGGATCCCGGGTGCTGTTGTTGGTGCCGGCCAGTACCATCCCGATTTGGTACAGCGAAAGGCACTGGCCCTTGTGGAGGACAGCAGCACGCAGGCCACGCAATGTGCGCTTCCCATGGTCGAGCGCCAAGTGGGCGGTCTGAGAGTACACGTCCAGGCTATTGGCGGCCATATGCAGTCGAGCGTCTTGCAGCGGTGCTGTTTGGTAAAGGCGTCGACTTGAGCCGCAGACCACCAATTTGGTTGGCGTCGTACTACGCGCCCAAATGGTACGATCTTACGCTGTGCCTTGGAGCAATGATGCGAAGCCGCCCATGTTTTTTCCTCTAGAAGCAAGAACCCTGTCAACTCCGTGGCGCTGAGAAGAATACTTCCCGAGACGCGAATTGCGCATTGTTGATATTGAGTGAAGCGCTATACATGTATAACGACCGTCGATCGTATAGTAGACAGCCATGCGAAAGGTGCCGTCAGACCGGGAGACCCGAGAGAGTGAATGCCGAGAACGACCGGGCGGGCGTGGTCGAGCTGTCACGCACATCGGCTGGTGCAAAACGTCTGGAACTGTCGGCACAACTTGCCCATGACTGTAGACCGGGCCCGTGTGGTGGGAGAAACTCAAAATCCCAAGTGGAAAAGGGGAGGTGTGAGAGACTTCGATGCGACGAAGCTAAGAGGAAAATCTCGACCGTCGAGGACTGGTCGTAATCAGATCGGGCATCGTGTCACGGATACCGTCGTTACGGACGATGGACCAGAGAAGACTCGACAACTCTGTTGGTCAGCCTGCACGGAGAGATGCTGGCGTCCGTATCCGAAGGCGGCAGCGGCAAGGCCCAGAGCAGTTGGTGACCCTTTTGATTTTCCATCTCTGTCTTCCACGCTAAGACATGTGGTACGTAGACGGTAGTAGCCTGCTATTTTAGCGGGAGGGAATCAGAAGGAGGCCACGAATCGTTCCCCGGATGAGAAAGACTAGGAAGACCATTCTCCTGGGGCTATCAATGTGGAACGGGCCCATCATGTCAGCCTATGAGGTTTCATAGCTAGTGAGAGAAAGGCAGAAGGCAAGCGGGTGCCATAGTGATTTGAGCCGATCTGGCGAGGGTGGGAAGCGGGAGCCGGCACGGGGGAACTGGGTAGGTCGTTGGAAGATCAGACAAGCTTTCGAGGGAATCGAGGCAACGAAAAAGCTTAGCCATGATGACATGCGATCCGATGGGCGTCGGGCGAGGGATTGGGCTGGGGATGCCGTGTATCCGTGGGCGTGTGATGTGCAGGCTAAGACGGCACGGCGGGGGACATGTAATGAGACTGTTTTACTTTTTCCTTTGATTGTTTGTGGCATGCGGTGACCGACACCAACGGCAAGAGCGGCACCAAAATGATTGATTTGCAGATGGAAACGGCTGTGGTTTGTCCATTTTCTTTCTGTATGCGTGTCAACGTCGACTTTCGAGTGCCAGTGTAGTCGCGCGAGCAAATGCAGGGCTGCAGGTACAGGGTCTTTGGGGCTATTTGGGGCCAAAATAGTATAGACAATAGCCGCTTTGGTGGTTGAAAATGTTGTTGGTTTTATCTGCCCGCCGGCATCCCGTAATAGTTGTGTGGGAGTTTGTGGTCACTGGTGGTTGTGTCGTGATAAGAGCTCGGTTCTTCGGCTCCTCGAATGCGCTGGGATGATGCAGTTGGAGTTGGTGCATGCCGGGCCTCGATACACTTCACGCGCAATGGATTAAATCCATGTTGTGCGGGGCGTTTGGCTGAGGCAAGCAGCTCCCGTGAGCAGTCACAGGAACGGGAAGCTAGGAATGATCTGTGAATGTCCAAATCCAGGTGCTTTGCTGATGGTAGGGTAGACGAAAGGGTCCTTGGGTTCCGTCTGGAGACATAGACAGAGTGAGAGTCAGAGTCAGAAGGGAAGGAGCACACAGCAGCAATTGGAACTGTGGTAGTGCCTTTCATCCATTTCTTAGGTAAGGTGTGTGTGTGTGAGGTAGGTAGTGGATGTACATCGGCAGGTACTCGCCGGTACATGTCTTCTCTCCCGTTTCCCTTGCTTCCGAGTGGTCCGCCGTGTTTCTCTTGCCTCGTCCAGCTGGGGATGTTGTACCCTACAGTTGTGCTCGCTCTGGAGCGTGAGTTGTGAGGTGTGGTTGACGGCCTCCTGAGTCCTGACTGGCTACCGGGGGAATTTTCAACAGTCTCCGTCGCGATCCACTCCACCATCTCTGCCAGCCTATCCGTACGGTGCCGTACTTGCGAACCAACTGGCTGCATCTTTGCGTCCAATTCCATCCGGGCATCATGATAGTCCCCCGACTGTCTTGAATCTGTTACCGCACTTGCACCGCATTCAACCTGGAACGCTCCTCCAGTCGACTGGTGTCCACAATCTGCTGTTCATGTTACTGATTGGCACTCGAATCCACTCCTCACAGGTCGTTGTCAAGTGCATCATGTAACGCCCATTTATCGTTAGAATTAACAGAGCAGAAGACAGCCCGCGTATTGAAGGATGCAAACCGTAGACGCCAGCCGGAACGCCAGCGGTAACGACTAGGCAGGTAACTCACTAACGGTGTGCGGTGGCCACAGGCAATGGAAGACGAAGCAGCTTAACAGCCAACGAAAGGTACATCGAGAGTACCTGCTCTTCCTTCTCTGGGACAGGCGGGTAGCGACAACGAGGACGAGGACGAGGACAAGTGCAAGTGCAAGTGCAAGTGCGAGGACAGGGCAGGGAGGCTGTGCATCAGTTCCCTCGCCCCTACTTTACATACAATGCCCGGCCAGATCAGGTATGCGCAAAGTACCTTGGGACTTGCTTCTTGGTGCCCGACACTGCACTCTTCTGGTGATCCGATACCTCCAATTTGGCTATGGATACTTCTCCCGTCCTCGTCATTCTTGTATGGAGTACTTTGGACCTCTCCTGCCCCATGCTCCAGCCATTTGGTCCTCAGTCTGTCTGCCCGGTCGTTCAAAGTCATCCACCATGCCACCCGGCCACCACCCTTCTCTCTCTCTCCCAAAACTCCCCCAACACCACCACCACACACACACTCTCTTCACAGTACACACCCGATTCCCACACCCAACTCTCTCACCCCCCGAATTGGAACCCGAACCTGGACCTGGACCTGGACCTGACCTTGCTTTCCCTTTGACCTGATCAGTGTGTACGAATACAGAGCGCACCTGCAGCAAGCGCACTGGGAACGACCTGACCTGAACCCCGCTTGGCATTGAAAATCGCGCCTGCCCCAGCTCGCTGACCTCCCATTCAATCGCTTCTCTCTCAGCTCGCCTTTTGGTCACCTTCTGCTTGCCATTTCACCAATCTCATCCCTTTCGCCTCGCATCGCGACTCGACCTTGTCCTCGAGCATTCACATTGTAGCCTCCGCCTTGAATCGACTCACTACGCACTATTACTTCCAGTTCGTCGTCTTCAGACCGAGTCAGCCTTGAATCTCTTGACCAAACTTCCGACGACACCGATTTCCCGGGCATTTCCGCCTCGCTCGTTTGTTGGTTATCCCGCCTGAAAGCTGGTGTTCGTTCCACTTCCCGATCAGCCACCCACGATTTATTCACACCAGGTTGATGGTTTCAATGCCCTCAACCCGTTCGTTGAACATGTGAGGGAAGCATGTGTAAGTCATTATATGCCCTTCTCATTTTCTGTACAATACATAAATCAGAAAATCATGCCTCTGGTCATCTTGCCCGTAGTAAGCAGGTGAACGCCTGCCGTGCTCTCTCTCTCTCTCTCTCTCTCTATCTTTTGCGGCGGCCAAGAGGTGCCAAAATCCCCCGGTCTTGGCACAACTCACTGACGTCTCACAGCTCTCGAACAGATTCGAAATGTCGTGTATGTCTCAGCAAAACTCCTTTCAGATGCCCGCTGCTTTCGATGCTATCGTCCCCGTATTCCTCATTGCTGCGCACGCTTCTCTGCTGCTTTCCCGTTGACTCCTTTACCATTTCGTCGCATCACGTTGCTGCTGCCTTGGCCCGCGTCACTGTGCCTCGCAGCGCCTCTGTGGGCAGACCTTGGCGCGAATGCCTCACCACCCGCATTTCCCCAATCACTTGCGTATCTTTAACCACCAGCTGACCTTTACACAGTCTGCTGTTCAGTAACCCTGTTTGGTCGGGCGCAAACACCGTCCCCTCGACTCTCATCAAGAACATCACCTCTCTGTCGGTATGTCTCGTCGCCATCAAACTTATCCTAAGTCTTGATCTAAACCAAGTGCACAGAGCAAGGTAGCCTACCAGGACACCATCACAGCAAACCTCACCACGCTGAGCACGACAAATACCGAAACGCAGGATGGCATCATCCGAGGTCTGCTATACGTCCCCGATCTCAGCGTCACAAACCCGTGTTTCGAGCAGCAGTACGACATAATCCCACGAAATGCCACTACACAGGCAGAACTTCCTCCTACCAACTATAACCTAATTGCCATTGCGCCATGGTTTAATGCGACCTGCACCAAGGCCTATCTTGCATCCGCACGCCTCGACCCCATACGCGCCTTCATCTTTTACCGGCCCAATAATTCGACGAACGAACCACAGGGCGCTGATTCCCCGATATGGGATCTTGAAGATGGTGATGCATGGCGAACCCAAAACCGTTTTCCGATTTTCGCCGTGCCAGGCGCCGAGGGCACCAAATTCATGAAGCAGCTTAGCCTGTATTCTGGGAACATCTCCGAGAACCCCTTCGGGGAGGAAATCCAGGAGATCTACGACCCCCACGATAATGATTACGTCCGCATATGGACAGAGCTAACCATCAAGGACCGTGACAGTGTTCCTGCCATGTGGACATGGATTCTCACTGTGGTTGGCGTTGTGATATTTATCATCGCGTGTCTATCACTCACGATGCACCTAGTACAAAGAAGACGAAGAATTTCACTACGAAGAAGGGTGCTGAGCGGCGAGGTTGATCTGGAAGCGATGGGAATCAAACGAGTAACCGTGCCCGTGGATCACGTCAAGGGCTTTCCACTTTTCACCTACAGTTTTCAGCCGGAAATGATCAGCACACCTTCTACTACAAGGCCACCCAAATCCGTGAGGTCACCGCGAAGCATGCGGACTGACCAGCGAACAATATCCGAATCCGCCGTCCCAAGATCGAGGGCCCGAAGAGCCAGCGTCAACAGCTCAAAAAGCACCGTTGCCACGAACTATCAGCCGCAGTGCCACATTTGCTTGGAGAATTACGTCGATCGGGACTCCGTCATCCGCGAACTGCCTTGCGGCCACATCTTTCACCCCGAGTGTATCGACGAGTTTCTCAGTCTGAACAGCTCACTATGCCCAATCTGTAAGAGGAATATGCTCCCACCGAACTACTGTCCCAAGATTACCAATGGCATGGTACGCCGTGAGAGGGCCATTCGACGATTGAGGGAACGGGTAGTTTTTGACGAGTCAGACGACGAAGAGGGGGAGGTGAAAAGCAAGCGTTGGGGCAAGCGGCTATTCGGCACGGACAAAGCGGCATCATCCCCGACAGAAACGCCCTTGACACCCGTTCTGACATCCAAGTCCCCGAAAACAGTGCAGGAGTCAGCAAATGTCGATACGTCGGTGGATCTCGAAGCTGCACCCCTGTCCACCGCACAACGTGCCCTCGAACCGACCCAAGAGGAACAAGAAGATTCGGATCAACCCTCAAGTCAATCCGAAGCTCAAGACCCGCCACATCCGCAACCTCAGCCGCCCAGACAAGCCGCTGCAGCTCCGGCTACTCATCAGAATAAACGCCGGAAAGCAGGTGGATTGCGGCTCCATATGCCTGGATCAGAGTCGCATCAGAACCATCCACGTCCTGAAGGACGCAAGAGCCCGTCTCAGTTGGCAAGAGCGCGAATGAGAGCGCTTGCTGGTACACCCTTTGACGACCCAGATGGTCGCAATCCAGCGTGTAAGTACAAAGTCCTTGCGACATCAAGCATATGTTCTGACCTCGGTTGCAGGGAAACGTTATGTCGTCAAGGTTTTCCCAGGATTTTCATGACAATTGCATGCACTGGAAGCATGTCATCAAATTCGGAGTTGCATGGTGTAATGGCGTTTAGGATCAGGCAGTAGGACTGCCTTTTGGAACTTTTGAGAGGCAAGCAAGGGAATATCACGATGCATATCTACGACACTCCCTGGTACCTACCTCCGAGGGGGGTGGTGAGGAGACTTTTATTTCACAATCACGACGATAGACTCGGTGGGCTCAGATTGGCCCTCGGATTGCTACATTTTAGCACGGAACGTTACTCTTGGGCTGCTGTAAAGAGCCCAAGCTTTTGGACTGGATATACCCCATCGGCTCGGTTAAGCATCAACGGCGATTTGGAGGAGGGTATGAATTGAAAAAGTTACGTAGAAATCAGTGACGGCAGCTGTGCACTGCTCAGACTAGGCAGTCTTGTGTCGGCCAGACAGCGGGCAATGAAATCAAAACTTGGGACCCCTCACGGTCTTAAAAGATAAATTTGCTGAATTATATACCCTGTGATTCCCCTTCAAAGCCAGATCCCGTTCAGGCCAGTCTTTTGCGTGTGTAAAGCCAGGACAAAACCATACATGATACACTGAGTCTAACAAGAGGTATACAAATCGGACTCATTGCTATTCAGTATGTCTTATAAAAAAACAAGACTTCTCCACACGTGGTGTTTTCGCTATTGTCGTTTCATCCGAATCATTGTATATGCCAGCTTTCATCTGATCTATTTCGCCAAGCCGGGCCAACTGATCGTCTTAAGCACGTTCAGTTATGCATTATAAACACCGAAATCTTAACTTTCATCCACTCGTCATGTCTTGGCAGTTCCATCTGTTACCGTGTTTCTTCCTACATTCTCTGCCCTCTGTCATTATGAACGTCCCTCAATGAGCTTGTCGTCCTCTTTTGTGCCTCCTCTAGCCAGTGCTTCGCGGATACGGTCATTTTCGGCGGCGCGGATCCGCTGACGAGCATCCTCAAGTCGTTCGACTCCACGATCGATAGTCTCAATGTGAACTGTCAACGGGATTGCTATGGTCGAATCACGCACGAGTTCGGGAGCGGCAACGCGGTCGCGGAGGTCGCCCAGCCCGGCCTGGATCTTTTCAAGGTCCACAATAAGGGCCGATATCTGCGCAACAGCCGTGACGCGCTGCCTATCCACCTGGCGCAGGAGGGAGAGCTGGGCATTGAGGTTATGCAGACGTTTGTTATTCGCACCGACAAGAGTCCACAACGTCCAGAGAACCTCGTCGCGACGGGATTTGACCGAGTTCGACGAGCGAGTGACGATTTCGTAAATCTGGTTCAGGTTCTCCTCCGCCTTTGTGAGTAGAAGCAGAACTCCTTGCGCTTCTACTATGAGAGAGGAGATCCGGTCAGAGACGAGGGCGGTATGCTCGATGTATTTGTCGAGAAGGGTCCGTTCGGAGAAGGGTGTCACTGTTGGAGTAAAGGGGTAGAAGAGCCAGCTGGACCACTGGGAAACCAGTCCTACATCTGTTGTCTCTGATGCAGAGAGGGTATCAAGATAGCGAGATGTCCAACGGTTGATCGAGATAACAGAGTCGACGGCAGATCCCACATGAACGTTGAACTTTTGCAAGTCAGAGGCCGTCAAGCGGGCGGTATCGATGTACTCGTTGAACTCGTGCACCAGCTCGTCTCTCTGTGGCAATTCCGAGTATCGAACCATGGTGCGTAGATCGCGTATCGAAGACTCGGAACGCTTCATCTCCATTGGTAGTGATACGCCATCGGCACTGCGTTCGAGGACTTGCTCGAATTGTGACTGAACGTTCATGAGGTCGTCAAACTCAACGTTGGCAGACTCAGACCCTGACTCTTTGCCTCCGCCTGGTGAAGTAGTGAACGAGGGGCAAAACGGGAGGTCTAAGTATGCTGCGCCCGGGATGCGGCAGAGCGGCGAGAGCGATGTTGTGATTGACTTGGTGACCATATTTTGAAGCATTATGGAGGCGCCAAAGAAGAGCCAGACTGCCAGACATAGCGCTAGTGGCTTTTGGATATAGCCAAGGGCCATGCCAATGACGTTGAATACCCATGCTAGGATGTTGAAGGCCGCACTTGGAAGAGACTCTGACAGGCGCTCCGTAACGGTCTTGGGCTCAGCCGGTTCATCGTAGTAACCCCTCACTCGTCTGGGATCGCCACGTCTGGCAGATGTAGGGCTTCCATTGCTGGCTTGACGTATCGCACGACGTCGCACGTCCTGCTGCTGATAAGAGACGTCGCTGGGGCGGATGGTCCGCGAGGAGTGACCGCTACTGTGTTGGGGGCTGGTTCCCGTCCCTGAAGTAGAACTGAAACGCATGGATGGCATGATAAATTCCGGTTCGGGAGAGCGGTTTGGATCTCGTCGTACGGTGGGTTGAAATGGCGAGCGAAGGATGACTCGCTCATCGTCTGCTTTGTTCATGAAATCTTGAACGCTGTGGTGCGACTCTTGAGAGCCGCCGATGCTGAATGACTGTGACGGCATTTGCGACGGCTCCGTCAGGAAGCTATCATCCTCCTCCATATCGTTAAGAATGGACGTATCGAAGCTGTCATTCTCGCCGCCTTCCACCAAGCGCCAAGAACTCTCGACGGGTAGGTCTTGTTGACGATGTGCAGGCATCGTGCCTAATGATATTGGTGAAGCCTCGAGGCTGTGGCTGAGAAGGTCGTTTTCTGAGCCTCAACCAGACGAGCAAGAGTACTGTGTCGTGCCAAGAGATGGTGTTCCATCCATGGGCAAGTCAATTATTTACTATTGGATTTTGGAGTATAGTTGATCTCGCGACGCGCCGAGCGCGTAGAGTGGCGAAGTTGACCGCAAGGGTCGGGAGGTCGTAGCTGCCTTGATATAAGGCACAATGTTTATGATTCCGGATATTATGTCCGTACTAGTGACTCATTCGACGGGAGCTAGTAACAGAAACGGGTGCAACGGTTGGTGGCCAAGAATAGGCAGAGACAAAGGACGATCAAGGCTTGTTGATGTTTAGAGAAGGTTTACAGACGTCCTAAACACATCAACATCTGGCGTCATAGGCTCCAGCATCTGCCCCTTGCATGCGCAGCAGCTGTCGTGGGGGACAGCTTCAGGTGGGTAGCTTCTCCGCTGAATCCGCTGAAATGGCAGCAGCAGGGACCATGTGGCAGCGTGACTCGACATTTGATAAGCTTCGCTTCCCCTTGTCGTCACATGGACGTCCAACGATAAGACGTGCGGGAAGGGGTGCAGCACGGTAACACCCCACGCCTCTCTTGCCAGAACGGATCCCGGTGAAACATAATACCGCTGATCCGGGGGAAGGTACCTTATGACGGGTGGAAGGGACGGGACCGGGCTGCACACACGACAGTGAGGTGGATACTAAGGCTTTGCCCCACTTGGCTCCGGCGCGATTCCACCACCCACTTGAGGAAAATGGCCATCACCTCTACCTAGCCTCGCCTTCTTTCAACGCCCGTACAACTCCTTAACATCTACAAATCGAGAATCGCGTTGCGCGCGCCGGAAAATCACTCATCGCAATTCACTTGCGCACAAATTGCCCACGATGTCGACTGGCATGGATCAACGCGAGCTTGAGTCCTGCATCAAGCAGCTCAATAAGGTTGTACAGGCCAACGAGCCTCCTGCAACCGCTCTTGCTCTCCTTGAACGACTCAAGAAGGAGGCTGCCCCCACGGAAGAGATGCTTCGGGTACGTCGCGGATTGCACTGTTCCATCGACATACGTGGTCTTGGCATATGTTCCTGCTCACCTTGTTTGCTATTAAGACGAATCGTAGCTGACCTCGTTTGTACTCGACCAGTCTAGCAGAGCAGGTGTCTTCGTCGGCAAGCTTCGCCAGAACTCGAACAAGGAAATTGCTCGCGCCGCTACCGAGCTCGTCCATAAGTGGAAGAAGCTGGTCGAAGCCGAGAAGCAGGGCAAGATCAAGAAGGGATCGTCTCCGGCTGCTCCGTCGCCGACCCAGGCCCCGGCCCCGAAACCGTCTTCGTCATCTGCGCTGAACCAACCCTTCAAGGGCAACACCGAGACTCGCCGCGCTAAGGCCGATGGCGCCGACGTGAAGCGCACTAATGATGCTGTTCGCGATTCCTGCATCGAACTCCTCTACAATGGCCTCGCATACCGATCCACCGCTTCCGTCAACGATGTTCTTAACAAGGCCATCGAGGTTGAGTTGGCTGCCCACAGCCATTTCAAGGGTGTCACCAAGGAGTACCGTGAGAAGCTGCGCTCCCTGTTCAGCAACCTTAAGGTCAGGAGCAACCGCCAGCTTGGTGTCAATGTCATGGAAGGCAAGATCACTCCTGCTCGGTTCGTGGTCATGACCCACGAAGAGCTCAAGTCGGAAGAGCAGAGGAAGAAGGAGGATGCTCTGCAGCAGGAGAACATGAAGAAGGCCCAGGTTCCCATGGCCGAGAAGAGTATCAGCGATGCTCTCAAGTGCGGCAAGTGTGGCCAGAAGAAAGTCAGCTACAGCCAGGCGCAGACTCGCAGTGCTGATGAACCGATGACGACATTCTGCGAGTGTACCGTATGCGGTAACCGCTGGAAGGTTTGTTGGCCATTGTTTCATTCTCTCTACCAACTATGCTAACTAAGCTTCAGTTCTCTTGAGCGTACGATTCTGGAGAGGAGGTTTCGATTTTTTCAACTGACGGCGTGATTTTCACTTATACCCCGTTATTGAAGCACGGGATTATGGTCCTGCATTTGGCACTCGGGAGTGCGGGCTTGGTTGGTATGGAGTTGGGGAAGAGGAATGGTCCTCCGTATTTTCTCCTTTATTGATTCTTTTTGCTCTGCCCTTGAACATAAAAAGCTTCGGGCATCAGATGCATGTGTGGCTATCGATGATCGGTTTCACAGAGAGCGAATTACACTTTAGATGGGGGGCTTGATGAGTCCATAGCCATGTAGCCTGTATTGAGTTGAGGCTCGGGAGCAATCGAGATCTTGCAAAGTGCCTAATTGGCATTGGCTCACTACCTTATTACATCGCCCCGGCTCCTTACCGCATTCACTTGGAGCACACTCTATCTCATGACATCGTGGCGCCACATTGTGTGCTTTCCCATGCAATATTCCCTTGTCGCCGCTGCTGAGGGATACACGGGGGGGGGGGGGGGGGGGGGGGGGGGAGAACATGTTTTGTGTGTTGTGTGGTTCGACGGTATGTGTTTGTGGTGTTGGTAGGTGGGGTGGCGGCCGGCGTGGTGGGAGTAGGCTGGGGGTGGGAGAAAAGTGTTGTAGTGGCGAGTGGGTAGGGTGTGTGGGGGGGGGCGGGCGGGGTGGGTTCAGAAGAAGACTTTCTGCAGTGGGCATTGCAACAACTGAGTGTTCATCTCGTATGCATGGTGGAAGATCTGCAGCCATTGGGGACCCGTGCGGGGAATAGTAAAGCAGTATGGAGAGAGAAGTGATCTATTAGTAGTCTGTATCATTACTTCTTCGCCGGGTCGATCTTGAGCACTGAGAACAGATCAGCTGAGTGATCGTCCTCCTCCAGGCCCATCGCCGCCACATGCTTCCAGAACTTGCTGAGATGCCTCGTGCCAGAGTCGCACAAAATAGTGACGACCTGGCTCCCCTCGGGAAGCCTCGAGGCCGCCACGACCGCCGCAACGCAGTTGACCGCGCTGCTGCTGCCGGCGAAAATGCCGTCGTTCTCCACCAGCCACCTCGCCATGCGGCACGCCTGCTCGTCCGTGACCTTGATCGCGTCGTCAATGAGCTCCCTGCCGGCCTCAAAGTTCTCCGTGACGCGGTTGATGCCGATGCCCTCTACGATGGTGTCGACCTGCGTCCGCCGCCGCGTGCCCTCCTTCTCGGTGCTCGAGTACATGACGCCGTGCCGGATCTTGTTGTACAGCCCGCTGCCCTGGGGGTCCGCCAGCACGACCTGCAGGCCCGGCACGTTGGCCTCCTCCTTGAGGTACTTGGCCACGCCCGCGATGGTACCGCCCGTCCCCGCGCCGGCGACAAAGGCGTCCAGCTTCCCGCCGGTCTGGTACACGATCTCCGGGCCCGTGGTGTGGAGGTGCGCCGCAAAGTTGGCCGGGTTCTCAAACTGGTCCGCAAAGTAGCCGACGCTGCCGTCGCCGGCCTTGGCGGCGTGCTCTAGCGCGCGGCGGCGGGCGAGGTTGACAAAGTGCTCCGGCGATGCGATCGGCGCCGGGTCCACGCGCTCGACGGTGGCGCCCAGGTGACGGAGTAGGTCGACCTTTTCCATGGCCATGTCGTTGGGCATGCAAATGTGCGCGCGGTAACCCCTCGCGCGGGCGAGCGTCGCCAGGGAGATGCCCGTGCTGCCGACGGTGCCCTCGTAGATGGTGTCGCCGCGGCCGGGGACGAGCTGGCCCGCGGCCTCGGCGCCCTCGATCATGGACAGCGCGACGCGGTCCTTGGGCGTGTTGCCGGCAGCGTTCAGGAACTCTGCTTTTGCGAGGATGACGCGCCCTGTGGCCTCGCTGAGCGAACGGATCTTGATGAGCGGCGTGTTGCCGATGGCGCCCGCCACGCCGTCCGCGATCAATGGCGGGTTCCAGGCGGAACCGCCGAGGGTAGTGAGGAGAGCGGCGGCCGCCGCTTCATCGGCTTCGGATGCAGTCTCGTGGTCTTCGAGTTGCACGGGCGGGCCCCAGAAGAGGCTGCTACGCCGCGAGGGGTCCGCGGTGGAGGTGTTGTTGCGCGCGCGGCGGTTGCGACGGCGCTGGTACCGGCGTTCGAGGTCCGGATAAAAGTCTTTGAAGCCCAAGGTGACGAGGATGCCGGCCGTGAAGGCAAGCGCTAGGGCCGCCGAACCATAGGCTTTGGGATGATTACTTAGAGACATGTTGTCTGTGTCATGTGTCGTGCTCCATCGTCCGCGTTGCTTTTCCCGCGAGCTCTTATTGTTGTCGTCGTGAATCTCTTGACGAGGTTTGGTTGCGGTATCGGAAAACAAAAATACTGATAGGTGCTCAGCGCATGAATTTCAACCATCTTATTCTACAGGGGATTTGCCCGCTAAACTGCAGGTGATGTCATTTTATCTCTTCCAGACCCCTGCCTTTCAGCCTCAACGGTGCCTCTGTGCCCATCCTCGTCCACGGCGCTCTGCCTCCAGGTTCCTCAGGCGTTAAGACTTCCGCCGGGGCATCCCTTGGCAGGGGACCACGGCGGTGGAGCTGAACGGGAACGGGCATGTGCGCTATGGCGGATTAACAGCTGCCCCGTGGTAGAAGGGAGCTCGGGCCATGTTCGAACCTCTCTGCCAAACCGAAGATCCGCGATTTGCAACCATTTTGTTGACTTTCCCAAACCGACCCCCATTTCGCCCTGCCGAGTGTTCGTCCCGCTCGACCATCGCAAACTACTCTCGGGATGGATTCCCCCGCCGTCACCCGTCTCTTCCGCGAGCTCTTCCGCCGGCCCGCGTGCCAATCACGGCGACAATGCACGACTGCCGCCGGCATCCCGGCTCTAAGCCATCACCACCACCGGCCTCATGTCCAACATAACCACAGCGGCGGCGTAGCAGCTCCAGCATCATCCACCTCCTCCTCAAGAGCGGCCAATGCCTCTGCAGTACCTCAGCAACGGCGACACTACGCCGTCAAGACCACATCCGAGAGACAGGAAAGGACAAACGAGTCAAAATGGCAGCAGCGGACCTCCCTCTTCCCGAGCGACCGCGCCGACGAGTTCGACACCTACCCGACCCTCAACGCCCGCGACCTGGCCGCCCGCTCGACCCGCCCGCGCAAGGCCAAGATGCTCACCCGCGACTTCATCGAGGACAGCCTCTACAACCCGGCCTACGGCTACTTCTCCACCCAGGCCGTCATCTTCTCCCCCGGCCAGCCCTTCGACTTCCCCTCCTTCCGCGACGAGCCGCACTTTTACCGCGAGCTCGGCCGGCGCTACACCGAGTTCGAGGACGACCTCGACGACAAAGAGGGCGTCAACGACGCCCGCCCGCTCTGGCACACGCCCACGGAGCTATTCCGCCCCTACTACGGCGAGGCCATTGCCCGCTACCTCGTCTCAAACTACCGCCTCACGACGTACCCCTACCACGACCTCATCATCTACGAGATGGGCGCCGGCCGCGGCACCCTCATGCTCAACATCCTCGACTACATCCGCGACCTCGACCCCCAGGTCTACGCCCGCACCCAGTACCGCATCATCGAGATCTCACCCGCCCTCGCCTCCCTCCAGCGCCACCACCTCCTCTCCACCGCCGACTCCCGCGGCCACGCCTCCAAGGTCGAAATCATCAACCAGTCCATCTTCTCCTGGTCCGAACGCGTCCCCTCACCCTGCTTCTTCCTCGCCATGGAGGTCTTTGACAACTTCTCCCACGACGTCGTCCGCTACGACCTCGCCACGGAAGAACCCCTCCAGGGCTCCGTCCTCGTCGACGCGGACAACGACCTCTACGAGTTCTACTCACCCGACCTCGACCCCGTCCTCGCCCGCTTCCTCCGCGTCCGCCACGCCGCCACGGGTGGCCGCTACCCCCTCCCCTACCCGGCCAACCGCGTCCTCCGCCACCTCAAGTCACGCATGCCGCTCATGCCGAACCTCTCGGAGCCCGAGTACATCCCAACCCGCCTCATGCAGTTCTTCGACGTGCTCGAAAAGTACTTCCCCGGCCACCGCCTCGTCACGAGCGACTTCCACTCGCTGCCCGACGCCATACCGGGCCTCAACGCCCCCGTCGTCCAGACCCGATACGAGCGTACGACGGTGCCCGTGACGACGCCTTTGGTACGTTCAACAACCACAACGCACATGATGGATGCCGTTGCTAACATAAAGGTCGCAACAGGTCCACCAAGGCTACTTTGACATCATGTTCCCCACAGACTTCCAAACCATGGAGGCCATGTACCAGGCCATCACGGGCAAGCTTACGAGGCTCATGTCGCATGGTGACTTTATGCAGCGGTGGGCGTTCCTCGAAGACACCCAAACGCGCAGCGGGGAAAACCCTCTGCTGAGCTACTACCAGAACGCAAGTGTGCTGGTAACTGTATAAACAAATGTAGAAAAGAAGAAGAACATATACCCCTTTTAGACTACGGAAAGTTCCGCAACACAGGCAGCACGTAATTCTGCTGTTTCTTAACTTTGTTCAGGTTGTCTTCCTTAATCTTGTTGGAATACATCGAGAGGAACTACAGGCCCATCATGCCAGTGATCAACTCCTTTTCCTACTTTGGACATGCTCGAAATCGCAGCATATCCTGTTTTCGCCCATGCTCCCATACATCTAGACCCCGTGAAAAGTAAATTGGTTGCCAGACATGTTGCAGCACATCAGCGGGATATCTCTGTCGCTCAAATGTTGAGCTTCTCCTTCAGCCACTTCTCTGCCTCGGCGACAGCCTCGTCCAACTTCTCGGCGTTGGTACCCTGTCCTTGGCGGGTAGGCTCCTTGCCGCCAGACTTGCCTCCGATGACTCCACTGACCTGAGAAGCCCACTGCTCGGCAGTAACGCCTTGTGAGGACAGGTGCTGCATTGCATGTTAGCTTGTACTTCCGTACTCGTACGAGGAGGTCAACTTACAGTGCCAACGTAAACGCCGTGGGCAACGGCACCCTCGTTCTTGCTTCCACCAAACAGGTAGACAGAGCGCTCCTTGTCCTTGGACTGGAAGTGCTTGACAACTTCGCCAATAGCCTTGGCGTTGGCGGAGATCGGGAGCTGACCCACAAACCACTTGGAGTCCTTGTTCTTCTCGAAATGCGCAGCAACGGTGTCGAGCGCAGTCTTGGACTCGGCCTTTTGGCGCTTCTTCTGCTCATCGGTGACGGACTTGACAATCTTGTCGAAGCGCTTCTTGATGTCCTCCTTGGTGAGAGTCGAGATGGTCAATTGGTTGAGAGCATGCTGGGTCGACTTGATCTCCTGCTCCTTCTCGGGGCCAAAGGCAAGTGCCTCAAGTGCATCGAGACGCTTAGAGAACTCGGCAGCCTCGCGTTGCACCTGGTGAGCAGCATCGCCAGTGTAGGCGATGATGCGACGGATACCCTTGGCAATACCGCTTTCCTCAACGATGACAAGGTCCTTGATGAGGCCGGTCTGCTCAACGTGAGTACCTCCGCAGAACTCCACGCTGACCTTGCGCCACTCTGCGTTCTTGGGGTTTGCGAGGAGGGTGTCAACATCAACGCCGACAGACACAACACGAACAGGGTTGGGGTATGTCTCGCCAAAGACGGCACGAACACCCTCAATTCCCTTGGCAAGATCGAGGTCTACCTCCTTTGAGTAAATCTTGCCATTTTGGCGGATGTAGGCGTTAGAGAAGTCCTCAATCTTCTTGAGCTCGGGAATAGTCACACCCGTCTTGTGAGAGAAGTCGAAACGCAGCTTCTCGTTGTCGACCAGAGAGCCCTTCTGGTTGATGTCGTCGCCGAGAACTTCCCGGAGTGAGTGGTTGAGGATGTGGGTGCCAGTGTGGTTGTTGCGGATGGGCGATCTTCTCAGCTCATCGTACTCGCAGATGACTTCGTTGCCAGAGGACAAGTTGCCGTCCTCAAGATAACCACTGTGAACAATGTAGCCACCAAAGTTCTGAACATCGAGAACCTTAAACTCGGCGACACCATCAATGACGATGCGACCAGAATCGGCGACCTGACCACCAGACTCAGCATAGAAGTTGGTCTTGTCCAGCAACAGACCCAAGGGAGTGTTCTCGGCAATACCCTCAGTTGACTTGATGAAACCCTTGCCGTCGTAGATCAGCTGCACCTTGGCCTTTGAGTCACCCTTGACGAACTTAGCCTCATCGTCCGTTCTCGCAATGTTGAGCTGCTGCTCAAGCTCAGCGATTTGGTGGACATTCAGCTTCGCAAAAGTCTGGGCAGCGTTCTTGACGACCTTGCTAGCCTCGCGGGCCTTCTCCTGGGCAACCTTGACCTCCTCATCGTCGATATCGAGCTTGCGCTCCTCAGCCATCAGCTTTGTGAGATCGACGGGGAATCCGAAGGTGTCGTAAAGTCTCCAAACCTCGGCACCAGTGAGCTTCTTCTCGCCCTTCTTGATGGCAGCGTTGGCGAACTTCTCGAATTGAGCCTCGCCACGGTCAAGTGTACGGGCAAAGGCCGCTTCTTCCTCGTCAAGAATCTCAATGATGTCCTGCTGCTTCTTGACAATCTCGGGGAACTGTTCACCCATTTGGTCGACAAGAGCAGGGAGAATCTTGGAGAAGAAGGATCCAATCTCGGCGTTGAAGTACTTGCGCGCGTAGCGAACACCGCGGCGGAGCACTCTGCGGAGGACATATCCGCGGCCGTCATTGTTGGGGACAGCGCCATCGGACATGGAGAAGGTCAAAAGACGGATGTGGTCGGCAATGACACGGTAGGCAGTGTCGATTCCGTCGGCGTCATCGGCTCCATACTTATCAGTGTAGGGCCTGGCGCCAGTAACTTCCTCGATTCTCTTGAAGAGGGGCGTGAAGATATCGGTGGCGTAGTTGGAAACAGTATCCTGGAGCGCAGAGACGAGACGCTCGAAACCCATGCCAGTATCGACGTGCTTGGCGGGGAGAGACTTAAGTGACTTATCAGCCTGGCGATCGTATTGGATGAAAACGTTGTTCCAAATCTCCACGACCATCGGGTCATCCTCGTTCACCAAGTGAGCGGCGTTGCGACCGCCGCCGACCTTGTCGTAGTGAACCTCACTGCAAGGACCGCAAGGGCCTTGGTCACCCATCTCCCAGAAGTTGTCCTTCATGTTGCCAGGCAAGATGTGGTCGTCGGGGACACCAACGGATTGCCACAAGCTCTTGGCCTCTAGATCGGGCTCGAGACCCATCTCAGGGTTACCCTCAAAGTAGGAGACGTACAGGCGGGCAGGGTCCAGACCATAGACCTTGGTCAAGAGCTCCCATGACATCTCAATGGCCTCCTTCTTGAAGTAATCTCCAAAGGACCAGTTGCCCAGCATCTCGAAGAATGTGTGGTGGTAGCTGTCCTTGCCGACATCGTCGAGATCGTTGTGCTTGCCACCAGCGCGAATGCACTTCTGGGAGTCGGTCGCACGCTTGAGAGGGTACATGGGATCCGACTTTGAGATCGTTCCGAGGAAGATGGGCTTAAATTGGTTCATGCCCGCATTGGTGAAGAGCAAGGTGGGGTCATTGTGAGGGACGACGGAGGAAGACGGCACTGAGATAAAGCAGAGATGGTTAGCCAATTGGCACATTTGAAGCAAAAGTTAGAAGCGCAATGTCTAGATGAAGAATAGCAGAGGCAATCTCCTCTATCACGCCGTGTTGCTGGGGGAAAGTGGAAAGTCGGTGACAACATACCGATCGTGTGGCCCCTCTTCTCGAAGAACTCGAGGAAAGTCTTGCGCACAATGGCGCCGGGCCACTTTGGCTCAGCCATGACAGCGGTGGGCAATGTCGAAGTAGAGTGAAAGCGCCTGTAGGGAAAAGTAGCACTCGATGCGATGAGTCCAGACGGTGAGTGGGTATCTGTCGTGGATCCAACCGACGCTCGAGTCCTCTTGGAAAAAGTGATTGTTGATGGTGATGAGGGGAGGGATGATGTTTTATCAGGGTCGGCACAGCTGTGACTCTTTTGGCGGGATGAGCTGCTTGCTAGCGCGGCAGCTGCATTGCTTCGGGGTAGGAGGGGCAGCGGCGTCCGTGCCAGTGGCAGAGGCAGAGGTAGAGATAGCTGGGGCGATAGCGGCGGCGGGCCTGGTTGCGGGTGGTGGTGCAGATGCAGATGCGGGTGCGGCGAGGGGTGGTGGTGGTGGTGGCGGTCCAGGTCCGGTGCTGTTGCTGTTGCTGTTGCTGGAGCTGGAGCTGGAGCTGGTGGTCCGGTGGTGCTCCTGTCGTGGAAACTTCTACAAGAATGAGTCAAAGCCAGTACAAAAGCGCCAGAGCTCCCCGGCAGTCGCAGCCGATGCTCAAGGCTACTTCGTCCGCCACAGCTGAAAGCCAGAGAAGAACGCGCTTGCGCCCGCGCCCCTCGTACGAGCACAGCAGCATTAGCAGTAGCGAAGGTCATCCTTCCTCTCCGCTTCCTTCCAAGTTCCCCCTCACCCCTTAGAATATATATCGACGAATTGGATCTGCGCAGGAGAGAGCAGCAAGCCAGCGAGCTCTACCGGTACTAAGACCGTCCACGGATCTCCTCCTTTCCTCTTCTTTTCCCCTTCTTTTTGCTGATTCAAGCCGCAACTCTCTCTCTCTCTTCTCTTACCAACCAAACGTAAAAGACAACCAACACTGGCAAAAGTTGTTCTCCGCTTCTCGCCGTCCAAAGACCTTAGCTCACCAAGGACATTCGAGACTTTGGATTGACTTTGGGCCCGCGTTCTTCACTTCACGACGGGATATTCCCTACCCTTCCGGAAACGGCGATTCGATATCAGCCGCACCGTACCGTACCGTACCGTACCTCTCTCTCTCTCTCTCTCTCTCTCTCTTTTCTCTCTCAAAGCTCACTTTTGAGAGAACCTCGGACCCGATTGGCAGCACCTCTGTTACGCCCGCTGCTCAGCTGCGCCTGTCGTGTCTCTCTTTACTGCGATTCTAGTGGCCGCTTCGGGACTTTGAACAATTGGTCATCGCACTTGTTTCCGAATAATATCGTCGTTGTCGTCGGTCAGCAGCTCTGCGAACCCGGGAGCTGGTAGTGCTAATAGGGGTGGTACACCAGAAGAAGCGGTTGGACAAAAGGCAGAGAGGAAAGAGGGAAAGTTCCAGCAAAAGTCGCCGAAATATGCTACTGCACGGGACCCAATCTCCCTCCCACGCCCTGGAGGCGGATCAGCACCAGCACCAGCACCAGCATCCGCAGGCGAGGCAGCTAAGGCGCAAACGAAAAGCTGAGTCCCAAGACAACGAACGTTTATCCAAAAGGCTCAGTCTTCTGAATTTAGGTAAGTCAACTGCCACAACACGAGCTCACGACAATGGAAACTTTCTTTCCGCTTTCATACTAACGCACCATGCAGAGAAGAATGGCCAGAAGCTCTACGTGCCTGTGGAGGAGCCGACTCCGTCTTCAAGCATTCCAATCCCCGCAGACTCGTCGTCAGCACCCACATCTCCTCCCGCCACCCGTCGCCGACGTCGTGATCGCAAACCGTCCGTCGATGAAGAAGTGATGCAGCTCGACGACTCCAAGCACAAGGTCTACATTTACAACATTGACGATGAGCTGTCCTCCTCCGAGAGCGAACCCGACGAGGGCAAGCTCGTCTTCCTTCCAGACATTGAGAAGCACCTCCGTCAGACGCGCATTCCTCCCTCCATTTTCGCCAACGACGAAGGCCAACTTGCTGGCATGCAGGTGGTCCTCTACAACGAGCCCGCGTCCTTGACGGTACCTCGTGAGCAGGACAGTGTCCGCAAGGCCATCGTCGAGTCGCGCGCCCGCATGCGCGAGAGGCAGCGTCTCGAGCGCGAAGGCAGAGGCGCCCCAGTGCAGATGCCTCCGCCCTTCGTCTCTCAGCAACCTGTAGACGCCATCATTCCGGACCCCCCAACCCCAACCGAGATGTCGGCACCTGTAGACTACGATCCCGACGCCATGGATATGGACTAAGGGGACCCTCCAAGGCAAGTAATGATTGTGTATTTTATGACGATACCCTACGCCGTCACGAATGGGCACGCGTTATTGCGAGACCCCCGGCATCTCTAGCCAGGTCAGCGAGGCGTTTTTCATTGGTATCATTTCGATTCGTGTTGGTAGAAGTAACTACTTTGTACAATTGACAATAGTTATTTGTAAAAGCATCCAGCCGCCATCTCTTTAGACATGCAGCCTCGATGTGTGAGGTCTTGCAGCTTCTTGTTGGAGAAGTCACTTCCTGGTGAATTCCCATCTTCAGCTGCGTACTCCCGTCTTGATGATTTCCAGCCTCATCTCGTCTTTGTTTCGTCTCTGGCCAATAATGCAAATTCATCCCACGCTTCGAAAAGATCGCCATTGCAACAACATCAAATCAACATGCCACCTCCCCTCCGCTCCCGCCTCAGGCTTCACCCTTTGGCCTCACTGCGCCCTATACGGGTACGGCTGACCGGTGTGGTTCGCCGCAACAGAGGGCTGCGGCGGCGTGACGCCGTACTCCTGGGACGGGTCGACCTTGCTGCCGCCGTCGGGGGGCGCGTACATTGGGGGCCGGGCCGAGTTGGGGTCGTAGGTCGGGGGCGGCATCCCCTGCATGCCGTAGTAGCCGCCGCCCTGTGCCTGCGGGTGGGTGTTGTAGTACTCGGGGCGGTAGGTGTTGTAGGTGGCGGCGGGCCAGGCGTAGCGGCTGTCGACGCGGGCGAGCTGGGCGCGGCTGAAGAGCCAGCGGTGGTAGCCCAGGGGCAGGAGGCCCTTTCTCAGGCGGCGCTTGCCGTGGGCGTAGCCTATGATGAGGAAGGCTGCGAAGAGGGTCGTCAGGCCGAGGAAGACGGACCACTTTACGATGACGCCCGTCTGTTTCGGTGGGTGTTAGATACGAGAGGCACAGATGGCAAGCAAGAGTTGTGGATGAGAACTTACCCGACTGTACCACCATGGAATCGCCCGTCCGTTCTGTATAACCCAGCCGGGAGGGAGGTCGTTCGAGTTGACCACCGTCTGGCGAGCGCTCAGGTATGCGGCGTCCATCTTGTGAAGTTTGTGATTTGCAGGAAGTCGGATTCGCCCCTTTTTACGATTTCCCCCCTTTTTCCCTTCCGGTCAAGTTCCCCTCTCTCGCAATCTTGGTGAATGTCGAAGCTTGACCCAAGCCTTTGATGAACGGTGATGGAGTATTGTTGATGGAAAGGCTGCAGATCAACTACGCCAAAAGAGGACACCCTGCTGCTGAAGATTGGCAGAAACGACCGGTGCAAGGATAGCGACAACCAGACAAGAGAGAAAGTGTGGTGTGAGTTGTGTAGGAGACTTGGCTCTTTTGCCAAGACTTTTGAAGTGCAACGGGTAGATGATATATTTGAACACAAGAACCAGAACAAAATAAGAGTCGGAAGGAAACTTGGAATCAAACAATACGGGAAGGGGAGGCCTGCTGCTCCAGCCCCCCCCCAGTCACTGATACACTGATACAAGAAATGACACCCCCCGGCTTGGATCGTCCGGTCCCCTCTCTCTGTCTGCCGTCTTTCCTGTTCTGTTCAGTCTGTTGCCATTTGCTCGGACATGGGGGCGTGGGTGTCGGTCGGCGGCCTGCTGGGCTGCTGCAGCATCGTTAACTCTGTTCTCCACGGCGCATGGCTGGTGTGCCAGGGGGGGAAGAGAGCGAGGTTTGGGAGGTTGGAAAGGGTGGAAACTGGGCCAATTGGCTGAGTTGCTGTCGCTTCCAACAGGTGCCCGTACCTCGAGGTAGTGGACACTGAGGTGAGGTACGGAGCAAGGCAAGCGACGGGTGTTGCTGTTCTCGGGGAGCGCAGCAGCTAGCTGAGTGGAGATGGGGATTGAGGTGCGGCTCGTGCAATTCTGCGGCAGCGCTGAAGCACCAGAGCCGTTTCATCCACCTCGGGTCCCGAACGGCGAACCACTTACGACACGTATGGATTTGTACCTTACCCAATGGTCTGTTGACGATTTGGGAGACCTCGAGGCTCAGAGGTCCCCTTCTGACAAAATCCGCTGTACGGGATATCTCTACTGCGAAGCCCCGGGAAAGGACAACAACAAAACCATAACACACATTGCGAACACAAGGCGAGACACTTCAAAGCGCCCCTCCCCCCCCCCCCCCCCGAATCCTCAGCCTCTGAGTCGAATCCGCTATCGATACCACCTCAAGTTGAGGTATTCAGGACAGACCCGAGGGCAATCAATGGCGTGGTATAAGCTCTTGCAATAAATGGCCTGGTATAAGCTCTTCACATAGGCTTCACATGGGGAAAAAGCGGCGAATTTGTATGCTTCAAACCAACTCACTCAGTCATTCACTGCACTCACCACCGTCCGAGACCCCCCCGTTCTCGCTCTCGCTCAGCTCACCGTGCTACCTTACCTCAGTATCACCTGGCCATATCAAACAAGCGACAGCGCTGCTGATGGCTTGAGAGTCAAGACTACTTGTCCCGTACTGCTGTGACTGCTTCTCCCGTATCCCACCGGCCGAACGTGACGAAGCTGAGTTCGTCGGAACCCGTCTCGCGCGTAAACGCCCCGCGGAGAGCACACGACTTCGTTCTCGGTTATAAGCATCATGCAATTGCTTTCGTTTACGAGTTCCATTTCTTTACTCTCACTCCAGTGCCCGCCATGTTCGTAAACCACCAAAAAAAAAAAAAAAAAAAAACTCAGATATCAATCCACCATACTCTCGCAGTCAACCTAGTGCCATTTGTGAGAACCCAAGGCGAGTAACGAAACGAATGGCGTACGTAAGGCAGTCAAAACTTACCATGTAAGCGACCACAAAGCAATATCTGACCGTTACTATCCAAACCTCGATAGAAACTCTACTGCGTCTGCTACTACAACAACAAACCCCCTTCCTCCAACAGAAACATCGGATCAATCGGCATGCGTCAGCCACAACTCTCGTCAGCCGATCATGGTTCAGTAAGGCGAGAACGAACTAGGTGGGTGTATGAGCTTGTTCAGTAATGGGTGGATGGGAGGAGGGCGGAGGGCGGATGCCGGCTCACTTACATACATCGTCATCACGCACATGGTAAGAGAAGTAAGACGGCAAGGCACACATTGACACAAACCCGACACGGGCCCTCAGTAAGGCTTAGCAGCAAAAAAAAGGGAACAAGCGTAAAGATGAAGCTTGATTTGTGAGGCACACAACACCCAATGCGATATATGAATTCAGTCGGGGGTATATCCTTGTAGAAACATCATCCCACGTCTCAACACTTCACCACCTTGCCTCCAGCATACTATGACAGTAGCAACGAAGCCCATCGTGGAGGAGGAGAAAGTAGCAAGCTCGTCCGGCAACCACCGCCGAAAAGAAAAGCACAGGCACTCTCTTATTTCTCTGTCCCTTATTATTAGGCATCTTTCGGGGTTCCCACCCAACGTTCAGACCGAATTTTCTCATATCGGGAAATACAGGGCTGGCTGTATGACAAAACAGTCTCGCAGCCTGCCCAACCATCCATCGCTCTTCTCCCCGACCGAGAGAGAGAGCTTGAATACGATTTTCACTCGGCCGGCGGTTCGGATCTCGAGCCGGGAGCCTCACTGACCACCTCCCTCCATCTCAGACAGAGAGACTCCATCAACAATCCTCAAATGGGGATGCAAAGTACCTAAGGTTGGTTCATACCAAGAATGGGAATAAGTGAAGAAAGCGAGCAGCATTTTCCTCTGTAGCCATCGTCTGCGGAAGAATTGAATTACGCCAGCCGACGCCTGTCGCTGTGTTTCCTACTCTTCGTCTCGCAGCCCGTGTTGATCCGAGAATGGCCATGTTGGTCAAAGAAAAGCCAAAGGCTCCCGAGCCTATTCTATAGACGTCACCTCGTCCGAGACCCCGTGTGTCCGTCGTCGTCATGTATCACGGATACGTCCGCCTCATCTCGTCCCGTCTCGTCGACGACGGCAGTGAAGAAGAAGCGCGAAAGCCGTGTGTCCGCTTCGCATCACCCGTCCCTCCACCAACCGGTATCCTCATCGTAGCCGATGATCTCAAAATCGATATTCATACTCCGGAGCATCGTCCCCATCGTGAACTCCTGTCCTCAAAGTCAGCAAAACCCTCATCCTCCCCGTCCCTGCTCCCCCAATATGCAAGAAACTCACCTCCTCCTCTTCTTCCTCTTCCTCACCCTCACCATCATCCCCCTCTCCTCCTTCACCACGATACCCTTCGTCACTCCCCTCCCACTCCTCACAACCACCCCTCCCAGCCCTCCCAGCACTTTCTTCCCCCTCCAACATCGCCATAAACCTAACCTCGTCCTCCCTCCTCGCCCTCCTCCAAGCCTTCAACCCTCCCATCCCCTCAACCCTCTCCTTAGACCCCTCAAACACCTCCTCCGCCGCAATCCGGCTCGCGGCCCTCCACCTGCCAATCAACTCGACAAGCTCCTCGTCCGTCTCCCCTTCTCTCACAGCGATGCCACCGCCGCGAATCCGCTCAGCCTGCCGCAGAACCTCCTCCCTCCCCTCCGCCTCCCTCTCACTCTTGCTCCCTCCACCGACGAACCCAAGCCCGGGACCCGTCTTCCCAGCACCACCAGCACCGTAAGAACCTGTCGCCGCCGTCGTCCGCAACGGCGAAGGTGAGGCACCCGTCAGCTGCATCCCACGCGCGCGCGGAACGCTAAAGGGCCGGCGTGTAGGCGTAGGCGTAACCGTAGATGTAGACGTGAACGTGCCGCTCACCCCCCCTTTCCCAGGCGTCGCAAACTTCTCCGTAGCGTGCCGTGGTGTCATCGTCGTTGCGGCCCCCCTCGCAGATGGCGATGACGCTGCTGCCGGGTCCGTGGTCGCCGGTGCCGCCGAATCACAATCGTCATCCTCTTCAGCCGCAGGATCCTCCTCCGCCGCCGCCGCCGCAGCAGCAGCGTCCGCGGTGCTGACCTCCCGGGTCCGCTCCGGGCCTGGATCTTGGTCTCGGCCTCGGTCCCGCTGCACCAGGGGCGACCTGAACGGTTTCCGAAGCGTCTCGTTTGCCGCCTCGACTCGTCGGCGCTTCGCCGCCGGGGTAAACATTTGCACCTCTTCTTTGATTCGTACGCTCTTTTTTTCTGTTCCTTCCTTTTCAAAGTGACGATCGATGAGTTTACAAACTGCGCGTGTCGCCTGTGCTCTGCGAAAGTGCGTGTAAGAAGGCGGGCCGCGTTTGACGGGGCCGCTGTCGCTTTTTGAAAAGTCAAAGTCAAGTCAAGGTGAGGTAAGGTGTTATTGGAGGCTTTTTGCGGTCGACCGCGACTGCCTGTGCGGACCTGCAAGAAAACGCACCCACGCGCCACTTTTCCGACTTTCGGGATTCAGGGTAAATCTAATGTCATGTTCGCCATGGAAAGATTATGTCAACATGACATGTAAAAAGGGCACACCCAGCTCGCGCTTCTACGGGCCGCGCCGCGAGACGGTATCGAAGTCACTAGTGCCAAGATCTTGGCTAATCTCTACACACACATCACGGTCTGTATGAACATGCAAAATTGTACATCAACAGTTCATTCCAACTATTCAGCCATTGTCCTTCAGTAATCTACAGAAATCACACCAAACGCCCCGAGATCATCCATCTTCTGCTGCAGGCCAGTTTTCCATGCTTCCAGTCATCTCACATGTCCGTGTGCACATCATTCCCTCCAAAGCCGTCTCGGACACGAAGAGTAGTAATACTTATCAGTCCGGATGAAGAACGAAAAATAGAAAGAAAAAAAATCAGAAACCCTGTCCGTGGCCAATGTTGCGCCTAGCAATGCAGCATAATCCTCCGCGTACACAGAGATATAGAAGAGAAGGTAAACTAAACATCTTACGTGACGCTAATGCCGTAAAGTGAAAAGAAAGAGGTATCATAGAACCAAATGCACTCCATACATGGTCTGAAGGAGGCCAGAATGCAGATGAATGGTACAGATAAGGCATCGAAAAAAGCGTCGAATGAAGAAGAGAAACTTGAAATCAAGAATCTACCCGAATCCTCTTGGGTTCGTTTCCGGCCTCAGGACCGTCATGCGGACCATTAGCGCTGATCTCAGGACTCTTGCGCTTCGTAGCCGGATTGTCATCTCGCAAGAAGCTAGGACCGGAACCAACGACTGGAGTCGCAAAGTTCAATGGACTGGGTAGTGTGTTGCTATCGCTGCCGCCACGAGCATACCATTCCGGATAAAAGCTGCTCGGACTGGGCAGAAATTCGTTGTTTAAGAATCGGGACGGAAGGGCGGAAACCGGAGTGTCAATGTTCATATTGCTATTTTGTTGCGGGGGTGGGCGAGCAAACGGGTTTGGCGGGCCCGTGGCGCCAGCTGAGAGAAGCGTTTGGGCTGACGGGGATGGCGGCGGCAGAACCATGCCGGAAGAGTGCGAGTCGGATGCATGGCGCCGAGTCGTCTGGGATGTGGTATCTGTCGAGTTGCGAGGAGAGTTTGACTCGGCAGTTGCGCTACCGCCATCCGAAGGTTCGTCGGGAATCTCCACCCTCAAACGGGGACGCGCACCACCACCAAGCTTCATGCTATTGGTGCGAGATGGCGGAGTAAACGTTGTCTCTGGGATTGACGATACGGAGATGTTGCGGCTTTTGTTCAGAGATTGAGTGCTGGCGCGCGGAGGCATGGGCGGAGAAGTAGTGGAACCATTGGTCCGGGATACTGCGCCAACATCAACTGACTGAGAGCGGTTACCTTCAACCTTGATGTTGCTCTGGTCAGGGAACGGGGGCCGATTAGGCTCTGCCTTTATGCTCTGCTCAGAGGCGAATGAAGCCAAGTGCTGAGACAGGATGGAGCGGTTCTCGTCAATGGGAGTGAAGATGCTGTGCTGCTTACGCTGCGGAAGCTTCTTGATCGCGCTATCCGTGTTGAGCAGGGGCGGCTGGGGTCTTTGGGGCAGCTCAGATCGTGGCTCTGACGGCGCTGGCATCTCTTCAGACTGCGGCGGCGAAGGCTGATGCTGTTGTGGTTGCTGTTGTTGTTGAGACTGAGGTGGCTGCGGCTGTTGCTGTTGCTGGGGTTGAGGCGACGGATGCGGTTGCTGCTGTTGCTGCTGTTGAGGCTCAAGTTGCTGTGGCTGTGGCGGCGGGGGTGAGATCTGAGGTGGTTGCGGCGGCAATTGCTGAGTAGGAGGCTGTGGCGGAGACGGCGAGATCCGAGAAACTTGAGGCCCAGGCCCTTGCGGACCCTGCTGTTGCGGGTAGTTTGGCGGCATGGAACGGCGCTGGTCCTCCATATGCTGTTGCATGTGCGGGGGATGATGATTGGGCGCGTATGAGGAGTATTGAGGGCCATGTTGCTGGTACTGCTGCGGGAGTCCGTGAGGCATGTTTGGTGGCATATTGGGCTGGTTCTGGGGGTTGTAGATGGCGGGGTTGGGCATGTAGGCAAATCCGTTGACGGGAGGCTGCTGAGATCCGGGAGGGCCGACGGGTTGAGGGCCCATGTTTGGTCCCATCCGGCGGATGTCTTGTCGAGAACCAGGCCGTGATCCCATACCCGGCTGCGGGGTGTGGCCGCGTTGGACGGGAAGGCCATGATGTTGCGGGAAAGGCACGCCATTAGGAATTGGAGGTGAAGCTGAGGGAGTGTGGTGTCGCATATGAGGGAATGGCGCTTGTCCTTGGAACTGAGGCGGAATCATGTGAGACTCCTGCGGCGGGGTACCTTCAGGATCCTCATCTTCGTCCTCGTCGTTGCCTCCGTTGAAGTCTGAAGGGCCCTTGTGTTCATTCGGGCCGCCATGCTATCTCAGGGTCAGCGTTATGCATTCGCGACCCAGAAAGACTGGAGGAACTCACGTATGTGTATCTAGTGATCATCTCCCGCATATCCGTGGAAGAATACTCATACAACTTCTTGTTGCTGCCGAATATAAAGACAGCGACGTCGACGGAGCACAGCACGGAAAGCTCATGCGCCTTCTTGAACAAACCGCCTTTTCTCTTGAGAAAGGTACTATATGCGACGCGACTGTTAGCCAAAGGTTTCTGGGTATGGCGAGGGATAGTCAAGGCGCAGGCTTACACAGAGCGGTTTCTGTCATCCTTGATGGCCTTGATCTCAATCTTTCTGCGTCCCATCTTGAATTAGATGCTCTGGAAGGGGCTGCTGACGGGTATGAGGCAGCGAAACGCGTTGTACGGGGGCGAAGACGTTGTCGAGGCGAGCGACTTCGAGGCCGATCAGCGATATCGCGGCGGCGGCGGCGGCGGCGGCGGTGGCGTCGTCGGCGAGGTCTCAGCCGTTGCAGTCGCGATGTAGGGTCGACTGGTTGTGGGTGAGGATGAGGGTGAGGGTCTCGAGGAAGCGAGAGACTGGTTGGAGCTCGGAGGAGGAGGAGGAGGAGGAGGGACGCGAGCTGGATATATCTGATCGCAGCGACTAGCTTGGCTGGTCGGGAAAGTGAGGTGGAAACAAGAGCTAGGCCGGGGAGGGCTGATCGCTTTTATCTAAATGGGCTGGGTCGTGGGCAGTGGTTCCGAACTGGCGATGCGTCAGTCAGTGGTTGCATGGGACAAGGCAGCGCATCCCGGGAGCAACGGTATATGACAGGCGGTGGGAGCAAAAGGCTGTCAGAGCAGGGGAGAGAGTTGACAAGACGACGCATCAAGAACGTACATTGATCCCATTACAAGTGCAGATGCGACAGGTTCTGGGATGGACAGGCGATGTGAGGTGCAGGTCGATGGGGCTGAATCTGGCGTGGATGATTCTAATAATAGACGCGATCGTGTTCACTTTTTGGGTGCGGGAAGGCAGGACAGTTGAAGGAGGGAAGGGGGAAAAAAAGAATGGGAATGGATGGTGGAGGGGGAAGCAACAGTATTAGGTGCAGCCAGCCAGCCCGGTACAGTACCTCAGGTGTAAGGTAAGGTGGTAATGGTAGCAGCAGGAAGAGTAGGTAATGGGGGCAAGGCAAGGCAAGCCCACATCAGCGACCTAAGAGTCGGGTGTGTAGCAGACGGAGTAGGTACCGAAGATGAGTGAGTGAGAACCTCCGGCCAGTGAGGTTGCGGCAAAGAGATAGAATAGGTGGAAATCGGGGAGCGGGAACAGCAGAGAGCAGTGCGGCGGGCAGCGCAAGCATCAATCAGCAGGTGCAGCAGCGTCAGTACCTAGCAGCAAGCCAGCAGTTTGGAGACGGCGGGAAGGGAAGGAAAAGAGCGACGACCGGGGGGTAAGTGACAGGGAATGGGGGTCGATGAATGAACGAATCCTAGGCCGAGAACGGGACTGGGGGGGTTTTCGGGGAGCGAATGAACTGGGTGACGGAAGAAATAAAAAAGGGACTGGAACGGGAGAGAAAAAAAAAAAGAGTGGAAAAGGAGGAAAACGGGGCGGGGGTCCGGTGTACCTACTCCAATGAACCCCTGCTCCTCTCACTTCAGGTTGGTCTCTGATCATTCGCTATTTGACTAGGTATTCACTGTTCAGTGGCCAGTCTCGTCTCACTATGTAGGTACTTGTGGTAAATCTGAGTGAGGAAAGGTCGCTGATTACTCTCGTCTGCCGCGTCCAGAAGCAGAAGGCCTCATCTTCTTCCATGTCTACTCCGTACGAAGTACCTAAGTAGGTATCTTATTGTGCTATCGTGTAAAGTATCCAATGTCTCCAGGCCCTGCCAATTCGCAGTTGGATGTGAGTGGACCAGTCTAGTCGGCACCCGTCATCTCACTTGGGCTCACTCACTCCTGACATTATGCCTAGATGTTAGATGCTAGATGCTAATGCTAGGCCGGTCCTGCTCTCACCTTACTTGCGCCGTAGCACTTCACCTTGGGCCTCACTACCACAGACAAGGCAAGGTCGCGAGGACTCTTGGTGCGTGCGTTCTTATGACGGGGGGTCCTGGTGGCCGTTGCGGACGCTCGTGAAACAACATTGTGAAGAGGCAGGGAATGAGGTCAAGAGCTGAGACTGGCCACGAACACTGTGTGGCGCCTGCTTGTTCTGGTTCACGGGGACAGTGTTGAAATGCAATCTCCACCACCACCCTGCGCACTGTCTCAGGGTCTGGTGGGTCCCACTTGTACCCACCCCACCCAGCTAAGGTACCGGCCCCGACTTCGACGGCGCTGCCGCTAGTGAGACACTGCAGACAGGATACATGTGGCAGGTGTCGTCGAGACATTTGACGTCTAGCCGACATGAGGCGCGTGCGGTTTGCGGCTTTACTGCGTACAACTTGCGGAAACTGCGAGGATGATTCCGGCGACACTGCTCCTTCCTGACCTGGCTGCGTACCTTACCAAACCTTGCCTTGCCTTGCAATTCACCTCTTTTCTCTCTCATTGCGTCAAGGAAACTAATACCGCGAGCAGACCACAGACTACCGTCCGAATACACTAAGACCCAGAAAGTCTGAAGATCGAGACCCTCAAGACCATCTCTCTACACTAGCCGAGAGCATTGACGTTCCGCAAGCCTCGACCTGGTCAACTTCAAGTGGACTCGACATGCGCCGGAACTCAGAACCGGGCTCCTCCTCCCTGGACCTTGCTAATATCCCACAGGTTACAAGTTGCAACCCGTCCACCCATACACGGTACACCGTACCTAGATACCTTACTGTACAATCATCACTCACCAAGCATCGCCGTCCATCCCTCGCTCGCCCAGCCGGTACCACCCACACTCGCGCACAAGTCCCCGTCCGCCCGATCACCTAACTGCTTACTCTGCACATCCTAAGCAGAAGCATAACGCCGTAAGGCCATGAGGTAGGGATGTAGGCCGTCATCAGCTACACCAAAACCCAAGCAAACAACGTGCCCGGGCCGCATATTGAGCCTCTCCTTTCCACCACAACATCCGACCGCGCCGCCATCGCCGCCGGCGCAGGAACGCAGGAACCATCACTTGCATTCAGGGCCAGGAACAACCGGTGGGACGCGGCGGACACGCACAGAACAGAAGGAAACTCTCAGTCTGCTACTGCTACACAGGCACTGGCTCTGTGAATCGTGATGCTCAGCACAGACCGCGGCCCATCTTCAATGGACCATACTAAGACTCCCAGGGACCACAAGCACGGGAATCTGTCATCCATTCTCAAGTCTCCATTGTGTCGAAACCGACTCAGCCCTCCCGATATCATGTCCGGCATTCAGTACCCTACTTCAGGTTGGACAATTGAGTTCGAGGTCCAGCCTTGGCGTCAACGGCTCCTGCATTTCCACGCTCCTGTCGTCTATCTGCCCCTTTTCTTGTGTACATCTCACCCTTTGTCAGAGTCTGAGTCCCCCTCTTCCTCCCCTGGCCCACGACAGAGCGAGGCCATCGCCAGACCAAACGGACACTTTTCAAGGTCCCAATCACCACCCCAACCATGCAAGGTACCTAGCCGTCTAACCCCTTCCCTGGGGTCACGGGTGGACCATGACCATGCTCCCGCATCTCAAGCGTGCACAAGAGGTGGACTGGGAGGGGGAACTAATACATCAGAACCATCCCCTCGGCGGACTATTCTACCGACAGGACCAGGCTTCAAAGAGACCCTACGTATCATCCCAGCAATGCGGCATTCCCGCCGAAGGTGCCTGTCTGCACGTACAGCTGCCAAACCGGTTACTGTCAGGGCCATTTTGACGACGTCCGTCCGCTCCCACGGCTCTCAGCTGTAGATCTCGCTTCACATGCATCTAGGCCCCCCTCCCTCGCCTACATACATCCCGCGCCTGTTTGATGAACCCAGTCGCCCATCATCTCGAATTAGATCAGGTCCCCACCCTCAACGATACCCCGCGTCCATGATGACAATCTTCCCACCGGTTGCCCTGGCGTGCCTGGGTCATGTCAGTGCCCTTTTCCCCCCAGAACGCCCAGAGATAGTTGGACATTCGAGAAACACCAATTCCTCCACTTCTGCTGGGCATCTCCAGCTTGAATCATTGTCTTTGGCTGACAAGCTTCGCGGCGACGGGGGCCTTTGCTTTGGAATCACTGATAACAGTCTAGAATAGCCCTTTGCCAAGCTCTGTTTCTCCAGGAAACAACATCATTACTGGAATCTACGGTACGCAGTCTCCTCGTCCAGACAAGTCTGCTACCGATATTGTATGACTGCGAGCGAAGAAGACGACCCAAGAAAGAGGCCAAGTAACCACTCGGAAACCCCCCCTTCCTTCTCGATCTCCTCATACGCGCCTACAATGCGGCCTTTTCGCCAAAGAATGTGATCGAGATATCCCGAATTAGCAACTTCTTGTTGCGTACGCCGTACGGCGACATCAACAGGTCCGGTAAACCCATGTCAAATATCCCGTCTCGTCACAAGAGGGTTCGTCTTTCTACAGAGCAGCAGTCATCTAATTCGTCCGGGGAAAGATTCAAACTAAAGCAAGGTCGAGCCGATAACCGCTGTCGTCGCAAGAATTCACAATTATGTCTCCGTCCCATCATCAACCGGCAACACGCCATCCCACCTTTTTTCATTTCTAAATCAAAATTTAACCATATCATTAAGTTAAGCGCCGGCCCATTCCCAACGAGCATGACGCTAGTCCAACATTTCGGAGCCGGGTTTGGGTATGGGGGTTGGGCAGAACGAACGAAAATGCTTGACTTCACATCTTTCTCCTCCGGCACGGCGTACCCACCCCGGTCAGGTTATCAAAAAACTTGCCGTGTCTGAAGCGCAAAAGAGCCTCTTGTATCCCCATCCATCCACACACGCATCACTTTCCCAGGTTTCCCTCTTTCTGGGTTGTGACGGTGTGAGCTCGACATGCATGTTTCTTCGAGGCTAGCAAAGAGACCGAAGGTGTTCCTGGGTGCAAATCCCAAGCCGATTGGCCAAACGCACCCTACGATCCAAGAAGCCCTATGCAGGTTGGTGGTGCAGACGTGCTTCTCCCCCTCTCCATGCCCCCCTGCGAGGTTGTCCAACCCATGCCCTGCGGTTCTAAAAATAGGTTTATTTTTAGCACAACACAACTTGGCGTGCATATGCTCACCTCTTGCTCCGCAGCCACGCGACCTGGCGACCGTTTCTCTTCCCCCCAAAAAGCCAAACCGAAAGGCCTTTTGAACCACACACGCACGCACCACTGCATCTCGGGAGCCAATTATCCCCCCTTGCCTTTTGTCGATTGATTACACGTCTTTTCCGACTTACACAGTACATCGACGTAGTCCGTAGGCTGTAGGCTGTCGGTGGGTAAAACACATCTGCTCCACCTCTGATATGTCTAGTCAATGTTTCCTGGCGCCGCAAAACCAGGCTGGGGGGTTTTGGAGAAACCATGCTCTCACACACCTGGCTTGGCAGAAGACTTGATATTCTCTCTGAGGAGCAGGCCCTTGTATAACCCCAACCACCAAACCTACCATCATCATCATCAGAAGCAGCAAAAGCAGCAGCAATCACCAACCACATGTTCATTGCAACCCGCGCATCCCACCGCGTCCCATCCCATCCCATCCAATCCACGCTTTTTGTTTTCTTCTCATCTGACTTTGACTTCCCTCCCCCCCCCCCAACCCCCTTCCCCTTTCTCCCTAATCAACCACAAACTGGTTCAGAGTTCCCTAAACCTTGCACGGATGGGTTTCCACACCCAGACTACGTCAAAAGAGGTCCCGGCCAAAGCAACCTCGATCTGACAAGCGGGACACCAAACCCCACCTCCAAACGGTCCAAATGGAAACAATCCCTAGGCCACCTCTCTTCCCTTTCCAAACAAAAAAGTCTTGATCGTTTCGGCGCGTCTAGAATGCCCTTGTTGGGGACGTGTCACTCATTGTTCCCCTCATCCAATCCCTCTTTGACGTCCTCCCCCCCCGCCCCTCCCCCCCTCCCCCCCCCTCCTCTCTCCAAAAAAAAAAGCTTTTTTGTTTTCGGGGGTAGGTAAGCTTCTTTGGTGGGGTAGTTGTACTCGCTGGTTCCTCCCACCAGCCGCCCTTTACCCCTCCCCCCCCCCCCCCCCCCCATCTCACCATCTCTCGAAGCTCGTCCTTGTTTCTTTCCCTAAATTAGCCCGGCCATCGTCCGTCGTTATTTACCCGATTCGCCAATCTGGGAAAGAAGATGATGGCGCCGCGAGAGTTCACGTTGATACATACACAAATCCCGGGTTCTTTCTCTCCCCCCCCCTCCTTCCTCGGACCTCTCCCCCACCCATGTTTGTGTCTAGGTATCTACACTACCCTTACCTGTCTCTGATCTTCCCGTCTCTCCAATCCATGTTCATCTTCTACCGCATCTAGTTCTCCCGGCAACCTGCACTACCTCCTCTTCACCTCCATGTAATCATCGGCCCATGCTAGCCTCTTCCAAGAGCCTCCCCTTACTGTCCTTCCCCATTCACCCAACCGCCCACACTAGCTAGCTAGCTAGCTACCCCGAGAATGGCATGCAATATCTAACCGGGGGGGGGGGGGGGGGATCCTCCAACCTCGGAAACCAAGGTAAGCTGGACCAACGCGTCCATCACTGCAGAGTAACGACACACACATCACCACAACGGAGAAGAAGCAGTAGTAGTTAGTTAGTCACTTTGTTGAAATGAATTTCCCACGCGTGTGATGAGATGGCTACTACCCACGCTTTACGCGGCTGTGGCTAAACTTAACAACACCAGACGCCGTGCCGATGCATCATTACATGCTTTGCTTAACCGCTTTGCCAACCCCCCCCCCCCCCTCCTTCCCACCATTCGGCATCGTTTTTTTCTCCCCTTGCTCGTCGTGACGTGAGAGCAGTCCATTAGTTCTGCCCCGTCCAGTTTTGACAATGTTGATCAAGCCTTTCCAAATTCCCCAAGCTCCAAGGGCTCGCCCCTCAGATTGTTTTCTTTTTTGTCATCGTACACACACCTTTTCCCCCCTTGATTGTCGAATTGCATGATGGGTTCCAATTTTGGATTGTTCGGTCCGACCTCTTGTATGAGATTTCTCTGGTCCAAACGCTCGCAACTACCCCAACCTTTCTTCAACATGAACTTTCCCAGTCTGTTCACTGTGCCTGAACCCCTTGACCCCTTGCGTGATATCGCTTGGCATAGCCCTATTGTTAGCAACCGGGTGGTTGCGGGTGGGGTTCTTCCCCCGTTCTGGAACGTTCGTCGGTAGTTAAGCGACCAGCTGCAGCCTTTGCTATTGATTATTTGGTAAGCGCCGGAAACAGCTACCGGCCGTCCGGTTGTTCGGAGTCTGTCGTCTCAACCGTATTTTAGTGTCCTGCGCTGCAACGTCTGGTCCGTTGGAGCCTCCGACAGCTGCCAGTTTCCGCCGTCCGAACTCAACGTCGTCTCGAGTCGTTCATTGCCCGGGAGAACCGGCTCCAGCAGCTGGGGCATTGTAGGTACCGAAACCGCCATGTTCTGCGATGCCGTTGTCGGTCTTCATCGTGCCGTTAAGCATAGGACAAAGCCTTTGCAAGGGTTAGTATGCGTGCATATGGAACAGAAGTCATGGGGGAAGTGGAGAGAAAGAGAAAGCATGTTGGGTAGGTAATGAGAGAAGACTGTGGAAAGCAAGCAACAGGTAGTGATGATGGCCAAGGGGGCATATGCTTATATGACCCTAGTGCTCATACTGCTGTTGTGCCAGTAGGGCTTGGATGTGTACTTGTTGTACTTGAACTTCTTTGCCTTTGGCTTTGGGGGCTGTTTTGGCTGTCCCTTGGACGATGCCCGCCTATTGGCCTTTTCTTTTGAGCGGTCGCGTATCCTGTGCTTTTGAATCCCGTCGCTTTTTTGCTTTGGCGGGGCTGGTGTTCGCTGGCGTGCCCTCAACAGGAGCTCCCGCTTGAGAACCCAGCGATTGTTTCCCCCACGTCTGAACATGCTCCGGAGATCTGAACTGGGACGGGGAGGTAGAGGAAAAGCAAAGGGAGCAATACTTCTTGTTTGTCTTGATGTGTCCGACTTGTCCACAATTGGCACACTTTCGGGTTGTACCGGTGGCAGCGCGGTCTGCTTCGGGGGACCCTGCGTCGAGTCCACTCTTGGAACGGTGGAGTCCTTTTTGTTGCTCTCGTCCGATGCGTCGCTGCTTGTTTCGGTTGAGCCGTTCAAGCTCCTTATCAATCCTGCTAGGTGGTCAATCAAGTGTTCAGCATCTACGGAAGGATAATGCCTACTCAACCAGACGACGGCGGTCGTCATCAGCGACACCAGTCGGTCGTCCTTCGTAGATACTAAACACGAGATTACGTGAGCGGGGAGCGCATGAAGGTTGAATAATAGACCTGAAATAGGATCGGGAGGGGGGTAACGCGGTGGGAGTTCGTACTTGAAATCCTCCAACTCCAACTCCTTCTTTCTCTTGATATAACGGTCTATAATCACAGGGTCTTCGAGAATGATGACCTTTTGCTCGACAGCACCTTGATCATTGAGAACTTCTCGGGTAATCTTGAGTTTCTTTCGCTGATTCCGGCTAGTCGATGTCGTCAGGCCGGTAATTTGACTCATCCCTTCGTCGGCATGGGCAGGAGTCTGGGCTCGCTGGGGGTTGAACCGGTCATCTTCGTCTGGTGGCAGAGGCACCACGAGGTCATCGTCCTTTTGTGTGCTATCCTCCAGACTGTCTTTTTGCTTGTCCCAAATTTCACGAATGCCTTTTCTGTACATGGCTTCTTGCTCCTTGACGTTGTAAGCGTGGCCGTTGTTCGCCTTCCGTTGTGCGTCAGGGTGTGCTGCCATGGCGTCAGCTGCAGTGGTATGGGATCCACCCTTCTGGACAGTCTCGATGTAGCCGCCCTTCATGGAAGTTCTGATAAAACTGAATCCAAGGCCATGGCCAGTCGGGTCTCCTTGTCCGTGAAGCTTGAGCATAGCCTTGCCAGCACATGCGTCGATGAAAGCCTTGCTGGTTTTCCACGGCGCCATCTTGTCTGCTAGTTTTTCTTCGTTCTTCTCGGCAGCCTTCTTACTACCCTTGGCAGTGCCTGCACCCGTGCGATCGTCGTCCTCATCCTCGGCAACCTCTTCGCCTTCGTCCTCCAGGTTGACGTTGTTAGGGTCGAAACCAGCGTCTTCCAGCATCTGCATACCCAACTGCATACCATCAATCAGGCAGACGTCTTCAGGCTTGATCATCGCTCGTATTGAGTTCTCATCCATGAGAGTCTCGCCGTTCCTAAGGCCCCAGAGTCCTTTCTCAACCTTGGCGTAGGATAGGAACTCCTTGAGCTTTTGCCGGTTTTGAGCGTCCGTAGACTCGGCAATATGTTTCGTCACCTCTGATAGGTTTACCAAATGGTGCTCGTTCCTCCTCATCATGCGGTACGAAATCATCTTGATTCTGTTCTTCGAAGCATTCGTGACTTTTCGAGAATGAGGACCGGGGACCTCAACACTAGGAAAAGTCTGGCCAACCACGTAAAGATGATCAATCTTGTGTAGGTACCAGTTGGCTCCGTCGACGCCCGTTGAGCTGCGAACACAGAGGAAGTCTGTAGACCGCGGCTTATGCTTGAAGATGGGCGCTCGGTACATTTGGTTGTGCAAAGTAGGCATGGTTTGTCCCACTTCGACCTCGCCAAAGATGGCGAAAGGGGATCTGTCTTCGGGCAAGAGGACGTGAGACTCACCAATCTCCATCTTTGGTGGCGTCTCTTCGTCATCGACCTTCTTTTTGCGGTAGTAGTTAATGACACGGTTTCCCATGCCAAAGTTGGAAAGAACGGGTGGCGTTCTCTCACAGTACTCAAAGAGTACAGCCGTCGAGTTGTCCGTTATGCCCAAGTCCTTGGTGGTTTTGAAGACCTCATGAGCCTTTCCCTTCATAGTCTTGCGCTTATGGAAGCCCAATTTGCTGAACCTGATCGTCTGACGCTCATGCTTGCCAAACTTGAAATGAGGCCGGTGGAATCCATCTCGTCGAATGTCCAGCTTGACCTTGTAGAACGGCCATGCCAGTTTAAGCGCGGGCATACTGTGCTCGACGGCAAGATTCCCCAGAGTTGCTCTGACCTTGTGCTGATGGTTCTCCTTGAGCGCCTCGTACGCATCGTCGTTGGACATGTTGAAACGAGAAGATAAATCAGGTCTCAGGTGACCGTTCGCCATGCGCGTCATCTTCTGCTCCACACGTTGACGCTTGGGGCCACGCTGCGATTCGGCTTCTTCTAGGAGAAGATATGGGTCATTCAAATCGAGAATGACACGTTTGGAGGCGCGCTTGGTCACATCCTCAAAGGAGTCGAATGATGGTGCGGTGAATCGAGGAATTTCTGGCAAGCCCTTTGGCGGTGGCGGGCGCGTCTTCTTCTTTGGTGGCGGCTTTGGCTCTTCATCTTCCATGAACTCAGCCTCCCAGTCGAAATCAAAAGCGTCATCATGGGCACGCTTGACGGAAGCCGCGGCGGCTGCCTCAGCTGCAGCCTCTTTTGCTTGTTGATCGCGGAAGTCTTGCTCAGCCTGCTCAATACGGATGGACCAGTCATCGCACACCATCTCAATGTCTTGGAGCGTAAAACCCGCCACTGCTTCCGAATCGGATTCTTGCTCGAGATTAAATTCTTCAGCTTCAGCTTCGTCTGAAGACTCTTGCGGAGCGCAAGACATGAGTCCTCTAGACTCGTCGTCGATGCGTCTCTGCTTACGAGTCACAGTCGCGGGTCCGGGGATGCGGAAAAGCTTCTCTTGGTCGGCGGCAAGATCCAGGGTGAGCTTGGAGAAGATAAGGGTCTTTGGCTTCTTGGTGGGCTTCTTCTCGATCCACCGGGCCTTCTTGGGAGGCAAGAGTTCGTTCCATTTCAGAATAACACCCTTCTCCCAGGTCGGCCAGGCCTGCTTGACCAAATCTTCAGCAGTCTCAGCTGGAGCAGGAATCTCGGGATCTTGGTTGGCAGCTTCGTAGCCAGGTTCAGGATCGAAGTTAATGTCGCGGTATTGTGATGGATCGGCGTCGTCGGGATCGTGAACGTGAGGGGCTGGTGACGGCGGACCAGGGACTTCGATCGGAGAAGACGGTCCATCGCCAAACAAGTCGTCGGTGTCGTTGCTTGTACCTCCGTCATCTGTCAGACCTGGAACGGACATGGAAGTGGCAACGTTGCCTTCGCCTTCCTCCTCGTCCGGAAGATCGTCGTCGCTAATATCCTCGAAGTCTTGGGCATCGTCGGCCTTTCCAGACTGGTCGAAAGGGGTATCATCAATAGTGATGCCGAGCTCTCCGCCATTCTGGAGTGTCGCGAGAGTCCGCTCGATTTGCTCTTCGTCCTGAGCATCCTGCGCCTTCTGCGCTTCCTCACTGCGAGGAGGGGATTTGGGAGTGTCGGCGCCCATGTTGTCGATGCTTTGCACAGATATCCACCCTCTGACACCTCCGATATTGTGCGCCGACCTGTGTCTGTTCTATACCATGCCTCGCGTGGTGTCTTCCGATGCGTCGGGGTCAGCGTTCGTTCGTTCGGAGCTCGTGAAGTCGATGGGGCGACGCGTCGGTCGGCTCTGGGGAAGCAGGAGGGAAAGTTCACGTAGAGCCGCAGAAATTTGGGTGACTCAGGTGCGATTTCTGCAGGGGTGCCTGAGGCGTCAGTTGTCAGCCAATTACTTTGCTTCGAAGAAGGCAGCAATGGCCAGTGGCCCGTGCCTGCCCGTTCTACCCCAGGTGGTCATCGGCAATGGGGTTTTTGTTTCTGTCATGGCATACCTAAAATCGACGGTGGAGGATGGTGGTTTTGCTTTCCCAACGCGAAGTTGAACCAAAGAAAATATCGATATATCGGTAAAGTGAAGTCAAAAAAGTCTGCTTGTGGGTGACAATATGGCCAAGCGTGCTTTCTGTGTTCGTAATGGCATTTGATGATGGTGGATGTGGAGATAAGTTGTGTGAGATGGTAAGAAGCTGGTCACCGCGGTAAGTCGACTTTGTAGAAGTTGGAAGCGGAAAGGAAAAGGCTTGCACAAGTAGGTACTGAGGTGCCTAGCTGAGAGAGACAGACAGCCCGAGGTCGTTGATGGACGGGAAGGTCCTAGGTAAGGTACCTACTTAGACAGGAGAGGAAGAGTGGGTCGTGTTCACTTACACGGGACGTCTCTTGAGGTCTACCTTCCTCAAGGTAGGTCCAGATTTCTGAAAACTTTATGCCTAGCCATGCTGACATGCCTACTTCATCTTCGAGTTGTAGTAATCTCCTATGCCTGAGATACTGATCAAGGCATCGTAACTTGTCCTTGTTCAGAGTATCCAGATCCATGGCAGACAAGGAAACTTTTGACAAGCTGCCACCCTTCTGTCCTTTCAAGACATCCATCTCCACATCAATCGCTTTTCTGAATCGCATTTCCCCAGACTCGTTCTTTCACTAATGCGGCATAGCGTCAAGCCAAATATGCTTCACCAATGAACAGGACAAAAAGCCACGTTTACTCTACCTACTTGTCCATTGTCGACTCCAACCTTGATTGCGAGTGGCTGGCTGAGGATCGACCCGCTCCGATCATCTCACGCAATGCGAGACAAGATCTGCTATAACATTCGCAACTCCGCAATCTACACGCGAAGAACCGTAAGCTGGTCGACTCCATTCCGACATTCGAATACATGTATTTCCAAATCGCTGCAGAGTAGAAATGCTATGCGAAGATACGCAGCAGTGAACGTTCGTTTGATACGTTTTTGTATTTTTCACAATCTATGTATCTCCGATTAAGGAATAGATTGCATACGCGTACAGATAGCATCCTTCCAAGACGGTCTTAATGCGAGGTAGTCTTTTGACGCCCACCGTCTGCCTCTTCCCTCTGATAGTCAGAAAAAAGCCTTTTGTGCAAACTCCATACGCCCTTTTCTTAGTAACGAGTAACAATGACCCTCCCGCCATACTCCTGCTACCCCTATCCTAACTTTGATCCCCAACGGGCCCTTGAATGACGGCAATCACTTGCAACGCTTCTCCACGATGCTGACACCGTTCTCCTCGTACTCCTTGCGCGAGATCCACATCTGGTGGAAGGTACCCAAGCTAGCCAGGATGCTGCCGCCGATCCAGGCGCCGAAGCGACGCTCGCTGGAGAGACCGGCAGCATGGATCTTGATCTTGAGGCCGGGGTACATGGCCGTAAGCTCATTGTTCAGGCGGTCGTTGAAGCCGTTGAGCAAGCTGGTGCTGCCAGTGACAACAATGTTGCCGAGGAGGTTGGGACGCAGGTCGACGTCGACAGCGTTCAGGGCGGCGCGGATGAGCTCGGGGATCGTCTGCGACTTGTTCAGGCGGAACTCCTCGTTGGTGGTCGGGAACGCCGCGGTCTCGTCCCACATGCCCTCGGAGACCTTGTACCGCTGCTCGCGCCACATCTGATTCGCGCCGTTGGGGAACTCAAACACGCGGCCGGGTTGCGTCTTAGCGAACTCCTCGTTTTGCGGCACGGCGTACTTGCCGGGTCCGCGCCAGGTCTCGACCACTGACTCCTTGAATTCCGTAAGGAGACGGTCGTCCTCGTAGGCGCGGAATGAGTCGGTGATGGAGAAGTCGAACTTGCGTTCCTTGAACTGAGCAGGAGCGCCTGCATCGACGGGGGTCTTACTCTCGACCATGTATGTAGGAACGGGCTCGATCTTGGGCTCTGAGGTCTCCCACAGGCTGCGAATCTGGGACGACAGCCACAGGCCACCAACGGGAGACTTCTGGATGGATCGCTTCAGGACCATGCCGTCATGAATAGCTGTAACCGAAGTGTTGGAGCCGCCGACGTCAATGACCAGGGCGCTCGCCTTGCCAGCGGCAAAAGCAGCCAGAACGGGCGTTCTGCTGAGCCAAAACGCAGGACAGCCCCAGTTCTCCATGATAATTTCAATGGCCTTCTCTCTAGACTTTGCAGAGTTCCACGGCGCCTCCGTCATCAGGAGCGGGTTCTCTTGCAGGGCCTTCTCTTGCGACTCCACGTCCTCCATGGCCACGTCGGCGTCGCCGTTGGCCTCACCTCCCTCGACTTCCTCCTTGGGGTCATCATTCAGGCCGTTCTTGGACGGGTGAGTCGGGCGTCCGGGCTGGAGGCGTGTGATGAGCATGTGCTCCCAAAGCTTGTTGGCGACATCCCAGTCCTCGACAACACTGTCGCGCGTCATGTAGTTGCGGACCTCAAGGTCGGCCCGGGGGATCAGGCACTCGTCGCCGAAGACGGTCGTCGGGGTATCGGAGGAGCCAACGCGGCCGTAGAAGGACGGGAAGACGGACTTGGGGACATCTTCGCCAGCGAATCCGGCGCGGGTGCTGCAGTAGCCTGGGTCGAGGACCAGGGCGGAGACCTCATCTGTTCGCGATGGTTAGATTGGGTCACGCGTAGAGTACAGCTGGCGGTGGGCACTTACCTCCTCCGTAGATGTCGGTCGGCTGGACGGCCGAGGACAGCGGTTGTTGGGACATGATTGCAATTCGACGTGTGAAGCGACAATCCACCGAAGTAATTGAGATGGTTCGAGGGCGGTGGGGTGGGTTGTTGCGATGCTTCGGTCGATTGAAGGTCGCGTCTGGTCAAAATTTGGCGCGGTGGTTGGAGGAAGGTGCAAGGCTGAGATATTCCAGCCACACCCCACTGTGTCATAGCGCGACACACTGTACGAGCTCTCGGTGAGAGCTACTGACCGAGCAGGGATGTCTACCATTAAATTACAGAATCGTCACATCCCACCATACAGCACTTGAGTATTGGGTCTAAAGAGCGGAGCCTCAATAGAAAGGCTATGCCATTCACTTTGGCATTTTGAAATATGATTGGACTACGAATCTCGCGCGCAATGGGTATCTCATTTTCGTTTTGATTGTATTCGTTTTCAATTAGTTGCTGATTTCAGGCTTCATGTCACAATATATTCGTCCTCTGACTCGAAATCTCGGCCTTCTCCGTAGAGAACTTCACACGCGCCGGCCAACGGTATGTCCATAACAGCATCCGTCCCCTCGTTCCATATATTCTTCCAGTCGTATCCTCCCCCGGGCAGCCTATGATCTCTCTTATTCCTAGACCTCTTCTTCGGGTCGTCTCTCAGCCGCCCCTTGCTGTCAATGACCCCAATCTTAGAGGCATCATCCACCACCGTCTCAATGGAGCTCAGCGGCAGCGTCAGAATCTCCGTATTGTACGCCGCGAGCGCGATGTAAATATAGACCCCCAGCATCGTGAGGAAAGCCGGGATCGCGAGCGACCACCAGCGGTTCGGATAGTAGTAAATGCCCAGCGCGTGGAGGAATGGCGAGGGCAGGTAGGACCAGAGCAGGTAGACGAGGAAGGTCAGCGTCGAGAATAGGTACAGGACGAAGCCGTAGTATTCGTAGGTCGGCACCTGCGGCGACGCGCGCGGCACGGGCTCAAAGTCGTCGTCCGAGGCATCGGGGGTCGTCGGTCGCGATGGGCGGAGGAGCGACGTCAGTGACGGCGAAGGAGGTAGAGGGGTTGGCGGGCGACCGTAGAAGGGGGGCGCAAAGTAGTTCAAGTTGTGATGCAGGGGTCGCGGGGCCGGTAGCTCTTCGTCGTCGTCGCTGGACTCGGAGGCGAAGGATTGGTTGTCGAAGAGGAGCTCTTCTTCTTCGTCTGAGGATAGAGACATCTTGGGCGAGAAGCCCGATTAGCCCGGCCTCTGCTATCAGTGTTGCGACAGTGGAGTTGTGGTGTTGCAAGAGGCAGAATCGCCATTTCCCCAGGTTGGCTCCAGTGGAAACCTAGAATTGGCCCTGTCCGTCCTGCCCCTGTCTGCCTACCTTAGGTAGGTACCTCTCATGCACGGAGTAGTGGGGCCGCTTCGTCCTCAAGGTCGGCGCCGATTAGGTAACTTTTTGAACTTCCTTTCTTCCCGTTCACCAGACCCTTGGTGTCATCTTCTGTAAATCCAACAGGTCACGAAACTCGTATTAGTCTACAAAGAATTCCTCTTCGATAATTAAACAGTTGGAGCAATTTACGCCAACATATTTTGCAGGTTCTCGTAGGAACCAATATGACTTAGAAATCAAGAAGGTGATTGTACCAGTGAACAGCCCAGATCACTTACACAATGTTTAAATTCAATGTGCCCTGCTTCAATCAAGTCTAGTTACTTTGAATCAAGAATTGACCGATCAACCATTTCCCCGGTCTTTGCCTTTTGATCTATACCGATTCTGACCAGCCTCTGTCTCTTTCCTCTCTCTCCAGACACATCGAGAAGCAAACTAATCCACCCGTGCCACGGACACACCCATCCGCATCATCTTCTCCCAAACGCCTGTCGAAACCAACCTATTCACAAAGTCAGAAAAAAACTCCGGCAAACACCGACGTCAAACTGGTCAGGAAACGGATACACTCACCTCTCCGATTCTCGTCTCTCCTATTCTCACCTCTCCTCGTGCCCGCCGGCTCAATCCAGACCCGATTCCTCAACCCGTTCCTCACCCTCACCGCCTGCGCCCACGTCAACCCGAACCGGACGCTATTATGCATACTACACGCCACGATCCCGCACGTCCGGCACCGAAAGTACACGGCGTACGCCCTCGACCGGCAGAACGTGCACGCCGGCGGCTGGACGCGGTTGTTCATGTCCTCCACCTCCCACGACGTCGGCAGGTGATGGCTGCACAGGGGGTCCTCGGCGTGGATCGCGAATACGGGCCAGGCCCGCGGTGCTCCCGCCCTCTCGCCCGGATGCGCGAGGGGAGGTGGTCGGCGTCTGTTGGCGCGGGGTTCAGGGCGCCACTCTCGGGTTTCCGGCTAGATTATGGGAGTCAGTCCTTGTCAATGGATGGTTCAGTGCTAGGTGGAGGAAGGTGGGAAAAGGAAACTGGTGTTCTCAGCATACCTCGGTGTTTCTGCCGTCTGGGTAGAACATGATGATGCTGAACCGTCCCCGGCCCTGTCGAATACGAGCTTCCCGGTCCATGTCGTATACGTTGCGCTGATCTATGAATTGTATTTCTCCCACGGGTTGGAGACCTTGCACTTGCGGCTGGGGAACTCCTACAAACGACAAGTTAGTCCCCCCAAATCTTGTTGATAGCCACAGGGGTGAAAGCGGCAGTCAGAGAGAATTGATACGGCTGGCGTCGATCGAGGACTGTATTGGCGGAGGAGGAAATGGCACAACCATAGGCTGAACCCAGATTGAAGTTGCGCGTGCCCCCTTTAAGAATGTCACATATTCCTCATCCGATGACTAGGCGTGACAGAGGAGTCACTTACCTGCAGGAAACGGCACCCACAAACCATCAAGATTTGCTTGTGGAAAGGGTTGAGCTTGCGGTTGGACTTCCGGTTGAACCTGAGGCGGTTGAGGCGGCGGCGGAGGAGGAGGGAAAGGAGGGTGCTGAAGTACCGGCGTGGGAACAACGAGTCGACCATCTTCCCCAAGTTGACCCTGCCGATACGTCGTCCTCCGATCCCTCATATTCACACGGCCCCAACCTCTGCAATTTTGCACACAGCCTCTCCTCCATATCCCGCCGCACGAGAAGCAGAACTCTTCGCCGCATACGCACCTACACGTCCCCTAGTCAGTTCTACTCCCGAAACCTCTTTACTTCACTTTGCTTTCCAGTATAGGAGGAGAGAAAGGGAAAGAAAGGGGGAGGCACAAAAAACTCACGTCATGTGCGTACACCCGCCCGCACGCTCGATAATCCTCCGACAACTAGGGCAAGGCGAAAAACCAAGCTCGTCCATGACATCCATCAACGCCGCATCCTCGGCCTCGGTGCCACACAGCTGTCCCGGATGGAGCGGTCTCCGACACTGCCGACACGTCCCCTGCCCACATGCAAGACAAGTAGCACCACCAGCAGCCGGTATAAACGCAGCACACTCCGGCCTAGCACAATACACCCTCTCCCCGCCCGGCGTCTCCTCCTCAACCCGAACCTGTCCATACAGCCTCACCAGCCGCGGCCGTCCCTCGCCGGCGGCCTGCTCGACGTTTTCTGGTTGTAGGGGCTGACAGCACCGCGGCGGCCAGCCTCCTGGGCGTAATCCCGCGCGGAGACAGCGCCGGAGGCAGCGGGGGCACATTCGGCAGCCGCAGGGGAGGCGGTGGAGGGGTTGTCGTGCCGTGAAGCAGACGACGCATTCCGTTCTGTCGTCGTTGTTGATGTCATTGTCTTCTTCAGCGTCTGAGGTTTCTGCGCTGTTGTTTCGAGTATCAGTCAGAAGGCGATTGCGTTCTTCCCAGCCGATATAACCTCCTGTACCCTCCATGACAACGTTACCGGCGTTATTGTTGGCATCGTTATCGTTGGCCTCGTTCTCATCTTCGTGAATAATGGCGTCGTCGCCTTCTGTTCCCATGACACTCTGTCTCATGGCAATAGCGAGCTGCTGATCCGGGGTAGCCATCTCGAGCGCCCTAACGGCAGCACGCTCGACCTCCCGTTCCGTCGCAAAGCGCAACGTGTCGAGGTTGAGGAAACCATGTTCAATGATGATGTTTGTAATATCTTCGTCGAGGCGTTGAAAGAGGTCCATCTTTGTAGGTTTGGTCTAGTTCCTTTGCGTTCCATGGGGCAAGGTGCTGCTCTATGAGTGTTGGCTATCGTCTCGAGGAGTATCGATGCTGGGCGTCTCTCTTCCTCTCTCTCTAACGGGCTAGTAGCACATTGCCGACCCATCGGAGTCACAGGCTGTCAGCGGTGAAGAAGTACTCAAAATGGACATGGAGTTTCCTTCATTCAGCGTCACGAGGCGTACTGACAATCCAGTGAATGTGTTTTTCCATCACTATACGGCCCCAGTCACTCTCAATAAGCACCGTACAGACTCCCTTCAATCCGAAGAATAAGAACCCGTATTTACATTATATGCACGATACATAGGATAGGTAGCACTTCATGGATTCATAGTGAAGCCACAAGGGGGAGGGAGGAGGGGGAGCTCTCGAACCATGCTTCTTTCGAAAATGAATACGGAGGTCGATGCTGGAATACGTGCTGCAGTAGATTCTTCTTCCTAGGCCAAGTTTTGCATCTTCAAATCGGCCTCAACTCTGCTGGGCAGGTAAAATGTATCTGTTTGCGAAGCTACTATCCGAGACTCAACTTTGCATATGAATCCATGAGAAAGGCACAAATCAACTAGATCAGTAACAAGATATTAATATTTCGTCGTGGGGCATGTGATAGACACGGCCAAAGTACCGGGACAGGATTTCCCACTTTCTACTTCGGACCCAAAGCTACTTTGTAAGGCACGTGTACCGTGGTGTCGAGAAATCATACCCAGTCACAGGTCACAGGTGTCATGGAAAACAGCAAAGTGTCATTGAACAGTGACGGACTGACTCGACTCAAATTGATAGATGACAAAAGAGCTGCCTTGCCCCTGCCTATCTTCTAGACCGGATGGAACCGGCCTTGTTCCCACCGCTCCGTCATACTAAGGTGTTATGCCCAAAGAGGTGGATTTGATATATCATCGACTCCCTTACGCCATAAAAGCTGACTCCTTCGTCAAACCATAATGGGATATTCTCGTCGACATTGACCGTGATATCTTTACTTGCTTTGTCCAAACGACCGCTGCGCTGCAATATAGTGGCAAGACCTGTTTCCGCCAGAATGAACCCCCAGAACCAACCGCCCATCGGTGGCTATGGCCAATGAACCCCCCCATAAACTCCAAACATTGTAAACTCCGACGCTGCTATCCGGGATATGATTTGAAATGACAAAGAAAGAAAAGAGTGGTAATAGTAACATCAGATATAAAGTAGAAGATGGGTATAAATGATCAATAACTGAAGTCCACATTACCCATCTGGGATAACATCTTTGCTTCCGCTTCCGTCGAGCTCGCAGTCGCGCCGGTGTTTGTTGATGTTGCTGAATTTGAATTTGTTTGTGAGGTTTGCGTCGTTTGTGAAGTGGAATTTGTCTGTGTTTGTTGCAGTTCGTGTTCCGGTGGGGGTTGACCACTAGGCGACCAGCCTTCGTCTAGAATCTGTTGGAAGCTCCAGCTGGGTTCGAACCTGGTGCTGTTCCAGGCGTAGTCGACACGTTCGTACATTTCATCAATCTGCTCAAGACTAATCTTACTGGTCTCGAAGACCATGCACCACACAAATAGAACGGCCAGAATGCAAAAGGCACCCCAGAGGAAGAAGATCTTGGGACCAATATCTGCATAGCCGGGTCCCTGACCAACCATGAATGGAGTACCGTATGCGATGCCAAAGTTCAAGAGCCAGTTGGAAGCGGTCGAAATAGAAGCAGCCTTTGCACGGATCTTCAAGGGGTATATCTCGGACGTAATGACCCAGCACACGGGGCCCCACGATGCTGCGAAGAAGAATATGTTGATGGCGCAGAAGACGATCAAAATGGTTTGCGCAGCCTGCTGTAGGTTCTCTCCGGCAGCTGTAGAGAAGGAGGCGATGAGGAGTTGACAGACTGCCATGCCGATGGCACCGACCATGAGCAGCTTGCGACGGCCCCAGGATTCGATGACAAGGAGTCCCGGGACTGTTCCAACAACATTGATGATGTTGATGATGAGAGCCTTCACGTAAGGGTTCTCAACCCTGGCGCCATCGAAGAAGGACGTGCTGTAGTACATGATGAAGTTGATACCCGTAAGTTGTTGCAGCATTTGAAGGCAACATCCAGTGAGAGTTCTTCGACCAAGATGGGGCGACCCATAAAAGATTTCCTTGTATGAGTCCGGGCCAAGTGTGAGTTCATACTCGTGGTTTGCCACGATTTCCTGGAGCTCGTCGAGTAGGGCGGGATGGGTAATATCGAGGCGACGGAGGCGACTGAGTGATAAACCCGCGGCTTCTGGCTTGCCCTTCTTGACAAGAAAGCGTGGTGTTTCGGGAAGGACGAGGAGACCGAGGGTCAAGACGACGGCCCACACGAGTTGAAGGCCAAGCGGGATGCGGTAGGCGGCGCCCGAGTCCAGCCTTTCGGTCAAGATGTTGACAAAGGACGCAGACAATAACCCAATCGTAATGGATAGTTGGTAGGCGCAGACGAGTGTACCGCGAATCCACTTCGGGGCCATTTCTGACTGATAGACTGGGACGAGAACTGAGATAGATCCGACGCCGACACCAGCAAAAAACCTGTGTGTTTGGTCAGCGACGCGTTGCGCGATGAGCCGACACAACCAATCCTTTAAGCATACCTTCCGACCAAGAGCATTGGGATGTCATGCGCGCAGACTTGGAAAATACCGCCAAAGCTGAAGACGCCGGCGGATAAGATGAGCGAAATGCGACGGCCCCAACTATCGCCGATGGGTGCGGCGAGGAGAGCACCGAGGACTGTCCCGGCACTTAGAATTGCGACGATGATGGAGGATTCGGCGGGCGAAATAGCAGGCTTCAGGTTTTCGGTATAACCGGTGGAAAAGTCTCGTCGGAAGGCCGTCATGGAGAGGATACCGTTAATCGTTCTACAGTCCGTCACGAATCAGCATCCAGGTCTCGGAAGAATCCCCCCACGAACACACGAATATGAGCACCAGCGCCATCGCGTTCTTTTTCTCGTCTCGTTCGTTTGTCGTTGACGGTGGTGCTCGATCGTATTCCCGCGTTGCGCATAGGGGTTTGCGTGTGCTTACCCAGTGTCGTAGCCAAAGAGCAATCCGCCTGAGGCGACGAACAGACCGACCATGATGGCCGGGGCCGACGAGCCGGCGACATTGTCGGGCTTCTGCCAGCCCATGGCTATCGCCATGGTGAAGGGGGGTTTCGGCTCGAGCAATCCAGAATGGAAGCGTTGTACTATGAGAGGGCGAAACTCTCGAGGGTCGTCGAGAATCGAGGTGGAAATGGGCCGGCGACCATTTGAGTGAAGTGACGGGCGACGGAGACGGGGACGGCGGGCGAGTGAAGAGTGGTGAATCGACGAAGTGTGGGTAACGATGGATGGATAGGATGGAATGGGACAGGACAGGCAGATGGGGTGTGGAGAAGGAAGCAGGGAGACAGGCGAAGGTAAGAAGCACGAAAGGTCGGGCAGTCGGGTCCCGGGTACTCTACGACTAAGGTAGTCAGTCAGTCAGTCCAGTCCAGTTCGGAAGAAGGAGCCACCAAAAAAGCCACCACCGCCCACCTACTGCGTACATACGCCCACCACAGTGGCACAGTGGGAGTCTGAGAGTCTGGGAGTTCTGGGACTGAGAGAAGGGGGGCGGCGAGGCACCTCAGAGGATGGGGGCCTGGGGCACAGAGAACACTGTGAACAGCGCGAGTCTGGGGTGTGTGGAACCCAAGACGGAAGATGAACCAGTCAGAAAGATGGAGGGCAAGGGGAAATATGGAGATGGAGGGCGGGCAAGAAAAGCAGCAAGGCTTTCCCTCTTCCAATTCTCGCCTTACCTCAGCACGCTCAGGTCAGCGCTCTCTCTCGAGTCTCACCCCCGCCATTAGCACACAGCACACAGCATCAGCGCGGAAAAAGCAAAGCAGAAAAAGCACCAGCAGTACCACAGTACGTAGCGAAAAGGTGACAGGGCCCATACGAGACGCAGCCATATAGGTACTTAATTCAAGTTGCGAGGTATGGGCAGAGAAAAGGCCCAATCAAGCTGCCCCGTGGACAGACTCAGAGTCAAACACTGTGAAGCCTCGACGCAACCAACAAGATTGACTTCTGCCACATCCACCTTCGCCCACCCATCTGCTGAAGGGACGAGGGGGGGAAGGACGAAGGACCCGTGGCACCGTGGATCAACACAGTTTTTTGAGGGGCTCTCCCCCCCTCGTCTCCCACAGCATGGGCGACTAGCGATTCTTGGGAACGAGTGACTGCGCCTGTCTTGTCCCCCTCGTCTTGCTCCTCTCTCTTGGGGACCTCGATTCTTGAGTCTTCTGCTAGGTCTTGTGCTTGGGTTTTGCTGCTTTTGCGAAGGCCCCAGCCCAGTGGCTGCGGCTCTAATTGGCTCCTTTGAGCAAGAGTGGTGCATCCGGCCGTGCTCACCTCGCCAGTCACATACCCCTTTCCCAAGACTATTCCGCATCTGGCGATGGCGTCTTTTACTCTTGTTCCCCCTTGGCGCCAGAAAATGAAAGGCGGGATGGAAATATGGACTTGAACGGGGCATTGTACCCATAAAGTGCTATGTAGTGAACATGCCTGGACCGTACGAATCTGTATTCGTACCTCGATGAGGTTCGCCAGCTTCCCAGCTTGCTGGTCATCTTATTCTGTGATACCTAGGGATTTGAATAGACGCTATTCTCTTAACTTGTCGGGTCTCCACAGTCGAGCCTCTTGAATTTGCTTGGAGCGAAAGCTGTTGTACGGGGTATAGGCGAGGTACCTAGGAGGCTGAGTGGCTGAGGGAACTGAGGTGTTACACACGCGACTGCACTGATGCATCTCTCTCACCAAAATGTAGTCAATCACCCACGTAACTTGCTGGATTATTTCATGGTTTGACGCTAGGTTTCCCCTTATTTGCGGGGGACGCTGAAGTCTGGAGGAACTTGGATCACGAGAAACTGAAGTCAATCCTGGGGCGGAAGGATGAACTTCATTCTCGGCACGGCCGCTTGCGTATACGCATTCATACACAAACATCTGGAAACCTGTTAGAAAAGCAAAGCCAAGCCAACAACCTCCGCCCGTATGTCCAATGGAATCTCTTGTCGGATGTCTGACCATTACCCCTGGCTTCCCTGGAAATCGGGTTGTCGGGGTCTGGAGAAACTCAACTTCCAGAAAGTTCAGGGACGACAGACAGGACGACACACAGACGTTGAAGCATCTCTAGGGCTGCGTGTACACTACAGTTTGACCATGCAGCAGTCAGTGTCAGTGGAGGTTTAGTTGTCTTGGTCTGATGTGACTGTAGTTTCCATGGGTGTCCCGAGCGAGGGGAACACCGCAAAAACTATGTCTTGAGAGCTGTCCTGTCTACCCTAATGATACCTTACAGACATGTATAAATGCGGTGCTGATGAGGTGTAGCACGCAGGCGCCTGCTTCCCTCCCTTGACTACCCTCAAGGTACTTTCCCTTCCTCGTCCTTGGGATCGGGGGTCTTGGTTCATGTCTCTCAATGGCAAACAAAGGCGACTCTGCATTAGCGGCCTCGACACTAGCCCAGCCAGGCAAACACGCTGCAGGCGACGGGCTGACGGACTTTGACTTGACTGGACCTGTCGGCTTCTCGCACGCACTGTGCTATCCGTCCATTGTCTCTTGCGAGTGATTGCGGAGTACGGATACTGACAGCGACAAGAGTACCTTCCATTGGTAATTTGGTAGTATTCTCTAATTAGCATCGTGGCTTCCTGCTTGAGCTTCGCGCCGGTGCTGTGCTGTATCGTGCAGGCCGCACATGCATTCAGCCTACGTTGCCTTGACTCAGCATCTCCTGCATCTTGGACGCTATCTTGGTGCTTGGCTGGAGGGCTGTTGTTCTACTGCAACAAGTACCTTATGCTGCTGGGTTTGGGCATCGTACGTCGTACCATTTTCCCACTCGGGTTGCGGACAACAGTGAGATATGACTGACTGACCACTTGACAACAGCCCGGCAGCCCATCACTCTCATGGCAGGTCTAATTTTGATAAGCAGTCATTAGCAGCGGCCTGCCCTGGCTTCTCAGCTATGTGACGGTGCCACGAGTGCCTGCTGCTTGCTACCTCACCACCTTACCTTGTACCCCGTGCAAGCCGTGGGAAAGGGTCCCCATTCGATGCCGCGCAGCCGTTCGTGACCCGTCTTACCCCCAGCTGAGTCTGACAAGGCGGATGATATTCAGGGACGATGCTTGAGTATCCGTCGTACCCTTAGGTGTTGTATTGCCGTGATGAGGAGACGTTTGTATAGATGACGACAACGATGGCGCTGTCATGCTCAGAGCGCAATACAGAGAAGTCTGTATCCGCTGGCGGCGGCGGCGGCGGTCGCTTATTTCATGATTCCGAGCCTTGTCCTCGACTGGTATCGCGTGTCTACGATTCAAGAGATGCGTGGTGTGTGAGCGAGAGAGTGAGAGAGTGCGTGGGTATGTGCGGAATGCAGAGACCGTTGGTGTCGGCACACAGTGTTAGCTTAATCCGGGGTTCATCTCACCATCGAGGAGCCAACTCATCTTCCAGGCCAACACACTGTGAAGCTTGCCTGCTTTCCCATCAGACCACCAGCTCAAGACAACGGGATTACTGATAATGACACAGTGTGATCTCTCCACAAGCCATCCGCCAAAAGCCGGGCAGGGGTGGCGGACAAGGAACAAAAGATCACCTCAGTTCGCGCAGACAAATTGCGGGGAAACTCCGCCAGCCCTGACAGAATTGGGGACGTACCTATCCGTACTCCGTACCTTATCGCAAATTCTCAGCTGCCCCTCTTTTGGCTCGCAGTTCGTACCGGCCAGCGGACTTCTTTCTTGCCAGGTACTTCGGAATACCTTAGGTAAGGTAGGTATCCGCAGGACCGTAGGCAATGGAAGTTCTGGTATGGACACCAATGACAATGGGCGGCACTGGCGCTAGTCAACTTTCACTTACACTACGAAGTAATACCTACTACACGTTTACCGCGATTCCTCGTCATACATTCTTGAGTTCAACTTACAGTAAACCAAGACCAGCCAAGCGACCACCCGAATAGCTAGTCAGCTTCGCTTGCCAACTTCTGAATTCCTCGCAAGCCTGCTCCAACAATCAACCTTACCTTACTGAGGTGCAACCCCAGACTTGAATGTTCGCTGCTTCCAGCCGCGGCCCCGGCTCCAGTCTTTAGACTCTGTCCACTCAGAGAAGACCCGCCCTCCCCAGACGCCGACGCCGACGCCGACGACGACGACGCCCTCCCAACCTCACCTCACCCCATGACCATGCTGGCGTGCGGCACAGCTCTTTCCGCACCTCCATCACTTTTTCCGACCTCGACGCTCACCCGTCGATTTGTTCTGGTTTTTCTCATGTTTCCAAAGTCATGCTGCTTATGTGCCTCTCGCCTCGAGGTCGGTTATGCACTTCACCAGCAACTGTATTCTTTGCCGGCCCTGCCAGCTGTGGCAGATGCATACCATCCCAAATCGTAGACGGGTGAAAGACTCATTGACAAGTTGATGTTGTGTTTTCACCCGAGCTCTAACGACAGTTCCCAAGACTAGTAAGTAGTAGGCGTTTTGTGAGAGGAGGCTTGCGACAGACAACACCCCCAGCCGTCAGCTCCCATAGGACTACGAGAATGGAGCCCCGTGGGCATCTACCACAAATCCCGTGTTTATACGGAGACCCGAGGCGGCACAGCTCTTCCTCCAGCCCATATTTTCTCTAGGGCTGATAAGGCAGCTCGCTAGCTTCAGCTTCCGATGGCAGGAAGGTCTACCCATTCAAGGCAGCAATCAAAGTCGACTTTTTTTTCTAGTGGAAATGAAACAGCCAGGCGAGACTTCCGAGACACGAGGGATGCTGTCTCATCTGCACCGGCAAGCCACGAGCACCACATTCCAAGTAATCTGACATGCAGATGCATTGCAAATCAGCTCTGGGCCAGCCTACACGCACGAAGGTAAAGGCCCGCACAGTCTCGTGGAACCAACACACTTTCGCCCTACGGGATATTGCTCGAGCAGCAGCGCACTGACAGGAGGGAGAAAGAGAAGGATGGAAAACGGTCCGGACTCGACCTTCTGGAACGTTTGCCCGGGCATTGACATATGTAGTCACACCTGGACAACAAAGAAGACGTCAGAGGGCCTGGTTTTCCCTGGCTGGTGTTTCTATTTGGCCTCATGCTGGCCTCTTACTGTAAGTTGACAGCCCTGGCATGGTAAGTCTCATAGCAGGCCGTTCCCCAATGTGTGGGCAAAGCCACTTATATATCGCTAGACGCCACGGCGTTAGTCTGGAATCTTTTGGTGATTTGCAGTCAAGCAAACCCTGCCCAAGTTCAGGTTTTGCTCCAATAACCTGCTCGTTCACTTCAAGTTGCAATCTCTGACGAGCTCTTGAAGTGCATTGAACATGGCCATTTGAGCCTTCAACACTTACCCCTACTTCCTTCCTGGAGTTCCATTACATGGAAAGCTAAATCCTTGACGTTCCCACAGCCGATGGTACCAAGAAATCCGTTTGGCAATTGCCTCCAGTTACATGGGCAGGACAGCAGGCTGTGTCTGACATGGGTACATCGGATATTCAGAACATCTGCCGGTGGCATGACGGCTCTCTAGAAATGTATCGTCTAAGCCCCCAAAGATTGCAAATACTCGGCTCACCGTCAGCGTCAGCCTCATCCCACAAGTTCGCAGGGACGGGAAGGAGCCTCGACTGTGCAACATGCGCCTGTAGTTTGGCAACAAGGGGGGCAATGTTTCCCACTGCATGCAACTTTGGTGGTTTTGCTACAAGGCCAGTGGGCAAGATATCAGTGGATAACGATGGAGCATTAAAGCAAATAGGAACCTTTACTCGAGCGGGATACCATCCGTCGTGAATGATACTCGAAAGTGCCCAAGATACAGCAACGTCCAATACGAGAGCAAAACACAAGCATGGAAAGTGCCCACTCGTAGTTGGAAACGGGCAATCCTGCCACGCCCTGTATACATACAGTGGGGAACACGGCGGGTGTGCATCGTATATATGTGTGATTTGACAAGTGATTCCCACCAACGCGCGCTGAAGTGCGGCTTCGATGATGATCTGATCCTCCGGATCCGCCTGCAACGATCGACGGCAGTGCGGCACCCCCGAGTCGAGCACCCCCGTCCGGCGAGGAAAAACTTTACACAACACCAACAGCAGCAGCAACAGGCGAGCCGGGAGCTGTTTGGCCTTTTTGGATTTTTTCTTTATGATCTCCCCAACAATGGGCTTCATACCGAGCCGGGGTTTTGTCTACGATTACCAACATCCACGTAACACAATGCACCGTGTCGTTGTGAAGTGAGAAATGTTTCCGTGGTAGTATCATCGAGGTCGCCCTGAACCTGGTCCAAATTGCCTTGTTCATGATGCAACCCCCCGTACCCGGAGAACTCTATATGGCCTTCGTTGGTTTAAATAACGCCCATGATGATGACCCAGCTGACCGTTTGTGCCGTCAAATCATGATAGAAGGATTTCGTAGACAAACTCATGATTCAACTCGGGCGCTCTCGCAACGTATTGTCAAAATTCCCCAATTTCCTCTGGTCTCTACGTGTGTCCACTCTGCCATACCTTTGGGGCCTTCCTGAAGGCGTCCAAGAATGAGCGCCTCACAACGGATTTGACCTAAGCTACGTACAGGGCATTTCGATGATGTTTATGTGGTAAGAGGACGTAAGTTGGAGCACATCTAGCTTGAGCAGACCTCTATGCTCCATATAAAGGCCTTCGATAGAAGCCTATCAGTATCTAGTCTCCATTCTCTCTTTATGGAAAACTGGAAGTTGATGATAAACTCTAAACATGGGTGAATCTCAACCTTCCTCGAGGAAAAGGCCTGAGATTGGGAGTGGAGAAGATGGTTACGAAACTGCATCGAAAGTCCAGACTCCCCTTCCGACCAACGCATATCCACAACCATACACAATGTCTTTGAGCCCTGTAGACCCGAGACGCGATATAAGTCTTTCACAATGGGGAGGGATCTTGCGGAGCTGGATGTTGTTGATCAAGAATCTTCGTAGACTCCGCGTCACCCAATTTATCTACCCATACCACGCGAGGCATACCCGCACTTCCCCACGCGCATTCCGGAGGAACCGAGAAGAGAATGATGGTTTCGTGCTACGTGATAGGCAAGTTCAGCGTAGCGATGGCTTCATCGACAAAAGGTTTAGCTTCCTGTTGGTGATATGTGTCCTACGCCAAAGCCCCCTAAGGCATCTTCAAAACGCCAACTGCTGTAGGTCCAGCAAACGAAACTGAAGAAACGATAGCCGGAAGGCAAATCATATGCTCTGAAGGTGAAAACCTAGCATCAACATTCGCCTTAAAAACTCATTGCTCTCGAAGAAATGTCAATTTCATACGTTGATACGACCCAGGAAAGTTGGAAACCCCACGGTAGTAAGGAATAGGCAAGTGGTTGCACGAGTGGGCGCTTCAGGATCCTTTCGTTCGTCATCTTAAGCGGTGTTGGCAAAGGAGCAAGTCACCGTACCCAATTAGCAAAAAGACTATAGCAAAAAACTTCTTGAATTGCAACGAGTCTCGAGGAAACAAGTCCTATTCCCTGGACATTCCCAAACGCCGGCGCTGAATATGCTTTAATCGTCCTCCCCAACTAATCCTTGCAACACCCATCTGACACACCATCTCCAACAGCTACTTATTTTTATCCGTATTCATACAAACGCTTCAATGTCCAATACCGCCAGCGACCCAGTTGTTCCATTCCGGGTTGCCAGGTGGAGGGAAAAGGCCCTGATCTTGCTGTTGCGCCGCGGCAGGTTGACCCTGCTGCCCCTGCTGTTGAAGTCTCTGCGCCTCCTCCTCCCTTCGATGCTGCTGCTGCCTCTGCTGCCTGTAGTAGAGAAGAAGCACCAGGGACAGGGCGAGGAAGACGATGATGAGGCTCTCGGCGATGCCGTCGTCCTCCAGCGGCACGCCGTCTGGGCCCGTACCGCCGATAGTATCATCAAAGATGTCTTCATAGTACGGGTCGTCATAGAACAGTTGGTCGTCTTGAAGGAAGTTGGCAATCCACTCGCTGAGTGACCAGTCCTTCTTTGGTTCTAATGTGTGTGGTTAGCCGATGTGTATCTCGGTGAATGCGCCGTGTTGACTTACTAGGATCGTCTTGGATTGAGTGAATCGGGCCGTGAGTGAACGTGTTCCATGCGCTTCGGAGGCGGAGCTTCAGTAGACTCAAGGTGACAGGAAGATAAGCCTCCTCATTGACCTCGAGCGCTTGGTCGTAGTATCTCTTGGCCAAGTGGAAGTCTTGGGTCAGGCCAATGCCATTTTCGTGCATCCAACCAAGGTTCCAAAGGGCCTGGGCACTCTGCGAGTAGTCCGAGGCGCCCGTGTAACACTGAACGGCCTTGTTGACGTCCGGCTCGGAACCAATTCCGTGGAAGTAGTAGTCGCCCATCTTGACCTGAGAGTCCACGTTCGACTGCCTGGATGACCTCGTCCAGTACATGAGGGCGAGTCTAGGGTTGTTGAGTAGGTTGGGGCGGGTATGCTGCTGAAGACCGAACCACTCGGGAAGCGGCAGCCAGTCGGGTATTTGGAGTCGTGACTGGACAGGATCAAGAATGAAAGCGACGTTGTTCTGCGCGCGCTCATATCCTTGCTCTGCTGCCATGACGTATTCCAAGAAAGCGAGCTCCTCGTCACCGTAGTAGTAGGCTTGGTTCGCCTCGGCCCACGAGGAAACAAGCGGCTCGGCCTTTTCGGCAACGTTTTTGTAGTAGCCCAAAGCCATCGCGCACGTCTTGTCGCGGCCCACGCCGTTGTATACCATCTCAGCAAGGTAGTAGTGAGCCTCGATCTGGCCGTATCTGGCGGCAAGCTCGAAGTAGTTATTTGCAATGCGGACGTCCTCTGCGCCGCCCTGGTCCAGGTAGAGCACGCCCAATTCGATCTGGGATGGCGCGTAGTCCTGTTCCGCTGCCGCCTTAAAGAGGTCGGTGGCCATGGCAACATTCTTTGGCGTCCCGTACCCGTAAAGCATCATGAGACCGAGTCCATGCTGGGATTGGGCATCTCCGTGAGAGATGCCTCGCTCAAACCATCTCTTTGCTTGATCAAAGCTCTGGTCGACACCATCACCACGCAAGTACATGCGGCCAATGAAGCCAGCCGCCTTACTCGCCGTCTTCTCGATACCCTGCTTATGGTTTTCGATGATACGGCCGTCCTTACGCCAGTACCGTTTCGCCACAGTGAAGAAGTACTTGCGAGCAAGGTCCAGATCCCGGTCGAGACCCCTCTGCCCCTCGTAGTAGATCCTTCCAAGGTTGTAAGATGCCTTGGCGTCGCCCTTTTGCGACATGAGATCGAGGTACTCAATCACATCATCAATGGCGGCATTGGCGTCGGAGTTGGGGCTCACTTTGATGGCGTTCATACCGGCACTCGAAGCGCTAGCACCCTCGCCGTAGACACCGCCAAGCTCATCAGCGATACGATACGACTCGACCACCCAAGCCATGCCGCCGGGTGGGCCCGAACGGTACCAGTCCATTGCCTTGTCCGCAACTCTCTTGTAGTACTTGCTTGCAGCCTCGCAATTCTTCGGCGTCGCAATGCCGCTGTGATGGCGGTAGCCAATGGCCATTTCCGCGCGTGTGTCGCCCTGCATCGCTGCAAAAGTGTAGTAGAGGAGCGCCTTTGCCTGATCGGGAGCAACAACATGGCCAATGCCAGTTGCGTAGTAAAGACCAATCATGTACTGTGCCGTGCGATTTCCGTGGACCGTCGCGAGGGTGTGGTAATGATCGAAAGCAACCTTGAGGTCTCTCGGGTAGGTGTAGTTGCCATAGAAGTTCATCTCCGCGAGAAGGTACAGCGCGTCCGTGTTGTTTTTCAAAGCAGACTGTTCCAACAGCTTCACAGCCTCCAACAACGGACCTGTGACCTTGGCCTCCTGTGTCTGGTGGCTACCAGGAACAGGTGCAGCCTTCAGGCTGGGCACGACTTTGAGGGCATATCGGAGCACGGTATAGACGACAGTATAGCGGCGTTCACGTCTGGGGTAGGTTCGGGGTGGTAGCTTGATCAGTTGTTCGATTGCGAGTTCGACTAAGTCCGCTCCTATGGGAAATCAGCTCTGTTAACCGACATTCCCCCCACCATCGCGAATAGTGTACATACCGGGCTGCCTCGGAGGTGGGGTGTGGTGTTCCGGGATAACATCCGTTTGTACTTTCGCATGCTTTCCTTCGCTGCTGTCGTGATTCTTTTCGTAGTCGTTCAAGACCTTTTGCTCGTCGACACAGAATACAGTTGCTGCCTGCAACAGCACTTGATGATATGTCAGCTTACGTTCAGCCGTTTGGATTCAGTGACTTTTAACTTACGGCCTAGCCAGAGCAAAGAACGCCTCATCTCGAACGGTAATTATGTGCCAAATTCGAGCGCAAAGTTCCGCGACATGTTATATCTCACAGATATGCGGTGTCGGGAGAGGGTTTGTTGGTATTCCTAGCAATTACGCAGCTCGGTGCTTTCAGAACAGCTGTCCTGGCTTTAGGTCCACGTAGATGGAATTGGGAGCTCCAAATGAACAGGGATAGTCCACTAAACGAGACTTGATTGGTCGCTAACTTAGCCGGACGCCAGGTACGCAATACCGTTGTAAGCGGGCACTAGTTCGGAATGCTGCGTACTTGTATAACGCGGGGGTTTGCATAAAAACGCTTCTTCATTGACCAGTCCTCCAATGCGCTCACTGGTGATGCTTGCTCAAGTTTCTACGAATTTCATAGTCTGCAAAATTTCGATCTCAGCCGGGTGGAAGTGATAAGGCGGGCGGAAATCTTCAAACTTGTCAAGACCATAGAGGAGAGGTCAAATTTTGAGCTGTCTAAGCTGTGTACCATCGACGCTCAGTAAGTAGTTGCAAATCTCAGTTTTTGGTCAAGGGTCCATGCTCATATAAGCCATGCACCAAAGGTCAAGGTGCCGTGAAAATGTACAACCTGTCTTGCGTTGACGGCCATAGATTTGGCGATGTCTATGTTCTCGACATTCAGCGCCTCAACGCTGGTCTGTCCGCCATCTCATCAGATCAGAAACTCAGTCTCTTCGATCCTGCACGAGTGGGACAGGGTCCGATCAAGTCATACCAGACCAACCATGGCAACTTGACATGCCTTAGGACTTTTGACTGGCAAAACTCTATCGTTTGCACGGCGGGAGAAAATGGGGAAGTCTCAGTCTGGGATATGAGGGAAGCGTCAAAGCCGCAGGTCGCTCATTTTGCGGGTATGTTTTCTCGCTCTGAAATATCTAACGAATCTCACTAACACAACGTTCAGCTGCTCAGTCGCCTATTTTGTCTATGGCTTGCGACCCTAGGAGCAACACAATAGCACTAGGCACAGAGTTCCAGAACCACACCGCATCCGTGCTACTCTGGTAAGCCTTCCTTGGATCACGACTACCCACCCCCGCCCGATTACACAGAACTCCTGACACATCCATAGGGATATCAGAGCCGGCCCGAAGCAGAGGCTCCAGTACGACGAAGTCCACAGTGACGACGTCACAGAACTCCGCTTCCACCCTTCAGAATCTCATATCCTCCTCTCGGGATCGACCGATGGCCTCGTCAACGTCTATGACACACGAATTTCGGACGAAGATGAGGTCGTCGTCCAGACGTTGAACCAGGGCTCTGTCCACCACGCCTCCTTCCTCAGCAATACCGAGGTCTATGTGCTGACTCACGACGAGAAGCTGGCCGTGTACAGCGTCGCGGAGGATTGCGGCTCTGGCGCGGCTCTGGTAGACTTTGGCGACGCAAGAGAGACACTGGGCTGCCAGTACATTGCCAACATGACGACAAAGGTTGACGGAAGCGGTGCTATCGTCGGTGCGGGCTCACAAGAGTAAGTCTTGTTGACGAATTGTTCCCAATGTTTGGCAGCGTAACTAATAAGTGAACCAGCCGCCAAGTCTTTGAGTTGGTACACCTGTCCCGTACCGCCGAAGGCAGCTGGGGCTTCGACAGGGCGAACAGCGTCGGTCTGCCGGGGGGGCACGGCGAGGAGATTGTACGCTCGTTCTGCTTCTACGATGACGAACAGGTTGTCTTCACTGCTGGAGAAGACGGTAATATCAAGGCTTGGAGGCCCACGTAGGTCAGGGATCGAAGAAAGCAAAAGTAAAGAAAAATAGAACTTGAGAACGAAAGTGAATTGTTTTACGGCTATGCTGCTCATTGCGTGTGGGTATCATGGTTTCCCCCCTTTTCGTGTTGCCAAAGAAATTCATCCCCCGAGTTAGCCATACTTGTCGTGCTTTCCCTTGACCTTCAACATTAATAACTGCTCGTGGTAATCGCCCTCCCTTCTCGCCCTCTTCAACTTCCTGACTTCGTCGTCCTCGAGTCTACGCCCTACCGCTTGTTCAAGCTCCTTGCGACTAATCTTTTCCTTCGCCTTTTCTTCCTTGTTCGCTTTGAGCCGCGGCTTGAATCTCGCTTGCATCCTGATACGCCATGTGGTGTTGAATGTGATGGACTCTTCGTCGCCTCTGACGTCCGAGGTGGTAACATTGGGTTTCGGCGGCTTGACAGAGAGGAAGGTATCGCGTAATGTCTGGACTTGGAATGTGCCAGGGGTATCCGCCGTTGCGATGATGTTGAAAGACTCTAATGGTGAGACGGCCGCCGATGTCGCTGACAGCACGCCGTTCTTGTCGCATCCCAGATATCTGTGGCTCGTTAATACATGGCTCCCGTCGACAGCCTTCTGCAAATTATTCTTACTGTCCGTGATGGCCCTTGAACCTGAACTGCTCCGTCCCTGTGATCCTGTTCGCAACCCACACCTGCCGCACGTCGTGCGGCTCAGCCGTAGACGGGTTGCCATCGACGATGTTCTCGATCCCAAGCGTAAATATCTTGCCTACGGCATCGCACGCCAAAGCAGTAGGGGGCTCCGTCGGCAAGACGAATATGACGGGTCCGACAACATCCGTCACGGCATCGGCAGACACCCAGCTATCGTCGTCATCGTCCGCGTTCGCCGTCGATGCGGAAGCTCCGCCGGTGCGGGCAACCTCCCCGCCCTGCGCGTCGCGGTCCTGGGCCTCGGCTTCCGCGCGCTTTCTTTTCTTGGGCTTCTTGTCGCCCTTGAAAGACAGGGGCTTGACCATCGCGTTGTATCGCTCGTGTTTCGTGTCCCCCCCTCCGCTCGCAGGACTCGATGAGGAAGGTGAAAGTTGCGTTATCTTGATGCGGTTTTCGGCGATAACCGGTAAACTTTCTCTTTGGCCAATCTTGGGTGCGTGCTTGACCTTTCGAAGTCTGGGAATGGTGATGAGTAGAGTTCGAGGAACGTTTGAACGTTGTGATTACATAAGGGGCTATCTGTGCCCCTCCCCCACCTTTTAGGTACCAACCCGGCAGGTGGTATCGCGGAAGCTTGTCGATGAGCCTACGATCTGGCTGGATTCCTTCTTGTTTCATTCGTTGCTACCTTTAAACTTCTACAACTCAGATAAACACCATGGTTCAGATCGCACAACCGGTGGTTGTGTCTCTCAACGACCTTAAGGAGGGTGAGTACCGTCGAGCAGGATCGTAGGATGGAACGGACAACAGCTTACATGTGAAATTCACATCATAGGCAACATCCCCTTCGAGACTCTTAAAGAGGCCTTTGGGCCCGAATCTCTAGGTATCCTGGTGGTCAAGGATGTGCCGCCAGAGTTCACTCATTTGAGGCACCAGACCTTATCTTACGCATCTTACTTGGGCAATCTCCCTGAGGAAGAGCTGGGTACGATGCAATTTGCTACCCGTCTGCCCACCACTGCTTACACATGAGCAGTCAAGCTTGAGAATGAAAAGGCCAAATACCTGACGGGCTGGTCCCTGGGTAAAGAAACACTCAAGAATGGCCAAGTTGACACATTCAAGGGTTCATACTATGCCAACTGCGCATTCTACGTTGATGCAACTCTCGACTGTGCTAAGCCGACGGCCGAGTTTAACCAGAATAACTTTCCCGAGTACCTCTCGCCAAATATCTGGCCTTCACAAGACGTCCTTCCGGGGTTCAAGCCGAGTGTGGAGAGTCTTTGCCGAGTCATCATTGATGCGGCCGTTTTGGTAGCCCGAGCATGCGACAGATTTGCCGAGTCTGAGATCCCAGGATATACCAAAGGGTACCTTGAACACGTTGTCAGTACATCGAACACGACCAAAGCGCGCCTTCTACACTACTATCCGCAGACGAAAGAGGCCCTTTCCAAGATTGGTGCAGCCGACGATGACTGGTGAGCCACTGGATTGTGACCGCCTTCAGAAATCCACTAATAGATGCAAGGTGCTCGAGACATAAAGATCATGGGTTAGTCGGCCCCTTCTAGCAACGATGCTGCTGGTACTAACACACTCGGTAGGTGTCTGACTGGTCTGACATCTGCCATGTTCATCGACGAGAAGGAGACTTCTACCGTGGTACCTGAAGCCACGAACAATACGATAGCAAGCCTACCACCTTTGTCGGAGCTGGCCGCGTCTCCTGATCCGTCAGCAGGGCTGTATATCGAATCGCGGGGCGGAGAGACGGTACAGGTCAAGATACCGCGGGACTGCATCGCTTTTCAGACCGGCGAAGCTCTAGAGCGCATCACGGGCGGCAAGTTCAAGGCAGTACCGCACTTCGTAAGGGGAGTCAGGGCAGCTGTGAGCGACGGACGCGTCGCGCGTAACACGTTGGCCGTCTTCACTCAGCCAAACCTTGGCGAGGAGGTGGACAATGAGCAACACATAACGTTTGGCGAGTTTGCGCGGGGCATCGTGGCCAAGAACACTGTAACATAAGAGTGTCATCGTTCCGCTGATGAGAGTGTAAACGAAGCATGTCAAAGGTCACAGTCGGCTTGTTGATTGCTCCGGTGTATGTGACTAGTAGTCGAGTGTAGCCGACCCCGATGTTGGATTTGTCAAGATTGTTCGGGGCCACACGGTGGGGCACCCGACAGCAGGGGCCCGGCCGGTAGTCCCGGAGCTCGGTACTTGGTGTTGAAGGGGCCAGTCTATACTCCGAAAGGCAGCTCGGAGCCGTAGCTGTATATTCCAAATCATAGACCTAGAGGACTAGCCAAGCCGAGGCCCAAGAGGCGCAGAACGATAGCGCATGAATTCTCTAGAATTGCGTGATGCTAATGGTGAGTTTCGAGGTTGCTCAGTCAGCAAAGCTTTCGTGCGCTTGCATCATGATTGCAAAACCTCACCTATTGGCAGCTACTCTGTGGACAAGGAGCTCTATCAACACCCGGAAGCTACCCCACCCCCGCCGCCTGCTCCAATGGGGGCCTTTCGTCACCACTTCTATCAAGTAAGGTATCCGTATTGCTGCTGCTGGGCCACCTGTAGGTATCTCATATCCCCCAGACAAAGCTCCATGAAGCTCCCCTCGAACGTGTTATTAAACCTGACTCGACGCCCAATCTTTGCGTCGTCTCTATTCCCACTCATCCCATCCTCAAGTTCGACGATACCACTCGCCAGCAGAAACACTGCCCGCCTCCAACGCAACATAAGCACCACCGCCACATCCCGTTTCCGCTACACATCACCAGCAATGGCCGTACCGCCCAAATTCGCAGCTCACAAGCTGACCTTCGGAGCGGAACCCAAGCCCTCGGCCGACGGCGTCCCCGCGCAGCCGCACACCATCGAGCTCTACCTCGACTACGTCTGCCCCTACTCCGCGAAGCAATTCAACACATTTTACAACGCCGTCGTGCCCGCCATCCGCGCGAACCCGGCCTGGGCCGCCAACCTCGAGGTCATCTTCCGTCAGCAGGTCCAGCCCTGGCACCCCTCGAGCACCCTGGTTCACGAGTCCGCCGTGGCCGTCGTCAAGACCGCGCCCGCCAAGTTCTGGGCGTACAGCGACGCCCTCTTCAAGGCGCAAAAGGACTACTTTGACGCCAACGTCGTCAACGAGCCGCGCAACGAGACGTACAGGCGCCTCGCCAAGCTCGCGGGCTCCGTGGGCGTCGACGAGAAGGCGGTGCTGGACCTGCTCGTCGTCTCGGACAAGCCCGACGCCGAGGGCGCGCTCAACGTCGGCAACGGCGTGACCAACGACTTCAAGGTGCTCATCAAGCTCGCGCGGTTGACGGGCGTGCACGTCAGCCCCACGGTGCTGTTTGACGGGTACCCGAACAACGAGATCAGCTCCGGCTGGACGCTTGACCAGTGGAAGGAGTGGCTTCAGAAGAACATTGCCTGACTTGAAGGGCGGCGGGGTTCGGCGCGGGATCACCGGCTTTGAGACGATGAGGTGCTCTATTAGCTAGTAGGCAATCTGGCAGGGTTTCCAGGTTGGATTCTCATAGTAGCGGTCTTCAGTCACGTCAATCATTTAACCTAGCATAGCCAACTTGTGTCCGAGAGTCAATCAAATAAGAAGAGACAGTAATTCATGCTAGTTGCAGCTCGTGACGATTAATTGTTATCCTCATGAATTTCGGCGATGTTGAAATGGCGTACACCATCCGGGCGCTGGATACTGATTAAGTCAAGTCGCGTCGCGTGGGGAAAAATTAATTAGTACCAGGGAAGGTAGATGCGTGCAGTGACCTCATCCGACCTCAGCATTCTCATCTCACCATCAACCTCTCACTCTCCCTAATCCACCCATTTCACTCACTCACTCTTCCCCTTTTCCCTTTGGACAACCTCACAATGTCCCTACTGCGGCTCGCCTTCATACGGCAACCCCCACAAACGATCCGAATCCTCCCCACGATACGCCAATGCGCTCTCCGTCCTACCCTCCGGAAATCTCTTCTTCAGAACCAGCAATGTAGCCTGAGAAGGCCCTTTGCCTCCGCACCACCGCCGCCGACCACGGCCCCCCGGGCCGTCACCACACCACCGAAGCCGAACTCAGCCGGCGCCGGAGGCTCTGCCGGTCCCCGGGCCGGGAACCCACGTGAGTAGTAGACCCATCCATACTTCATCTCACTGTCTCTGCACACAAAGCTAACGGTGACCTACTAGAACTGCCTGAGCGACTGCTCATCTACCACGCCGGCACCGGTCGGACGGCCTTTCTGGCCTTTTGGAAAATCACCACCGTCTTCTCATGCGTCTTCTTCTGCTTCGTAGCTGCTCCCAGCTACGTCCGCGCCGAAGATAAGACTCTTACTGAGGCAGCGGGATGTAAGCTTCTCACCCCACATCTCACTCACACGTTGACTGCATTCCCATCCCATCATTCCCTATTCTCCTCCTCATAACCTCCCCCTTTGCTACACAAACCTCGCAGCATCTGATGTTTCCAAACCATTCTCACATCCCATAAACCATCGCACATATACTAACACCCGATCCAGTGGCCGCCTGCGGCATCATCCCCTTCCTCTTCGTAGCCTACACCTCGGCCCCCTTCGTAACCTACATCTACCTCCGCCTGCCCCCCTACGCGCGCCAATCCCGCGCCCTCCTAGAACGCTACGTCCGCACCCTCCCGCCCACAGCTCAACTCGAGATCGGCACAATGGGCCTCGCCACCCGTCCCCGTCTCACGGCCGTCACGGCCGCCGAGCTCCGTCCCGTGGCCGCGGACAGCGGGCCCTTGGCCACGCGCCTCGGCATCGTCACGCACACCAAGGACGTCTCGGCGCTGATGGCGAAGCGGAGGTGGTATCACTACCGCCCCGTCGGCCAGTTTGGCATCAACAGCGTTGAGGCGGGCGGGAAGACGAGCAGTAGCGGTAGCAGTGGCGGCGGCAAGGGCGCTAGTCATGGCGTTAACGATGGGTGGGTGTGGAATATCGTGCGCGAGTCGCTGGGTAAGCGCAAGTGAGTAGGGCGAAAGGGTTGGCCAGTTTGCCAAGCGCGTCCCACCATGTATTCGAGACTCTCGAGTCAAGGAGAGAGAAGTGCCGGTCAGGGTGACGGTAGCATTGTACGATTCAAGCAAGACCGAGAGGGGGCGAAAGTGTACATACGCACGTTCTGCTAGTCGTGTACGGCGCTCTCTGCGTTGTCAGATTATCTATCTAGAAGAGGGTGTGCCCCTGAGGGTGAGGGCGTGGATGATCGGAAGCCCACGCGGGGATTCCGGTATTCATCACGAGTGGCAAAGCATCACGTTCGATATTGATGCCGGGAGACAAACGACATCGATTTGTATACTATCAAACAACAACAAAAAAAGTTACAGGTGATGCCTCACCCCTTCCCTGGCGCAGACGCACTGCCACTAGTCATTCGATTTCGCCACAGTCTAAAAGCTGCTGATCGAGTCAAGGACTTGAGTCGCAATAGGAGAGCTATTTTGGACCCCGTCTAACGGTAACGGTAGGATCGAATCATCGTAGCATGTTCCATAACGTGGTGGAGGGTATTCGTACTTTGCCCATATAAGAGGCGAAAAAAAAGAGAGTGCTCTACCTAGGTTGAACCATGTTCCGGGAGGCAATCGCCATCGCACGTTTTTCGACGCTGACAACCTCGGGATGTCCAAGTTGCCTTCCTCGTCCAATACTCTTCCCACTTGCCCCTCCAACTGGGTCCCAAACCAGGGGCTTTTCTCGTGTAGAGTGTGAAGATGTTGGCTTGTTGGTTGTCAGGAAACATGAGGGGAGAGATGTAACCATAACCATGCTGTGAAAGGGTCGAGAACCAACACACTCACAAACCGAGGCTAATAACGAAAACGAGCTGACTCTGCGTCTGCCGGGGCCACAGTTCAGCCCCAAAGCCCCATTTCCAGCCGTCACCACCACCACCACTGGGAAACTCACGGCGAGGAATCCGTTGGCACACCACCATCTCTACAATACCCTGGTTGGCTTTGCTCCTCTCTGCCCTCCCTCTTCGGCCACCTCCGTCCGTCCGTCCGTCCGTCGCCGTCGCCGTCATCCGCCGCCGGAAGACGGCCTCCGCACCTGTTACCTCACCACACCCATTTGTATCCGGGCGCCGAGTAAAAACCCGAAATACACCTACCACTAAACTCCGAAGTCATTCCGTCGTACACAATCTCACACACCCTCCCCCTCTTCTATGTTGGTGCCAGTGGGATGGAAGGTAGGTAGCCAGTACATACGTCCACCGCCCCCCCCGGAACCAACAAGTCACTCATATCTCTGGAATTGCCGATGCCTCATTATCGCTGCCTCACCGTGTACTTCTACCTGTGAGAAATAGCAACATTTTCTTCACCCTTAAAACTCGGCATCCGGCAGTCGCATCTGGTACCATCCTGCAAGAATATGTTGAAATTCAAAAGGCGAATGAGGAAGAGCGCATAATGATCAACCCTATCATCCCGATGCGTGTACGTGTGCACTCGGAGACCGGGTTGTCGACGCCCGGGTAAGTCACGAATCTACCCGTAAAGCAAATCGGGACTCAATAGTAGAGATGGAATTGTGTCTTGGAACTCTACCGTACCTTTGAGTGACTTGCCATTATGCTTGTGTCATGTTTTGCAAAGCCCACGAGGGAGGGAAGGAGGGGGGGGGGGGCAACATCGCTTTCAATGTTTAAAGTCCGAAACAACCAGACGCACGTCAAAAGGATGCAAGCACGCATTCCAAAACGACATCACCAAGCTTGACCGTCGGCCACGCCGAGAAACCTCAATCCCAACAAGAAAGTGTGAGCGTACGCAGTCAAAAAAACATGAGACGGAAAAGACAAAAGCGGGGAAACCCGTGGACTATGAGGATCCTCCCCAGTCTACCTACCTTACATTGAAAAAAAAAGATGCGATGAAAAATGGAAGCAAGATTCGAGTCTATTGGACCTGCATGTCCCAGATCACAGATGGTATGCATGTGAGATGGACATCCACACATCCTTGGAATGTCCTTCCCCCCCCCTCTCTTCATCCAGCCCTTTGCAGTTTGCACACCCCTCTTCTCAGAGGGATTCAAACCCCCCCCTCACCGCTGCACGCCACGCATATTCTTGCGTCGACTTTCCCGCGCATTTCACACCTTACATCGGCGATACAGGAACCCGGTCTGGCCGCCGTTGCGCGGCCAAAAGAAAGAGACTACCTACCTTACGGGGTTTGGTACACTAGGTACTCGTAGGCGACCATCGTTGCAAATGTTAGAAAAAAACGTGCCAATGCCAAACTCTAATAGCGACCTTATCTCGAAACAACGTCACCCGTGGCCTAGGCAAAGGGGTTGCAACGATACTCGCTCCCACACTCCGTACTGCATACTTGATGTAGGTAGGTAGGTATGGCAAGGGCAAATCTCCAACATCTCCAAACATCTCTTTTGCTTCCCGCCGCTTGCTCCCATCCATCCCATCCATCACTTTGGGAGAGTTCATCGAACCCGACCCGAACGAACCCGGTCCTGGCTGCGAAACACGAGGCACAGATAACTACATGCCCCTACTCAGTACCTACCCACCCATGCAATGCCAGCGCGGTGCAGACCGCAGTGAACCCGACTCCTTGGCCGATCTGGTACACGTTACCCACGCGATGTCTCTCTCCAAGGACTCTTCAAATTCTTGAACTCACCGTCCTCGTTCCCTGTCCCCCGTCATTCGAACGAGTGACGAACATGGACTGTTCTCGACCCTGCCCATCACTTTTTGCGTGTTAAATTTAACCTTTCCCTCCTGCGTGTACTCCGTAAAGGAACACACCCCCCGGACCCGTCGCCAAAACCCTCCACTGCCTTACCTAACCGGCAATCGCTCATTGCTACCAACGGCAAACCACAGCGGCAATCGTCGTCATTGCGAAGCGAAGCAGAAGCAGAAGGGGAAGACGACGAGAAGAAGCTAAATTATGCGGTTTTCGTCAGCGGTGATGTAAGCTTGCGACTCAACCGTCTCACCACATTGAAGTTTCCAAGCGATGCTCTTCCTCCCTTGGGCCCTGGGTCCTGGGTCCTGGCTCAAGGGTCCCCCCCATTGAATGTCACTGCTCCCCACACTTTCTCTCGCCGATCAAAAGAGGCTCGAAACTATCCGTACATACCCAGAGCTTTCCGAATATACGCCCCGACATCCGACTCCCGGCTTCCGCGCAGTTGCGTCGTTCTTCTTCTTCTCCATCTCCAGGCTCCGTCTGCGGTGCGGCGTGCTCTACGGGGTACGGGGGAGGCCAACGGAATAGCCGAGGACGACGTTGTAAATACTTTTTTTCGTGTGGGATAAAACGGGCAGTCGTAAGTACTAGGTAGCTGTTGCTGTATAAGCGAGGTCAGACGTATCACGTAAGTAGGTATACCTACCACCCCGCTGTATAGCCTCAAAAAAAAAGACAAAAGAAACGCTTTTACCGACCGCCGAGATAATATACACTCCGTACCTTAGCTTCACTTTCTAAGTACCTTGTTATTAAAGAAAGTTAATTCTTTTTAAGTTATAAATATAAGAATATAGTTTTAATAAAATAGTATAGTACTTACTTAGTACTTAAATTAAAATACTTTTTTAAGCTTATTATAAGAGAAAAATAATTATATTATTAACTACTTATTATTAAAGTTCGTAACGCTATAGTTTTAACTATAATAGTTTTATTTATAATAAATAAAAAGTTTAATTATAAGTCCTTTAAAAGCCTCTTTTTAAAAGCTATAAGAGCTTTTAAGTATACTAAGTTAAAATATTTATTAAAATATTAATAACTAAATTAACTTTATAATAATAGTTTTAATAAAGAAATTAAAAAATAAATTAAAAAATAATATTAAAATCTTTATTAATATTAAGTATAATTTATAAAAGGTAATAACGTAGCTATAGAGTATTAATAATATATCTTATATTAAAAAGATTATTATTAATATTAATAAAATAAATAAGGCCGTGTTAATATAATACTTTAGCTTTTTTTTATAACTCGAGGACTATAGCCTTAAATAGTATTAGAAATTTATTAAAAAGCTCTCTTAAATACTTTAGTATATTTATTATTATTTTTATAATAATAAAACTCTTAGTATTTATATATAAGTATAAGTTATTTATTTTTAAATAATAATACTAATTTATTAATAAGCTATTAAAACTACGATTTTAATAATTTTTTAATAAGGGAGAGGGTAGAATAAAAAAAAGGATAGGTAACTTATAAAAAAGGTTAAGGTTAAATAGTACGGAATTCGAGGGTAGGGTAGCGTCTATATATACTGCGGTAATCCTCTAGTAATGCAAAACGATGGAGTTAAACAGTGTGGCTTCACTTTTAAACCTGTCGGTTAGCCCGTTTGCCCCGTCAAGGCTCAACGTTGTTTCCAGTGGAGGTTCCCTTTTTACTCGCCCTCTGATAGCTTAGAGGTGTGTGTGGTGTGTGGGTGTATGAGTGTTGCGTACCCGCGTATAGGGGAAAAAGGTCTTGTTTTTTTTTTGTAAAGGAAGTTGAGACCATTTGCTTATGCAAAGTGTATTTGGGGGTGGGCGTCTTGCTCAACGTGCGGCTGAATGAACCCTGTGAACATGTCAACATCAGATGCCGTGGCCAATCAACTCGTTCAATCGCGAGACTTTGCGACCGCTTTGGGGGCTTCCCGGTAGGAGCTCTCTCGCCTCGGGCACCCCACGTACATACACCACACCCACATCTACCCATTGTCGGCTTCCCGTCTCACCCCCCTTCCAAACGTCTTACTCCTTGCTTGCCAAGCAAACGATACAGCGAATGCCCGTTTCTGCGGGTTGCCTCTCGTTTTGCTGGTGTCTTATTCACTTCACATTGCTAGATGGTTTGAATTTGTATGCGCGCGCAAGGTGGTATCATGTCCGTATTGATCGGTCCAAGTCAATGGAAGCAACGAAACTCTTCTCTCTCTCCTCGTACAGTTACTTTTTTGGGCCTTTCCATGATTGTGATAGTAAGCAAACAGGACTCCTCGTTCGCGTTGCCAGGGTGAGCGCCGTCCGTACGCCCAACCGAATTGGGCCGCGTCGTTGGCTCCGTCATGAGGCAACATGCCAAATATAGTAATACAGTCCAGAAATACAGACCAGGACACCGCTTCGCCAACCTTCCCTCTCTCTCTTTCTTCGCACCGTCCCGAAAAAACAAAAGCCTCTTGGGAGCCCCATTCCCGGCTGGGGGCCATGCTTCCGAAGGGGCATGAGTGACGCCGGCGCCCGACATGGATCTTCCGTTGTGTTCCCCTCCTCCTCATTTTCATCGTAATCGTGTACATGTATTTCGTCGCGAGAATAAACCGTGTATAAGGCGAACGAGGACCGTAGAAAGCGAAAATCCAAGATATGTACGTGAATCGCTGTAGCTGAAAGGGGCACCTATTCGTCGGTCCAGAGGCGGTTCGCGGAGGCACCCCATAGGCTGGCAAGTGTTGTTATGAACCGGTAAATCGTCGTCGCTATACCAAAGGTGTAAAACATCCCGTAGATGTTGCCGACAAGAAGGTTAGGTAGCTTTGCAAAAATCAATTTGGAAATGGCTCATCGCCGTTTCATCATAGGACCACTGCCATCGTAATCCCAGGCCCGCTTGAGACCGCCTTCGTAGACACTGGCCACGGACTCCTGCCACATCGCCGGCGAGACAAAAGTCTGCACGGGGGCTGCAGAGTATTGTTGCGCCAACTGTTGAGAGGCCACTGGGAGAGTAGCATTGACAGCCTGAATGTCTTGGAGAGACGGGGCTTCGGGTGCACCTGAAGACGGAGAAACACTAAGCGAATTGGACTGGGGAGGCAGCGTCGAAGGCTGTGGTTGGACCTGAGGCGTACCGAAAGACGTGTTCCATTGTCTGTAGACATGTATTAGCGGGTGCCTTCGTTGAAGTATGTGATTGTCGACAACAACTTACTCAAAAATACGTGCGGGATTCCACGCTGGCGCATCCGACAACGACATGGTTTGCTGCATTCCCGGCGCTTGGGAACCTTGACTTGCCATCATGACGAGTGACTGTATAGCAGGCGAGTCACTCTTGGTATCCACAGGTCCGGCAGAAATAGGAGGTGTGATGGGGTGGCTGGTATAACTGACTTGGGAGTGTTGAAGGTTCTGCGTGTCCAACTGGTGGTCCAAGGAAGCAGTGCGTGCCATACCCGGCCTGTAACCCCTTGGAGGACTGGAATGGTTGGATGATTGGGGGCTGCCGTAAGGGAAGCTGGGCTTGAGGACAAAGGGTTTCCTGACGTCAGCAGAAAACGCTTCGCGCACCGCGTCGACTTGCTTCTGCAGGTCGGCCATCGGCCAAACCGACATGACCCTTTCGAGCACTCGCATGTGTCTCGTGAAGAACTCTCTCGCATCAGTGTTCAGATCAGGGTCTGGGGAGACGACGGCCACCTGTGTACCATAAAAGTTAGAGAGCCAGTAACGGGGAATCGCAGATCATAACCCACCAGATGGAGTACAATGCAACACAGTCCACAGTAGACGGTGAAGCTGAACCCACGAAGCATACACTGCAGTCCAGGGAATCCGAATGAATTCAAAACAGCCTCCTGGAGCCGGCATAGAGCCTTGGCAGAAGAGTAGCAGATCATCATGTGCTGTTTCCATTGTCCATCTTGCGCGTTCGGGTCCAGGAAATTCAGCTGCGGTCGATGAAGCAGAATCAGGGTTAGATAGTAGTAGGAATGCAGGTTGCCGATGTAAGGTGACGAAAGCCATGGCGGCGAGCCGTCGGGCGGGAAAGTAACCGACAAATCCGCTGGAAGATCATTCAACCAGGCATTCAAGGCCGGATTGAGCTGCACAAACTCGGGATCGACGCCCCAATCCTTCGTCTTCTTCTTCTTGAGATGGCCATAGGCCGTGTTCATGCGGCTGACGTTGCGGACAATTCGTGCGAAATAGGTGAAGTTACGGGTGGTGTGGTACTCAGAGTCGTCGCCTCCAGGGATTGGGCGTGGGACGCTGAAATCGATGGAATCCAGCTCCACGGCGAGATCAGTACGGCCTAAGGGAATTAGCAAATTCTCACAAAACGTCGAGAAAGACCAAGTGCCAACCTTGGGGAGAACCAATCATGGTTTCGCACACAAAGATAGACTGCCAGATTCGACTCTTCATCTGACAATCCAAGGGAGAAGAGCCACACGGCCTTCCCGCTTGATGATCCGTGTAGTGCTCGTCCAGACCAAGATCCTTACCCATCTGAACGCACTGGACAATCGTCATCCACGAGCGGTAGTAGTAACCACGCTTTGGTGCTGCCTCCCGAGCTTTCAGGATGAGGAGCAGGGCTTGCAAAGTGCTCAGCCTCGGTACGTCCATGAAAGAGTCGGCGTGCTCTGTCATGGTTGTTAGCCTTTGCCTATCCAGCCGACGAGTGTTTTCATACTTATTGCCAAAGCGAGCCACTGCTGCCCTTGGGCAGGGTCGTCGGCTAGTCTTCCACCCATGGCGAAAAGAGCTTCAAGAATGAGAGGCGATACGGATTCTCTGTTCGTATTCCACTGGTGATAGAAGACACTTTTGCTGAGAACAGGCACGTAGGGATGCACGTGGCTGAAGAAGAGATCAAAGTAGTGCATGACCGTCTCGTCATCCGGCATTAGTTCAGGTGGGATGCGAATCTTGAGGCCTGGTCCGGTGATAATTGGCGGAAGAGGAGTCTTGTACTCCTCATCCTCAACGGCGGGCTCCTCATCATGCAGAAAAGAGGCCTTGTTCCTCAAGTACGGCGCTGTATTACGCGTCAGTAACTCTACTACGTACGGAAAGCTGCGAGAGAGGGCCTACCTGTTCCAGCTTCGTTGACCTTCAGGGAGCCCAGAAGATCAGCAAGATCTGATTGCTGGTAGGAGCCGTCATTGGAGTAGGTGTCGGGAGGGGAATCTGGGCGTTGACTCTGCTGGAGAGGCGGCGTTGGAAATACGTTGTGACCGGTGTAAGGCTGCTCCATCATAGAGGAAGAAGGAGAAACCGTGGTGTAGTGCATGTTATGTTGATGGACCTGCTGGTCGGAGTAGTGGACGGGTGGAAAGACGTTGGGATCTGAATATGCGCCCTGTGCAGCATACATCGAAGGGTTGGGCTTCTGGGCCCCTGCCATCATGGACTGTTGCTGCATAGGAACTTGCTGGCGGAAGCTGTTCTGCAGTTGCGATGAGGCGGCGGCGAACTCATCACCGACGGGCTCATAGGCGTCGGTCGAGGTGCCATCGTACTGGCCATTGGGGCGCACACAATGGAGCTTGAGTCTGATACACGCCGAGCAGGGCCAGGTGTTCGTTGTGGCCGCATCGCACTTGATCTTTCTTCTTCTGCATCCTTCACAAGCTCTCATCACTTGATTTCATCAGTTTAGCTAGACTGCCCGCATAAATCATTTGTCCAAGGGAAAGTGAGCATACCCTTCAATCGCTTATGGCGATTGTGTTCATCCACGAAGACATAATCTACAGAAAGGCACATTTGGTTAGACAAGACGTTGTGGGCAAACCGGAGCGGAGGGCGGTAGAGGTGGAGGTGGATGGCGCACTCTTTTGGGTTTCCCGTTGAGGGAACTGCTGCGGCGCAAAAGAGAAGCTGCCCATCTGGGAGCTCTGAGGCAAGATGCGCCTCACGGAGGGATCGTTTGACATTGTGATTTGGGCGTGACGAGTCGATTTGTTGGTAGCGGTGAGGTCGTGGAGGTAGCCTCGAACGGAGAGCGGAGTCAAAGAAGCGGTTACATTCAAGCCGGTTGCTTGAGTTCTGGGTATGCGTAGCTGGCGACGACCGTCCCGACCTGGCCGCGCACTCGGCGGCTCTTGCTCTCTCTCACTCGCGCTCGCTCGCTCGCTCTCACTCTCACTCTGAGTGAGTCCTTCAGTGCTGGAGATGTCGGCGACTAGACAGACGTGTCTTGTGCAAAAGACTTGTTGGAAAAGAGGAAGTTGTAGGAAAAGAAAGTACCAGAGGGGAGTTGTGTCTCGAATTTCTCTCTCTGGGAGCGCGCTGGGCTAGGAATTGTCCGGATTGGTGGGTGATGGTGAGGGGGGTACGCGGGAGAAGGTCAAGCCTTATTATGAATGGACGACAGGTCCCGGCGTGAGGCGTGAAGGGTTGACGTGGGTAGACCTAGACGGGGAGGCGACCGGGGTAAGGAACAAGATCTGGGCTGGGTACACACAGGCAGGGTCATATCACTGAGCTGCTGGGGCCCAGAGGAAACCGATGTTCGATGATGGATGCGACCAGGAGTCGATGGGGGGAGGGGGGCCAGGACCCAGGACTGCCTAGGATGGCAGGGTAGGCTAGACAGAGGTGGACAGTGCTGTGAGGAGGTGAGGATGAGGAGAAGAGGAGCGGCAACGAAGGAGAGCAAGAGAAGAGGTGTGTGTGTGTGCGTATGCGTGTGAGTGTGTGTGTCCAGGGTTGCAGGAGGCGGACAGGGTTGCGTGAAGGTAAGGTATCCGTACTCCGTAGTTGCAGTGTGAGTGTGGTTGTGAGGTAGCGTCGTCGAAGGGTGTTGGAGAGAGGGAAGACTTGACTTGGGAATTTGGGACCTTGGGTGTGGATTGTGGAGTGGATAATGGGAAGAGAGAGAGCGTGAGTATGAGAGACAGAGAGAAGGAGAGAGAGTGTGTGTGTGAGAGGTGTGTGGGTGTGTAAATGTGTTCCTATGCGGATGTGGAGGAGGGCGTGAGCCAAGGGTGGGATGTCGAAGTTGCGCATTGCGGCGACGGCGTGAGCGGCAGCAGCAGACGGACAGGAAGAGCTCAGCATTGAGGCCTGGGGTCACTTTACTTTCTCCTCCTCCTTCTCCGCCAGCTTGACCAAGTACCTTTCCTTACAACAGTACTCCGTTCCTCACCTAAGGTCAGGCAGGTAGTGAACAGGGCAGGGCAGGACGCATCAGCGCCATCTCAGTAATAAGGTACGTCCCTAGCTGCGCAAGCAATAGCACCAGCGCCATTGAGACCGAGGAGACATGAAAGGTACAAGGATGACATGCCATCGGTAGCACGAGGAACAAGTACCTCATCCGTCTCTCTACCCTCTTCCTCCGCCTTTGCCTTCTTGCCTCCCTGACGGATCTCATCTTTCTTGCTCTCTCCCAGAGTCCCCATCAACTTACTAGTGTGAGGTAGAAGAAGATGGGCTCCTCTTTGCCCCTCTGGCAAGCTCGCCTCTCACAGTGCAGCATCATGTCCATTGCGATCCCGGTACATTGCGGCTTTGAGAGATGGCTGGATGCGGTGTTCGTACCTCATCTCACAGAGAAGGTATCCATACCAATGCCTACGCAGTATCCGTATAGCGCTCTGCTTTCTGAACAAATATCCGTACCTTGGGGCCAGACAAGGCAGGCCGAGACGCAGAGCTGGCGGGGGGGCCAGCGTGCAGGGCAGCGTTGCAAGTCCAGAGGTAAAATGCCCTGTCGCAGGCCGAATCTGGTAGTGAGATGAAGGATTGGCCAGGGGATGCGAACTTTCAACTCTCGACGGGACTCGGGACTCATGGCCAGCACATAGGTACGAATACGTACGCAGGTACGAAATACCTACGGTCCACGGATACTTGACTGGCGGCTGTTGCCTTCTATTCTCATTTGCCAGGTTGAAGTTTGAGGCTTCTTTGATGCTGGCCGTGTGAAATTGGACCCAGGCTTGCCGGGCCCGGGAAATGGCGTCGACAAAGAAGAAGAATTGGTTCTCTATGCAAGCCAAAAAATCGTGGTAGTATACTTCCCACACGGCATGGATTAACACCGCCTTAGTGCGCGCTGCACAGTCGTTTCCCCCTCCTTCTCTGTCTCTCTAAATCCGAGGTACTCCGTCCGTATCCGTACTTTCTACAAGAAGAAGTACTCCGTAGTATTATTAGTCCGTCTTTCTTTCATCTCGGTCAGTACTTCGTACGGATACTTGGAAGACGCCGACGACGACTGTGGCCAAAAGGGGTGACCGAGGTCAAAAAATAAATAAAAATGAGGAGACTGGGCTGACACACAGACAGCAAATAACGGGCAGAAGAACAAGAGACGGATAGAATGTCTCCTGTTTCTTTTCTTGGGTCGGACGGGGAAGGCGGGGGGCGAGGTTCGAGGCATGACACAGACAAGGAAGTGCTGATAAAATGAACCACCATTTCCAAAACAACCTCCTCTCGTACTCACCACTCAGTAGTGTACCGTGCTATGTGTGTCAAGCACGCCTCCTCTCCTTGACGTCGTAGGGCAGTGCGAGCGTGTTCGAGCTAGAGACAATCAATCGACTGGTATAGGGCAGGGCCAAGACCAGACGTTCTAGGCACATCAGACACAAGAGCGAGGATGGACGCCGTACCTAGTGTATCAAGGCACCAAATGCTTCAGAAGAAGAGGGTTGGGCCCCCCAGGGATGATAGGGGTCCACGTCCGCCCAAAGTCCGCAACATAAGCATGATCTGTGCCAATGTCCGTCTTCAAGGAGCAAAAGAGAGTCGAAAGCAGTTCGGTCTATCCGTACTTCATCGTCGATGAGATGGAACATACATCAGAGCGGCGGCGGTAGCCGTTGTGTCGTCGGTGACTTCAGTCTCAACTCTCAATCGCCAGGACCATCCATTGACAGGCAAAAACCGAGTCAGAATGCGGCGAGCTGCTGTGAATGATTGAGTGCATCTGTGCAAGGGACCAGCACGAGGCATGTAAGGTACATGACCTCTTGTCGGAAGTAAAGGTGAGAGGTACCCGTAAGGCAAAAGGCATTGGGTTCCGTGGACGGGTGTGTATGCGACCAATGCGCTGCCCGAAAGCCCTCGTCGACTCTCGCGAGTCCTCCGTCAATGCCCCCCTCGCCCTTCGAGCCTTGAGGCCAAGTCCCAGCTCCCATCAGTGGAAGGGGAATTCCGAGATGCCCTGTCTATGTGCGCGCCCATTTTCCAATCCGAGTCGACTCGTTGGATGGCTTGTATCCGTACTCAGCGCAGGGAAAGGAGACCGTCGATGACCATGTATTCGCACGTAGCCACTGTTGAACGCACTGTATAAGATCTCGACTTGAGCCCAGCTGCCTGTCCAAGGGCGCAACTTGATGGGCTTTCGCCTCGTCGTCATCGTCACGCAGGGCAGTGTCACGAATACAGTATTGCTCCACACTGGAAGTATACTGTGAATGTGCATTCGCAAAAACTGAGCATGGAGAATACGCCGCCGTCCCCCAGCTGCCAAAGTATCCTCTGGCCTATGTGCCTCTACCTGTACAGTACAGCTGGGAGGCTAGCCTGACCGTATTTTGCGTCCAACGTCGTCCCAAGAAACTCAGAGACTTCTCAATAGGCCGGCCCAGCCACAATGTAGGAAAAAAAAAAAAAAAAAAAAGGCGCCAGCAGCAAAGAGGGGATTTGTTAGCGGAAAGGCAACGGGGGGACGGCCGGGGGAGATGTTCGAAATGGCGGTAGGGAATAGCGCGAGCGTGGTAGGGTTGCCCATGGAATTAAGCACCCAGATAGCGAAAAGGGCACAAAATCGTCAATGCCCCATGTCATCATAATAAGTGGCCATGCTCATTCGATATTGATATCAAGTTCCAACTCCCAAGATACCGAGGTGCAACCAAATGAGGCAAGTTGCCTGAGGTACAACTTCTGCATCGCGCTTCCTTTTGCTCCTGGCTCCAGCCCTGGCGGAGATTCCTCGCACTCCCAGTCTCCCTCCCACTCGGGTGTCATGGTACTTCACGCCCTTTTTAGTGCCAACATCCATGTGCCGGATGCCTCGATGTCTCCGCTGACAGGCTGGGAGCTCAGCTAAGCCAATGGATCGCGTAGGTATCCATCCTGTTGCCGCAGTAAGCACACACGACGACAATGACCAGATGATCCGCATCTTGAGGAGTCGAGCCAGGTGGTACTCCGTAATAACCACCTTGTAAGGAGTCTCTAGCGTCGAGAGAGCAAACCAGGCAGGCGGATTAGCATTGGCAGGCAAGGTATCTGTACCCGTACCCGTCCGTAGGCTGTAGCCGTACCTTACCCGCCTTGTTGCCCTGCCCAGTAGGGCAAGTCCACCAATCTCTTCATCCACAGCGCCATTCAGCCTGGCATCTCTCGTGGGGTTGGTGGTCCCAGTCTCGCCCAAGGCCCAAAGGGACCCTCATACTCCTGACCGTCCTGGGGGGGCAAGGGGGCTGCTGGGAGACACATAAGATTGAGGACGGGTACGGAGACGGTACCTGAGGCTTGACCCCGTCTTATCCTGCCTTGATGGGTCAAGTGCATCATCCAGTCTTGTTCTCGAAGGAGTCGACCTCAACTGTCCACCGACCCCGTCCGGCCACAACGGGGGACGTGGAAGGTGGAGGGCTGCGAGGGTCTTAAAGCAGAAGCTCTGCTCGGGAGCCCGCTCTGTCGGCCCCAGACCGCCCTGGTCTGGGCAAAAGGCAGACGCACACCACAGAGTGTTTGAACTTTGAAGTTGTGTGAGCTGGGTAGGATTCCGCAGAAGATATTGGATCGTCGTCAATGATGCTGGGTGCCGCAGAGTAGCTGGCATACCTAATCATCAAACCTTAGGGCGAGAGACTAGGCTGGCAAACCGAGGACCAAGCATTCAAAGCTATCTTTTCGGCAGACGTTGTCCCGTCTGCCGTCGTGCTAACGGGATGAGACAGCAGCACCGTCGAAAGCCGGCGGAGGCGAAGCAAAAGACGGTCGTCGCACCTTTGCCAAAATGGCAATGACAGGTGGCCGGTGGAATGGCTGAAGATTCTCTGAAGGCTTCTAGTCGGAAGACTTGAGCTGAGCCGAGCGCTGTCTTGTTGAGCTTGGATGGCGTGGTGAGGCACTTGCACCGGCTCGAATCTCTCCTGCCTTAGTCTTCAACTTTGATCGACAGCAAGCCATCTCCGGGGTTGGAGAGGCCCTGGCAGCCTGGCACGACGCACGCCTGGCTGCAATGTCGAGCCGATTCGAATGGTGTCCAGGAGGCCGAGAAGCGGACCGAACCAGAGTGCTGACGTCGAGCGGCGGCGGAAGGTTGTAGGACGAGATAGCCCGAGAAATGTGCAGAGAGCCAGTCGTGGGCCATGGATGGCCCATGGGTGTGTATCTTGGAAGCTCCTACGGATTTGCAGCGCTATGCCATGCCATGGTCAATGATCCATCGAAAGGCCCTTTGGTTTTGCATGGGTACGGCGTGGGATGCACAGCAACGCCAACGCCAACGACAGGTGCATGGGGAGTGGTCGGAATGGGAGCTTGGAGATGGGAGATGGTCAAGATCCATTGGAACGGAGACACGGTATCTGCCGCTTTGTACCGCGGTAAGGTACCGCAGTTGCAGTCGCGAAAGGAAGTTTTGGTTGTGGGTTACAGCCAGGTGCGATCCCTGGCATCTCCACTGCCCGCTTACCTTATCATTACAGGCCGGCTCGTACTTACCCTGGCCCACTGCCTCCACCGGCTGGGTACGTTAGTGCGTGCTTGTCCACAGTCCACCAGAGCTTGCAGGGGCTGATACTTGGAGCTAGGCCGCACTGGATATTAGGTCCTTCGAGGTGATCCTGATGCTTGGGTAATCATCTTTGGGTTCGTACCTTCGTACCTTGCACTTCCCTCCATCCGATGACACCGTCTGCACCAAGTATTCTTGCCATGTGTGCCGCATTTCCTTCGTCAGGAAAAGTGTGGGAAGGTGCCTCCCTGCTGTGTAGGCACTTTATCTACATAGTACAGTGAACCGTTACTTAGGTGCCCATACTTACCTGTTCATAGGTAAGGTTACGTACTCCGTACCTGCCTTTTTGTCGATTACACAGCCAAGATATCTTGCTTGCCTCTAGCGTCAAGCTAAGGGATCTCAACCTGCCACTCTTCTGACCGGCCTGGGTTTTGCCGTCGCCATCTATTTCATTGTTTCTGTATGTCTACTATTCATTTCCCTTCTCCATTTCGTTCTGCAAGCATTTCTCGGTGATTGCAATGGAATACACGGATACATATAATGTCTACGGTGCCTGTCAGTGGCTACTTGCTGCTAGTATAGGTACCTTTTCACTATACTGCTGCAGCCATGGCCGTCACTTATCTATACCTCGACTCGAGTAAGCTAAGGCAGTGTTCGGACATCTTCGCAAGGTATTCGAATGTACTCGCTGCCTGGGCCTGCAGTGACTTGAAGTCGAGGGACTGCAGAGAGGAGGGGGACGGCACACGCCGTACAGTAAGGTACGTACTCTGCACTGCATCTCAGATGTGATAACGCACCTCACCACACCTCAACTCTTCCCACCCCCCCAGTGCCGCTCCCCTCACCCACGAACCAACTGATCAAAGCAGTTGCTAGGTCCCTCTGCTACTCCGTACGGAGTATTCGACTTCCATCACAAAGCCACCACCACCTGGCATCAAGTACGGATACCTAGGTATTCGCGCCGGCCTCACCCAGCTTGCAAGACGCAAAGACACCAGTATCCCCAACACTCGACTGGCTTCAATACCCTGCCGACGAGCCCCCGTAGCCGAATCCACACTGTCTTCCCCTCGCCTCTCGAGTCCCAGCAGCTCCAGCCTCCAGCCTCTAGCTTCTAGCCTCTAGACTGCCAGGGGCCTCCCCTTGGCCAGGATTGACTTGGTGCCGCTCGCATGGGAATTGGAGCTGCACCACCATGCTCTGCTTGCTGGGGTTCGGTTCTGGAATCCCAAAACAAGGTTCGTCGTGGAACGGCCATCCTAGAATGCTTCTTGAGCCAATTCCTTGAGTTCCAGGCCCTGCCGCCGTATGGCACTCAACTTGAAGTGCCGCTCATGAGAAGCATCGAAAAGCAACGACGTCGCGGCGTTTATCATTGTCACGGTGTCACCCACACTGAATAAAACACTCCAACTTAGCCGGCGGACTCTCATTGATCAATCAATATCTGAATCTCATCAAACATCGAAACCTGCCAACGGGCTGCGTAGGCACGTCCTAGTACCTACTTTACGCACTGCCGTCGACGAACCCCGGGCTTTGATGTAATTTCGGCGCTGAACACTTGGAAGTTGGGACCTCGAAATCACTTCCTGATCCAGTATTATCCAACCATCCCGCCATGCCACCCAATCGAACCCTTCTTCGGGCCTTCGACGAAGGTTCTGGCCTCATCAGGCCCTGACGCACTGACGGCGCTAATCCAGATGACACTCGGCCAAGCTGCTCCTCACACTACTCATTCTGCTACTCGTCTCACCGGGCGCCTCGTCATCATGCCCTTTTAGGCTCACAGTGCCACACGAAGCGTCTGACGGATACTGTTCGTCGTGTTTCTGTGTCTACTCCGCAGACCAACCGTCTCATGCGGCGAGCTTGTTGGCCACATCGTCAGACCACGCTGTTGTTCCAACGGCCTCACCGGATTGTGAAGGTCCAAGAACCCGCAGCCCGGACAGTATGGCATTCGTTGCGCTGCGGATTTCCGATGTTAGATGTCCGACCAACTTTGTATCTCCGTGCCTGGAGGCACTGAAAATTGTGCCATCACGCCACTAAGACGAGGACAAGTCCTCGTACCAAGAACTACAACATCTAATGTCGGATATATCATCCATGCCGCCACGTCGGTTTCATTGTCTGCACCTGGTGCGCCAGCTTGCGCAGACCTAGCATGATACTGCTGTACACATCCAGAAGAATGGCAGCGCATGCTGAAGCTAGGTACACTATGCCGCATTTCTCGCGGGGAATTTCGAGCTCCTGGACCGGAATGGCCTGTCAAAGATCAAGACCACGACCGTGGAGCGACTTACACACACTGGCACTGGCCCAATCAGTGAGCACCACTTCGAGCAAGCCGTCGATTTCGGGGTAATCCTTGGGCGAAATTGAGGGGACGCGTCCTCATTCTAGGTTGATCAAAACCTCCAGAAATTGAATAGGCCGGTGGCGGACCGGTGTCGTTTGACAGACGCCTTGGCCCTGTCCAACAGCCAAGTTAATATACATAGCTCGCGCCGCAGCTAATAAGAAGGAATCAACCGAATGGCCTGCAGCCTGTACTTGTGGGCGAGAAGAGATGGGATGGTGAGGAGCCGATGTCTTCATAGGACTCGATAGCTTTGTGGAGATCGCGGGGTCTGATGGCGACCATAACCTGCGCCCTTTTTTCACTCTGGGTAATTCACCCATATCCTCACGGTCTCGCGAATGAGCCTGGAACGTGCTCCTATTAGCAAAGTCCATTTCAAAAGACTCGCCAACGACTCTATGTCCAACCAAAGGCCAACAGGTCGACGCCGTATAGCTTTGCGGACAAGGATTGGCAGTCTTATGGAAGTTGCACATCGGTCTGGAAGGGGAGACCCAACTTCCCCCCATCTTCAAGCCGTTGGTGGGAATTAGCTTGCTGTTTCCCTCGGCATCCCTCACGGCGTGCCATCCTCCACTCTCGTCCTGGAGATGCTGGCATCGGCAGTCTCCCAGCAAATGGAATGCAAGCAGAACCACCTTTTACCAGCCAACCGAAATGGGCAGTGTCATAAGTCCACGGTGAGCAGGGGAGCTGGTCATAAAATGGGGTGAGCAAGCCAGTAGTGTCATCATTCACATGCTAAAAAACTAGCGGTGGCCACCTGGCTCGATAATATCGCAGGCCTTAGAACAGGAACCTACCGAGGAAGCCGTCACCCACGCCAAGTCTTGCCTTACCCTATTCGATCCTGTCAGGCCTGTCCCCAACATGCCGTCCAGCCTTTTGCAGAGTACGGTTATTCCGCACCCACACGGAGGCTATCCCGCACCCATACTAGGCCTACTCAAGCAAATAGTGGGCTGCACGTGACTATACAGCCGCAGCAGCCACATGTTAGGCTATGGGCGCGCGCCTTCCCATGATTTCTCTTTTGACGCGTAACACCACCTTTTTTGGTCATTTTTGAAGCAGGATAAGTACCTCTCCGAGCACTAAAATATAGGCTCTAGAGATGTATTTTACCTGAGCAAAGACTGGCTTCTAAAGTCGTGGTTTTGACTTTGAAAAGCGCGCATAATCGGCATTGTGGAAGAGGGCAAAGTGGAAGGTGCAGTTGTGGAACGTGCAGTGGAAGCGCGCCTTCCCCCTCTAGAACTGTCGGAATAATAGAGATTCCGGGTCAAATGTGGCTGCTGCGGCTGTGCAGTCACGTGCAGCCCACTATTTGCTTGAGTAGGCCTAGTATGGGTGCGGGATAGCCTTCGTGTGGGTGCGGAATAGCCGTACTCCTTTTGCAACCCTCAAAGGAATACAGCCTATCCACCCAAACCAAAATCTCAAGCTTGACATGAAAGGGGCTGTTGCTGGCTAAGAGCTCCAGAGAGTTAGTTATTGGGCTTTCTACCAACCTTCATTTTCTTTGAGTATCGAAGGGGGACGTTTATCCGTACAACTGGCGCACTGGTGGTTTCAGGCCGCATGGCTCGCCCTGCATCCTGGGGCTGTGTCTGCCTCGGATCCGAACTCGTGCCAGCGAACCACGCGCCTAGCGCTAGGAGCTAGCATCTGTCACGCTCGGTTGTTCCCTTTCGCGCAACTGGTTCCTGGAATCGTTCGTTCAGGGGGGGCTCCTGCCTTCGCCCCCAAGATCTCGGGCACGCTGTCGAGCGTGGCTGGATGGACAAGGGGGAAAGCCAAGTACGGGATGGGATTGCCTTTGGATGCACGAGGGGTGTGTCCAGAGCCAGAACGGTCCGAATGGGGATCCAGTCGCTGTGCTGGATGTCCACTTTGCTCCTGATCCATGTCGGTCAGATTGTGTTGGACATTCCGTGACTCGCATACGGTACATTTGCTAGGCGATCCGACCATGCAGGAAAAGCCGACGAGAACGACGGTCAACCGCCAAGAAGAAGGCAAATATCACAACGAATGTTCACAAAGTTACACTTTGTGAGGAAGCGTCACAATATCCGGCATGATGGTGGCGTGGTGGAGGAACAGATGACTCGGCCGAGTGCCAGGGGAGCTACCCATCGGGCAGGGTCTGTCCCGTCCGCCCGCTCCGGGGAACCTCTAAAGAATGGGCAGCAAACCAAGACATAGCAGCAGTGCCGAACAACTACACCACCTAAACCGTTACGGGATAGAGCATCCGACGCGGTCTGGACAGGGACACCGGTACGTGTCGACGACTCTGAAAGGTGACATGCCCGGGGCACAGTGAGAAACAAAGCAGCCTCAACGGCGGAAACCTCGGGGAACAGCCTCGCAGCGCGCGGCTTGCAGATTGTGGGCAGCTCCCCATGACAGGTGCCAGTCTGCGGCAGACAGGATGGAGGCGTGCGTGGTTGAAACGTTTGGAGCGGAACCTTCAAGTTGGCTTCCGCGAGGCTCCTAGACAAGGATTGCGGCGCAGTGAAATCAGCCCTCATCTTGTTCTATTGCTTCCATTATGCTTCCAAGTTCCGCCGAGTTTCGAGAAGAAGCGGGAGAAGGAATGTGCGATATCCGTGTCCGGGCACCCAGAAAGCCAATTTTCCCTAGCCCCTCATCGAGTCCGCCTTGAGGCCCTTGCCTGTCAATATCCGTAGATGGTTCAGACGACGGAGTCGGGACAAAAGAACGTGGGGTCTTGTCCGGCACGACGGCTTGTCTTAGATATTGAACGGTCCAAGGTGGCCTTCGTCATTACATAGAGGATGCTCATTTTAAAACTGTCCGCAGAACGTGGTTTGGGCGAGCATGGGAAGGGAATGAAGCAATGATTACGGCTTCGTAGCTTCTATCAATTCAGTGTGAGGATATACTAGTAATCAAACTTTGAATAATTCTCCCTGCAGGCTAGTTCTCCTATTTCTCAAGGGTCCTATCAGCCTTACGCCGTTGCTACGTACTCCGTACCACAAGCCGGCAAGGCACCTGAGATCATCTTCGCCTGCTAGTTCCAATAGAGTGTATTCGCCCGATGGGTGTGGTAACATGGGGGCCGAACGAATCTTGGTGGTGCAGCAAGGAGAGAGACAGAGAGAGAGAACCACAAGAGACAATCTTCATGGATGCTTTTTTTGGGTTTTGTTCCGTCCTCTCAATTTCGTATCCATCAGCGGGAAGGATGGATCATGGGTGGTATGGCGCACGCACGCCGCATGCAGGGCCGCCAGGCACAGGCACAGGCACAGATAGCCCGCAGGCCACGTCTTCCATTTTTGACGGTTGATGGGGGTCGTTTTTGGGGTCCTTTTGAGGGGTAAAGGGGGCGGGAAGGAAATGGGCATCCACGCATCTTTCGACTTTCATTTTTTTCCCACCATGTCAAAGAGGTTATTTTAGATTTATTGGAAGATCATCGACAACCTTTTTTCAGTGGATCGCTGACGACACGGCTCTGAAGATGGGACGGCCCCGCAATCTGTGGACCGATTCGGCAAGTGAGGGGCAATATTTCGAGAGTGCTTTCCATCACCCTAAGATTAGTGATTCATGCGTCCATTGCAGCGCCCACCGCACTTGACTGCTGATGCGGTCGCTTATCTAATCCTCGTCCACTGAAGCGGGGTCGAGCCGGGGGCATATGGCCAAAAATATTGATTCCCTCATGCCAGGTCATTTCTTTCCCATCCACAGCAACGTCCATCGCCAACCAAGTTCGCAATCCACTCCAACCGTTGACAGGGAAGACAGAAGAAAAAGAACCATCGTATTGCGCATCTGCAAGATAGACGCCATTGACCAACATCATCTCACCGTCTCATTCCGCCGCTACCGAATAAGCAGGGGCCGAGGCAAGAAACGAAGGAGAACCTTACTTTTGGACAAGGCTATCTCCTTTTTCCCCCCACCACACATAGCTGCTACCCTGCCTGTATCCCGAGATTTTGGTGGTACTGAGAGATTTCGTCGACAAGAAAGCGAGAGAGAGAGAGAGAGCAAGAGAAAGAGAGAACCGAGATCGAAGAAAGAGAACCAGGTTGGGGGCCACACTATTTGCAACTTTGCCGGGGCAGCAACTAAATCAAACTAGCGGACTTGGACTTTCATCCTGGACAAGCGACAAGCACGGATATCTTGACACCATGGACAAAGATCTTGACAATGCGAATCCGACCATCCTGAGCGCGGCCCAGATGCCGACGCGTCAGAGCAAGCGTGAAGCACCCAAGTCGGGCCCATTCCACAAGTTCGACGATGTCATCTTCGCTAAACCCTGGTACCTCTCGGAACCGTTCTGTGATGATGATTCACTGTGGTCTGAGCCGGAGGCCGATCACTCTCAGTGGACAGAAGAGCCCATTGATGAACAAGAAATCTACGGTGAGGAACCCTTCTTTCATACTGTCCCCCCCCCCCCTTTTCTTGCATGCAGTGGTTCACCTTACCAAGTATTGGGGGTTGGATGTTATGAGCTCCAATCCTGCCTGGTCCTGTTCCTGGAGTGTCTCAAGCACGGTCCTGTGTAGTCAGGCAAGCGCCACCTGATGCAGACCACCCACTCATCATGCTGTGTACTTCACCAAGTGGATGTTGCAGTTGCGCGGTGTCTTTGCTCCTTGATGAGTGGTGCCCAAAGATGCTTATCCTTCATGCATTGGCTTCAGATTTTACGCTTGGAATGCCATCTTTTCTGGGTGAACTCCTCCTACGCGTTTTCCGGCTATACTAAGTTCCTGGGGAGGATCACGCGACTGACGTTTCATAGACTTGATATCATCCATCTCAGACCCAGAGCACCCCCTCTCCCTAGGACAACTTGCTGTTGTCAACTTGCCTGATATTCACATTAGCCCTCCTCCACACATGGCCATGGACCCCAACAAGTTGGTCCAAGTGTTGGTCGAATTGACGCCAACCGTTTCTCACTGTTCTCTCGCCACAGTGCTTGGTCTGGGAGTTCGCGTGCGCCTCGAGAAGGCACTTCCTCCCAATTGGCGGGTGGATGTGAGGGTCAAGGAAAACGCGCACGCGCAAGACGATCAAGTGAACAAGCAGCTCAGTGACAAGGAGCGAGTTGCTGCCGCGCTAGAGAATGATACCCTGAAGGGGGTTCTGGACAAGATGCTCGAAACCTGCGTCTGAGTAGCGAATCAAATCTCGGATATACAGGCCGGGATCATACCCGTTTGATGCGAATCTCGGTGTCTTGTCATACCAAAAAGCGTGACGCCGAATATGGCAATGCCTTGGGACAAAATGGTCCGCCCACCGGCTCGCCCGACTAATCCGTCCGATGGGGGCCCAAGTCATGGAATTCAGCCCTTAAAAATAGACGATCGACATTCTGCACCGTTTTTTTACCAGGGCGTTTGCCACTTTGGCTGGAGAATTTATCGGATATCTGCCATGGAAAGACAACCTCTAACCCCGGCGTTTTGGCAGCTTCTCTCGAGGGAAATTGATCGACAGGTACACAGTGGGAAACGATGTCCATTTGCGCCTAAGCGCGGATATTGTAGCCGGTCAAAGAAACGTTACCTCGCCTCACACCCTCCACTTCAGGGCCCTTGGGAAAGTCGGAAAACAGGGGCCCAGCGGGATCGACTGGCAGCTCATGACTCTTTCAACCCGCGGCAAGACTCCGAGGTAGGGCTGTGCGGGCGGCGGAATTGTTCACACATATTGGCATAGCTTGGCCTGTGTGTGTTGGCTTGTATGTGGCAGCTGGTTCCCTTCTCTTTCATCTGACTCTTAAGCGCAGGCAAAAAGCCAGCAAGCTCTGACGATTCGGATTATCCGAACAGCTCGTCTGCATGGTACTAGCTGCTAGCAAAGGACCAAACGCAATGAGTGAATGGAACAACCAGTTTTTTTTTTGCCCCTACGACCTTGATTTGCCAGGGATGTATGTTCTTCTCTTCCTCTCAAAAGGCTTTCAGGTGGCTTCGTCACCTCACAATCTGAACCCCGTTCAACGTTGCGCATGGATGCAACGCTATATCAGAGAGCATATATAGACCGTTGATAAACACACGCGAGGTATCCGTACGGATAGCCGATCAAGATACAGAGCACATCCCTGACGCCGCTTACCGCGACAGCCGACGTTGCTTACCAATCTGAAGGGTCCAGGACCGCGCCACCGATGGAGGGGAAAGTTCAGCAGAGCTTTTACCGAGCGAGAGGTCTACCTAAGCTGGTCGTGACCGGTACGTAGCCTTGTAGGTGTTGGTGTGGTCAATTAAAGGTCAGGAACCATCGGATGGATGGTTCTGACGTATGAAGATCTGCAAATATTGATTTTGTGGCTTTTTTCTCTGCAACTTGCTAGGTAGTCCTCGGGCCAAGAAAAAAATGTCTCTGAAGAGAGGACTTTCGATTAATTGATAAACCCATTTCTATAGTAAACCAAGTTTTTTGCGTTGTATGATTGCATTCGTCTCCCCTGAAGCGGCGAGGTGAACAAGAAACTTGCCATGGCGTTACATTGTGGCGCTCGACTTGACAGCATTTGAACGTTTCCCCCTTCCCTGCCGCTCCCCTCCCTCAACGAGAAGGGACAGGACGGCGAAAAGGGACCTTGAAGTTATTCATATTCGGCACTGGCAGAACTGGGGGCAGCTTGTTGAACGAGGGTGTCGTACGTGAAGCTCAGCGGGAAAATTCGTGTACCGGTCTCACGGTTTTTGAGAGGGGGGCATCCTCCTACCTAATCAAAAAGTTGATTCTTTTTCCCACTTCAAGCGAAACTCTAAAGATGAGCAGAACATGAGCAAGCTGCTTACTGTGCAGCTTGAAGCTTTTGCCTTTTTTTCCCTTCCATCCTGCCACCTGAACTCTACCGATCCCACAGAATATACGGAGTACTAGGAACGAATGACAGGACCTGGTAAACGGAATCGAAGGCTCGCCCCCGGCGAGCAAGGCATGGTATTATTACATGGCACGGCATGGCATGGAGACCTGGGTTCGATTCGGTGTCTCGGTCGGACAAGACACAGCATACGAGCTACAAAATCGTTCAATTTATCCGGTGCCGGCGCCGCGGGAGCTAGGAGGGGTGGTCGTCAACCTGAGGGGTTCGGTCATTGGGCCGCTGGGGCGTAGTGTAGATGCGGCAGGAAGACCACCGCATCTCCTACGGCCGTTGGTGAAGATCTTCTTCCTCCGGGAAGGGGAACAAGGTATCTCACACCCAAACCTCGTAGGAAGAATTTCACATACTCGCGTTCCCCCCCCCCCCCGCGTCGTCCAGATCTGCCCGAGCCTTCCGTGGCCCAAGCTCTCTGGATCACTCACTGTCTTGCCTACCCGTTCCTTTTTTTCTTTTTCTCTGAATGTCTATCTGCGGAATCACGGAAACACACGTGTTGTGGTGGCACGATCTTCGCGCAAGTGGTCCTGTGCCCGACACCCCATGTCCATGTCTCTTGTCGTTTTCGTTGTCGATGTCGGTGGTGATGACATTGACAACGTTTGGTCTTGGCGAACCTCGTAGACTTCGTCAAGTTCAACGGCAAAAAGGCAAAGACGAGAGTTTCCTCTTGGCGCTTATTCTCTTCGGGCGTTGTGTTACATGGCATTGTGTGAACGACCAAACGGTCGATATCTTTGAATTACCAAAATGGGCAGGAGAGCTGTGGTTCCGTTGAAAGATGCGTGTAAGTCTAGAGAGGTCTCATGTCACGCGTCACGCTATGACGAACGTCTCTGATGAGATCGAGAGCTTCGAGGCGGGAAGGTCGCAATGGGAGGCGGCAGCGCGGGATATCTTGCACATGTCACTAGTCGTACCAACGGCCGGCCTCATCATCTACGTTTGACAGCAATCTTCTGCATGATTTACCATCTTGTGATTGTGACAGCGCGAGGCGTTGTGACGCAACTTTCCGACACGTGTGCTTGACAGCGTAGAATGCCAAGACAAGAGCTTCCCTTCCCCAGCTCCCTATTCCAGAAGCTGGGGAATTCTTGAGGAAGAGGCCCCTTCGACTACTCGAGAAAGGAAGTTACCAAGAAAATTGTTGAGAGATTTGGGGGTTCATGGGGGAGGCAGGGGGTTGGTTGACGGATGGGTGAGATTCTGCTGCGTACTGTGGTATGTAGTTGCAGTGCAGGTTCAAGGTAAAGAGGGTAGGCAGGGTGGGTTTCGAAGCATGTGCCGAAAGGTTCGTCACAGCAGGCGCTTCAAACTGGGCAGGTAGGGTGAGTACCCTCAGACGAGCTAGCTGTTTCTATTCACAGAGCCCACACACTCACCCTCACCCACACTGTTGCCTTCTTTTTCCCCAGTTTCCGGCAGGTGATACGGTACTGCTGGTGGTTGGGTCAGGCTGGGGTTTGGCGGCAAGGGTACGGAGTAGCGGGAGGGTTACGTTGGAGAAGGGGGAAGGAGGGGCAAGGGAAAAGCAGGAGGAGGAAACATGGTGGTAGTGGTGGTTGGCAAGAACAACCATAGCAAGGAGAACTTCCCTCTAGATCTTTGGTACACTAGAAGGAAAGTGTGCTTTGGGTGTCAAGATATGTATGTACGTCGGCTGATGAGCGTGACTTGCAGCAATGGGGTTGTAGAACGAGGTGTGTGCGCATGTGCGTGTATGTGACTACCAGTGAGTACCAGTAGGTGTGTGTCTCCTTGCATATTGCGAAGCAGCATCATTTTGCGAGGTGTGGCGGCAAGGCGGTGACGGGTTGTTGATGGATGTGTGGTTTTCCCCCTCGTCGTGTTTGTTGACCAATTGCCTTTTTCGCAAGGTTCGAGACACGCATTGGCTCCTATCTTTACATAACAGGGACAATGGCATACATTTTCCTTTCCAGCCCCTTGGCCACTAGGCCTTTGGCGTGTAGCCTGGGGGAATGTGGAAAGACGACTCATTGCAAATTGCTCTCCCATCACTACCTTAGTCAGATACACACTATCATCCATGATATCGTCGCTCTCTCTGTGTGTTCCTCTGATCTTGCGACTCGGTGAGGGAGTCGCCAAGGCGTACGAAGTAGAATGAGGGCAGCAAAAGCATGGCATCGGCCGGCCGGAGCCCGCCGATCCCCTTTCTAATCCTGGATCCAGCCCAAAGTCCACTTGTCACGTCCTTGAGAGTCTCTATCTCTCTCTCCCTCTATCACTTATCCTGACCAAGCCTCAACTAAGGGTATTAGCTCTGTCTTCAAACAGAGTCTAAAAAGCACACTATGTATCGGCAATAGAGAGAAACGCGCCGGTGCGGGTTCTTAATGTTAACTCCGATCTCCAGGTTACGGCAGTTTTAGCAAAAAATAAAAGAGGGACTAAGAGGTTTGTGATGGAACTAAAACACCGTCCGGTTTTTCCTGTAGGTTTGGTCCTTGGAGGGGTTCAACAGGGTTGAGCAACCATAAGGTTTGGGGCGTCCTTTCCTTTCCCGCCCCCCTTTCACCACCCGCGGAATGGGATTTTTCAACGTTTGCACCTTTTCCTGACCATGCAGGAGAGGGAGAGGCCCGTGAGGATACAGGCGCAGGCTGGCGGCACGACACCACACACACACACACACACACATACACACCAAGCACTTCCTCGTACGTACGGATACAGTACCTACACACGGACTAGGTCGTTCCCTTCTTGTCCCTAAAAAGAATGTTGTATGCGTTTGTTCTACCGCAGACGCTCGCAGACCAGACCACAGTACTCTGCAGACACCACCCACACATGGCCCCTTTGTCAGATCGACTTGGCGTTGAACACACATACATCACCTACGGAACTACCGATGTTGTTGTGGCGAAGCAAGGAAAAAGGTTCGGCGAGTCAAACAAGACGCATCGCATCACGCAATAGCCGCCGTCGCATGAGCCTCTTGATTGTGTATCACGTGTACGTCTTACGCAGTTTTCTTCCTTGACACAAGTCCACGCATGAGGCTATAGAGTATGACGCGCAAGAAGGGGGAAGTTCCAAAAGTTGGCATGATGGGCTTTACGATAAAGTTTGGCCCCCAATGGCGTCGTCACCTTGACGAGGAACAAGATGGAAAAGATGAGAGCGGCGATGTTGAGCTGGTCCATCGTGTCTGATCTCACGGCAAAGAAAGCAAGGGAGTAAGTAAGTAACTATATTCGCGTACGGATATTCTTTACCCGCACGCGCGCGCAGCCATGTGGAATGCAAACTAGATTCAGGTCGCCGAATGCTGTGTAGTTGAAGGGTCCCCCTTTCCCCCACATGGCTCGAGATGTCACCGTGTCAAGGCATCATCAAAAGGGATCCGCTTCGTCAGAATTCATCAGCAAAACTTCCACTATCCGTGCGCTAAATTACTTGTTCACCCTTTCTCCTTGCGTTCGCTCGCGTGGCTTAGAGTTGGGTGATCGAAACTTTACCCAGGGGGGGAACCGCCGAGCCGTTCGCGACGACCGCCGCCGCCGCCGCCAATGGAACTTTACTACCGTATCCCGTATGGTACCCAGCGGCAATTGGGCCACCACCACCTCCACACTTTGCAAGTTTCCCGGTTCTAATGGCAACACACTAAGACGACCAGATACCGGCCGAGATTTTGCCAGTAGCGCAGTGGGTGCCGTGGTGTTCCGCAATGCTGCTATGCGACCTCAGTGGGGTCTTTTCAAACGGAGACCTGTTCTGATCCAAAGGGACTCTGAAGGTTCATCCGGGATTTTCCCTTGTGTGTTGTCGAATAAATTAGATTGGGATGTGGGGGTGAGGAAGAGGGAGGAGGCTCCCATCTTCTGCATGCCTTTCCTTGGTGTCTTGCTTGATTGGTTGGTACAGTACTACCGTATGTAGTAGTGGTGGATTGGTGGCATCCGTAGCTTGGAAAAAAAAGTAGGGCTTTAGCTACAAAACGGTCGCGGGGAGGAGAGGTACGTCTGGCGGTGACAAGTTTGACAACGAAACAGTGTTCCAGCAGCTTGTTGTTCTGTTAGTTTTAGAGCTGATCCCCGTCGGCTACAGCCGCTCCAACGGGCGTCCTTCGGTTGTTGACATGTTGATCATTGAGATGCCAATCTGTGTCAATCTTTGTCCCGTTCAAGGGGTCATCAACGACAGGCCCGCATCCGGGCCTAAGTATGCAGGTGGTGCTGTATGTGTGTCTGCCCCCCTCTCCAGAGAAGCCTCGGTGTATTTTCTGAAAGTCCGGAATATGGTCGGTGTGTGCTGCTGCTTGTTGGTGCCGGGGTCTGATCCACTCCAAGGTGAGATGGCTGGGAAGCTTGCAAGAATGAGCTACTATGGATACAGATACAACCTGAAGGACCGGGAGACGTGAAGAGAGAGGGATGAGACGGTGGGCAAGATGGGGCGATGTACGAATACAATGATACTCTAGGTATGGCAAGAGGGGGAAGAAGGAAACTCCGCACTCAACTTAGTTACTGTGGTATCCGTTGTAGGTACTACAGATAGGCACTTGGAATGCAACGGCGGGGAGGCTGGCTGCGATGGGCCGGCCGAGGGATGGCGAGGTAGCTCTCAAGGAGTTCGAAGCTCCTCCCTCCCCCTTCCGGGTTCCGGGTTGGTTCGCAGTAAGCTTTTCAGTGGAGGGATTTTCTTTCCAACTGCACCGCCGTTCGACGACCCCCGGTTCGATCGGCGTTCCGTATGGCCGGCCATGACGATTGGGATTTGGGGGAGACGCGGGATTTGAGGACTCGCTTGTCGGGGAAGTCGGATCGGGGATCCCAGGTTTTACGGCTTTTGTTCTTCAGTGTCACGGATGGTTTTCCGTTGTATATTTCTATTGGACGTTGTAATGTGGCACGTATCCGAGGCGTGAGATCTTCTCCCGCTCGAAACTTGTATTCTCAATGTAACTTGGACATTTGGTTCAACGACATTGGGGCAGTGCTGTCTTCCTTGCATCTGTAGTTTGACTACCATGACAGAGTAGATGCTGTCTTTCCCTGGACTCCGTTTGAAAAGGTCTAGCCCGCGCCGATACTTTCCCATATCGAAATCGAAGAAATGCCATCGGCCCTTTTTTAGAGGGGAGACCTAGTAAACTGGGCAAAAAAGTTGCGGGATACCGCTGATCCAAAGTATCAGAACGATTGGAGGGGGTGACTCTGGGATTGTCACATAGGTTTCGCTTTATTTATGGGGTTCTTGTCGGGGGGGTGTTGTTTGGTTCTGCAGTGTTGGTATGGAGCTTGTTTCACGACAGTTGGATCTGCCAAGGGCATATTCACCCCCGCTCTCGAGATATGTTACGGATGTGAACATCTCCGTGCTGTCAACTCTTGTCATCTCATGTCTATGGAGTATGGACCATGTTAAGGAACGGTTCAACTGGAGTATCTGAAGGACGGTCATGTGGCTGAAGGCGCAGGATTATTGCGGAGTTCCCACGTTTACATATGCCTCTTCGTGAGGTAATCATATCTCATGCCAAGTCAATGACACGTCTAAGACGGTACTCAGAATGAACAGGAAAATATCATACCTCAGAACACGCTGGAGCGGAGGACGATACCTTGAGGGTTTGTCTAAGGTGCTGGCCATCAATGTTCTCAGTCACTAATGGCATCACAGGCCAAAACTATCAATCAGGGTAAAAGGGCTCACCGCGCTGATTCACAAGTCTATCATTGCAGTCAGCTCGGAGCCAAGCCGCCCATGGGAATTTCCCACATCCAAGAGCCGATGTCGAACGATCGTCATGAGCAAAATGATTCTGCATCTCGCGTTCTTGGACCTGTCTCGACCGGAGACAAATCTAAAGCGGGCAGGCTATACACGGCCTCGTAGTTACGAGTGTAACGTGGACGTATGGTCGCCGTGGCTTTGCAATATCTGCAAGCTTCATGGTCTCGATTCTTTGCCAAGAAAGCTTCTCGGTGTAGATTCAAGACGCCGAGAGTCTGGAAACCAAACATTGTACCATTCATTGCCTTGTTTCTCATACCAAGTCGATGCAAGACAAACCTCAAGGTAGGGCCATCGGAAACTTGTCATTCGCCAGGCAGCAAGGACATCATGAGGGCACATCCTAGGTTGATACTGTCGGGATGGAGAGGCAGAGTCCTCATTTGCACTAGACGATGGATTTCTGCTTGACTAATCCGTAGGTCTATCCCGTCATCTACGTTGAATCAGGTGAATGAAAATTGACGAGAGCAAAATCGATGTAAATTCGATGTGAAGTTGCCTACGCAAAAATGCCTCACCGTTTCTAGAACCTAACCTCTCACTACTCACGTCACCAATAATCCACTGGAAAAGTAAGACCTCTGCATCTGCAATTTGCTCTCTTAGATTCCTTTCGATTTTGATACAGAATCCAACGCGAGAACTTTCCGGCTCTGCGAGCTCGCTAGATGGGTCCCTTCCGGCCCGAGAAACGCCAGCAAGGATCCGGTTTCTCCGTGTCCCGAAAATTGGCCCAGATCGTCTAGTTGGTTAGGATGATACGTTGTGGTTCTTCTATACAGCGATCCGTGTTGACGGCGGTTCGAATCCGCCTCTGGGCAATTTCGCTTTTGTTATTTTGGAAAATTTGTTTCTGCAAGTAAAGAGAATCATCACCGTAACTTTTTCTCTCTTTGGATCATCCGGAGTCGATGGCTATGCTGTCTTGCTCAAACGTGTGGGGTTGGGAAACTCACTCGACAGAACGAACTTTGGAGAACATGCATGCATGATGGCTAAGGTAGAAGCGACTGACTGACCGCATGCAAGCCCGCTGAACATAAAAAACCTTTCTCGGAAAGTCTATGATTTACATGTAATAATTCAACCTAGTGTGGGGGGAAGCTATTCTGAGCACCCGGGCATGAGCGAGTGCTTCGACGAGACACACAGCAAGTAGATGGACACGGCAAAGCCGCACACGTATTCTTCTAATGCGGGCTCGTCCGGCGCCGGACGCCGATCCGAGCCCCCTCGTCTTCGGCCACCGGTGCCCGCAAGGTCCCCGAAGGCAGACCACCTTCCAGGATGGCATGAGGAAGAACTCGAGACACGATCCCGCCAACCCCCCCCCCCCCTCTTTACCCCCTTCTCTCTCGAAGGAGGGATACAGAGTACATAGATTGGGGGAATTGAAACACGCCCCCCTTTGCACACACCATTACGCCCTCATTCGCCTGGCTGGTCTAGACCCGCGTCTTCAAGCATGGGCACTGGAGCGGGGAATAGTAAGTCTACGAAACCAGACACCATCTTTTCTTAAGTTAGAAAGGTGAAAGACGCTCGTTCCCCTGTTTTTTCTCAGCAGTTTTTGATATACACAACGGCCCGAGTTGTCTCATGGCTGGCTCATCTATTCGCAGATGCCCACAAACCTCGCTGCCTCATCACATGTGAGCCCATTCGCTCTCCATTCTCTTGAGCCCTTGTTTGGCGACTTGCATGGCTACTGGCCCACAAGCAAGCGCCTGACCGTATTGTCTCAACAGCCGCATCGTTAGAACCGCTGACCTTGCTACATTCCTGCATACTGCTGCTCTCCCACCACACGCTACTGAATAACCCTTTAGTCGCCAAGAGCGCCACTCTCCATGAGGCTTTGGTAGAACTCAGGCTCCAGGAATGTTGCCACGCTCACGTCCTCGCTGAGACCCTTTCTCCTTCTCGTCTTCAGCACAAAGTCTCTGGCCGTGGCTTGTGCACTTGCCGGCTGCAGCGGCCGCAGAATAACCTCCTTGTCGAGAGGATCACCTGGCACAATGCTCCAACTGTCAAACGTCAAGCTGACCATGGCCATGCCCTTGGTCTTGATGCGCAGGTCCGTTTCGAAGCCAAAGGAGTCGATGACAGGAATCAGACCGTTGACGCGATAGAGAGGCGTGCCGGCCACAGGTCCATCCTGAAGGACGTGACCACGACGTCTAGCCAACGTTGTATAGACCTCTGTTGCGGAGTCCTCAGGGCCAGTCACAGAGACAGAGTACAGAGGCTCCATCAGTCGAGGGGAGGCCATCAGGAACGAAGAGTAGCAGGCCCGCCTGGAAGTGGGGATGATCTGACCGCCTCCCCGGAAGATAGCTTCCGACGCCAACGACACATCCGTGATCCTGAACTTTGTATTTCGAATGGCTGTAGCGAGCAGGTATCGTTAGCGGTTGGTTACCGGTGAGAGAGTAAAGGTTGGGGAATGGCCTGATGTGGGGACTAGATATCTGCTAAGGGCCGTGCCCCCATCCCCGGTCAACCACAGCCCCCTCCTAAAAGGCATGGTTGTTGAATGAGGTCTCGTGCGCAGAAGCAGGTTTTTGTTTTGACAGGTCGGGGTAAGATGAGGGGACCATAGTCTCGCTGCGAATGCAAGCCATGCCCAAAAACCCAACCCCAACCCCGGTCCCATGTGTGTAGGACCCTCCCGGGAGCTAGTCCCGCCTGCTTGGGGACCAATGGCAGGATACCAGGAAGGTTCCAAGGACAAGACAATAGACAGGAGGCGGATGCTAACAAGGGGTAAGGGAAATAAGGACTCACGTTCTTCGCACAGGGGCCCTTCTCTAGTTGCCCAGCTGAAGCCTTGGCGAATGGTTTCCTTGACCGTCGTCAAGAGCTTCTTGTCGACCTGGAGTTTTGTTAGCCCATTGCCTATTTGTCTGAAAGTGGAGGGAGGAGACATTACCTCTGAGGGCAACGTGTCGTCCTGCAGAATGTTAGGGCCCATCTCATCGGGACCAAATGCCCAGATGCTTCTCGCTGCCAGCTTGTCCCAACCATAGGTGTCTTCGAAGTATTTGGCTGTCTTGCGAATAGGGTCCTTGATCTTGACCTTGCCTGACTCAATGTCTTCCGAGATGCCCTTATCTAGCTGCTCGGCAACCATCGTAATCTTGTTCTTCTTGTTCGGCGTGATGGCGTAGCATTTGGTCGCTGACTGCTCAACGACTGTCTCGCAGAAGCGAGTTACTGGATCCGAAATCTTAATCTCCATATCGGCGTAGAGGCGTCTAAGGTCATGGAGAACACAGTCCATGTACAATTCGCCAGTGCCCAAGACGATGTGTTCTCCCGATTCCTCAACCTTCGTAGTAATGAGCGGATAGCTCTTTTGGATTTTCCGCAGACCGTCAAGCATCTTGGGTAATTCTGACGGGTTGATGGGCTCGACGGCTACCTTGAGTACAGACTCGGTGAAATGTGTGACAGGCTTAAAGATGTAAGGATCCTCATCATCTTCAAGCTTCGGCGGGATGAGTGTTGCCGTTTTGACGATGGAGTTGTCGACTCCACCGAGCAGTACGAAATTGCCCGCCGGCACGCCGTCCGTCGGAATGTTATACCTCGACTCTGCGATGAAGACGTCAGAAATCGTTGCCATAGCCATGTCTTCGTCGTCATCTATCGAGTACCCCTCTCCAAGAACTCGGACTTGCGAGCCAGGATGAGCTGTGCCACTTAGCACGCGACCAAACGAATAAAAGCTCTTGGCGTCTGCGGTGCTGAAAAGTTTTGTTACGTGAATTACCAGCGGACCGTCTTGGTTGCAAGCCTTCATGGACTGAGCCAACTTCGTATCCAGAGGGCCAGTGTAGTACTTTTCCAAGTACTTCTCCGCAGACTGGTCAGGTGAAGGGATGTGGCCTACGATCATGTCGACGAATCCTGTTGAGGGACCGAAGAACTGCTCGCAGACCAGTTTTAACAGCACCTTAGCGTCAGCCTTGTACTGAGAAGGCTTCAAGGTGATGCCGAGGCTGCCCAAGACAATCTTCAATTCCTCTGGGCTGTCGCTGATTGTGTGCGTAAAGATCTTGTAAATAGGCTCCAGAACGAAGTTGACAAAGGATCGGCTCGATCGTGGCTCTAGCGGCTTGCGGGTGAAGTTTCGTTTCTCGGGGTTGAAGTAAATATCGCCCCATAACCTCTTCGCGAAATCCTCGGTGTTGATGCCGCCGTACGTGTCTGCGTACATCTTCGCGAATGACTGCAGGGTGAAGCACCACCCCATGTCCGTGCAAGCAAAAAGAACATTGCCCTTCTCGGGGCTTATCCGTCTTTCCTCGCCCTTGCCCGGGATAGTGTTTTCGATTACCGTGTTGACCTCCTCGATGACGTGCTTAAGCTTGAAGTAGGCATCCTTGGGCGGCAGCTTCAGCTCCAAGATGAGGCGGTCCATCTTGTTGACAATGAGCGTCAGCGGGATATCCTCCAGAACAGCATGCTTGATGATTTGCTCCGTGTTGACCTGAACGCCCTCCACAACGTCGACAACCAGACAGACTCCGTCGGCTAATCTCAGACTGGCTGCGACCTCATCAACAAAGTTGACGTGGCCGGGGGTATCCAGAATGTTAATCAGATGGGATTTTCCTTTGGAACTCGGAAGAACCAAGCTCATGGGCGAAGCCTTGATCGATACGCCTCTTTCCCGTTCCACAACGTGGACGTCGGTATATCTCAGCTGCTCGTCTCTCTTCTTGCCGACCCGGCGCTCGAGCCTGTCTGTGATATCATGGGTTTCCAACACCAGCATATCCATAAATGCCGTCTTTCCGTGATGGAGGTGTCCTGCCAACGCAACATTCCGTATTTGATCGGGGAAGTTCATGAGGTCTGTCATGAAGCTGCGCTCAAAGAATACGGGTGGTAGGTCGACCTCTTCGATGTTGAACTTCTTCTGCTCGACGGGCGCTATGATCGGCTGCGAGAGCAACTGCTCATCTTCCTCTCGTACAAGGACTTCGACTTCATCTCCGTATACTTGCTGTGCCGTCGGGTAGTATTGTTTGTCCTCGTGCAGAATGATCGCATTTGATGGGCCATCATCTGTTCCCCCAGGTTAGTTAACTTCCATCGGCGCAAAAGCAAGATATACATGCCGTCAATTTCCATCAATTCTTGACCAGTGGGTGCGGGCGCCTCGCTAGCATCATCGCCGTAGACGTAATCGCCCTCCGCCCCTCGTTCAGACGCCTCTTCAGAGCCGACATCCTCGCCGATGAAGTTACCGAACCTATGATAACAATTGTCAGTCGAACTATATTCTCGGCCAACATAATGATATGTTTACTTACTCGTCGTATAAATCATCCATCTTGGCGTCTAGGGGTGCAGGAGATGAACTTTTTGTCGTGGGTTGCTAGAAGCCTGCTGAAATTCTAGTCCACGCGCAGTCGCGTTCCCAGCATGACGGCGGCGCAAAGTTTCTGGCAAGGCTACATTGTGGCTAAATCAGAAGTGTGGCTGCAAGGCTGAGTGGCTGAAGCTAAGTCAATTGGTCGCACGGCCAACGCTAGTCAAGCAGGTACAGTGGAGCTTGGGACAGGGGACCTCCGACAGAGAGCTACCTTACCTACTGCGCCACAAGGTCCCAGCTGTGGACAAAGCCACCGGAGCGGTGCAGGGTCGGAGCAACCCCACCAAACATCCAAAAAGGCGGCGAGGGGTGATTGGAAGCAGCTCTTTCTGATTAGTGACACTTGCCCAACAAAAAACTGTTTACTTCCTTCTCTCTTCACAGTTAAGTAGGAACGGTTCCCGGCTCATCCTTGAAGAAACTCTCCTTCTTTCATCCAAACCCAAACATCCAACATATCCACCTTCAAAATGGCCAACCTTCCCCCCGTCTACATCGTCTCTGCTGCCAGAACCCCCGTTGGTTCTTTCTTGGGGTACGAATAAGCTCACTCGACAATATTATCTTGACCGCTTGACCGAGAAGCTAACGTACTATCTTCTCTCAGTTCTTTGTCTAGCCTGAGCGCCACGCAGCTGGGTGCTCACGCCATTAAGGGTATGTAAATGTCTTATCAACGGTCCGAGACGCGGGGCAAGCTAACATTTACCCCTCCACAGCTGCTGTCGAGCGAGTCCCCCAGATCAAGCCCGAGGATGTCGAGGAAGTCTACTACGGCAACGTCCTGTCCGCCAAGTACGTCTCACGCACATATGAAGGGTTATAATTACCCATACAATGTTTACGTATTCTGACCGAAAACCAGCCTCGGCCAGGCCCCCGCCCGCCAATGCGCTCTCGGAGCTGGCCTCTCGCAGGGCGTCGCCGCCACGACCGTCAACAAGGTGTGCGCCTCGGGAATGAAGGCCATCATCCTCGGTGCCCAGACTATCCTCACTGGCAGCGCCGACATCGTTGTCGCCGGTGGCACCGAGTCCATGTCCAACACTCCTCACTACCTCCCCGTCCTCCGCAACGGCGCCAAGTATGGCGACCAGACCCTCGTTGACGGTGTCCTCAAAGACGGTCTTACCGACGCCTACGGCAAGAAGGAGCACATGGGCATGTCCGCCGAGCTCTGCGCCAAGGAGCACGAGTTCACCCGTGAGCAGCAAGACGAGTACGCCATCAAGACCTACCAGAAGGCTCAGGCTGCCACCGAGGCCGGTGTCTTCTCCAAGGAGATTGCCCCTGTCGAGGTCTCCGGCGGCCGTGGCAAGCCCGCTATCAAGGTTGACCGCGACGACGAGGTCAAGAACCTCAACATTGACAAGCTCAAGGCCATGCGCCCGGCTTTCATTCCCAACGGCGGCACAGTCACCGCCCCTAATGCCGCTCCCCTCAACGACGGCGCTGCCGCTGTTGTCCTCATGTCCGAGGCCAAGGTGAAGGAGCTCGGCGTCACCCCTATCGCAAAGATCCGCGGCTGGGCCGATGCCGCCCGCGAGCCCGAGCGCTTCACCATTGCCCCCGCGCTGGCCATCCCCAAGGCCATCAAGCACGCCGGCCTTACTGAGAAGGACGTCGACTTCTACGAGATCAACGAGGCGTTCTCCGTCGTTGCCCTCGCCAACATTAAGCTCCTGAACCTCGACCCCGAGACCGTCAACGTCTTTGGTGGCTCCGTCGCCATCGGACACCCCCTCGGCTGCTCCGGCGCTCGCATCGTCACCACCCTTTCGACCGTCCTTCGCGAGAAGAAGGCCAAGATTGGTGTTGCCGGTATCTGCAACGGTGGCGGTGGTGCCTCCGCCATTGTCATTGAGAGCCTACAATAGACGGACACTCAATTGCAGCAGAATTTCAAGATTCCCCCTCTCCCAAAAGTAGAAGTCTCGGAGCTCCGAGTTCGTACGGTCCAAATCAAGTAATTGGCAGGAACGTGGGGCCGTGACCCCGTCGAGCACCCACGTACACACGCGCAGAGTCAGCGGCTTTGCCGCATGTGACGCTGGTGGTTGTGCAGACTGCAGAAGACTTGACGCACACCACTTTTTGTTTTTTGGTCTCGCGTCATGGTACCTGAGCCGATGGGCGGGCTCCAAGACTACTGAAGGAAAATTTAAAAACCTCAAAAGGACAAAAAAGACAAAAGTATACCAAGTTTTAGATATAGCGCAATGGGCGGCCATTGCAGATCTTTTTACCTAATATCACGAATCCGACGACCGCAAAAACTTCTTCCTTACCACACCTTACCTAGAGACTAAGACCACAAGTGCCCACTTGGCTGCCGTGATTTGCGTCTTTTTCTTGCGTTTTTCTGCGCTTCCTCATGCACCGTTCTCGGATAGATCCTGGGAGATTTGACTGATTAGATGATCTGATAAGATCCACCCGTGTTACATCTTCGGCCCCTCCTAAAGAAGAATTTACAAGTAGACAAATGGAACTGTGGCTGTGTCAATTCCCCATTTCCTGCACTACCTACTTATTGCGTTGTGAAGAAGAGACTTTTGCGGCTTCGTGCATAATTAACGCGGTGGCCGAAGCGTCGACGCCGCGACATCGGCCCCGAAGGTGTGGGACTTACTTCGCTACCCGATGCCATGTAAGGTACCTGGGACTTTTGAAGTGACAAACAGGTACAAAGTTTGAATCGAGATTTTATGCTTGCAAGACCTTTTTTATTTTGCGCAACTACAATTATTGTACATTTGCAGGAAAGAGAAGACTGAAAAGGAATGAGTCGCAAAAGGAGGCGCAACTCGCTCTCTCTCATGATGAATGTCCGTGAAAAAAGAGAGAATCGTCTGCCAAAGCCTCCCCACTCTACTCTTCTTTCTGCAATCAGGTCGAAAAATTAGGAAAAAAAGGAGTCATGTAACGCCGAACCTTTCCCACGCCGTTCCCATGCCAACCCGTTCCACGGATTCAACGATCGTGGTCAGGGCATCAAGAGAAGACCAAATCCATGTAAAGTTGGGGTAACATGGCAGCCATGCCGCTCTGCACCGCTATGCCGCCTGGTATCTTCGTAATTGTGAACTTTCAGCCTTCGCCCATCTTGTCTCCGATCTCACACATGTTGCCAACTTCTTTGCCCGCGCCACCTATAAACGCCGGTTCCGCTGGATCACCACTTCACTACTCTGCGGTGTCCATTGCGTCCCCTGCGTCCGAGGCGGGTGCGATGCCATCCTTGAGCCACTTTGACCATCCCTCGTTGGACTTTTGTACGTCGGACTGGCTCATGCCCTTCATCCAGGGGCTGTTGAAGACAAACTTCTCGCGAAGCTTCGTGTCGCGCTTGTTACTCGCATTCTTGAGCCTCTCGAGGTGTCGCTCCTGGCCCTCCTTGTCCTTGGGAACGTTGTCGTAGACAAAGTACTCAGATGTACCAGCCTTCCACACCATCTTGCTCGAGTTCAGACAGATACTGATGGAAAGGTCTTCATCGAACGAGATGGGCTTGGGAATGTGGCTGTCCTCAAACTTCTCGTCGCTAGAAGGAAGATTGCGGGCCAACACTGTCTTTTGGAGCTTGTGCCGTGGCACACCTTCTGTCGGCTCGACTTGGATGAAGGACGAGATGTAGTATTGCCAGCGATCCTTGGCCTTCATCTCATCCATGTAGAAGGTGGTGTCTTCACGCTGCAGCCAACGGACAGAGGCTTCCGATTTGAGCGGGAACTGTGAAATGTGTTAGAAACAAGATAGAGAGAGAAAGTGGTGTTCAAGTGGACTTACCCAACAGATGACAAACATCTCGCCGTCCTTGACGCACTTCTCTGCGTACTTGCGGGCAGCGATCTCTGACTGGTAGTTTGTCTCCTCCTTCTCTCGGCTGTGGAGGTACTGCTGAATGAGGTCCGGAGTCTTCTCCTTCGCATCAGTGCTGCTGCAGGTGAGAGCGAGACGGCACAGAGTCTTGAGGAGGTCCTGAATGGTGTACAGCTTCCAACCGCTCTTAAGGTAGTAGTGGCGTAAAACATCCTGGTAACGGACCTCGTCGATATCGCCGGTGATGTATTCCTCAACAAGCTCAAGGGTCTTCGGCCAGAAGCTCTCAGGGTCGTCATGAGGGCCGAAGTAGTTGAGGGTGTTGTCGGCCAAGCCAATATCCTTGGCGGGACGAGGTCGGTTGACGCGGTTAACCTCTTCGACGACGCTCTCCTTGCTCTCCTTAACATCTCTGAGACGGGTATAAATCGTCTGGAACACGTTGAAGAAGACGAATATGGTTTGGTTGCAGAAGAAGTTGTGCCAAGGCCGCGAGAAGAAGCCATCAGCCTTCAGTTCACCATCAGCGGTGAGGAGAGCATCGTCCCCAGTCGTGACTATAGGCTGCGGGACAATCGGCATCCAGCGATCGTTAGACACGTCGGGGCCAGTACCATCCTCGGGAGCATCGGGCATTTCTTCCTCGTTCGCTGACCCAACTTCGGGTGTCGTCTCTTTGCTGCCAGACGCCGCGCTTCCCTCCTTTTGCGCACGCGGCTTAGAGCCGTTGCGGCCAGGATCGAGCACGCCACGGAGTAAATCACCCCTTCTACCGGCACGGCGGCTGCGGCCGTTAGTCAGTTCGGTAGGGACGGCCTCTTCAGTCTCATCCTCTTCCGATACATCTTGCAGCCTCGGTAGACGACCTTCCAATTCTTCCTCGGGAATATCGAAGAATGCAGGGATGAATGTCTCGAAGAAGTCGGCAATGCGCTCCTTCTCTGGCACGCTATGCTGACCACTGCTGATAGTGTAGAGCATCATCAAACGAAGCAGCTCAACGACAACCTTCTTGTCGTTGAAGTCCCAAACCAACTGATGACGCGGGGCTTTGCCCTTCAAGCTGCGCTGGCGCCTCTGCTCCTCGGCCTTCGTCTTGATGACGTCGACAAGGTGTTTAGCTGAGAGGTTCCTCTTGTCGGTCTGCTTGACGAGGATGCCCATATGGTCGAGACTCTTGAGGTGCATGTGCTCAACTTGAGCATGCCACACCTTCTCCCATTCACGCTGTGAGAAGCGCCATTCCTCATCCTTTTGCTTCATTCTGGTCAACACAATCGGGACTACATTCAGCGGGTTGCTGAACAAGTCGTTGACGACTTCGGGACCCTTTTCACCATAAATCTTCTTGCAGACACGCTTGAAGACCGAGGTACTGTGTCCAGCCAAGGCCTGCGGCATCTGGAAGTGCTCTCTCTCCGCAGGCGACATGACGCTGATTTGCTGGGCGACAGGCTCCAAGAGTTGGATGCACTTGAGGTTTGCCTCGATATTGAAGTCGTAGTCGTGGCGTTCTTCCTCGATGCGATGCAAACCCTCTTCGAAACCGTTCTTACGATGCGCGACGAATCCGGAATCTTCGGAGGCCCAGGTTGGGTGCGACGCCCAGTCGTCGTTCAACACGGAATTGCAGAGTTCATCGCGGCCGCTGCAAGGCTTGAGACGCTCCTGATTAATGGTTAGCGAGTGCAAATAAGACAACGAGTCTGGCTGACATACCCTTTTGGGAAGAAGACGATAACTAGGCCCATAGCCTCGGCAGTTGCTCAATGACACTTTGCCGCTCGGAGGCGCGGGTCTGTTATCGACGATTTCGTCATGCGGCTCGTACTTGAGGAACGCCTTCCAGAAACCTAACAGCTCGGGATTTGCGGCAAAGAAGACGCTGCCCTTGTGAAACACTGTGTTGCGGTCGATGATGGATTGACTGAACAAGTTGCAGACTTTGAGAAACTCGTTGAAAGACGTCTTGTTGCTGAGGTACTTCTTAACCTTTTCGAAGAAGGCGATCTCATCAGAGTTCGAGGTGGTCGACGCGGGAGGTCCCAAAGGCTCTGGCAATATCGGCGTCAGTGTCGGCTCAACCGCGGGGGCATCGGAAGCCAGCGCCTTGTTGTGAGACATCTTGGTTCGCTTGTTGTTGACGGCCGCAGGGGGAGGAGCGCCAGTAACAGCTCGGTTGGCTGAGACAGCAGCCTCCACGATGGGCGGCGCAGGAACGGGCGTCTGCTTGTCAGTTCTAGGTCGCTTCTTGTTGTTCTCCTTGGAGGCACTTGGGGGAGCAAAGCTTCCCAAGGGAGGCATCTTCTGGCCGCTCATAGTCGGCTGAGGTGTTTGGTTAGGGCCAGGGCCAGGCGGAAGCTCATCGCCAGGCCGTCCGGGTGTTCCCTTTCCTCCTTGTCCAGCAGATTCGGGCAAGAACTGCTTGAAATCTTCGAGTAGGTCAGGTGCAGTGTGGAACAAAGTCGTGACTTGGGCGTACACGTCCTGGATCGGCTTTTGTTCGCGCTGATAAGTCTGGAGAATTTCAAGGAATTGTTTGTAAATCTCAGGCTTATCCTGAAAGCGGTTCTGCGGCGTGGTTAGTGCGCGAGGCCTCAGACTGAAGCGGGATATTGATAGCAAGAAAAAAGTCCAGTTAGACTGACCTTGATTTTGTTCACGTAGCTGATGGCATGGTTGAACTCTACCGGCCCACGGCGCTCCAGGTTTGCCTGTTGTTGTTGCTGGTTGGTCGCGCCGTTCAGATTTGCGGGTCCCGTTACCGGAGTAGGGGTCTGCGCATTGCGAGGAGGCTGCTGCGCGTTGTTCGCGTGGGCAGCGCCTTGCGCCGGAGGACCACGCTGCTGACTTCCACCAGGACCCTCGAAAGGCGCGACGTGACCCTGGTTCATAAACGCAGGCGTACTAAAGTTCGCTTCAGGGCTCTCGATGCTGTGTTGCGGCTGCTGGGGCGGCGGTTGTTGTTGCTGTTGCTGCTGCTGAGGCTGTTGCTGCTGCTGTTGCCAATTGTTTCCACGCTGAGGAAAGAGCGGCTGAGAAGCACCGTTAGGGTGTGGATGACCTTCAACCTGCGTTCCTCGGCCAGCAATGGACTGAACAGTTGTGCCCATAGGGGTGGTGACCCTGATGGTGTTAGGGTCGTTGCCAGCGCCGCATTCAATCCGGTATCCTGGTGGCAGGAAGGTATTGAAGCCCTGGATTAGGTTCGGATGACCAGCGAATAGCTCCGAGACGCGATTGATGACCCCAGGAGTGTCAATGCTGCTTTGGTCAGTTGTGTCACCTGAACAACGGATTAATCACATACGCCTGGCTTTTGAAGTCTTTCATAATGTCGAGGAACCGATTGTACACGTCTGGCTGGTCGTGGAACTGTACCTTGACCTGGTCAAGATACGTCAAGGCATCCTGCCATTCATAGTTAGCTCTGACCGATGACAAACAAAACATTTAACCCGAAACCAAGCTTTACTTTGACCATGATGGGCGTATCCATGACCGCGGTTGCATTGGGTTTGCAGGCTACAGAGAGGAGAATTTCATGCGCATGGTTCTGGGGGGGAACTGGGTAGATGGGAAGATGACGAAGACAAGACGATGCGCAAATGGACGTAGCGAGATGGAAGGACGGAATATGCACGCGGGGCGGCACTGCATCCTGCCTGGGCAACATGCGCCGTATCGGCGCACCAGCCCACATCGGTTTCCACTTTGGATGCGTCCAGCCACAGGTAAGAGCATCGGCAAAGGGTTCGCGGCTGCCTCCTTCTTCATCTGGCAAGTTTACAAATGACTTATTTCAACTTACATTCAAGATGGGTTGTTGGCCTTGGGCAATGCCGCCTTGGCCTTGCTGACCTGGCGGCCCTTGACTTTGACCGCCAGCAGCACCGGGGGCAGCGCCTCCAGTATTTCCACCACTGCCACCGAAAGGAGGTCCTTGTTGCATCGGAGGTTGGCCCTCGCGCTGCTGTAGCGGCCCTCCAAAAACAGGTGGACCACCGCTGGCAGCGCCTAGGGAGTTACTGGGGGGGACGGTCGTGTGCGGGATCGGCGCGAACATCTGGTGCTGGGTATTGGGGTTGTTCGGACCCCCGTGCGGCGGAGGTCTACTGTTATCGGGTTGAAGGGGACCGCCGAAGTTTGCGCCAGGCCCCGAGGGGGCGCCGAGAGGCATGGGCGGTCCGGACGAGCCTGAGCCGTGGTTTGCGAGCAGGCCGCCGGGGCTGTGGATTGCGCCCATCGCGCGAGATGCGACGGGCTGGTGTATGGGGATAGAGCCAGCATTGCTGTGATGGGGTGGGCCGGGGGGGTAGCCGTCTCGGCGGCGTCTCTCGGCTTGTTCTTGTTCGCGTCGTTCCATTTCTTCGGCTTCTTGGAGGCGGCGACGATTTTCGGCCTCGCGCTCGTAGGCGTCCACCTCGTCAGCGGATTTCCCGCTCATCATCCTGAGATCGATCGTCCTATTCCACTCCGGACGTTAGCGACGCGTTGGCATATAGAGTAGAGAGAAGGTAGGGTAGAGAGGGGTTGTCCTCAGTTGCGCCCGAAGAGTCTGAGGGGGGTGGCTGGACTCTGCAACCGCGCAAGCTTTGCTTCGCCCGCCAGTCCTCTGCGACCGAGGATCGTGTCGAGACTGAAGACACTTACAGACTGATGCTACCAATGGTATAATGTCTACATGGGGATCCAACGTCTTATCTCAGATTACAGTATCGTAAATCTACGAGGACGTCACGTAGGTAGGGAAAATTCGTAGTGGTCTCCAAGCTTGGAAGCTGCTGCTCAAACCCCTTCGCGGCTGATTGGAATGAAGCCCCCAGGTGCGGCTTCTTCCGCACATCACGTGCAGATAACGATCTTATCATGCTCGGTCCACCTTTATGTCCGAATGGCAAAAGCAGTCTTTCTTCCTCTCAAATTGCGCCGACAGCTTAGTATTAATGCTGCAAACTTGACAATATGTGGAGTTTCCTCGCGCCTCTGCAGTCACTTACAGTCCGATTTGGCCGTTTCTGTTTCGCAAGGTTGAATGTCTTCTTGGCAACGTTATTGTTTTATTTTCTTTGAATAAGATGAAACGATGCTTTCACCTGGATGGATTAACTAAAACCTCGAGCTTTACGATTTCGGGTCACTGTGTGGACAGGCAGAAGGGTGTTGAGTTTGGTTCGCACAATGACTGGTCTTTCAAAATAGCTCCCTTGTGAATTCTTGATGTATTTTAATCTTGAACTTTCTCTTCTGCGTAGCATGACTTCCGATCGATTCCGATTGTTTGCCTGAACTGTGTAGGTGGGTGCCTTGAAGAAGTGATAAACATTATTGTATGTCTTGTATTCTACCGCGTCGTTTGGATATTCGTTTACTATTCTTCGCTGATCATTCATCTACCTATTCATCCACGCTTTGATTGCCGATTCATCAAACAAAAGCAAAAGCTAATAACTCAGCAAAAGCTCAGCCCCCTGTAGGGAGCTTACGAAAGATCCGAGGAGACTCTTACCAGCCTCAAGTGTAACGATGCAAGGATTTTTACAAGTAGAAAACGGGACTCGAACCCGCGACCCATAGGAGCGAGGCAATTCAGAACGAGCTAACATTCCCCGCCACACCACGGGCCTTGGTGACGATAATAAACAGATTTGTATCCTATAGAGGGTATTGGGGTGGCCGTTCCAGCGGACTCTCGCTCATGGCTCATAGCTCATAGGGAAGTCTGACTACGGTACCTTAGGCATAGTTCCGTACCGCCTTGATAATCCACTGTGTGCGATGGTTACTCACAGCCCGACAAGGTAAACCGTACGGGATGTTAAAGAAAGCATTGGGATCACATACCACTTCGCCATTGGCAACAGTACTCGCTACACTTACTACCTCAATATTACCAGGCTGGATCTAAACTATTCGTCAGTTTCCCAATATCGACATGATTGATAACAAAACAGAAAAGGAAAGAAAGGGACAGCATGGTATCGACTTACGAACTTAACACCGTCCTTGGTCTCCCACCACACATCCCTATCATCACCAATCGTCTTGGCCTTTGTATTCTCGGGCCACGGGCTCACGCCAACCATGTGCGCCTCAACAAACCGCTGAATGTTCCTCTGCGCCTTATCCCTGCCGTCGTCGCCCTCGTAGGCGTCGGCGCCGAGCTGCTGGTAGTCGCGGGGATCCTCCCACGGTTTCCGCGGCAGCTTCTCGACGGCCGAGTTGAGGGGCGCCAGCACGGTGGTGTTGCGCCCTTGGTCGTCGAGGCGGCGCGAGGCGGATTCGATGTCGCGCGTGAAGCCGGCGAAGACGTTGATGCTCCGGTCACGGCCCATTACGTCGGAGAGCCTCACGCCTCCTCCTCCTCCTCCGTCTTGGCCCGGGCCGGAAGAGGAGGGGGTGTCTGAGGGCGGCGGTGGTGGCATGGCTGGACCGGGGGCGGGGTCTACGGATTCTACGATGGGTTTCTGGCGGAAGAAGCGGGGTGCGTATCCGTTGAGGCCGGAGCGTTCGACGGGGAGGGATCTGAGCTGGGCCGTCACTACGGTGCAGGTCAAGAGAAGTATTATGGCAGTGGGCCGTCTCATTATGCTTCTTGTTCTTTGGGAATGGGGAATTTGTGTATCGAATTAAGATTCCCGTCGTCGCAGTTCAGGAATGCAGCAATGCAGTCGCACTTGCCTTGGAAACTACTACACTGATGGCGCGCGTCACTTTCACGTTGGATGCGGCTTCGCGGCCTTGGATTTTCCCCACGGGACCAGATTTTTGGAAATCTAAGGGCGACGATTGGCTGCATGATAGGATGACATCACCCATGCTCCGATGCTGCGCAGGGCGGTGCTCTCCGCCAGCAGGAACACCTGCGACTCGTTTGTGGTAAGGTGCCTTGCTCGCTGTAAGGCACACCAAACCAGCAGCAAAAGCGCAACCGCCTCACACCACGTGATGCTCGATCAACGAGGCAAGTCGCAAAACGCTTACTTTCCGAAGATGCCTTTACGATGCGGAAGCGAGTTCTATCTTTCATTCCTGCGTTGCCGACGGATGAGCGCACTCGCCGAGATGCACCGAAGACGGCAGCCCAATAACCCCAGGTATTCTCTACTATTTTGTCTCACAGAAGGGAGCGATTGCGGAGACGGGCAGCCGTTCCCCACACTTTTCTCAATCCGCGGGTTTCCTTATGGCACAGGTGAGTTGAGGTGAGGATGCGCGAAACGGCAGTCGGGCAGTCGGGAATTATTGCTGCATTTGAACGAGAAAGACTGGCTGGGAGAGCCCTATGCCTCAGCAATCAGCGACCAAAAAACGATGCAAGGCCACCACTAGCAATTGTACCAATAGTTTAGTTTTTATTATCCTCAGGATTCAATAAAGCCTCTCATGAATCATGAGAGGCTGAATTGGAAACCAAGTCGATGGGATAGGTGGCAAGTTTCTGTATGGGGGGGGGGGGGGGGGGTTTACGGTCAAAGAAGCTTGAGCACCTGACACATCTAGGCTTTTGCTCCGTCCTGACGCTTTCCCCCAAGAATGCCCCCTTTCACATGCGAAAAAAAAGATGTACGGCCTGGGTTCCCCAGACCAGCCCAGTCAGCCCAGTACCAGCCCCCAAGCACGACTCCAAAAAAGAAGTCCTTGGAGCCGGAAATGGCCCGTGAGAGGAAGGGGATTTCTACTGTACTACTGTGTATTCGACTATATTCGTACGAGTGCGGAGGAACAAGCTGGACTGGAATGCAGGCCGAAAGTGGTCGCCCAGCAGCGGCAAGGGAAAAGAGGGGACGGCAATGCGAGTAGATCCTCGGTCAGGTGCTAAAAGTTCCGGACCGGTCAATCATCTGACCTGCACCTCTTGTGTGGGGGATTAGGTGGGAGGGGGCCTAGTGAGACTACGGTATCTACAGTCCTACACAGTACGTGGTGGCTATGCCTCTCTCGCACGTAGCTACACTCGTGAAGATTCGACGGCGTCTTGAGAATTGCGCTCGGCCAGCCGCAGCCTCAATGCAGCCGCACAGTCTTGAGGGGCAGAAGGGGCTGGAGAAGGGTTTTGGAACGTGTCCCATGGCATGGGCATCGCAGGCGGCGGGTTTATGCCCGTGAAAGATGTCGATTACCCGTTCACCTTGTTGACACGAGGCATGTGGTACGCACCCAAGGTTGTGGGGAGAGTGGGAAGGCGACGGGACGCCAATTGCTGGTTAGAGATTCGACGGCAGACGTTTAGTTTTGGCAGCCTCTCAGACGGGAAGACAGGCGGTTCGAGGTTCAGTCAGCTGCATGAGCTCGAGCACGAGGGTAAGCCCGTGACCTTGGATGCACCTTGGGTGGAAATGGTAAAGTAGTGGCCTTCACATGTCAGAGGCAAACGATGGACGGCTCGAAAAGTCCTGAAACTGTCACAAAATTCTTCGTGGCCTTTTCTGCGGCAGCTTACTCCAACAATTTGACTCGTGAAAGTGTACTTACCTACACAGTTGGAGCTAAGGCTGGCGCAGGCGTGGCAGGTGAACCGGTCTGTCATCCCTTCTCGAGAGAGCCTCAATTGCATCTTTTGAGGTTTTTGGGTCAAACGTCTTCAACATGTCTAGGTACTGTGTAATGCCCTCTCTTCCGTTGGTCAGTTCGGTAAACGGAGCGCAGAGGTACCTCAGTAATAGACGGGGAACCTTTAGTAGCCAGACGGGGAATTCGAGACTTTTAGAACATCCCCCACAGTTTCCCCCAGTTTTGCAGGTCGCGGTCCACCACCGAGGAAAGCGAACGCGGGCCCAGTCTCGGCCAGAATTACTGCGAGAAGCCAACGACTGTCTGGGGTCTCTTCATGCTAGAGGAGCAGTTCAGTTGCAATGCCCTCCGCAGACCGGACGCAATTGCCTGTTCGTAGTTGACAGACACAACATGGAGGAAACTTTTCTCACGATGCGCAGTTGGGGAAATAAACTGCACATGGAAGACAAGACTCAATTGAGATTCCATCTCTCTCGTCGCTCTCGGCTTCCCCACACCTGTACCTAAGAAAAAAAAGGTGTCCCATTGTTCCTCGGACCACTGCCACCGCTTGACCAAAAGGCTCATTCTTACTGGTACGTTCATCTGCCTCCCCCCGTTTAGTGACGCCAATTCTCCTCCCCCAGGGCCCCAGACCGTCCCTTTCCCCGACCCCCAACTCTGAGTCTCTGACCCAAACTCGGCCCAAAACTCACTAGCACCGCGGGCAAGCCCAGTCGTGGACTCGTGTGCCATGGAAGTCCCCAGTGCGAAGTTGCCCCCCCCTGGTTTCTGCTTTTCCCACCGGCGCTTCGACCTCGGCTCACGAATCGCCGTGTCAGCGACCTTTCTGCCAATCCCTCCCATCTGCGCGCACCACCTCACGCAACCAGAACGAGTCGTCTCCGTAAGGTATGTACCACTGTCCCACTGCACCGTACCATACGGTACGAAGTATACCCCCCCAGGTCCCTTGCGGAGCGGATACCACTACCACCTGCACCTGCCTTCGGCCCCAGACCCGCGTCGTCCTTGTGCCTTTGTCCCCATCTTCCCTCGGCGTAGCAACAAGACGAAAGGCACCGCTCCTCTTCTCGTTTTCTTCTTAAACCTCTCCATCCAAACTCTCTTCCTCCCCCACCAACTTTCCTCTTCCCCATCTTCTTTGTTTGTTCTCCATCCTGTCCTCTGGAGCGCATCAATACCATCACATCAATCAAAATGGCACCCAGAGTTATCGTCGTTGGCGGTGGTCGTAAGTTACCTCAACCCCTTCCTGCTCCCACCTCCGCCTCTCAGTCTTACCACTCTCTCTGCCGCGGCCAATCTCGGCCTCGTCTTACCCGCTCACATGCTAATCCGTACTGCCAGTGTCCGGCTTGAGTGCCGCGCATACCATCTACCTCGCAGGAGGCAACGTTGTCGTTCTCGACAAGCAGGGTAAGTCTAATAAACCTATGACTGCCATGCTGCTTGTGATTGTCGCAAAGCTCACGCTCCTACTCTATAGGCTTCTTCGGAGGCAACTCCACAAAGGCCACTTCTGGCATCAACGGTGCCTTGACGCGGACACAGGTCGACACCGGAATTGCCGACAGCGTCAAGCAATTCTATGATGATACCCTCAAGTCTGCTCGTGACAAGGCCCGCCCCGACCTCATCAAGGTCCTTACCTACAAGTCCGCTGCCGCCGTCGAGTGGCTTCAGGATGTCTTCAACCTGGACCTTACTCTCGTTTCGCGGTTAGGGTAAGTCGATCGCAGAAGCCCAATGTACAAGGTTCCTCCGGTTCTAACCTATCCTACAGAGGTCACTCCCAGCCCCGTACCCACCGTGGTCACGATGCCAAGTTCCCTGGTATGGCCATCACATATGCGCTCATGCAGAGACTCGAGGAGCTCGCCGAGACCGAGCCCGAGCGTGTCGAGATCATCAAGAAGGCCCGCGTTACCGGCCTGAACAAGGACGGCAACACCATCACTGGTGTTTCATACGAGTTCAACGGCGAGGAGCAAAAGGTTGACGGACCCGTCATTCTTGCCACCGGTGGTTACGCTGCCGACTTTGGCGAGACCTCCCTACTCAAGAAGCACCGTCCCGATACCTTCGGCCTCGCCACCACCAACGGCACCCACGCCACTGGTGACGGTCAGAAGATGGTCATGGCCATCGGCGGTAACGGTATTGACATGGACAAGGTCCAGGTCCATCCTACCGGTCTGGTTGACCCTAAGGACCCCGGCTCCAAGTGGAAGTTCTTGGCTGCTGAGGCCCTTCGTGGTGAGGGCGGTCTCCTTCTCAACGCCGACGGTGACCGTTTCTGCGATGAGCTTGGCCACCGTGACTACGTCTCCGGCATGATGTGGAAGGAGAAGGACAAGAACAAGTTCCCTATCAGACTCATCCTCAACTCCAAGGCCTCTAAGGTCCTTGACTTCCACACTCGCCACTACTCTGGTCGTGGTCTGATGAAGAAGATGACCGGTGCCGAGCTGGCCAAGGAAATTGGCTGCTCCCCCGACCACCTCCAGAAGACCTTCACCACCTACAACGCCATTGCCGATGGCAAGCAGAAGGACCCTTGGGGCAAGAAGTTCTTCCACAACCTGCCCGTCGACATCAACGATGACTTCCACGTCGCGCTGATGGAGCCTGTTCTCCACTTCACCATGGGTGGTATCGAGATCAACGACAAGGCCCAGGTCTTGAACAGCGAGCAGAAGCCCTTTGACGGTCTGTTCGCCTGCGGTGAGCTTGCTGGTGGCGTTCACGGTGCCAACCGTCTCGGTGGTTCTTCCCTACTTGGCTGTGTCGTTTACGGCCGTGTTGCCGGTGACACCGCTAGCAACTACCTCTTCCAGCAGGCTCTTAACGGCGTAGGAGGTGCCACCTCCCGTCTCGGCCAGATCTCACTGCACCTGGACCCCGCCCAGCCTGGTCGCGTCACGATCGACTGGAACAACGGTGGTGGCTCCGGTGGCCAGGGTATCCCTGCCCAGCAGACCACATCGGCCGCCGGCCCCACGCCCGAGAAGGCGGACGGCCAGAAGGCTTCCAAGCCCAACAACCCCAAGGAGTTTTCCGTTCCCGAGAAGGAGTTCTCTATGGAGGAGGTTGCCAAGCACAACACCAAGGAGGACCTGTGGGTCGTCGTCAAGGGTGTTGTGATGGATCTCTCAAACTGGCTCGAGGAGCACCCCGGTGGACCCCAGGCCATCATGAACTTCATGGGCCGCGACGCCACCGAGGAGTTTGAGATGCTGCACGACGACGAGGTTATCCCCAAGTACGCACCACAGCAGGTGATTGGCCGCGTCAAGGGCCAGACGCCGAGTTTGGAGCTGTAAATTTTGAGACGATCATCTACGACGAGCGCACGACGGAATCTTGGCTTTGGGTAAAACAGTGATAACCGGAGTAACGGGTGCGCATTGGCGCGCTTTTTTGAATTTGGGCATTTTTCTCACATCTCGGGAATGTATTCATAGATACATGTTGTAGTCTCTTGGATTCAATGGAACTCCAAACTCTCTGTTCACTTGATCGTCTCTTCTCCATGTGATGTTTGTGATGCCCTTGCATGTCGTCCTAGAGGTCGAAGCTAGTAGCTATCAAAAAGCACGACCAATGGAGAGATAGGGTAATTTATTCGAGACAGACGATAATTGTACACCACCCCTTCGCCCTCTGCAGTTCAACGTTGCCTCTGGATTTTCGCGGCTTTTTACTCCACACATGTCAGAATCGCGACGGGGCATCTCTTGCTCACCGGACGATGACAACGGCAAACAAGGAATCTGCACTTGGACTAATTTGTTTTTCACCAGCCTCATCACCGCTATCTACCTTGATATGGCCCGCACCCAGCTGGCTACATACACAACCACTCGTTACAGGCTCGTCCGATCTATCTTAACTCCTTCTCTCAAGACGTTTCTTCGGTCTCCTCCTTATCCTTGAGGGGCTTTCTCGCATGGATGACATAGCTATACATTCATCAGCACCGTCAAAAGACTGAGGGAGCAGGGGGAAACACTTACACAGGGATATACGCATGTATACCCCTATCCTTCAACTCCTTCCTCACACTAATCAAAAACACATTGACCTCCTCTTTAGTCCACTCAAGCGCCCTCGTAAAGGGCGCCATGCTGAACCCTTCGAGCCCTTCCATCCAGTTCTCTAGGCACCAGATACCCAGCTCGCGGTAGTGCGGGTCCTTTGGCCACGAGTTGATGGGCCACTTGAATTTGGTGATTGTGACGTCCTCGAAGCCGACCTCCTCGAGGAGGGGCTTGAGGCCCGGGCAGTCGATGTAAGGGCGGCCGAAGATGTTGCAGGCCTCCTCGAGCTTGTCTACCCATTCTAGTAGGGGGCTGTCGGGCTTGAGGGTGCCGTCGTCGCATTCGGGGCGCATATGGCCTTCTTGGAGCTCTAGGTAGCCGCCTGGCTCGAGGTTACTGTTGGGATTGTAGAGTGTGGTCAGTTACCTTTCCAAGTTCTTTGTTTGGAAACAGCAGCAACTCTATCGACCAGTATGAGAGCGGTCTTGGTCGCAGAATTTGATTCGCTTACTCGTATGATTGTTGGAAGAACTTCTTCCAGTCGGAGATGCTTGAGGTCATGATGCGTGTGTGGATATAGTCAAACTTTCTGCTGTACGTCCACGGTTCCTCGACATCATCGACCTCGAACTTTACGTTTGGCGGAACACTGAGGTTGAAGGATTATTAGTACGAGTGCCCATTCAAGGTAGTAGGAGGAAACCGTACAATGCTGTCGGAGCCGGTGACAGATCGATACCAAGAACCTAAAAGCACGAAAAGATTTAGCACCCAAACCCGACTCATCGGGGGAAGAAGAAGATCCAAAGCAGATGCAAGGCCAGGCCAGTTTCATTCTACGTACCTCGGCATCGGGATGCTCATCACCAAATTCAATGCACCAAAGCCCGGTACCGGTACCAACGTCCAGAACACGCTTGACCTTGGACTCGAGCTGGGCCGGCGGCGCGAGACCGAGCTTGTAGTCCAGCGTGAGGAGGAAGATGTTGTGCTGAAGGTCTGAGAAGAGAAAGTACCATTAGCCCTTTGGGACCCAGGAACAAGAACACACTAAAATATGCTCTGCAAAGGAAGGAGCTCTTGCCTAGCCGGTCATGTTCCTTTTCATCGTTAGGATAGACGTATTCTTCAGAAATCTTTGTCAGTACCAGAAAAAAGGTTGGATGGGACCATGAAGAGGGAACGTCTTACGGCCATCTTTGTAGCGGTGGTATGTTCTGCCGTTCTCGAGGCGGTGGTTCAGGATTGAGCTTGCCAAGCTTGTGCTGGAAGACGCGATGCTCTACGAAGGGGAACAGAAATGGGGATCAGCAAAGAAGACATTTCGTGGTTTTTCTTGCATCTTCAAGGAGAGGGCTTGGTCTCCTTACAGTTGCCCGATCCGACGAGCTGTCATCGGCACTCTGAAATAGGTCGTCAGCAAGTCTGGAGAAAATGAAATGATCAAACAGGTCCTGGCTAAGAAAAAGTACTCACAAAGTCTTCATCGGCCACAATGACTGGGCCATCGTCTGCGGGTTCCTGCTGGTCGTTGCACATGGTCGCCGTGTTTTATGCTATGTTTCTTGCAATGAGACAACAAAGGACAGAGGGACAACAAAAAGACAAGAGAGGGGAATGCGACATGAAGAACATCTAGAAAGCCCCCCAGTTGTTTTTATCATCTCTCATGTGGAACGACCATGTTCTGTTTGCATAACCCCTCTTTCTTGGTTGGAAACCGCATCATGCACGTTGGTGGCAAAGGCGATTCGTTGGTGGAGACAATATGTGCCTTCCGAGTTCCAACAACATGGGTCCGCGAGCGCATTAGGAAACTACCAATGTGTCCCGAGGTACGTTGGACGAGGAGCATATCTCCAACGGGCAATTGTTGGTCGGACTTCCTTCCAGTAGTGGCTAAAGAGCCTCGTCATTCGTCACCGTCGCGATCCTCGACCTGATAAGTAAGTGAGAACATCACTGCTTGCTCGAATGCGAGAGGACAAATGTAGAGTTGATATTGTATGGCGTTGGGCAAAAAATACACATTCTTTTCTCCCTTTACTGAACTTGCACAAAATTAGCGCCGTATTACTGCTTAAAGATTTCGATCCCTCAGTAGATGGTGGAAAGTAGGGCGAGTGTGATCGATTTCTCGCCATTGTCGTCGTCGCGGCCATCGCGATCATCTCTCGTATCATAGCCGAGGCCCTCTGCCCCATAACCATTTACGAATCCTGTCAAATTCTTACCAGCCACACCGTTCTAAACAAAGCACGAATGATGGTCTTCAGCCTTTCATGCGCAAACTAGAAGTTCAAGGGAACCTGTAGAAGCGATAAAGTTGACCGGTCTTGTGCTTGGCATGATCAAGTACCTTGAAGATAGCCATGATACGTGTTATGTCTCCTATTCCATACCTCATTCTTCTCCTTCTTCTTCTCGCCAGAGACAGGCCAAGTCGAAACAATGAACAACGCTGTTAAAACGTCGCTTTGTCATCTAATACAATCTATCATCGACAGCGACAGGCGACTAGAAACCTCTACAGTTGTCAGATATGGTCCAGGCTCTTCATGAGCATGACCACTACAGTTGCGAAGCTGGTACCCAACACCCGCTCCAGAAACCATTCCGATATCCAACGAGGAGCTCACCAACCAGAACTCAAAGATCAAGCAGAAACCCCATTTACAACTTCTCCCAACCCACGACCAGCAACAATGTGCAACATCCAACAATTCATCTGCAACCTATGCGACCGCCCCAAAGCAGTCTCCCTCACCTACTGCAAACCAGTCCTGGATGCCGGCCACATCCCCTATTCGCACGTCCTCATCGAGATCAAAGACACCTTCGTCTGGACGCCCTATGAAGGCTGCGAAGGGCTCACAACCGACCCCGTGGCGGCCCGCTGGATGAAGTGCGGCTCGTTCGACTTTACGGATGACGAGGCTGAGATGGATGAACAGTTTGATGCTGATGATGAGATGAGCGACTAACATGTCGAATCATGACCGACGGCGGTTGGATGGTAGTCCCCGGATTTGGGGGGGAAAGAGAGAGAGAGAGATGACGGCGAGTGATGGCTAGAACACGTATGTGGGTTTCGAGTGCTAGGCTCTAGAAAATTTGGAGGCAACTAGATAAACGTTGGCTGGGCTTTAGAACAATGACAAACAAGGTGGTACTCCTTTCTTTTCTCACTGGGTTCTAAAGTTCACATCAGTTCTTTAACTCAAGGATCAAATCTGCCATTGATATTGTGCGTAATCGGCTTGCTATTCTAGTGGTATCATCTTATTCTGTAACAACCCGCAACGAAAAGGGACGGCAGAAAGGTATTAGGGACTAATGACAGAAAAGGGGGGTTTAGATCCGGCCAGGGATCTGAAAATCGGAGACGTTTGTATCTCGAAGAATTAGAGACCGGAAAAAAAGGTGGCGCTTTTTTAGTCGTATTGATGCTGGATGCTGCAGTCATTCAAAACATACGCAGAGAATCTGAATTTCAAATCGGGAGGTTCAAATGTCGTCCATCAATCTTTAACGGCGGACGGGAGGGGTTCGGGCACCCGTCAAAGGAGGACCTTGGGAGTTCTCCATGTTGCCAGTCAGTTCAGCAACACGCGCCTTAATACGCGCTACGCGGGATTCGATCGCTATACATGGTCAGATCTTGGACGCCAAAGGTTTCTAGTTTCATGGTAAGGCTTACTCTCTTCCCCGCTTGTGTCGTCGCCATCGTCGGTAGTCTTGCTGTATCCGCCGCGGCTCTGTTCTTCGCTCTGGCGTTGAGCTGCGCGATCCGCAGCGTTCTTGCGGATCTGAGCCCATCGGTCGACTGCGGGCGGCGATCTAGGGCCATCCTCGGGAGACACCGGAGCGGACGAGTTGTCCGCAGGAGGTTCGGGGGTCTTCGCGCGTCTTGCGATAGGGGGCGGAACAGCATCCTCGGAGTCGTCGTCGGGGACGAATGCGGGCTGCTCTTGCAGAGGGCCCTGGTCAAACCGCGAGAATTCGTGCCGAGCCTCGTTGGCATCGTCGGTATCGACGCGAGAAAGGGATTCATCAACGGACGGCTCGTACTGCGGCTCGTGAGCTTGGGTCTCAACTGGGGCGGGTTGAGGAGTCTCCATTGGTGTGATGTAAGCCTCTGCAGGTGTTGGTGTGGGGAGATTGGACTCTGAAGCAGCGGGTTGGGGGACAGGAGAAGGAGCAAGCTTTGGCGGCTCGGGAGTTGCTGTCTCGCGCTGGAGCATACCGTTCAAATCTGCGGCGGCATTCTCAGGCAGTTTCGAGTTCCGGTTCTTGTTACGGCCAAAAAGCTTGCGAAGTCCACCTCCACCGGTCTTCTCCTTGTGGAGCTTCTTGGACTTTTTGTCCTTCGGGCTGGTGTCCGGTTCAGGGGTGAACATGTTCTCCCGTGCCTGGTCATATGAGTCCTTCGGCGGGGGCATCGGAGAACTGCGGCCTTCCTCGAGTCGGTCGGTCGGGTGCAGACCACTCGGGGCCTCTGATTCCTTCTCGGATGGAATGCGAGGTTCGTCGTCTTGCGCGCCGGGGGGAAGCGGGGATGGCGAACGAGGGAAACCTGGTGAGCTCTGGGTCAATGGCGAGGGCTGTGGTTGCAGCGAGGGCGACTTGGCCGGGACTTCCGGGCGAAGCTCCGCTCCGTTGGTGTTGCCGTTTGAGTATTCGTTATGGCCTTGACTGTCCTTCCTTTGCATGGTGGAAACACCGATACCGCGCCCAGCAGTGTTGTTCGCCAGGTAGGCCTCCCGAATCGCTTCCTTATCGTACTTGTTTGCCCATTTCATCGCTGGAGACGCCTGACGCATGATTTCTGGCTGGAGGGTGAATACACTGGTGGTCTTCTCTCTCGCCGACTCATCATTCCGGCCTCGGCGAGCCTGCAAAATTTGCTGTTGCTTCTCCTGCTGCTGACGGGCCTGAAGCTGTTGAGCAGCAGCTTGAATCCGAGCCTGTTGATCGGGACCGATGCTCGATTTACTGACATTGGGATCTGTCTTTTTATTGCCCTTCTCAAGAGTATGCTTGCCGGTTGATTTACGGCGGTTGACGCCCTTATTGCGCCTTGTCCAGCTGAAGAATCCCTTCTTTTCGGCAATGTAGGCTCCCTCCTGAGGCTCGGGGGCGGCACCAGCAACCATCTCCTCCATGACGAGCCATCGACCACGTTTAATGGTCGTCTCAATCACGGCGCAGCGGCCAAACGCAGATTTTCTCTCGGGAGTCTCTTCGGGTGCAAGACTGCTCATCCAAACCCACCAGAAGCTCTCGTCGAGGTCAAAGCGGGCAATGCTTGCTAGCTCGCCAGGCTCGAGACGATCCGACTCCAGGCGTGGGTTGTGAGATTGGGAGCTCCGTTGGCGTTGAGCTGTCTCGATGGGCGGCAACTGCTTATCGGGCGGCAGTAGCATGTTCGGGTTGTTTGGGTTGTCATCCACAAAGCCAGACGAGAGGAAATCGGCCCAGGAAGGTGTAGTCGGCCGTCCCAAGCCCATGTTGCCAGCCGCAGGTGTAGTTCTCAAGCCCTGGGGTTTGCGAGCCGCAGCTGCCGCTTCTTGGTCATCGTCGTCGTCGTTGTCCTCGAGAGCGCTGGTGAAGCCAATGTCTTCGAAGCGTGACCAGGATGCGTCGCGCAAACTCGTCGAGTGTTTTGAGCTGGAAACTTGAGACTGATTGGCGGAGGAGATCGATTTCAAGACGCGACGGCATTCTTCCGTCAGTGCCTTTACAGGATCCTCGTACTCGGAAAACTCGCGCAGAGCTTGGTCCTCATCGCGGTACTGGAAGTGATTGGCTCGACGGAGTAGCGCAAAGGGGCCCGGCGAAACGGTGTCCACGATCATAACGACCCTGTATGTAGAGGACTGCATCAATGATGGCTTCTGGGGAGGATACTCGGTTTCCTGAAGCAATTTTTGAAGAGACATTGGCAGCAGCGAGATGGAGCCCTGCGTCTGCTTCTGCGGGGCCAAAGATCGCAGGTAGGCGAAGAACAGATGGCTCGTAGCATCAGCGGCGCTGAAGAATGTTAGTGTTGCTCGACCATCGTGGTAATTTTACTCACCTTGCCCATGCCTTGTAACCACCTTCGAAGCCACTGCCCGTGTCCTTGTGTTCGAACGCCCACCAGGCAGCCGTCCGAGACAATTTCCGTCCGCCCAATCCGTTCATCTTGCTGTGGGCGGCAATTGCAGACATCAAGTCGAAGAAATCGAAAATGATACACGAACGAGCTCCATTATCCACACTCAGAGGGATGAATGTTTTGAACGAGTCCCTCGCCATATTTGAGTCTAATGCGCGGGTCAGCCCATGGTGCCCATGAAATACTCATGTGAAGTGCCGAGTCCGTTTGTGCAACATACCTTGCTCGCCGACTTTGAACAGCTCGTACGCATCCCAGCCTACAACACCGCCTGCAAGGCGACTCCAGCACCATTTAACTACGCCAGCAATGACCTAGTGACATGTAAGTATATCAGTGGTAAATCTGTGTTCAAGATTCACAAACCATTGGCTCAGTCATGCGAAGCTCTTGCGACAAGAATTCGCCGCGCAAAGGTTGGCTTCCATCGAAAAAGTGGCGGATGAAGGTCCGGACCGCACTAGGGTCCGAAGTAGGTCTAAACGGCAGCAGCAAAAAGGGGTGGTCGAGGGCTAGGTTGTGACATGTCAGTACACCGTTGGCGCAATTGGCCGAAGTTCAGAGAAAGGCGACGGTGGGAGCTCAGAGGCAGATGCAAACGACATACCTCTTGCTTTCAGCTCGTCAGTGCAACGCCTGATCAAGTCCTGGATCTCTTCGGGCTCGACCGTCTTCCTCGTGAAAGCGTCGTCCCATTTTGGCTTCGCGGGCAGCTGATCGGCATTGTCAAAGTTGGCGCCCTTTTTTGCCTTTTTGGAGCCGTCCTTGCTCTTCAATCGGGAGAAGAGGCTAGGCATCTTGTCGGTGGACTCTCGCCTCAATCAAGGCGATTGGTGTTTGGAGCGGGGAAAGGCGCGATGCATTCGAGGTTGCGACGGTTGGATAAATGGGCAGGCGCGCCTTCTTTGACGAGGGGCAGGTTACAAGTCGTGTAATCGGAAGTGAGACAGGGAAAGTCAAGAAATCGATGTTGGGTGGACTCGGTCGGTTAAGGAATTGGCCGGGGGGGTTAAGGTAGGTAGTCGCGAGAGGGCCGCGATAGGGGGCGGGAAGTGTGAGTGTGTCGTCGAAAGAGAGAGGTGGGCGCGCGTTTGCTCTTGGTCCAATGTCAATAATACGTCGTTGGAACGGTCCACCACGCGAAGAGATTCCACTAGGAAATTGCGATAGCGGGGGAAACCAACTGCTGAGGGCGAGGGTATCGGGAAACAAAGACGGCGGGGTTCAACGAAACGAAGGGAAATCTCCAGCAAGGGAAAGAATGGTGTTAGGAGAAAAGAAGGGATGGACGGGAAAGGAGAATAAGTGATGATGTTGCAGCTTTGCTTTGGGCACGAGGGAAACCGAAAAGAGAAGAGGCAGCAGCTCTGGTGAGTGTGACCTGTGTGTCTCCCGGCCGGCACTCAGGTTAAAGGCAGGTCCCGTTCTCACCTTACTTCTTTCTCTTTGGCTTTTTCCTAGAATTCAGGGGCGAATGAACAATCGGCGGGCTATTAATTGGAGAAGGAGAGAAATGGTATTATTTGGGGGGTCCCCTGGAGCCTTGGCCTGTCTGCCGGTGCTTGTCTTTTTTATTTTTTTTATTTTTTTTACACCACACTCTACAACTGCCCTCTTCTTGCCTTGCTTTCTTTTTTTTTTTCTGCTCTTCTGTTTTTGATCTGTAGCCCCCAGACCCCCTGTCTTGTTATTTCAAGGTGGGCACAAGTACCTTTTGTGTGACGATCACCGCAGGCGGGTACCTGACTACGACCCTGAAGTGGCAACCCAAAGGGGGATAGCTCTTCATGCAGCGCGTTAGGGGTGTAGCTCTTCCTCAGTCCGTGGGACTCTGTGCAGGCTCTATGGCTCCCAAGAGTCCTTGATGGCTTTTGGCGGCGTCTGGTAGGTTCGCAAGGTCGCTGGCCCGTTGTTTGAGTCTCGACTTGTCGACCGTGGGCGGTTTTTTGGGTGATGCTAGCGGCACCTCAGAATCAGGCACGCCGCCCGCCGTACCGCTGCAACACAGCTTTCCCTCTTCCCCTGCCTTAACGATGGGACTAGGTTGGGAGAGTGGGAGAGGCGGGAGGGGCACGACAGGCCCTGAAATGAAATTAAATCGCTGGAACGAGGATCCTGGTCCTAGCGCCAATGGGCACAGTCGGCGCCAATGAGACAGACCAACAAGATGTTAGCAGCAGAATCGAGTCTCTACGTAGTAAAGCCTACGGAGACAGTCAACGCCGTCGACCTTTCTCTCGCCGGGCTCGCCCCAGGCACTGTGGCCGAGGCCCTGTCAGTTCGACCGAGTCCTGAATCAGTCTGTACCGTAGATGGGTGACCACGGGGCAGACGTATCACCGCGGTGGGGGAGAGGCTGTTGGTGGCTGAGGACTAAGATCTCAGGCGACAATAATAGCATCACTCGGAGCAAACGGTAGAAGCGTTGCGGCGCCCGGACAACTTTCAGAGGCACCGAGAGAACCGGCCATGATAAGTTGGAGTGGAGGAGATGGAAAGGCTTCGGCGACGAGGATAGAAGGCAAGACGATGCGCGGAAGTTGGAACACTGGACGACCAAAACCAGAGACGACGCGCAATGTGTGATACTAGGTTCAGTGCTTTTAGAGCTAATGCAGAGTATGCAATGCCTGTTGCCGCTGCTGGTGCTCAGAGTAAGAAAACCTCAGATGGCCAAAGACAATGTAGCAAATCCGGCGTCGGTATCGGCTTCTTCATCGATAGACCGGACGAAACAAGTCGAGGGAGGGAAGGGAAGCGTGCCTTATCAAAAGTGTGCTTCTTTGGTGTCCCGGAAGGCTTTTCCCGTCAAGCAGACAAAGGGTTGATCTCAATGATCCAAGTCGTCTACCTAATATGTGTAGTCGGTACCCAAGGCCTCCTTGCTCGTATACACCCTTTCTCGTGAGATATTACCGGCCATGCCTGGTTGAGTCCATGAATGAGGTGAGACAAGTTGTCTTTGCTGCTTGTTGCTTGGTCCGGGCAAGCGTGGGAACCCCGTCAGTCGTCCGCACCTTAATTGAGCCCCCCCCTAGCACCCATTAGCTCCGTTCGCCCTACGCACCTTTTTGGTGTCTTCCTCACTGCTTGGCTCTCAAGCAGCTTGGCAGCCAGGCTTACCAGGGTACTTAATTGATTGATTCTTAGCTTGAACTGTAGTGGTTGCTGGTGATATTGAGGCTTTCGGGATACATGCCAATGGTGTTACTTGTACAGAGCACTTGGCCTTGCTGTGGAAAGAAAAGGAAAGAAGGGGAGGGAAAGATGAGATGAGATGCAAAAGACACAATTGAAAGAGCCTCGAGCAATGTTCAACACCTTCAGGTAGGTAGAGAGGTAGGTACCCTTTGATGAGGTGGTTTCTGCCATCGCTCCTCCCTTTCCCGGGGCCGCTTTACGGTTTACCTCGCTCCTTCCACATGGCGCCGCAACCCAGTGGGGGTGGGCCCTGTCTCGTTTCGGAGCGACTTCCATCTGCCTCGCCTGCTGCGGGTAGATCCTTCAGGCTTCACCTCTGCAAAGCTGTATCCGTCGAGGCAGCTAGGTAGGTACGGATACGGATACAGTTTTCATCTCTTCTCTGTCTGCCATCCATTGCTTGTCTTCGCCGACATCCCCTAGCCCAAACAAATCCACAAGCACATCTGCATCTTCTACCTCATCCCTTGATATACATCCACGATGCCAATGTACCCCGCGTGCCCGCCAGCCCACTCAATCAACCGTTGAAGCGTTGGTGTCATTCGAGGCATACCTAACATAAAGCAGATTTCAGCCCGTATCCACGCCTCCTAGCATCGGTACCACCGCCACGGCTCATCTCTCCAACGGCTATGTGTCGCACTCGTCATTTCGTGTCTCACGGTACCTTGGAAAGCAACAAGGTATGACTACAGATACTTAGACGGCGAGACGCGTCTCGAACCCGCCGCTCGCTTGGTTGATGTTCCGGCGCCCGCCCGACCGCCCCACCACAGATCCCCGGCCAGACACGATGCGGAACCATTGTGCCTCAGTTGATGGAATTCAATTGATGCAGAAGAAACAGAATCGCGACTGACATTCGAGAAAGAAATTCACAAACAAGAAACCCGCCCCGCCGCCACGCCGGCTCAAAAGCCCACGGCCGACCGCTCACAAAGGTCCGCAAGGGACGCCACACCATCCGTGGTGGTCCAGAAAAGCCCACAGCTCAGAGTAATCTATCTCCGGGCCGCCCAATCTGCTTCTCCCTTCTTTCCTCAGCTCGCCGTCAATGCCAATAATAGGTCGAGGATGATCCTACGTTTGGTCACTTGGTCGCGCATGAGTTGGCCGGTGCCAGCACATCCTCGTCGTCACCTCCTCCATACAGAACCGGGTCTTGCACACATCCACCGTGCCGAGCACCCCGCCAGAACAAGTCATTGGCTGTGACCCGTGCGCTTGATCGTCGTGTGCTGGCATCCGTCTAGGGGTACTGTCAAAGCCTGACGAACAGCAACCTCCTCATCACTTGCATTGGGCATCGTGTGCGTCACCGATCTCTCCGACCTCAGCAAATGCTGTGCAGATGGCACTCGCTACCAAATATCCGTATGCTCTTCCCATGGCCGCATATTCGGATGTTTGGCCAAGTAGCCTCGAAATGGATACAGAGTACGGACACAGTCGCTCTTGACAGATCACTATGACACGATTGTGATAATACCACGCGGAAGCGGAAGCGGGCCAGCATGGCACGTTACGTTCATTGGCATGATGATGGGCTCCCTCAAACCACCCGTCGGCGAGTGCGGCGACGCTCGAGCCTCCAACTGCGTCCTTCCCATTCCATCCCCTTGGGGATTTGTCCTGGCCAGCCTGGTACCTGCGCATGAACACACCTTCAAGGGGCTCAAGGACCTGCTTGCCTCCTCACGTTTGCTCCGTGGGCTCTGAGTGGCCAGGTTGAGATGCGAAACTCTCCTCTGGGCCTACCTGGATGAATATTGGGTGCGTTGCCGATCGATCAACGTCAGAAATGTCTGTTCGAACCCCACCAATATGGCCAACTCAATTATCGGACGATGTCTCTAGGCTGAAGGGCATTAAAGGGAGGGACGCCGTCATTGACAAACGTTAATAACTGCGGCCACCATCCATTGAGATGGGATCCGCCAGGAGCCAAGATGGCATTTTTGAGATTCTTTTGGTGACACCATTTCTCACATGCGGTGAAAGCTGCTGACTCAAATATATCAAATACCTACTGCTTCGCAAAGTCTCCCTTTCATCTGCCGGCATACAGCTCCGGTAGCACAACGCGGCTGCACCAACCCTAATCTTACTCCAACATCGGGAGGACCTTGAATTCCTCGCGATGACATAAGCCACTTCTATCTGAGGGGAAAAAAACATGTGACCATAGATTGCGCCGCGGCGGAACGCGGTTCAGAATGCATTGTGGTAGGAAAAATATGGTACATCTCAAAACGTTTGGCCGCGAGGGCCCTATACCAGTTTCGAGAAACTGTAGCAAAAAGGTTCAGCTCGCCGTCTTACTCTGCTCAGCCGTGTACGTTGTCTCACGCCAGCTTGTGCTAATTGCGGCATTCCATTCTTCCGCCGCGCTTCCGTTCGCTTTAACTCGTATCGTCCACCTGAGCTCTGCAAGCTCTTAAGTCAGTACCGTAATCCGAGACATTACCGGGGCCGGCTTCGGGGTGGCGATAGGACCTCGAAGTGGGACCCGGCCTTCGGGCCTGGGCCGCTGATGGCGTGAGGGTGCCGCATTCCAGAGTTTGGCGCTTTGATCACCCCGGAATGTGAGATCTGCTTCACTACTTTAGCACCAAGCAGTGTCCGGTCGTTCGGTTTTTTGCGATATCGACCGCATCGCCTCGTAGTCAAGCTCGCCGTTGCCTTGCACCTACAACGGGGAGTCGCGAGTAACAGCTGCTAGACTCACAGGAGGCAGGAGACAGATACAGGCACCTTGTCTTACGGAAAACTTGACGCGGGACATGAGAAGGTTGTTTCGAAATGCATTCCTTCTAGGCTCGAAGACCTCAACAGAGTGCTAGTATCCGAGAATGCCATGCATGATTATCATCTAGGTGACTTACAACAGTGGTCACCACCCAGTGTCGAAGTCCACATCTGTCGGTGCGTAAATACTGTTCTCAATCGCGTCGGCGGCATGTACTTGTTCTAGCTCTCGTGTCATCCTCGTTCGTGCGGACAGCGCTAGGGTAGGGTAGCTGAAAGGGGGCATATTCGCCCCCTGTGTTCTCTTAACCTGGTGTTTGGATCAACTCAAGACGTTTTGGCAAGAAGGCGGCCATTCTTCTGGCGTGAATATACGTTTATTGCATCTTTTTCGATGAAGCTCTGGGGTGTTATCTGCACAAGGGATTCGTAGTGAGATTCGAGTCCAAAGTTGTGTGAGTGACGTATATTGGAGACTTGAGCTTCAAAGTGATTAGTCTTTCCCAGTTACGGGGCGATTTTGAGCCTCTCTTAGGGAGCTTCAAACGGGTGTTAAGTTTGTGTTTACGAGGCCATGGACTAGACAGACCTTTCGAGACTATGTGCCTCTTTTTAGCGGCACAGAAAGTATGCGTAAGGACGTACCTACCCGCGTAGTTCTTGGTTACTCATTCTGCCGTCTGAGGACGTCTTTCCAACCAAGATCTTTCACCTATCACAAGCTGCTGTCATATACCGAGTGAGGTGTTTGGGGCTCGCCTAGAAAATCCATCCTAGAACTCTGGTCGGACAGATCTCATGATGGATTTGGTGGTAAATATTCCGATACTCATCTTGGAGGTGGATGGCCTGAAAAGGAGGAAAGCTTAGGAAGCTGGTGGACACGATGTAGAGACTGCAGTGAAAGTTATAAGGCGAACATGGGGTGACGAGAGATACTTGCACACAAAAATAACAGACGCCGCACATAGTCTCGAAGTACTCGGATTGCCGTAAGCGAGAGCAAGTCGATCAAACCTACCTTACACAAGGTCACATACCAGTGCAAGCCCACTGGTGGATCACTGCCGCTCACAGAACAGGTCCCACGTGAAAGGTTCCCTCGCCAATCTGCAGGTCATCTGACAGCTTCCTACTTTGACCCTTGGACTTAAGTCGGTTCGAGACATCTCGGCGGCAAAGTCGAGGTGCCAAGAGAAGCAGGGGCTGCGGTTCGCTCCTGCTTTTGTTGGGACGCTTTGAGGTTGTCTACATGTATGATTTGAAGTCAGCAGTTTGGGGAGGTATAGTATAGAAGGACATTATAGGATAAGGAAAGACGGTGTTCGTGTGTTAGCACCAGAAAAGAACTTCACGTTATTGCCCTAGTGACAACTTTGAAACATTGTCAGATGTCCATAGGTCTCCAATATCCAACAAGACATCTAGTTCCTACCACCTTCCAACTCACAACGCCAATGCATGTTATGCCTTTCACAACACATGTCACATCCAGACTTTTCTCACAGCTCCATCTTGTGAATGATTTCCTTGATAACTTCCAAGGGTATGTCCACAACTATAGCCTTCTTCCAAGTCAAGTCCCAAGATACTACTGTCCACGAATATTGCCCACCAAGGACAACTGAAAAACTAGAGTACATAAATCAACCGTTTAAAAGTCACGAGAACTTCGGGGTCAAAGTATTCCCCATAGTCCGATGGCTTTGAACTCTCTCTTCGGTTCGGCCCAAGCTCGGGGCCGACTGGGAACCTAGCCGGGGAGGATCGAGCCCGTCATGCACACCCATATTTAGGCGCAAACATGTATGTATAATAACTTTTGGTAATTCCGTCTGAAGAATTGAAAAGCCATCATAAGTGAAGGGATGACGTGCGCGGGAATTTCATAGGATCAAAAGTATCATGAGTCCGCAGGAGGAGGAGGTGTGCATGCGTGCGTATGCCAGTGAAGGAGCCGCAGCTGAAACTCCCTTTGGAAGACAGTCAGCTAGAAGCAATGATGAGAGCTAAGGTTCCATGTGTGAATCATTCATCTATAAGAAAAAGAGAGAAGAGAGAATTTGAGTCGTTGCGTTGTGGTCTTATGGTGTAATTGTAGCAACTTACAAAACCGAACGGGATAAGATCGTGAAGAGCATCAACCACCAGTACAAGTCATTTGGACTTAGTCCCTTGATTTTATACGAGTGAATGAGACCACATGAGTAACACATTTCATTCTTTCATGTCGTCTCCGAGTACCTGGACGTACGATTCCGCCACTCCGGATACATCGAATGCAAGACAGGCCATGCGCCGGAGCAATCAAACCACGCCAACGTGAGCGCTTTGTCCGCGAAACCAACAACTCAGCCACCTCCGCATCTGCCATCTTCAAAACATGCAGCAGCTGCAAGATTTGTTTCCTCAAACTCTGCTAAGAGAGGGAACGAACAGGCAAGAATAAAAAGCCCTCTCTGCTTGGCGTTTGGGACGAGGTCCATGAGTTCCTACGAGTCCCATGAATCCCATTGCGGAGTAGGGCAACATGAGCCTGCCGAAAGCGACGGGACAGCGCAAGTAGTCAGCCCACTCACAGACTACCTCACGTTCACCCAAAGCTCACGATCGCCAAGGACGCAGACCAAGCCCGGGGGAAACGGCAACGTGTCTGGGGCTGGAGCTCTTGCGACCGGGCCAAGGCTCATGTTTCCACCGTGGTCGAAGGTTCGCCTCTACCGTTGGAGCCTCCGCCATGTGTGTGGCTTGTACGCTCAACTTTCCGTGTCTGCTTCGTCACCTCTTCAGAGTATGTCTTGTACGTGTACGTAGTGTACAGTGTGTTCTCCCTGACGTAGACTATGTGAGCTTCAACCTTTCAACCTGCACGATTCGGTCTTGTCCGTTTCCATGAACGCTACTTAGGGCTGAGAAAGCTTGTGAGGGCGTTTGCGCCGGGGTCTTGTCGTCCGTGAATCTGGACCAGGTCGATGGGTGGCGGTGGTTGTGATTTGCTTGTCTAGTTCTGCAACTCTATATAGCTGACCCTTGTGGCATTCAGGGAAGGGCCAAGGACACTAAATTTCTTGTCTTGTTTTGAATTACTCTTACTATACCCATATCAGTATTTTGTTCTTGCGAGGGAAGCAACATGTGCGGAATTACGGCAGCTATCACACTCCAGCGGAGCGATTCCGCCAGCAGGGACAGGGACAGCATCGGAACGAACGGAACCAAGAGCAAGGCAAAGAAGATCTCGGAGCATGGTACCTTGCGTCAACAGTTTCAACAGAGTCTTGAGGCCATCGCTCACCGCGGCCCGGACGCCTCTGGTGTCTGGATCAGTGATGATGCCACAGTCGGTATGAAACCCCCCTAACAAACATGCTTTGGGAACTGTCCAACTTATCGTGTGATGCTAGGTCTTGGCCACTGCCGGCTAGCAATCAACGACCTCTCTCCAGACGGAGAGCAGCCATTACACAGTGACGATGGCAAGATCCACGCCGTGGTAAACGGAGAAATCTATGATCACGACGCCATCAGAGAGAGATGTATCAAAGAGCACAACTACCGCTTCAAGGGCCACTGCGACAGCGAGGTCCTCGTCGCCCTGTACAAGATCTACGGCGCCCCCGGCTTCTTCAAGCACCTCCGCGGCGAGTTCTCCTTTGTCATCTACGACGAGAACAAGGACCGGGTCATCGTGGCCAGGGACCGTTTCGGTATCAAGCCGATGTTTTGGACTGTACAGGACCAGGGCAACGGTGCGAGTAAGCGGATGCTATTAGCCTCGGAGATGAAGGGATTCCGAGCTTTTGGCTGGGAGCCGGAGTGGAATGTCTACGGGTTGCTCAGTGGATCTTCGATGCAAGCCGACTGCACCGTGTTCAAGGACGTTCGCAAGCTGGAGCCCGGAAACTGGATGGAGATTAGAGATGGCGAGATCAAGCATCGCCAGTACTGGGATCCCGAGTTTAAGGACAAGGTATGTGAAGCCGCGGTCATGATAGTTTCTGCTGGGAGGTGCAGTTTTGCTAACTTATGGCAGCGTGAGGTGGAGACACGAAGCGTGGAGGAGATGATTGATGGTGTAAGGGAGCGTCTGATAGAGGCGGTGAAGCTCCGACTGCGCGCCGATGTTCCCGTGGGAATCTACCTGTCTGGAGGTACGGAGTCGTCAGATCAAAAAGATCGAAGCACAAGACTGACCTTGCCACAGGTATCGATTCATCAGTCATTGCAGGAATTGTGACGAAGCTGGTAAAGGAGCAGGGCATTGAGCTGGGCAATCAAGACGCAACGAAGCGTATTAAGTGTTTCACGATCCAGTTCCCAGAGTCATCGGGCTTCAACGAAGCTGGTGAGTGCACAGCCCCCTATGGATCATCATAGGGATACCATACTGACGCCCGACAAAAGATATTGCTGAGCGCTCGGCCGATTTCCTCGGCGTGCAGATCCTCAAGAAGGACATGAACGAGACAGAGCTCGCCGACAACTTTGCCGACGCAGTCTTCCACACCGAGCACCACAACTTTGACCTGAACAGCGTGGGAAAGTTCTGCCTGTCGTCCCTGCCTCAACAGCACGGTGTGCCCGTCGTCCTCACGGGCGAGGGCGCCGACGAGCACTTTGCAGGCTACCCTTTCGTGCTGCCAGCCTTTCTCATGGAACCCGACCTCGCGTGGCCCCAGTCCGACATGACGGACGGCATCCGCATCCCCATGTATCAGGAGATGACGGACGACCTCAAGGCCATGTTTGACCGGATCGGCATGTTCGAGGATGAATCCTCCTCGGGCGGCGCCGCCCCGACGAGCAACTCGATGCGTCTCGAGCCCGAATGGAACGCCTTCTCGCCGTGGGTGCGGGAGACGTACAAGATGCCCGGCTCGGCCGAGTCGACGCTCGCGCCAGAAGTCCTCGAGAAGATGATTGAGAAGTGGCACTCGCTGCACACGAGCCTCTACGTCTACACCAAGGGCCCGCTCGCCAACATGATCCTCACGTGCCTGGGTGACCGCACGGAGATGGCGCACAGCATCGAGGCTCGCCCTCCCTTCTTGGACCACCACCTCGTCGAGTACGTTAACAACCTGCCGCCGAGCGTCAAGGTCGCATATCAAGAAGCTGCCGGGGCAGCCGCCGGGACTGGAACGACCGGCACCGGAGCTAGTCTGTGGTGGAAGGACCTCAGCCCGGCACGTCAGAAACTGAGCGAGAAGTGGATCCTCAAGGAGGCCGGGAAGCCGTTTATTACACAGGAGCTCTACGAGCGGAGGAAGCACCCGTACTCGGCGCCGGTCAAGTGGCCGCGCGGCGGGCCCGTGTATAAGATGATTGCGGGGCTGATTACGCAGGAGAATATTGAGAATCTAGGCTTCATGGAGTGGGATAACGCAAAGAGGTGGCTTGAGGAGGGCTTTGGCGAGGATGCGAGCCCCAGAGCATTCCGAAAGTTGATCTGTACCGCCTCCTGGGTTGTTCTCAGTCAACGGTTTGGGGTGAAGAAGGCGGCCGTGGAACAGTGGTCAGCGAGTGCGTGATTGGATGCTCACTTAGGAGTTGGGGACTTTTAGAATTTTGCGGTACGAGATGCTCTCAGGTACCTTATTCCGTACCGGGTACGACATACGAGGAATGAGTTTGGATTAGGAATGCACAACAAGTATTGAAGAAAACGACTGGCTTTTGAGAAACAATCCGGGACAATGTATTGATGCATTGAAAAATCTTGGCTGCATGTGTACACTTTGGACTTGCTTCGTTGGGGTCCCTGTCTGGCTTCTGATATGGGGACATCCGGACCGTTGGGCGGCCCCGCATCGGAGCCGAACCCGACAAGTAACCATGTCCCTTAGGCGGTGCCGTGAAATATTGCCCCCAACAGCAATATTGGCCTCCTTCAACGCCTTGCTACACCCAATCCATGGGTCACAAGCATTTTCAGCAATTGACGAGTGCTACGCGTATTACCGAGCTGGGTCATCGTGTCGTCGGGGTCAGATTTGCAACAGTCTGGTACCATTGGCCAGACTGGTCTGAAGCAAAGCTGACAAGGAACCGAGGCACCCATCCCTTCCCCCCCAGGTGCCACAATAGGGGTTCTGTCGATCGGCTCCCCGGCCAATTGGGTACGCAAGCTGAAGCTCCGTTGGGTCCAAAAGTGCCCCGAAGCCCCGGCTTTGCGGGCAGTGTCAGCTAGCCTTTTTTTTACACGCGGCGGGGGGGAAAGAGGTACCTGTGCATCCACCGCAGGGAACGCGTGCCGCCGCCTGTCTGAAGCTTAGCCCTTCCAGGTTCCAATCCCTCCAAAAGGCGGTTTTGCGTCACAAAAATAACCCCCAAACTAAAGGTCCCCGGTCTTGTCTGGACACATGGGACGGAAGTTGCGACCACGAGACTTCATCTCCAATTTCCCACAACCTCCAACCTTTCCCCGTTTGCTGGAATCAACACACCGAAGTGTCGAAAGTCACAACTCGGCACAGCTCTTGAGAGCTTTTCCTTCTCTATACACACATTGACGAGATGTTGTAGAAACTCTCAAACCTGAAACTCTCTCTCCCTTTCCGCCTCTTCGGCTTCTTCTACACGTACACGTGCGCAAAGTTCCTCGAGGAGCTTTGCATCCACGAGCCAGCCCGCCATGGCTGCCATCCTCAAGTTCTCGAGGAGCATCTACGACCTCGATAACCTCGACACCCGCTTCACGAGCTCCTCTTCCGTTCCCTACAAGACCATCGTCGAGGCCCGAACCGATCCCGCGCAGAGCAAGGAGCCGCCCAACAAGGTCCAAAGCCGCTCCCAACCGTCGAAATGGGGGACACCAGAATACCTCCTCTACATCTTTCTGCTTTCATTCATCGTGCCATACATGTTTTGGATCGCGTATGATGTATCAAGGCGTACGTCTGGTCCTCTTCCTCCGAAGATGAACCTTCCGCTGATGCTCAATGCTTCCGTCCTCTAGCTTCCGACCCTCGATACCACAACTACGAACGCTTCCTCCGTGATGGCTGGATACCGGGTCGCAAGATCGTAAGCTCCATACAATGCGCAAACCTACCCAATCTGTAAACTCCAGCTCACCCCCGACTTCTCTTTCTAGGACGTATCCGATTCGCAATACCACACGTTCCGCGAGAACCTCCCGTTCATGGCCCTCCTCCTGGCCTTCCACCCCCTCCTCCGCAAGCTCTGGAACACAGTCTTTCCGATCCCCTCGGACCTGCACAAAAAGTCTGTCTCCGAACAGGGCGACGCCCGCCTCGAGCAGCGCGCCTCCTTCGACTACCGCTTCGCCCTCGTCTTCCTCGTCGCCCTGCACGGCTTCTCCGCCCTCAAGGTGCTCGCGATCCTCCACATCAACTACCAGCTGGCGACCCGGCTCCCGCGCCGCTACGTCCCTGCCGCGACGTGGACGTTCAACATCTGCATGCTTTTTGCGAACGAGCTCTGCGAGGGGTACCGCTTCGCCGCCATTGCGCGACACATCACCCCGCCGCCCGCGACGAAGAACTTGCTCGATGAAGACCCCTTTCTCGTGAGGTGGGGTACATGGATGGACCGTCATGGCGGCCTCATGAGCCGCTGGGAGATTCTCTTCAACATCACCGTCCTACGGCTCATCAGCTTCAACTTGGACTACTACTTCAGCCTCGATCAACGCAATGGAAGTCCCCTAGAGGTAAGATCAAAGCTCTGTCATACCAACCCCCTCGACATCACTGACGTCCCCAAGAAGAAGCAACTCGACCCCTCCAACCTCTCCGAACGAGACCGCCTCGCCATCTCCGCCGCGCCCAAGGACTACTCCTTCCGCAACTACGTCGCCTACGCAATCTACGCGCCCCTCTACCTCGTCGGCCCCATCATGTGCTACAACGACTTCATCTCCCAGCTCCGCCACCGCCCGGCCTCGATCGAGACCCCGCGCACGATCCGCTACGCCGTCCGCTTCCTCCTCGGCCTCCTCGCCATGGAAGTTGTCCTGCACTACGACTACGTCTGCGCAATCTCCCACGCCGGGCCCGACTGGTCCACCTACACGCCCGCCCAGCTCTCCCTCCTCTCCTTCTTCAACCTCCACATCATCTGGCTCAAGCTCCTCCTGCCCTGGCGCCTCTTCCGCCTCTGGGCCCTCATCGACGGCGTCGACGCCCCCGAGAACATGCTCCGCTGCGTCTCCAACAACTGGTCCCCGAAATCCTTTTGGAAGGCCTGGCACCGCTCCTACAACCGCTGGCTCATCCGGTACATCTACATCCCCCTCGGCGGCGCAAACTTCCGCTCCTGGGCCACCACCGTCCGCTCCATCGCCACGTACCTGCTGGTCTTTACGTTCGTCGCCCTCTGGCACGATATCCGTCTGCGCCTGCTCATCTGGGGCTGGCTCATTGTGCTCTTCCTGCTCCCCGAGGTCCTTGCGCAGCTCCTGTTCTCCGCGCGCAAGTGGGAGGGCAGACCGGACACGTACCGGCGGATCTGCGCCGTGGGAGCTGTTGCGAACGTGCTCATGATGATGATTGCCAACCTTGTCGGTTTCGCTGTCGGACTCGACGGCTTGCAGAGCATTCTCTCTGGAATCCTGCACGACTGGTCAGGTAAGTTCATCTTCCCTTCTTACCCCTGAGAGTGCATGCACTAATCCTGATCTCTCTAGGTGCGCTGTTCTTTATGAGTGCGTTTGCCTCCTTGTACATGGGTGTCCAGGTCATGTTTGAAATCAGAGAGGCCGAGATGCGAAGAGGCATTTCACTAAAGTGTTGACGGTTGTTCACCGTCGTTTGTCACCCAAAACGTTTGTAGCAAAATTACCTGTTTGAATAGCGATTCTTAGATGTTTGGTATTATGATACTAGACAGTTATTATGCTGTACTATTACTTTGATGCAACTCGCTCCCTCTTCCCCTTTTGCGCCTCTCAACGTTGTGATGCTACTCATGGCAAGGAGGGGACAAAAATTAGTTGAGGTCCCTCCGGGGTATAATAACAATGCAGTGCCTGCTCCCAAATCCGTGTCCAGACTCCTTCTCCTTGTCTCTCCCTCTTTATACATATACATATACATATAAGTCACCACGTTTGCGTGTTCTGTCGATTGAAATGGGCGTGCGCTTAGGCTCCTTTTACCCTCCTCCTTTTCGCTCCCTCTTTCTGACTTTATATCCGGTCTCAGTGCTTGGAGGTGATGGTGCCCAGCTCCGTGTCGTAGTTGCGGAAGCGCTGCTGGGCAAACTTGCCGTCCATGCCCAGCTTCTTCTCCGTGATCCACTCCCTCAACCAGATGAGGCCCTTTGCAATGAGATAAAAGACGATACCGGCCACCGCGATGCCGATAATGTACGCCGCCACCTTGCCGCTGCCGTTCTTGTCGATGTTGAGGAAGTCGTAGGTGTAGAAGCCCTGTGTGTAGTAGGTGACGTAGGCGAGCGCGAGGTACAGGGCGAGGACGATGATGAGCCAGAGCATGTGCACCCACTCGAGCTGGGCGGCGCTGGTGCGCGGGATGACGATCTCAAAGAGGGCAAAAGCCGAGTTGAGGCCGTGCTGGGAGATGTTGCTAAAGGCCTCGAATTGCTCGGTGTACCAGGGGGCCGAGTAGATGATGGCCCAGTAGACGATGGTCACGATGAAGGGGTAGGTGACGATGGTGCTATAGTAGAAGGCGTGCAGGGCCTGGAGGGGTCGCGGGAAGCGGTCGAGCAGCGGGGTCCCAGAGTGCGCGTACGTGAAGGTGTGGATGGCCGAGATGAGGAAGTAAAACGCGAGTCCCCAGTAGGTCAGAACAGTCTACGGAGGGGGGTCCCTCAAGTCAGTCTTGCGCCCTGTTCACCATGTTGGCACACAATGATATTCGAGGTTTACTTACGAAGTAGGAAAAGCTCTGGCCGACGACCTTGCACCCGCCATCTTCGGCGTGAGTACAGGTCCAACCGATGACGAAGAAGCGGACGACAAAGATGTACAGACTCTGCGAGAAAAAGACATGTTAGTTCCCACAAGCAATTCACTGTTTGGTGGTGGTTAAAGGGGCATTTGCGCGCTGAGAGGATGGTGACGACATTGCTAGACACCACAATGCACGAAGGGTCCTCAAGCGTGACAGAGAAGAGTAGGGGAAGCCAAGACTCACAATTAGCGCTCGACACGCGGCCAACAGATAGGGAGAAAGCAGCCATGAGGTCTCGAAGCGGTGAGAAGGATCCCAAAGATCCCTCCCGAAGCGGAATGCAGCGAACATCGTGATCTGCCGGGGGGTGGTTGATGCCGGCTAGGATTGAGGGGGGGAAAGGGGGAGTGGTGAAGCCCTTTACCCTCTCAATTTTCCTTCACGATGATGAAGTTTTGGAGTTGAGCTAGAAGGACGGGGCAATTGCTCGAGGACCCAAGAGGATTTTGAACGTGGGCCTTGGCTTTCGGCGCGGGTCGTTGGTTCGCAGGGATGGTCTCCGCTCGGCGCTGGCTGAGAAATCGCAATTACTTTCTGCTGCTGGGGGAACCTGGACCTTGGTGGCAGGGCGTGCCGAGTCTCACGGGATGTCGCGTGCCGGATGTTGATGCGGGAGACCGTACGATTATTGATACAGAGTAATGATCGTTGATGATGTTCGCGACTGTGAACAGTTGGGTGCTATCTACTGTATCTTCTGTTATTGTTGTTGTTGTTATTTCTCTTCCTGTCGATGCCAGCTTGCGACCCCATTGAAGAATGAACTGATTCGACAACCATGGACTGTGCAGCAGTCGTAAGCAACGTCGCGAGGCCCAATGTGTAAGCTGGGCCGCGGAATGCGACCATAAAGGTCTACCAAGGCTATACACAGGTACCGACGGCTCCACGATAGGTATGGCCGATGCCGACACCTCTTTTTTTGGTTCTTCTATCCGCTTTTGTGGCCGAGGAACCTGGTCACCAAAGAGGGTCTTGACCGTTGCTGCAGTTAGCCGGAGATGATGTGGGGGGTTCATGTACGATGTCAACGGGAGCATAAGGGGGGAAACCGTGGGTTTTCTTGAATTTCTCGAGTTCGGCCGAGAGCGTCAGAAAAGAAGATCCCGCCCGCGACATGTCCATCTCTTCTCACAAGCGTCTCCCTCCCCAAACTTGGGGTTCGACTGTAGCGAGTAAGACGGTCAGCCGAGAATAGCTGAACCGGATTTGCTGAGCAGACAGGTAAAGAATGCCACCGTGTGTTTTGGGCTATGTTGTGTGGCTGACGCCAAGTTAGCTGATCCAATATGATGGTGCTCGACTGAGAAGTGGCTCCTCGTCGTCAGCCATAATTGATGATAGCGAGAGCCTTCGATAGTGAGGATATATCCGAACGGGCGCAAACTCCTCCTCCCGCTGAATCAGTGAGAAGGTATCCTCGAATAATCAGCTGAGAGAGCCCATAGCCATTGTGGCTCGGCTGGCGCCACTGCTTTTGGTTTCTGGCCACCACGTATCCGTAGTCCATCACGCCGTTGCTGTATTGCCGTTCCCCTGGCACAGGTGCATGCTGCGGGGTGAGGCTCCTGCAGAGAAGAAGTAGATGATTCTCAACTTTGGTAAGCAGATTGTAGATCGATCTCCAGATGAACCGACCGTCGATCGACAGGTGTCCCAGACTTCCAGGCCGAAGGTGGCACAAGGGGCACCGCACGAACGGCGGTATGACGGGATCGAAACCAGGACATGCCTTGCAGCCGCGCTTGTCGTGCAAGATGCGCTGAATCGTGGATGCCCGTCATTTCCGCGCTTGCGTTGCGAAGGAGAAGCGCGATACAAATACGGCCGCCACTTTCCGACCCTTGACGGAGCCACTGCGAAGCCAATATTTGTCCACGGTGAAATTTCACCGCGAGGGGTCGAAATGTAGAGGAGATCGATGGCCCAATCCCACAGGAGCCACAATGGCTATCGTGACGTGAGCGACCCCTTGGCGACGGTAATACGGGAAGAAACTTGTCAAAGTCCCACATGAGCCCCCCGGAAGGTTGTGGCTCATCACATCGTCATGCCCGTCATCTATCGAACTCTCCGTCGTCTGCCCTGTAGACCCTCAAGATGGCCACACGGTCGTATTCCCATTGCTAAGGTAGAGGTGGGTTGGCAATGTCCGCCAAAACCAATACTTCGCCAAACCGACTTGAACCGTTACCAATTGCAGTTGTATGAGCCACCGAGCGAGATGTGGTAATCTGGTTCGTCCCGTATCATTGGGTCAGGAGAAATCGTCAGCGGACCGTTTTGGGCTTTTATTGGAGTTGAGGAGGTCACAACGGGCCGCATGGCATCGGCCGTTGGGTTGTGTCTGTAAAATAACCGGCCCAAGACGCGCTGGAGTAGGATCGATAGTCAACATTAACATTGAGCGTCGCGCTTCTTTGGACCGAGGCTTTCGGCCTAGTAAACCCCCATGAACTGCCCAGCAAGCTCCGTCGTCATTCCATCAAAAGCGCGGTGGTTGCTCGCACAGACTAGCTCTATAGTCAGCGTCAGGGGCTTTTGGACCGAACCCGATGAGGCTCCTCGGTTCATCTCGTCTTTTCTTGGCTCTCGTCTCTTCTCGCCTTCCCCTGTTCCAGCCATGTCAAGGGTGTCGCAACTAATCTTGAACGGCGGTCAACAACTGGGGAAATTCAAGTTAAGGACCCAAATGAACGCTGCAAATCAGGTCAAATATTCCACTCGATCGATAAAGATGTTACCGGGAAGAGTCAAGGGCTATAAGCGGGCTCCATGGTCGGGAGACGAGGCCGATCGATCGGCTCAGTGAGCCTATGTCCACAGATGGAAATGAGGCCGGAGAGGCGAGCCGTTAACACAAACTCGTCTCGAGCAAAAGCCACGAGATGGTGGGTGTCAATTGTCGACACGGTCGGCGGTTTGAGACTCAGGTCTAGCTTCCGCCGCTTCAAACATCGAAGGCCGTGCGATCAAAGACCAACTAGGACATGATGCCCGCGACAGGCGTTAGAGGAATAAAGAGTGTGAGAGCAGAGTGTACCATAAGTATCTGGGGCATCGGCATTGCACACCCCGTTTTGCGAATCGTGCCCCCATTGACGGACATAACTAGACACCGAATTTGGAATGCTTCTTGGGTGTAGACCTGTGATATATCATGAGATGCGAATTAAGTGATTTTTGTCATTTACGCCGCGAATATAGTCAATCTCAACCTCCACACAACGGCACATCTAATGCCGATGTGAGCGGGCGCTCCTGGCGTCTATACCACAGTAGACTGTACTTGTCGAGCTGTGTTTGGTATTTGCCCGGCGGGTATGGCCTGGGCTGGGCCAAAAACAGGCGAAGCAAATAATCGCATCGCCAGGACTTCTTCAGGCCCTGTCGTCGTTGACAAAAGACCCAAGAGGCACCTTTGGATGGCAAGGTTGCAGTACGAAGTGCCATAACCATTGAATGTGGGCCTTCAATGGCGCGTCAAATGGAACATGCAACGGCACTTGGGCAAAGTGGGAGGGCGGCCTTCGCAGGCTGTGCCTTCAAGGTGTACGGGTACCCCTCTCCTATGGATCAATTTCATCGTGTGAATGCGAGTTATTAATGGCGGGCCGGAGGATGACATCTGGAATGGGCTGGATTACGGGTGACGACGACCAACTTCCCCAAAGCATCCGTATTCGGCCATGAAAGGAAGTTGTGTCAGCGGTTGAACAATACTGTGGTAAGACGACGTCCCAGACTGGCTGTCAAGAGCAGGGGGTTGGATCCCAATCGAGACTCGGTCCTGCATCGTGGAAATAGTCTCGTAGCCCTAGGACAAGGCACCTTGTCTCCCGTTGGTTGTTGGCAGAAAGGTGTGAGTTGGATTTGATTGATAGTTTGGAAAAGCATCGTGTACTGTAGGTACTAAGTAGTGCGAGGTGCCAGTCAGCGCAGGCCGTAGGCCGCAGACAGCAGAAGTTTGGCTGGTACTTTCTGCCGTGTTTGGTGGCTGCTGACGAAACATCTGCCCGTTTGCCTTGGCGTGCATATACTAGCCGCAATGACTGCGTCGGTGGATGGCGGCTGATTTGTTTCTTTCGGTGGGTTGAAAGCTGGGACGGCCCATCTTGTCAGCAGCCTGGAGGGGATGATTTGACTCTGATGCTGCAGAAGCAAGCAGAAGATGCTTTCGACGGGCATGTTATCGGCATCGGCTGCAGCATTAGCATCAGTGTGTCGAGTGCGTCCCGGTCCTAGACCACACGTCAAGGTAGGGGGCGGAAAGGGAAGTGGGTGAAGACATGTGCTCGGTAGGAGGGCACCTATTAACACAATCAACGCGTAGGTGGACACCATCGAATAATGTCTAAGCGACGGAGTCAGTCACAGCTCCCGTAGTCTGGCAACCCAGTCAGTAAGTTCAGTGGTGCCAAGCAAGATGGACCTGCTCTCTGCACAAGGAAGAAGAGCAGATAGACTGCGCTTCCCTTTTCATCATCGAGGGCCACACCTAGGGTTTTCAATATCATGCAGATGCGCAACCCCATCCGTACAGAGTATCCGTAGTTAAACTGGAGTTTGGAGGGCCAGAGGTCGAGAGCCGGAGACCGCTTTTCGCCGGACGAGAGGGGTGGCAGTTGGAAGTATTGGAGGATTGAGGGGTGGAGAGAGAAAGGTTAGGTGCTGCGTAGGTTGAAGACAGGGTCCGGGGTGATTGGGGGCTGTTCTGTCCCCTGAGCCCGTGCGGGCAGCGCAAAGACGATTTCGAATTCAAGCAGCGAGCTCTGGGGGAGAAAGTGGTGCTGATTCTGGGCCTGGATCCAGGGCGAGGTCTTGGTGAGTACTTTGTACTGATCATGGTGCATTTGAGATGGTGAGGTGGTGAGGATGGTGAAATCTTCCATGGCGAGGTTTGGGCTGATGTGTGTTCCGTAAGGTAGGCACGTAGTAAGTAAGGTAAGAAGGTAAGGTACGGAGTACTAGGGAGTCCACGGGTTCGTACTCCGTAGGGGACCCTGCAAGTGAGTCCCTGTCTTGGGAGGAGCGTCGGGTGGTTCTGGGCCCTTTCCCTTTTGCAGCTCGCCATGTTCTTCCCCGTTTTGCTCAGGGGTTCGAGGAAAGAAGCAGCGCTAAGGCAGAAAAGAGCAAGGGCGGCAGGGATCCATGGGAAACGATTCAACTCACAAGGGGGAGGAAGGAGGGACGGGCGGGTGGTGCTGGGTCCTTCCTTTCTTCCTTCTGCTGGGGCCAACATGAGGCGTCCCTTTTTTTCCTTCTTTTTTTCTCTCTTAATGACCTGGAGCAATGTGATGGCTGCGGAGAGGAGGGGGGGGGGGGGCGCAAAGCAATAGAGCGATTCAATTGAATGCCTGGAATGACTAAGTAATACAATGAATCTCGGAAGAGGCGATGAAGAATCGAACGAGGGCCTCCAGCTAGGTACTCGAAGACCTTTTCGGGGAGTGCCTAAGCACCTAAGGTAAATAGGTAATGGAAGAGATTTCATCAAAGGAGAAGGAAGCAAAAGTGGCATTCCATAAGAACCAAAGGCGAGTGTCACAACTGCAAGGGCGAAGAAGCACCGCCGCTTGTAGACACGAGACTCGAACGAGAGAGGTAAAGGGAGAGAGTGTGTACGAATATACATGTGAGAGTACTTTACCTTGGGACAAGGAACATACTTGGATCGAAGTATCTTCTCTTGGAGCTCTGCCCCCATGGTTCAGGTACTCCGTAATGGTCCCATGGCAGCGGCGGTCGCAGGTGTCAGTTGAGCCTGCCCGATTCCACGTCCTTGTCAATGTCAAGTGACTGTCACTGGGTGTCAAGGTCAATGTGTCAGTGCTGTTCAACCAACAGCAGCAGTATCTGCTTTCTTTTCTCACTCAATCTGGAGCCCTGCCAGAAACAACACGTATGTACATACTGCGGTAGACAAACGCACTCGCACTCGCCCCAAGCTGCATTTTGTTTCTGGGCGAGGTACATAGCCTTACGGTCGGGATTCCGAAGTATTTTTTCCTACCTTACTCCGTACTGTATGGTACGAATACCTCACAGGCATCCCCGCGGAGCATGTATCTGGAATACAATCTCGACTAGGGAGGTACAGCCAGGAGGCTACCTTACTTGGAGATACTTGCTTTACCTAAGATGATAGACCTCGGGCTCAACCCTTTCCCTCAGTACTCAAAAAGGCACTGGCACCATTTTGCATCTGCACCTCACGCTCCGCGCCGCGTACCTTACCTTGCTTGCACCACTCACTCACTTATGGCCATGGATCGCAAAGTAGCAGCAGATGTACCTCAGGTACGAAGTAAGAGGTGTCTACTGTGTGTAAAGTGGTGGTGAAAAAAAGGAGCAGGGCGACCACCACCCACCTTGCCCACCTGCTTGGTCTTGCCTTTCCTTGCGTTAGCGTAGTCGCCGGCATTCGAGCCACTCATCCCTCCACCTTCGTTCAATCAATTCAATTTAGTGGAGGGTGGGTGGATGGATGTACGTCTGTCCAGGTCCGGGTCCAGGTCCAGGTTCGCGCCCAGGGCACCCCCATCTCATCCCATCCCATCCCACACCGTCCCATCTCATGGTCCATCGCCGCGCAAGTCACTCCCTCTCACACACACACACACACACACCACACACCACGCTCTCTCACTCGCGAACTGCATTTCCGGGCTTTCTTTACCATCCCAGCGAGAGGCGCCTCACGTACCTTGCTACCAACAGAGCTTCTTTGCCCTTTTCCCTCCTCTCGACTTGTCGCTCCATCTTGTCACTCTTTTCCAAGGCCACGAGGTAGAATTGAGATCCAACTCTCTATCTGTCTGTACCACTCACTACCTACCTACCTTGCTCCGTACACTTTGGCCCGCCTCAACTGTCCAGTCCCTCCTCTTCAGACTTCAAACTCAACCCTCGCCTCGTCCATCTCCGCCCTGGAATGCTATCCTCTGCCCCTCTCGCCATTCTTGTACGGATACACGACTGAGCGTACGACGGGAGCCTTGACTCTTGAGCCTTCTTCCCGGTCCCGATCCCGCCGTCATCGCTTGGCCTTCCCGCTTCTTCTTTTTCGCTTCTCATTGTCCTGAGCCTAACCCTTTTACTCATAATCCTAATATTATCCCACTTCACACTATAATCTATACCTTACCCTGTCTGGCCTTACCTTGCCTCCGACATCCCTCCTTGCTCGCCCGCTCGCCCTTTTTCACCATTGCGACAACCCCGGATCTATTCTTGCTCGCTCCTCTCTTTCTCAACCCCCCTCTCTCACCTTCCAGGGGCTGTCCTGCCTGTCATGTCAATCTGCGACTGCTGAACACGTCCTTTTTCTCCCCTTCGACGCGGCTGCTTGTTGCAACATCTCGACTCTTTGCCAATCTCATCCAACCAGAGCCAGCCATTCGCACACCCAACACTCCGTACAACAACCACCACCAACACTTGTGAGACCAGCAGTGACAGTTGTGATCTCCCACACAGCGCCCGTGTCGCACAACGTCGTACGTTATATCTCCGACTCTGCTATTCGACCTTCCGCATCGCACGACTCCGACCGAACCACCAGACCCGTACTGTCGAGCGGCTGTGGCAGTTGTCGCACGCCAACGGTCTCTGCCGCTCGTCTATAGCCTCGCCAGACACAGCTTCTTCTGTACGCCATGGCTACATCAACGGGCTTCCCACGCATGTCCTTCGGGGCCAACAACAACCTCGACTTGAGCTTGGACCTGCCAATCGTTCTCTTCCCCCCGTCAGACGACCTGCCTTCTCCCATTTATGAGAGTGACGATGAGGATGCTCAGCGAACACCGACCACGGCTACCGTGCCCCAGATCCCAGACCGCAGCACACGCCGAACAAATAACGAGTCACCGACACTGGGTAGCCCCAAGGTCCCTCGCCATCCCATCCCCTCAATGCAGGCCGCTTTCGCCGAGTCATTTCTCGAAGTCGCCGATGGCAATCCTACTCAGAAACCGAAACTCAAAACTGCTGATGCAAAGATTCGTCGCGAGGAGCTCATTAGCCAGGAACGCGAAGATGACCTACCCGATATGCTCTGGCGATTTCGCCCCGGCCAGCAGCAGCACGAGCTCCAGAAGCTCATGGCGCAGATATCATTTGGCGTTTACTTGCTACTTCACGGCATGGCCAACAGCGCCGCCCAGGTCGTCAGTATCCTGCAGGGTCACATCGACGAGGTGGACGAGTTTCTCGAGGTGGTCATGGAGGACTTTGAGCAGGCGACCAACGATTTGAAGGAGAGGATCGACTACCTTCGCTTGCCCATGGAGAACCTCGAAGTCTTTGAGAAACTGCTAGAGGACCGCAATTTCCGCCTCGAGATTGTTCAGGGCAACGAAAAGATTGAGCATATCGTAGCTCGCACCAACATCCAGCTTGAACAGTACGACAAAGATGTGCAGCATGGCCTCGCCGCAACAAAGGAGTTTGCTGTTTATCTGGCTCACCAGAATGCAGGCAGTTGGCGTCAAGATCGTCCAGACGTGGTTGACATCTATGCCGCAATGAAGGGCAATACTGAGGGGTGGTATAACGCATTTGTAGAGTTGCAAGCTCAAGGCAAGGAGTTGAAGACCTTGGTCGTTAAGCTGGGGAAGATGGTGGCTGAAATGAGCAAGAAGGCCGGCGAAGTGAGTCGAAGAACTTGGGTAAGTCGGGCCAATCGCCCTGTGGTCTACCCAGAACTAACCGCTCTGTAGGCCAGCATTCCGCCGTTCAGCTTACCGCTACAAGGCGCCCGAGTCGATGACGCACCGTCAAATTCACCACCAATTTCACCTCCCAGAGACCCGAGGCGCTCTACGCTGCGCGCGAATAGTATGAGCGGCTCTGTCTCTACTGGGGGAAGGTCAAGTTCCAATTTGGCCTACTTTGACATCCCAATGCAGATACCATCGCCAGTAGCTTCCCCTGATCAGCGATCGGTCAAAACCCATAGAACATCGCACTCAAACAACACCATGCAATCTTTCCACACCTCTCACTCTCACAACACAATTCATTCACAAACGACCACTAAATCTCATACAACCACACACTCTCACAACACCAACCACTCCCACGAGACGGCTCGCACAAGCCATACTACTCGCACCAACCAGAGCGCGCAGCCTATCGCGCCCAAGCTCACTCTGGAGACTCCCGACGGCCCAATAACTGAGCCAGTCAGCGCTGAGGAGGAGGTGGAGGTGACACTGGACGACGGACCGCTATACATACTCCAACCACGGACCTACACCCCACAGCCACCAGAGGAACGCATGCCTTCACCCGCCCCGACCGAATCATCAAGCAAATACCAGCCCCAGCGCGAGGCGCCTCTCCCAACGAAGAAGACATCGCTTCGCCAGAGAGTTTCTTTGAAGACGACCCCTCCAGAGTCAATCCAAATTCCACCCCCGTCATCAGACCTTCATCACACTGCGCGAGAGTCTCCTCGGGAGCGTCAGGCTCCAGATTCCGCCTACGGTTCTGACTATGACCAGCGGCAGCGTTATCATGCAGCGAACGAGCTCTCTCCACCTGTACAGCAGCCGCCGGTGCTACCGTCTCCGAGGTCGGAACACCAATATTACCGCCCGGTGCAAGCGAGCCCACACTCTCCACTACAGCAAAGGCCGCTCACTGCTGGTGCGCAGCCTAGATCTCCTTATGGTCACCAGTCTGGGTACTATCCCACTCATCAGAGGAACGCACCATCCCGTCTAGGAGGCGCAAGCATGTTGAGCAACGTCACGACCATGACATACGACTCGCAGATGACAGCGAGCGGAGAAAAGCGACTGAAGAAGAAACGCAGCGCTTTTGGCTGGCTGAAGAAGGCATTCTCGCTTGACGAAGAGGAACAACGAGCATACGAAGCACGAAGGCAGCAGCAAACGCCCAATATGTATTACGACGGCAGAAGCCCCAAGTTCTTAGACGGCAAAAGGGTGGCGCCGCCACGGACGGCAGACAGCGTCTATCGCCAAGGAGGCAGCGTCTATCGACAACAATAAGTCGGCCGTGTCACAGCAGGTTGTCATGGGCCGTAACCCCCACATGTGGCTCGTCGTCTGTAAAACTGGGAATCATGCCGAGTATGGACCACTCTTCGAATTCGCCATTTTGCGACTTGCGCCCGGTATTGGACAGAAGAAGTGCGATATTGATACCCCTCGGGCGATCATTTCTTGATATTACATCACTGTAATCATGCCACTCAACAAAAACCGTTGAACATGCTTCGCGATGTACATTTTGGCTTACGGGGTTTCCGCGAGCACATAACCATCTACTCGTTATTTTATGTTATTTGGAACAGATACTCGCAAGCTTGCGAAGGAAGAAAATCAGCATTAGTGCCCTGCCAGGCGTCAAGGCGTTTTAGTCATTAATGTAGCGACTTGCCGTTTTTTGGTGCATTTACAAGCCAATCTTAGTCATATACACCCGATGGAGGGCAGTAATATATGATTCTACGAGGATCCAAGACGAAATAGCGGGCCAAACCTCAACCCAACTCTAAATGAAAGCATCACCCCGCAATGTAGTGAACATATGTGATGCCTACGATTGCTGCGGTCTACGCCCTTGTGTACGCCCTACGCTGTAAGGCTAATATCCCTGTACGATTGGCCAAGTGCTTTCTAGGTCGATTTGCCGTGTAGAGAGCTCCGATCAATCCGCAGATCCTAGACTGCTCGTTTTCGTTAACTCTGTACGCCGGTTTCCTGCACAGCCAAGACCAGTCGGTATCCGCTTCATAATTTGTATCGAATAATATAAGAAGCCACCGCGAGGTCCTGTCAGACTTGAGGGGATGCTAACTCTGATTTTTTATATGTCTCTTGAATTACTATTTCACCTTTCCACAATATTTATCACCCTCTTCCCCGCTTTATACCTCTACAAGCAACGGAGAAGAGGAAGAGTTCAGCAGATCTCCCACCCGCCATGACAACCTCAGCGCACAGGACGTGGTTCATCACGGGCTGCACGAGCGGTTTCGGCGAGGCCCTCGTGCGGAAGCTGCTGGCGGAGGGGGATAATGTCATTGCCACGGGGCGTGGCGGGGCGGAGGCCAGGCTTGCGCACCTGCGAGACTCGACGACAGCGGCGCGGTTTCGGATCATGGAGCTTGACGTCGGAGCGGCGTCTGAGGCGGAGGTACGGACCAAGGTGGCTGAGGCGTGGGGGTACTTTGAGGGCGGGGTTGATGTTGTTGTGAATAATGCTGGGTATATCGTATCTGGACTTGTCGAGGAGTTGACGTGAGTTCTCTTTGGGGCCTCCCTTTTCCATGTCCCCTTTTTGTGTCCTCTTTCCCGCGTCCCCCCCCCTTTTTTTTTCTTCCCCTCCGGAGTATCTACTGACATGGACGAAACAAGGAAAGACAAGAGGAGATGGAAGCGAGCTTCAAGACGAACTTTCACGGTCCGCTGAGCATTTCGCGCGCGTTTCTGCCGATGATGAGGGAGAGGGGGACGGGAACGCTGGTGTATATCAGTTCGCAGGCGGCGTGGCATGTTGAAGTCGGTGCCGGGGCGTATAGTGCGAGTAAATTCGCGCTCTAGAGTTTGTGTTTTGCGTTTCTTTTTTGCCAACTCCATCGCTTCCACCTTGTACACCTCGAACATCAGTCTTGTTTTCTTGAGCTTGGTATCTTCTACGGTCTCCTCTCATCCACCCCCCATCCCTGAACAAGAAAGAAGAAGAGGAAGAGAAAGGCTGACCCTGCAACTTTGAACCCTCCCAAAGGCGCCGTCGAGACACTCTCCAAAGAACTATCCGTCCTCGCTCCAAACATAAAAGTCATCATCATCGAGCCGGGCTTCTTCCGCACCAAAGTCTTTAACAAGATATCCAACGTTCCAGCCCGTATTCCCGAGTTTGCAGAGTTCAACGCCGCGATCAGGGCGGGCGCCGAGGCGCTTCCGGGGACGAAGCTGGGGGACCCTGAGAAGGCTGTAGCGAGGACCGCGGAGCTGGTTCGGGGCGACGGGATGGCGAAGAACGGGGGCGGAGACGGGGACGGCGGTGGTGGTAGGGAGGTGCCGTTACGGGTCGCACTGGGGAGCGATGGGTGGGAGAGGATTCGGGCTAAGTGTGTGGGTGTTTTGGAGGGGTTGATGGCTTGGGAGGATGTTGCGAGGAGTACGGATCTGTGAATGTCTCACTAGCAGTCTCCCTTTAGAAAGAGTTTGGAAAACACAAGAAAAGTAAGGAGATGACCAAGATTCAGCCTGCAGGCTTCTATTCCTCTTGTCTATTCAAGCCCCGGGAAAATACAGTCGTCACTCCCCGACGCCGTAGCTCTTTACTCTACTAAAGAAGAAGGGCTTATCGTTCTTCAAGGCAAACTCGCCCAGGTCGTCCGTCAGCTTGTTGTAGCTGTAGAAGCCCTTCCACACGAGCTTGGTGTTGCGCGCGCCGCCCTTGCCGGCGTTGCGCATCTCTAGATACATCCTGTACGTGTACTTCGCCCCGACCCCCTCCGTCTCGACGGCCACGTCGCCCTCGACCTCCCCGAGCGGCCTGTCCGGGTGATCGAGCGCCGAGGATAGCCGCCACCGCCCGCGAAGGCCGTGCTGCATGACGACGGACGGCAGGTGCGCCGTGCCGCCGCCGCTACTGCGCCGATGGAGCTCAAGCAGGTCCTTTGTCATGTAGTGCACGACGTGGGCGGGTTCGTCGGTGGTGAGCAGGCTGATGGCGGTGCCGTCGCGGAAGAAGCGGAGGTAGCGGTAGTAGGTCACGATGTGGACGGGGCTGTTCCAGGTGATTTGGTTGGCGTTGGCCTGGCCCGGTCGGATGTAGTTCACGGTGCTGATGTAGCACCCGTTGAAGCGGATCCGCGGCCTGTGCCGGAACATTTTCCGCCAGGACGAGTCGTAGAGTTCCGGGAGGAGGGTGAGGGTTGTAGCCTCGCCCTCTTCCCTGCGGCGCCGCGCGAGCTCCTCCATGGTCACGTAGTCAAGGTCGCCGCTGTTGTCTTCCTCCTCCTCCAGCGGTTCCCAAGAGACGCCGCGTTGCCAGTGGTAGTGCATGCCCGCGAAGCCGAATTCCGGGCCGAGAGCGACGCGGCGCCAGATCTGCTGCTCCGTGGCGACGACGTAGGCGAATCGTTTGCATGTGAGGGACAGCCGCACAAAGTCGCCGACGTCGAGGACGGCCACGTCTTTGAAGATGTGGACGAGGATCTCTTCAGGCATGGCGGCAATGGGGCAGGGCGGCGCCGGGTCACCTTCTACCGGCGGGGGCGCTGCTGCTACGGCGAGACCTGAGAAGCTGGCAATCAGCTCGCTCATTGTCTGCGTCTCTACGGGCTTGTTTGCTGCGCTTGTGCCGGCGGTCGCAGGACCCGATGCTGAGGGCTGTGGCGCTTTCGCGGCACCGGCGGGGAAGTGCTTCTTCCGGTATGCCAGGTCGACTCTGTTATCCATCTGCAGTGAAAGCTTCAGTATGATGACGGTGGAAGAGATGTACTAGCAAAGCACTGGCTGCTCACCCTGAATGCTTTCCGGTACAATTTGAGACTGTCCCCTAAGCTACCGATTGCCTCCTTTTCGACAGCTTCTTCAAAGTGATCCAGGGCGGATACCAGTTCTCTGGCCTTATTGGGATCAGACTGACCATCCAGTGTCGGACCGGACGCGGGCGGTGCTGGTTCGTCGAAAACGAGAGATTGTGCGTATTCCTCATCCTCTTCTATTTGAGACCTCTTGGCAACTATGCTTTTGGGAATCTCTGCAGGTACCGAATGCTTGGATGACGAGGATGACTCCTTTTTCGAGTGAGGCGCCCGGGCTTCTGGGACTACCTTTTTGTGCTTCAGCTCAGTCTGCCATTGTTGCCGGAAAGACTCCAGCTCAGAATCGAGCTGTGGAGGTTGGTCTGCCATGACTGATAGCTATGATGCTCAAAAGTTATGAGCCGATGAAGCTGGGGAAGTGCTATGACAGTGACATTGATTATTTCTTTAAAAGTCGAGCTGGGTGATGGCGTTGTTTGGCGGGTTTGAAATTCTGTATATCTTTAAGAACCGAAGCTGCGACATGAGATGTAGTTAAAGTCGACCACTCATCATCGACAATGATGCTGTAAGCAGGCACGGAAAGCACGCCGAACTGGAGTCAGACGGCGTGTGCGGTGCCACATGAGGTCCACCGTGCCTGGTGCTTATCGGTGACATTTTGTGGCGCACCGATGTATCCACCAGAGTTCCAGCCAATTGGGTCAGAGGGTCGGTCCGTGACATCACCTTAAACGGTTTGGGCTCGGCTCGGCCAGCAAGGTGCCCCGGCGCCACCCATTTCATTATCTCCGGCAAATTTTTGGGGGAAGAAATGGAAGGGACCAGAGTCGGAGCGCGCACCCGATTTCGCAGTCATGACGAGGCGACTCTCCCGGTCTAGCGAACGGGGTAAGGCTAATTAATTCTCACCCTGCCTCTTCTTCCCACATCGTGAAAGCTTGTACCTTTTCCTCACCCCCTCATCCGTCAAACCGCCCGTCATTTTCCACTTTGGCCAACCTCTTACTGCACCACATTTCTGCCGAACGGATGACCGCAGCATCTCTGCCAAGCTCCGACTTCCCCGACGATGCAAGCTGGTCCGCAATGACTACCATCCACCAGGCCACCCGAGGCCAGGACCACGACAGATTTGATCCCGATGACTCTTTCCCAATGGCGCGAATAGCTCAGCCCCCGACCAACGGCAGCGGAGGAAGCGACGATGATATTACAGCGCCGCAAAAGATGATCTCGGCCATGTCGGGTAGTCTTTTGACATCGCTTCTCGGTAAGCTAGCTAAAGCGCGAAGCTGGATTTGAGCTTCCATACGCTGACACGCATCTGCAGTGACGCCCCTCGACGTTGTCCGAATCCGATGGCAGTCGCAAAATGTCACCCCGCCGACGGTAGACTTTTCACGGCTGGCTATGACCACCGACACCCTCAAGACTTTCAACACATCGAACCTCGGAGTCACAGCTTGCTGCCGTGAGGTATTCTTCATGAACAATAACTCCGAACTATGTCTCGCGATGCCGAGAGCGGCAGAAGGCGCGGGAGCTTCCGCTGCTGCTGCATGCTCTGTCGAGGAGGTTGAGCGCAAGACAATCAGCTCTACCATGGACGGTCTGAAGAAGATTGCGCGAAATGAAGGATTCACCAGTCTATGGAGGGGTTTGTCTCCCACATTGCTAATGACGATCCCGGGCAACATCATCTACTTTACTGGCTACGACTGGATGAGATACAATAGAAAGAGCCCAATCGCGCAAAGGCTCAACGACGATACCGCTCCGTTGGTTGCCGGTTCCGCAGCTCGCGTTCTGGCCGCAGCTGCCGTCAGCCCGATCGAGCTCTTCCGTACAAGAATGCAAGCCTCGACAGGCAACTCTACGACCGGCCATCTCGCAAACACGTTCCGCGACATCAAGGATATGGTCCACAGCAGCGGATATACTTCGCTATGGAGGGGCCTGACCTTGACACTGTGGAGGGATGTGCCCTTCTCAGGTCTGTACTGGTGGGGATACGAGACGATCCGGGGTAGATTGACAGATTTCCGAGAGACCCGCCGCGGCCGGACTTTGGATACTAGAGGATCACGAACTCAGTCGCGGCGCAGGTCTCAGAGCCACGAAAACCACACCGAAACCATGACGGACAGCTTCATTGCCGGTGCCGTCTCGGGCGGGTTCGCATCGATAGTCACCATGCCTTTCGACGTGGGCAAGACAAGGACGCAAGTGTATCGCGAAGCGCCCCGTCAAGCGGGCGAAGCCAACGCGGCCAAGGCCGCTGCGGCTGAACAGGGCTCCATGGTGCGTTTGCTCTGGCATATCTTCACGACGGAGGGCATCGGCGGTCTGTGGAAAGGATGGATCCCCAGAACTCTCAAGGTGGCTCCGGCGTGCGCCATCATGATCAGCAGTTACGAAGTCGGAAAGCGGGTATTCAGGGGCGTCAACGAGAAGTCTAGGAGGGACGCAGACTAATATTGGAGCATCATCACTACTCATTCCATTCCTAGCATTATTGGGCGTTCAGCGGGCTGCTATCTATTGACGACGGGAAGGAAAAGAACCCAGGCCTGGAGTTTGCATGCCGAGCGGCATACGTCGCGGTTGGTTTAGACATTGGGGAAAGCAAAAAATCGTGTAATTCTAGTTGAAGTGTAATGATACCTCGTCCACAAAGTGGTTTTACTTCATGTCATACTTCAGTCATGGCTGATCCCAGCCTTCCATTGTGCGGAAGGGATGCATTGCCCAATAATGGACCAGTGTTAACCCTGAGGTGAGATAAGGTAAGGTAAGGAAGGTACTTAAGGTACCTAAGCCAGACAGATATCTTGATGAAGTCACCACTTCGTCCCAAATAGCCGACGGGAGCTCTCAGGGGCGATTGGAACCACTAAGCAGCCGGGGCCGCTGCAGGGCTGCAGCTCCCAGGCAGCCCCCCGCCCCCTACCAGCCACTAAAAGCTTTCAGGACGCGCCAGAACAGCGGGTCAATCAACTCGCGTTAATGACTTTTTCCAGTTGGTAGCGCGTCACCACGCGACGTTCCGCAAACTGAGTGTTCGAGCTGTAAGGCCAATGGAGGGCTAAGGGAAATCTCATTCTTGACTACACTCCATACTCCGTCTCTCTTCTTCCCCCACTCCAAACCTCTTTCTTAGCCCATTCTATTACATCTCTTTAACGTGAACAAGACCGACCCAAATCTGAATTCTGTACCAGCTTAATGACGAATTGAGAATTCTTGTCAGGTCCAACTCTCCATTACAATTAGTCCTCTACGCCTCTCCAGGTTAGCAACCTACGCCGTCCTACGTCCGCGGCCAGGTCAACGGCCTGCCAACGTCATCGTCTCCCTCTCGTACAGCCTTCCCTCTCCACACGCCAACATGTCCACACTCAAGCGTAAGGCCGGCACGCTGTCCGCCTCCGACAGCAAAAAACCCAAGCAAGATGGGAGCATTATGTCCTTCTTTGGGGCCCCGAAGCCGGCGGCCGGCAACAAGGGGGCCGGTGCTGCGGCCGCTCCCGAGGCGCCTGCGGTCAAGTTTGACAAGGCCAAGTGGGTTGCCGGACTGACGGCCGAGCAGAAGGAGCTGCTGCAGCTCGAAATCAGCTCGCTGCACGAGAGCTGGCTCGCCCTTCTCAAGGACGAGGTCACCAGCAAGGAGTTTCTGGACCTCAAGCGCTTCCTCAACAGGGAGTCGGATGCCGGGAAGAAGTGGTTCCCCCCAAAGGAGGATGTATACTCTTGGTATGTCCCAACTCTGATCCAAGCATTGAGAACCCTCAGCAAAAGTCACCCTTTTCTAACCGTAAGCTTCTACCAGGTCCCGTCACACCCCTTTCAACACAGTCAAGGTCGTTATCCTCGGCCAAGACCCCTACCACAACGTAAACCAGGCCCACGGCCTCGCCTTCTCCGTCCGCCCGCCCACTCCGGCCCCGCCATCACTCAAGAACATGTACATCGCCCTGAAGAAGGACTACCCTTCCTTCTCCCCGCCCCCCAACAAGGGCGGCCTCCTGACCCCCTGGGCCGACCGCGGCGTCCTCCTCCTCAACACGTGCCTGACGGTGCGGGCCCACGAGGCGAATTCCCACGCTAACCGCGGCTGGGAGCGCTTCACGCAAAAGGTCATCGACCTCGTCGCCGCCAAGCGCTCGCGCGGCGTCGTCTTCGTGGCGTGGGGCACGCCCGCGGGCAAGCGCGTCGTCAAGGTCGACGCCCAGAAGCACCTCGTCCTCAAGAGCGTGCACCCGAGCCCGCTCAGCGCGTCGAGGGGGTTTTTCGACTGCGGGCACTTTAAAAAGGCAAACGAGTGGCTCGTTACCCGGTACGGCGCTGGCGCCGAGATTGATTGGGACCTGAGCGGGACGACGAAGAAGGTCGAGGCCAAGGTTGTTGCCCCGCCGGAGACCAAAGTCACCAAGACGATCGACGTTGACGAGGACGAAGAGGCCGAGATGGCCATGGTTGCGGCTGCGGCTGAGGCTGAGAAGGAGAATGAGAAGGGCAAGGATTCGCCCAAGGATGATACCGAAGAAGAGGAGTAATGTTAAGAAATTACGATGAAAAAGAAACGGCACGGGGATGACGGGCTACGTTACGGGCAAGGCGGGCGTTTGGTAAATTCGCGGTTTGGGACGAAAACAAGAAAAGCGCCGCTTGCCTCTCGAGCCTGTCTTCTAGGAAAAGGGTTTGAACGATTTGACGACACTTTGTACACCAGGGCACTAGATGATACAGCCTGATACAGGTACATGAAAGACCCACACTTTAGATACGAACATGCTGGGTCAGATGATGGAATTAGCTACTCGGGATTTCTTACTGCAACAGATATTAATGCAGACGATGGAAAATATTTGAGCCCCTTCTCAAGCGTGCATGCGGTTCTTTTAGAGCTGTGAGAACATGAGCGGTCCCTTGGAAAGGCATCCGTTGAAATCAATCGGAATCTCGGAGGCTCTCATGCTGCCGACGGGCTTTCGCCAGAATCCATGTGATTACTGGCACCACGTGCTGACTTGGGTCTCTTGGAATTGAAGGCTTTCGTAGTCCGAAGCTCGAGCATGGAAGTAATGTAGACTTGGCTCCCGTTCCAGTCCAAAGTGGAACACGATAGATGTACGACCGGCATTAAGCTATCTAGGTTCGTTTGGCCTGACGCCTCGAAGCTGTACAAGAAAATAAGAGAACGTGTTTCCGTACGGAAACATGAAAACTCAGGAAAACGTGTAGTCAAGCACAAAAGTATACAACGAAACACAGAGCAAAGTATGAAAACATGCTATAAATCATTAGAATACCCTAGACAAGATTTTCATGCTCAAGAAAGAAGTAAAGAAAACGAGTTTCGGTACGAAAACATGACAACACGCCAAGAAAACATGTGTTTTCGTACAAAAACGTGAGAACACCGCGAGGAAACATGCCTCGAAGTATCCAAAACATAGCAAAGAAACATGAGAACATGCAACAAAACATAGAAACATGTTGAAAAATACCGAAACACCCAAGAAAACAGCCAAGGAAACATGGAAACGTCCAAAGACGACAAGACAACAAGAAAACATGCTAGCAACGCAAAAGGTGCAAATTACGCACCCTTGACCGCACGATCAATTGCGGAACAGTCAAAAGGTCGATTTGATACCGCCAAGTTCCGTCTTCACAAACTACTCAATCCCTCTCAGCTTTTTCTTGAATGAAAATCAAATCGAGTAGTGAAGCACTACGACATAAGTATATGCTGCACATGGCCCTTTTGGACCAATTCACAATTAATGGCGGGTTCTTCATTGCTGAAAGAAGGTCACTCGAGCACTCGAAATTGATTCAGATCCAGGCTCAAAGGCCCTCTTTGTTGTGGCTTATATACGATATTTATATGTACAGTGAATTGCAAAAAGATATGTTCAAGAGAAAATGGCCTAGAAGACCAGGAGTGACAGCAAAGCACCGAGCTCTGTGGTAGCCCAAAGCCCCAAGCGTCGTCAAGCCTTCGATGGTCTCTCCCAGCCGTCTCCCAGCCGTCAGGGTTCGATTTCCAAAGATTGGCCGTCCTACTCCCTTAAGCCAGAAGCTCGACAGCGTCGAAGCTGACACCAGGGCTGAGGTACTTCTCGCCGGAGCTGCCGCTGATGATGTTGATGGTGAGGATCTGCCACTCGCTCGTGCTCTGGATCCAAGCGGACTGTGGCACGGCGAAGGTGAGCTTGACGTTGTTGCCGCGGTACGTGCCGACGGTCAGCGAGCGGGTGCTGGCCTGGTTGGTGGCCGCGGGGAGGGCCGAGGCCCACGAGTTGACGTTGATGGCCGGGCGGCCGCCGATGTAGCCCTCCGTGATGCCGATGCGGACGGTGTGGCCGGCGGCGAGCTGGGCGGTGGTGAGCTTGAAGTAGATGAGGTAGCCGCTGTTGACCTCCTTCCACATGTAACCGGGGAAGCGGTTGGCGCTGTGGGTGCCGACGATGAAGTTGCCGGCGTTCCAGGTGGAGATGCGGGTGTCGGAGGGATGCATGTAAGTGGGCTTCATGGGGGTGTCCTCGAAGTTCAAAAAGCCCTTGGGGGTTCCATCTATGCCACAAGTCAGCTTTTGTGTTCTTCATGCCCTCAAAGATTGTACAGGATATCTACTGACCCCACTCGCCGATGCGCCAAATGACAGCATCATCCTGAGGATCAACACAGGTGATGGTGTTGACGGCAGTGCCGGCGCCAGCCTTGATGGTGACGGAGGAGGTGGCGACCTCAAGCTCGTCCTTGTAGACGGTCAGGGTGTAAGTTCCAGGGATTATCTTGGTGATGGACCAGGCGCCACCGGAGCCGGCGGTGCCCCAGTACTGGGCGGCGGAGTTGGACAGCCCGACGACGTATGTCTTGCCGGACTTCATGTTGGAGAGGCCGACACCGGAAGCGTAGCCGCGACCGGAGGCAGGCACCCAGCCATCGAGCTAGATTTGAGTTAGATTGAGTATGCTACGCGATTGTTGGATAGGGGAGTTCCTGCTTACGCCGAGGTCATCGAACCAGGACCAGTCGGCCTTGCGGGCGAAGAGGTTGCTGTTGGGGTCCTCGCCTGCAGTGAAAGCCAGGACGGAGGGGCCTTGGAGACCGGTGCGCATGGGGTCGGTGTGGCCCATGTTGTAGTAGTAGATGTCGTACAAGTCCTCGCCAGTCGGGTCCGCGCGACGAACGAGAGAGCGGAAGAAGGGACCGCCGCTGGCCTTTTCGTGGTTGCTTCTGATCATGAACAGACCGACGCCGGTCTTCTTGCGGCCGACGTAGTCGACTACTTGGGGTCAGTATTATTCCACAGAAGTCGAATAGGGGAAGGACGCATACAGTCCATAACTCTGCTGGTTATTAGTCAAGTTCTTTGCGAAGAAGGATGTTCTTGTAACGTACCGGCCGTAGTTGGAGCCTTGGTAGTGCTTGCTCTTGGTCAAGCCGGCGCTGTTGACGTTGATATCCTGGGCCTCGATGATGGTGCTGCTGGCATCATAGAAGTCCTTTTTCGTAGTTTGTCAGCTGGCTATCATGAGAGATCGATCGATTGGAAAGCACATACGCTCTCTGTAGAGTCATGGGAGAAGATTCCACCCGGGATGCGAACAATGTAGCGCATGGCCGAGACAGAGTCGTCTGCCTTGTTCGTGAAGAGGTAGACATTGTTGTTTCCGTAGCGGACAAAGATCCAGTGCTTGAGAGTCTGTAGATGTTTGTCAGAATATGACGCTTCGAGGTTATAGTGGGAAGGGCCCGAAAGGGATATGAGGAGGGAAGACGTACGCCGTGGACGACCGCGACCTTGATGACGTTGCTGTAGCTCGTGATGCTGACCGTGCTGGTACCGAGGCCTTCTCTCATGTTAGTCTTGGTCAATTCCTGTAGAACAAGGCGAATTTCGCAAACCTACCTGATTCGACATGGGTGTTCTTGCCGCCCCAGCCATTGTACTCGACGCCCTTGTAGTTGAGCGAGGAGATATCACCGCAGCACTTGGTCACCTTGATGACGAGGTCAGATCCGCTGTCAATGACATACTCGGAGCCATTGTCCGTCCAGCCAAAGGCCGCCAAGACGACCGCTGGCAGGAAGAACAGCGAGTACAGGAGTGAAAGGAACAACATGGTTGCTGTTGATCACCCCGTGTTACGAAAAACTCGCAGCAGCAGTGCGAGTCTTGGCAGTAAAAAAAAGGAGCGACAGAGGGAAACGAAGAGGACGGCAGATGCGTAGCTTCCTTTCCTCTTCCCTGAGAGGGCGGAAAATCTGGGAACTCATCATATTATATTGGCAAACCTCAAGCCCGCCCTGCCTGCCATCCTTCTCCTTTCTTTCCGCTCCGCTCCCAAGAACCAAAGCCCACATGGTAAACCAGCCCAAAAGGAACTTAGACGTTCCCGTCCCGGCCGACAAGACGTGCTGCGGAAATGCCCTTGAGTCCTTGACAAAACTAAACCCCCTCTCAAGCAGCAAGCTTAATCACTTGAAGGAACCTCTATGGTGGGAATAGATTGAGGGTTGCGATGTAAGCGGAGGAGGGCGCGTGCTCAAGCTGGTCCTCTCCCATGCCGTCCATCCAAGACCATGGGCCCCTCGGCGCTCATGGCCCTACCGGGCGCTTCGTCCGTGATCCTTGGGTCCCACTCCTTATATCCGGGCATTGAACCCCCCGGCCGGACAGGAATCCTCCGGTTGGGAACTTGGGAAAGAGAAAAAGGTTCTTCTTTTCTGCCCACCGTCCACGTAAGTGCCCTCCCACGTGCGGCGTGCTTCCTAATCGTCTGCCCTTTTTGCATCACCGGGCTGACAATTTGGTAGTTCGTTCGAAGGGGTTGAATCGTGGAACAATATCGGCCGGGGGATTCCACTGGGCAGTTCCCACGACCCACGGGCTGGTGCCACTGGTGGAAATGCGCGTGAAAGTACCGCTGAGAAAACCCCCCGCCTTCGGAATAGTCGGTCCTCTCAGGACCCTTGTTGACTCGGGTGACATTCGCGATATTGCCTTATTGGCATGGCCTTTTCCATAGCCCGCACCGCAATCTTCTTTGGCTTCGCGCTTTTTTGCACCGCCTTACGATAGTCGTTGGCTCATGGGCACAACATACATGGGAGCTGGAACATGCCATTGACCGCATCGGGCTGCATGTTGCATTCACATGCCGATCCCAAAGGCTTGACATGGGGCTGCCGGCTTTCATGCCCTCGCTGACAGGCGCCCTCTCGCGGCATACGCTGTTGATCGCATTGGCAGTCAGCAGCCTGATTGACAGGGATGCCATACGCGCTTGCTTCGCAATACTGCATTCAACCTCGTGCTGAATTGCTGCCACAACCCATCAGCTCCTATCCCCTAACAAAGACAAGGAAAGGACGACCTGGTTATCAAATATCGTACCCGTCTGATCAATAAGCAGTTGACACTGCTTGAGAGAGCCGGAGCTGCCCGCTAGAGAAATGCAAAGTCAGAAAACACCTTCAAGAGAGCACCGAAAACGAGAGGGTTCCGTGTACGATACTGTAAGAGGAAAGTCCGGATCGGCGCAAGGATCTCGGTGGGCCTCTAACGACTCACGAGGAACACATGGTGACATGGTAAATGGCGCCCGCTCCGCTATCCTGCTTCCAAGTCCCGAAAGGAGAACCAAGAGATGGGCAGGTCATTGCGGCAATTCTTATATGCTGCCCACAAAACCTCCATGGCTATTAAATGGGGTTTCGCTAGATCGGGTTTACCCAGTCTTTAAACTCGGTATAACAGAACGCTCACTATTGACGTGCCCTTGACAAACTAAGGTACATTTAGAAGACGGCTTTTGTTCTGGTATTTCTGGGGTTACGTACTCAATGCAAATCAGTCCCTCCAATTTCCAAGATGCTGATATCAACATACCAAATGATAACACCAAGTCATGCACATTTCCCAAGAAGATGAACTTCCACAGAAAAACCAATTGCGCCATAACAGTCTTGCCCTTGCCAATCAATAGACAACCCCTCATAATTATACCACGATGCACAACCTGCTGGAATAGGCAAGGCCCGTGTTTCAAAAGCAAACCCCCGGCCCCCAAAGACGCTCTGGAGCGCCCGCTCCGCGAGCGCGGAATCAAGCAATCTAGGGCCCTACATTTATTCAGATAAATTCGTGGACTGCAGTGTCTCCAAATCAGAAGACTCGCAAAGTGAGCATGTAGTAAATGGGAGCAAGGTGACGGGAGAGCCAAGGGCCCGGACATTCGCTCAAGCACCGGCGCCCCTCTTTCCGCCCCGACCAGTCCCGGAAGCCCGCCCGCCTCTAGTACGGATCCCACCGGCCCCGCACCTCCGCCAACAATATCTTCCGGAATACCGCAGTCGGCTTGGCCTGTGCGCGAAAGACTATTACCAACGACGACTTGACTAACATTGTTAAGAAAGACAGGCATCCCCTCCTGGGAGCCTGACACATAGTCGAGGGTGCGCTGCTACCGGGAGGTCTGATAAGCGATGTAGGGCCTTGAAGCGCTCATACCTTGGAACCAGTCTCGGCACTGCCTTGTCGTCACGATGTACAGTGCAGAGCTCGCCAGCTTTTCGAAACCATACACTTGCGGTCTTGTCAGACCGATAAAGGCCACGCGTTGGTAGTATTTTCCAGGCCTCGGTATAGTTCGCCCATCGAAAGTCTCATTCATTCATGAAATTTGTACATGCCTAGTGCACAAAAGATACACCCCAAGTCTATCCATCAATCGGACACCTGTACTCCCTCGCATGAGTCTCCGCCCGCGTTTTCCCCTCAACCTCCGGCCGGGACTGGTAGGCGTCTAGGCAGCTCTGGTGATAAATATGCCTGCAAGCCAGAACGACCAACGGTCCCAGCGGCTGCTCTCTCGGTTTCGCCACAACTTCGCTCTGTAACTCTGCGCCTTCTTCAGGCGCCGCCTCGTCCGCCTCTACATGGGAGTCTGATGCCACAGGCGCGGCCTTACCCTTCCCTTTAGAGTCTGATACGGCCTGCGATACGTCGCTGCCGCTTCCCGTCTTCCCCTTGTCTCCAGCAACAATCAAGGCTTTCTTTTCTGCTTTCCACTCTTCTTCCCGCGCTTGCTTCTCCTCCCAAGCCTCAAAGACATTTCCCGAAACACCGGGGCCCCAGATCCGGCGACCACAAGCTTCGCAAGTCGAGCCCCTAGGTCGCCAGCCTCGTTGACGAAGTTCTACAGCTTGCTTAACATTTACAAACAGGCTTCGCTCAAGAAGTCGGTTGGAAAGCCGAAGTATTGATTCTTCGTAGGCATAGGCTGAGAAGATCGATGCCAGGACAGAGCGCAAATCTGCGAGGTTTGGCGACGAGGCCGCGGCTCGAGTGAGGAAAGCTCGTAGGATGCGGAGGAATGACAAATTGCTCCCGGCATTTGTAAGAAGTCTCCCCCCACCTTGACCTCCTGCTGGGCTAGAAGTTGTTGTCAGGAGAGCCGTAAAGGTGTGTTGGACGAGGGATCGCAGAAGAGCCAAAAGCTTATCCTTATCAAGATCATCAAATCCATCGTGAGCGTCATCAGAAAGAGTGCCATTCTCAGTGGTTCCTGTAGTCTCAATGGTGGACGATACCTGCCGGGTTGTCTGCACAGCTGCGTCGATCAGGTTGAGCCAAAGCTCTTCATCAGGTGATAAGACCTCTGAAGTTGATGGCTTCGTCTTCTTTTGAACGCCATTCGCCTTTCTCGACGACTTGGTCTGACCTTGACAAAGCCAGATGCCCACATGTACATACTTCTGTAGTGCCCGCAATATTTCTTCGGCCCCTGACTGCAAGTTTCCAGCTTTGTCGTTGTTTTGAGCGCCTGTCAGGACACCTTGCAAGGCAGACTCGAGCGTACCAAGGTGCTTGACAAGTCTGTCCATAGCATCCTTGATCTGCCCCTCTCGAGCCATTAGCACCACGGCAGCGTCGATGACACCAGTCTCTTCCATAGTTGGAAGCAGGGCATCAAGTCGGAGGTTAACAGATTGAACCAAGCCAATATAGTCAGACACATGAGCTGGGTCAAATCTGCACATGAGTTGCACGTAGCGTTCAATCAGAGCTCGGTCTGGGTTTGCTGGGGATTCCCCGTCGCGCTTTTCTGGTTCGAGCAACGTTCGGAGGTAGAAGAATTGCAGCCCCAACGCATCTTCGGCAGAATCCAAAACATGCTGGTGGATGTCTGCGGGCTGCCCTGATAGAGATTTCGCCGCTTCGACAGGATTGGTCTTAATAAGCGCCCTGGCGTTGTTCCTGATTGCGTCAAGGACTTCTTGAACCTGGCGGCGGTTCAGGCCACTCTGTGGCCGTAGACAATCCCCGATACATTCAAAGACGGCGTCCCGGTCAGCGGGGTCTTCGAAATAAGTCTGGACAAGCTTGCCATACTGTTTATCAACCTTGTATTGCCTCTTCAAAATCCGGTAGAAACCGGCCTTCTTGAACATCGGTATGAGCGTGTTCGCGTCGGGCGGTTGATAAATCGATAGGAGGTACTCGGCGCTGAGCTGTGCATCTTCGGCAAGATCTGATCCGGGGTAGTTGCACAGTCCGGTTAGAACCTTCGTAAGTGTAGAACCCGGGAAGAGCAAGTATTGAGGGAACTTTGGCAGGTTCCGAGCGATAAACATATCGAGATAGATCGTATCCTCGGCTGCGAAGTCCGCCGGATTCATAATCTCCAGAAGTATGGATACGATGTATTGACGGTCGACCGTACGGCCAAAGATCTGCTCTTCAGGCACGTCGCCCCTGATGCCACCGTTAACTTGCTTGTCCGGCGAATCATTCAAAAACGAATCCTCAAAGGCCTCGTTCACCGCACTCAAGAAACTCGGGGCATCAAACTTCAGTATCAGTCTGAGATAGGGAAATGACGGCTCTGTATGCTGGTCTGGCCGTGTAAGGAAGCGTCGGTCGCTGCCTTTGGGCCATGTGACACTGTTCCCCGAGAATAGAAACCAGTAAATCTCAGCCTTAGCTTTCGAGGCAGTGGCATCGTCCATAATCTCGCCGGTAGGATATACTCTGCCAGTCAATGTGTAGGAGAGATAGGGGAACATCTTCAACGCGTTCACGCCGTATATCTCATCCTCCATGTTTCCGGAAGACATGTAGTCACCATTGCTCATGAGAGGCACCAGCAACGTTAGTAGGTCGATCAGCGGTGTGATATAATCGTTCAATGCCTGGTTCCAGACGTATATCAGCGCATCGTAGAGGCTGTGCTGCTTGCACAGCAGTGTGATCTGGTCCAGGTCCAGCGTCATAGTGTCCATGTGAACGATGATCTCCTCGAGTCGACTCTCCCATCCTTTGGTGACGTAGTATGTCACTACAGCCTTGACAACAGCAGGTGGTACGATGGTAATATTTTTGTCGAGAATATAGGGTTCCATGGTTTCGAAGAAGATGCCCTCCACGCCAGCGTCCTCGTACCACTCGTACATCTCTTCGAAGAGGAAATCAACGTCGCCCACATTGTGACAGGCAGTGAAGCATGTCTCGCAAAGCTCCCGCACATGGTTGTCATCGGCTGCTGATTTGTCCTTTTGCCGCTGGGTGAAGGCATATTTGAGCGACGCTTTCATGATTTCCATGAGCTTGTCGCGGACCATTGAGTGTCGCAGCGAGGTGTCTTCAGGCAAACCAATTGTGAGCTTGTCTGCATCACCGGTGTAGTAGGATGTACCAAGCTGTATCGCGCCGACGTAGTCACCGTTCTCCATAAGAGCAATGATTCGATCAGCCCAGTTTGATAGCGACCCAATGGACACATCGTTGAACCCAAGCAAGAAGATTTTGCCCTTGTACGTCTTCAAACTCATGTAAAATGCGTCAGCTACAACACCATGCATAGACGTATCGTCCTCGTCCAATTGCTCCACTAGGGTGTGTAGTTGTTTCGAGAAGAGATCGGCATGATATATAAACTTGTTGATCAAGTCGAAACCTTCTGTCTGCCGCATTGTTCGGTCTTCGAGCACAATCAAGCGCTGTGATATCGTCAGGACAGTGAGTACCGAGCGACTAAGCCACTGCACTGCAACGATGGCTTCTTCGCACTTCCACCTGCTCCGTGCCTTAAACTTGAGCGTCGGTGGTTTGTCCTTGTTCTCGGCCGGTATCTCGTCAACGTCTAGGACAGTCAAGACGTTGGACCAGCAGTACACCAATTTGACTCTGGAAATATCGCTTCCTGTGACAGGATCCGGAACCTTAAGCTTCACGGCAGGGAACCACGCCAGGCAGCCAGTCATGGCGCTATGGTGAGCAACGTCTTTCGGCCTTGCCGATTTGTGTTGGGTTTGCGCGACGGGTGTCGTGGACACAATGACCAGTAGATAAGGCGTAAGCATTGCAGTGAGGCCCATGGTGTCTGTTGCACGCTCCGTGTTGCCAAGGGGCAAGGGACTGAATGCCAGGACTGTGCTGGGCTTGAGAGGCTTGCCGGCTGGAGGGGCAGCGTTCGGATACCTTCCTAGTATCCTCGTCGTCTTCACGGTTCGGCCGAGGGATCCTGTACCTCTCGTTGCCAGGTGTGAGAAAGCCATTCCGCGGTCGTCCGCCGACACGAGCGCAGTGTGCCTCGTTCCGAGAAAGCCGAGATGGGTCACGGCAACACCTGGTAGGTGTCCGTCAACAGTCCGGTTTTGCAGCTGCGGCTGTTCAAGGTGTGGTATGGAAAGGAACGGCCTGGATGCTCGGTTCGCCTCCCAGGTGAATATGTTTCCGTTCGCATGGCCTCCGGCAATCGTGGTATGGTCTGCCGAAACTGCGATGGCGGTGATGGCGCCAGACTCGACCGCCTTGGTCCCGGGGCCGATGATGGTCTTCAAGACCTGATTGTAATCAAACATTAATATTATACCCTTCGTAGTCCCCAGCACGATCGAAGCTGAGACAGCAATGCATGTAGGGGCGCCAAAGTTGCGCTTGCCAGCCTCGGAGAAGGCCTGGCCGTTGAGTTTCTTCAACCTCGTCCATCGTACAACTTCCCAAGGTGGAGATGGGGTGTCGGTATCGTCGCGGTCTAGCAAGTTTGAACTGAGGGAAGCGGAGCGGCTGTGACCGGTGAGAAAGCCGGGGGAGGAGGATCGCGGGCTGTGAATGAAGCTTGCGGATGAGATGCGGGACTGGAAGCGACGGTCGAAGGGTCGGAATGAGGGGGTGGGACTGCTGAGGCCGGGTCGGGAGGCCACGGAGGGGAGGACGCTACTGCTCGGAGACGAGATCACGGAGCCCTGAACACACAAGGTTAGTTGGAGCGCATTGGGATACTGCGAAGCTGTACTTGCCTGAACCGAAGGGGAATCATCAGGAACCGACATCAGAGAATCAATCGGGCTCCCAACTCGCTTGGGAACGGCATCCACGGAGCCTTCGTCGGATACATTGTCGGCTTGCTCGCGCAAAATCTCCCTGTATCGATTCGGAAGTGCGCCGCTCTCGGTCACCGGTGGTGTGCTGCTGGACGTCTGGGTTTCATCATCCAAAAGGCCGACGATGCCGTCTTCCTCCCTCTCGGCCTTTACGGTCTCTTCATCACTGGAAGCTTGTATGTCCTCGGAGGACCGGTCGTCTTGGTCTGCCATTGTGTCTCCAGGTCCATCATCTCTCTCCTTCGATGGTGGGGTCATCAATGGCGGTTCATCAGGCGCATTGCTGGCGGTCGCAGGTTGGAGAGTTCGTTTTGGATTCGGAAGCTTGATAAGTGCTTAGGGGAAGGGAGGATTCGTAGAAGAAGCCGGCTCAATCAAGCTATGAACTGAAGCTGATAGAACCTTATGAATGAAATTGTGTTCTCTGACGATACGATCCCACTATGCCTGCTCCTATCAGACGAAGATGAGCTGTTGGTCAATGGTTGTCTAGTTGTCTTCTGAAAGAGGCGCATTACGCAGCTTGGACACCACAGCCCACACTGACCGGGCACCTTACAGTTCCAGGTTCTAGGTTCCTGCCGCCTACTAACGCAGAGCTCCAACACGGACCGGGGTTTCTCCGGCGGGCCGCAAACTACGCTATCAGGTACCTACCTACGACCTACCTACTCAGTAGGTACCTGAGGTACCTTATGCTCACCGTGCCGTGGTGGACCTTCAAAGTTACATCACAGCGCGGGTTCGCTCTGCTCCTTGCATCCACTTCCCCAGACTCCCCTTGCGACGACTTGTTTACTATCAACACAACCCATCCGAAAGAAGAGTCGCAAGCCGCAAGCTTCAACACTTCCCACCCTTCCAGCGTGAAGACACAAATCCTTCATCATGTCTTCAATTGGTCCACAAATGCCACCGCATCTCACAAAGAGAAAGCGCACTCCGGATGACCCAGGCGCAGACTCACCACCACCAAAGCATACGCGCAACAACACTAACGAAATCGACCTTGACTCCGACGACTCCGACGACGATGCATTCGGACCGACCGCGCCGAGCGCAACAGCCGTAGCAGCACCCAAGAATCCCACCCCATCATCGAAGCCCTCCATCGGGCCAACTCTTCCACCATCAAACCCAACAAACTCGAGCGAAATCCCCCTCGACGACTCAGACTCTGAAGACGGCTATGGCCCAACAGCACCTCGCGCATCGGCGCCAGCCCAAGAAGCCCTCAAGACAAAGCCCTCAATAGGCCCAACACCTCCTCCGAAACAAGCCATAGGTCCCGCCATGCCACCACCAGACCACCGCCCCTCCGCCGCAGACTCGGACTCGGACTCGGATGACGACTACGGCCCGGCCCTCCCTTCCTCAACAACAGCCGTTCAACGAGCCCAAGCCGCCGCCGCAGCAGCAGCAGCGACGGCATCCCAAGGCCCCGCGGCACCGCAGCGCGACGACTGGATGCTCGCGCCGCCCACGCAGTCAGGTTACCAGGAACGCGACCCAACAAAACTCAAGAACCGCAAATTCGCCAGCGGGAAATCCTCCGCCGCCGCGGGAGGAGGCGGAGGAGGCATCAGCAGCATATGGACCGAGACGCCAGAACAGAAGCGCAAACGCCTCGAGGACGCGGTCCTCGGCCGCGGCGATCCGACGGCCGCGGGCAACGAAAGAAGCCAGCAGCCGCGCCGGACCAAGGAGGAAACGGAGCGGGAGAGACGCATCAGCGAGAACATTGCGAGCGCGCGGGGCAAAAGCATGTACGAGGAGCACCAGGCAAACAAGAAGCACGGCGCGAAGCCTGGGAGGGACGAGGAGGAGGAAGATGACCCCAGCAAAAGGGCTTTCGACAAGGAGAAGGACATGTCCCTGGGAGGCAAGATTGGGACAGCGCAGAGGAGAGAGTTGCTCAACAAAGCAAAAGACTTTGGTGGCCGGTTTCAGAAGGGATCGTATCTTTAGTTGTGATCTTTCAGCATGCACCAATCGCAGAAAAATCCATACAAGAGTTCCTGGTTTACTACTTGGCCAGGCAAAAGGGGGGGCTTTAATACCATAACGTTGCTCAAATACCCTTTTCGGGGCGAAGCATGTGTCACTATCAAAGAATCCACGTCGTCCTTCATGGTTTCAATATTGTGCCATTATACGCTGCGGGCTTGAATCATAAAATCACATACATTCATAATCACAATTCTCAATCAAGTGGTCTGCAAGTAAGTTGGTACGTTAACTTTGATTGTCATTATTCCGTGACGAGTGATGCCTTAATCGCCGCAACTCCGCCGCTCCCCTTGTAATTCCAGAGAAACCAAACCAAAACAGGTCCCGTGTGCCTGCGATGCAAACCTGCCTCTGCTGCAGCGCGGCCTGGTCCACCACCCTCCTCCTCCGTTGGCCCATGTGGCCTAATCCCACTCCGTCTGTATGTAAAGTATGGGTATGAAAAGCGGCGTCGTGTTGCATATATAATGCAATAAACATCGCAGGTCTATGCTGAGATCTGCAAATTGGTCTCGGGGGTATGATGTACATGAGTAGCACAACAATAAAAAACAAAATCGCGTTCGCCTTGGTAGGTGATACAGTCATCAAAAAGGCAGTCACCGTGCCTCAGTCATGGCCGTGGTGGTGCCTGCGTTTGGTGCAGTCTGCGTACCAGCCTCCAGTTGGGACGGTGTGACGTTAGCACCATTTGCCGTCGGAGATGGAGTTTGCTGATCGCCACCGCGTCGGAGGGGGTTGCGGAAGGCAGGCAGCCTAATGTTGGAGAGAAGACCACGAGATTCCTGGTTCTCTGCAGTAGTCGGCGAGGCTTGCGAGGTGTTGTGGTTTGAGGCAGGCGGAGCCTGTTGACGAGTACGAGGACGACGGTCCGGTCGGTTGTTGCCACGACGGTTGCCGTTGTTTCGTCCCCCCAGACCAAATCGTGAACCGCTCAAGTTGTACCACGCAGCTGGAGGGGCGTTAGGCATGTTGGTACGCGATGCCGTGCGAGCCATGTCGCCTGTAGCGTTGGGATCTCCTTCGCCAGGGGTTGGTCGGGGCTTGGGGGTGTAGTAGTCGGCCTTGCACAGAGGACAGCAGGCCCTTCTGCTGGTGAGCCAAGGATCAACGCAGACAGCATGGAAAGCGTGGCCACATGTTAGTCCGCGAATATCATCATCGTCCTCAAGCGTGTCAATGCAAATGGCACAAGTATCACCGCTGGTAGCCATCAGTTCAGGCGGAACGGCGGCATTGATGTGTTCATCGTCTTCGTCCTCCTCCTCACTATGAACACGCTGGAGATGAGTGGCAGAAGTCGGGGTGGTCTGAGTAGCATCGGCATTGGCAGTCGTAGTCGAGGTGTCTCCGTCCTTCTTCGCAGCATCTTCGGTAGGTTTCTCGGCGATGGCTTTGTTCCCGGCGGCGGTAGCGGGGCGATCTTCAATCGACTCGCGCTCTTTCGAGGGCAGCTCAGGTACAATTCCATCGACAGATCGGAGACTGTTCGCCCGACTGGGAGGCGCAGAAACACCGCCGGCGGTAGGCAGGCCCTCTCGTGCCCGCTCAGATACCCATGTCTTGTACTTTGTCATAGGGAATTTGTCGTTGACCTCATCCATCGTCATTAACTTCTTCTCGCGGCGCCTACGGTGCGGGCGAGGCATGTTCTCAAGATTGATGGGCTCGCCATCCTCGTTGAGACGCATAGCACGATTACGAGCATTGTACCGGAAGCAGTACTTGACGCCAACGATGATCCTAGAGACGGTGTTAGATGGTTATTGAGCGGGTATAGTCAAGTCTTAAGCAGGCTAACCATAAGTTCGTAAAAACTACTCCAAAGCCCAGGGCGACGAAGAAGAGCAGAGGGGAGCTCGTGGAGCCACCATTGCCGCCCCCTCCTCCTCCATTGCCCGAGTTACTGGTAGGCGTCGGGTTGTCGGTGGTCGTTTGGATTACACTCGTGGCATCGTTGAGAGTCGACGTAGGGTCGGCGCTGAATGGTGCAGATGGCGTAGCGGACAAGGCCCCCGAGGTCGAAGAGAGCTGCCGCACCACGAGGTGGGAGACCTCGACGAAGACCTGATCAATGGCAGGCATTTTGACGGCGATCTAGCAGTCGAAATCCACGTCCTGGCAGTTGAGAAGTCGAACACCGTTGGGAGGTGATGCCGAAAGAAAACTCACGGTCGGGAGAGAGTCGAGTTCATGGAGTTGAGAGATGGGTGTGGCTAGGTTAAGTGACTGCCTTGATTTGAAACCGGAAAGCCGAAAACAGCAACTACGGACGGAAATGGTCGACCTGAACCCCCGTTCGCATGCGGCGTGCAATCGATACAATCCGATCGAGTAACGAAGGAAATTGCGTCTCGTAGAGATATTATTCCCTTCTGTATACGAGTCTTGGTTCCAATCTACTCTCAAGCCGTGGGAGGCGTGGTGAGTAGAGTGAATTGAAACAAGAGGAGAATCACGACACGATGTCGGATGGTGGTTGGGGAAGGTTGACAAAAGCAGGCAAGAGAGTGCGGAGGGAGGGAGAGTGCAGGTGGAGTGGGATAAGTATGGAACAGGACATGGAACTCTGACGGACAGTAAGAGCGTAACACAGCCCGGTCGCAGCGAAAAAGTGGGAACCACAAGGCGATGGGCGGGTAAGTGCGAAGGGGAAGGAAGAAGAGGAGTGGAGGAAGGACCACCCAGCCCAGACGAGACACATCAGACACCCCAAGGGCCGCCAAACCAAACCGAGCAAAGTGTGGCAGAGACGTACCCAAGTATCCCTACCTTACCCCCCAGTGTACGGAGTAATAGGTAGGCCAGTTGAAAAGGTGCAAGAAGGCACCACGGCACACGAAGGAAAGAGGCACTGAGGCACAGAGCGAAAGGAAAGACTGGGGAAGAGCGATGGAACGGAGAAGCGGCCTGCAAGATGGGATTGGGCAGGGTATGAGTTAGCCCGCGCCAGGGTTGTATGCAAGGAGGTGGAGTTGCTGAGAAACCGGGTCTTCTTTGTGAGGTGGTGTTGGTAACCTGGCACGCTGCACGCCGGCCTGGATGAAATGGATGTTGGCTGCCCTCACACTGTGCCACTGCGAAGCCTCAGATTAGCATTTTCCAATCTGTGCTGGTGCACACACCTTCAAGCCAGGTAGGGGCACGAAAGGGTGTCATGGAGACGGGCGACCAAACTGAGCATACCTGAGGACGGATAGTGCCCAGTACCGACTGCTTCGTAGATACCGAGACAGCACAGACAATCCACCATGGATGAAAGCGCTGCCATTTGAAAGGATTAGACTGCGTATGTACGTATGTAGAAATCCAAGGCATGCGTCTCGTAGGTGACTGAGATGGACGCTCACGGGTCTGAGGGCCGTCAATTGTTGCAAGTCACCTCGTTTGCACCTTCACCCAGCTCGTAGGACGCCCCGGTCTAGTCTGTTTTGGGAAACAAAGCGCCACGCCAGAGACAATGTGAGTGATGGAACTCGACCCTCGGACAGACGACTATACTCTTTTGGGCCTAGTGTCATATCTGGCTCAAGTGCTCACATAGGTAGCAAGTGGGTTGCTCTCTTGAAATGTCATGGTTGAACTCGTTCTTGACTGGGGAACCGGCAATGAACCGGCGGGGAAACTGAGAAAATGGCCTTCTAAAATCTTGAACAATTCAAAGACCAGCGTATTGTTCTCAAGATAAGAAATGCAAAAGCAGGCGTCTACAACTAAGGTTGGCCGGGGACTTACCTTACCGTAGATTGTCTCTTCCCGCTGCTTTTGACGGATACAGTGACTTGAGTCTGACTCTGGGCTACCGCCATGGTGCTTAGGTTGGCTTTAGCGTCGCTTGTCTTCAACCCCCTACTAACGGAGCATCTAAGGTACTTTACACAAAATCAAAGCTCAAGCGCCGCTTCCCGTGATGGACAATCCGATTCTCCTCTTCATCTCGGTCAACCCGTTGGTTCTTTGTCGTCGTTCCCGCTGCCGTCATGAGGCTGATACTGCAAATCGCACCCTATCGGATTCCCTCTACCCCTATCCTAGGTAGAGAAATCTCGCATCGAATCAAGGGGCCCAGCATGATGCTGATCTGACACGCAAGGTACCGTATACCACTGCCGAACTGCCTGATGTTGCCTTAGCTCAAGGTAGTGCGTACCTGCCATCAAGGCGCCTGAAATTCCAAAGAGTCTGCCTGTCGCGCCCGCACAACCTGCACCGCAACACCACCTCAAGTCACGAACACCAATACCGTTCGGGCCTGCTGACACTGCTTCTGAAGAAGAAGGGGTTTCTTTCCCTTGCTGATATCACGTCGGATAAATCATCCGTGCCCTCAGCTTCCATTTCGCCCACTTGCCCGTTCATGATTTGAGTTCCAACATCAACTTCCTCCAAAGCCTCGGCAAATCATCATTTCTCGGTTCTCGACAGGCATGGGTAATGAACAGCCGACCATGCAAAATGTCGTCTTCTTTGTTCCCCTTTGTCTTTGCAACCAAGCCAAATCCCGCACCGCTACGGCCGGGTACTAGGCTACCGGTCAGCTTTAGCCCGCGGTGCGCATCGTCAACGCCATCCGCCCTCCGGCGGCCCAGGCCGATGCTCTGGCGATGCCTCCAAAAGAAAGCAGGGGATGCTGTGGGGATGCGGCGCCGGACGATGGAAGGGAAAGACCGCGGCACCATGCGGCGATAACCCAACGGAGAATTGCAGCAGCAGAAGCAAGCACCTAGCGGCTTACGCCAGAAGCAAAGTCGACAAGGGTCAGAGTAGGATATGACTGCTCGGTTGTTTCGTCTCTCGCCAAACGATCGCCCGAGTCCAGCTGTCTGGAGCCGCGTGTCTGAGGGTTTGATGTCTCTTTCACGATCATACCTCCTGGAACTGAACTGCCAGCATATTCGCTCACGCCTGACATTGAAACGGAAAGGCATACGACCAGCAGGTACCTAGATGGGCATCCCCAATAGCCATTGCAACCTACGATTATCAGCCGCTTGTACGGAACATGGCCGGAGCAACCAACGTCTACCTGTTGAATTTTCTATGCTTTCTTTTTGCAGCCATGGCGCATCATTCTGTCGCTTCATCCTTGTCCTCACGAACAGGGTTCTTCCAACTTAGAGTGCTTTGGTTTTCCCAGCCCCGGACATGGCGCACATGGATCCATATCACCGAGTCAAGCCAGTGTCAGACGAGCCATCGGATTGTACAAAGTCGGAGTTGAGCGCTGGGTTGTGCCTTGCAGATGGGAGCAACCGAGCACGCCATCACTAATCCGTGTGTATCTCGTTTCTGACGTTCTACTGTGTATTGGTGTGTAGGGAACGCGGCACCAATTCGAGGTACGGCTACCCCGGCCCGGGAGAAGCAACATACCTACCAAGCAAGCCTTCAAATCTTCAACACCAACATTGGCGACTAACCCCTGGCACATCCCGCATAGGGACATGCGAGGAAGAAAGAGAGAGCGAGAGAAAAAAGAAGCACAACACGCACGTATCCGTCCAATACGACGAAAAGCAATAACTCAATCTCCTGGCACGGAATACGACGTCCTTACTGTCCCTCGTCTGGAATACGTCTCAACATCTCAGACATGATCATTAATAGAACCTGCATCTCAGCGCAGCGCTCCGACGAAATGGACGGTCTGAAGGTCGCGAGAACAATTAATAATAGCCACGAACTATTGTTCATGGCGAGTAACGACTTGCTGGCTGGCTACCGCTGCACGCTGCAACCACTCGAAAAACCAGATGGCCAGCTTCGGAACGCTAGGGCCGACGGGCAATTCATTTCACCCCATCTTCTCAATGTTTCAGCATCACGGACAAGGACGACGCTTTTTCGCCACGACGACTCTATCGGCAGTGTGGGCTTGCTTGATTCAAGCGTTTGTCAATGTGTCGCCCTCCTTACACAGTCGAATTGACTCCTCGGACCCTACCGCCAGCATTTCGAGAAGATGCACTCACTCGGCCACGTCTAATCGTTGTCAGTGCCACCTCAGCCAGTCCGAGCACTAGACCGCTGCTTTGGCAGTCGGTATTCCCCAGGGTGCCAGGTCAAGATGTCAGACACGAAAGCGCAAGAGCACTACTACCAGAGTATCTGAACTGAGTACCTACTGCTCAGGCAACACGACACATGTATGTCTCACACATCTTATTATCAGATGCCACGACACGAACAACCTTACGATTCTTTGGTCAGTGAACGGCTCTCTTAGACGCTGTTGTGTCTTGCTCCGTCTCAAGAACCAAAGCCCCTGGAAAACGCTCAGGCGCCCACCTAGGAAAGCTTGATCTCCATGGGACCACTGCTGTTCCTGGGGACGACGAAATCGATGTCATGAAGACTTCCCTTAGTACCTTACATGACTGCCATTGAACCGCCAAATCGTGAAAATGAGCTCCCTAGCGTTATCAGTGATTAAATCATACTATCAGTACGACGACCAAACTACAACTTCGCTTCTTCGGAATTGTATCAAGCTGTCTCGACTGGGGAAACAGGCGCAAAGACAAGCCGATTGATCCGTGACTAACAGGACAACAGTACGAGGAAATAGTCTTTTCACAGTGCGTCTGGGGATACTGGCCCGCTCCAATGGGGGGCTGCTTCGACTAATGACGCTGACCGAAGGTGAGTGCCGTCAAATCCGGACACACCAACTTATCCCCGCCATTGATGACGGCGACGAAAACGGCTTGGCTCCCGGCCAAACCAGAACATTCCCGGTCTTCGTCTGCAGCGTACTCCGTATTTGTATACCGAATATTCTGGGCTTTCAAGCTTCCATCGAAAACTAAGCCTACGATGCAGTATGGTTGCGGTCGCTTCGAACACGTCTGCGCCCCAAATTACAACAGAACGCCCGCTGTAAGCCAAGTTTCTATGGTTCACTAGAAAGATCTCACAGCCTACTCTCCACGTCTATGAGGGAAATTCTATCATACCCTCGAGAGGCTCGAAAGTTGGGAGGCTGGTACGCGGGGCGGCTGTTAACAGAGCCTGTGTGTGCAACTGGGATCATGCCATCAAAGCATCCGCGGCAGAATAATGTCGATCAACTTCTATCGGACCCGGGGTGTTGCAGACGGATCAGTAGATGCCCCTCGCCGTCGGAATGAAATTCATCGGATTGCCCTGGCCGCCGGCAACAACCACGCCATAACCTTTTGCTTCCGGGTCTTGCGGATTTCGACGTTCAACCCCGGAGCCTTCCGAGCCGCACATCTAGGTCTGTCTTTGGGGGCCATCTGACTTAGTTTTCCTTTCCTTCCCGCGCTTTATGGCGCCAACGAGAACACTAACTAATTCGCCTGCCCGCTTTCGTTGCGAGTGGGCGGCACGAGTTGTCTCGTAACTCGGTGGTCGTATTGTAAGGCCACAATTTTCGCGGGGGCCAGATGCTTATCTTCGCCGCGCAGGAATGAGGATATTCTCTTGTCATCAAGGTCATCATCGATTTGACTTTCAATCCCCGGAAAACAGCTGGCGCAGGGCTGTGCAGACACGCCATTGAACGTTGAAAGAAGGCTTGCCGATCCCAGATCGCATTCCACGCCTCCAATATCTCCCAGTCGCCCCCCAGCCACTACTGAACATCGGCATTCAAGATATTTGGTGATCATGTGCGGTGTGTCTACGACGTACCTGGCTACAAGCTACAACTGCGGTCCTCTGCTTGTTAGCAACGCGATTTGGTTCCGTATTGATAGACTCGTATCGTGGGTGACCTGTCAGCGGGCCATGTGTGGATCTAGTGGTAACGAACCGCGCCCGAAACAAAATATACAGGCCCCTAATGTGTGAGGCCCTCGGGAGTGTGAAGGTCGAAACGTCCTGTTTTCGCGAATCACAACGAGACCTGAGCCTACTATTGGATCGTCAGCATTCCATGAGATCATTTTCTATGGAACGACAGGCTGCTTTGTCGCCCGAGCCCGGCCCCCTCTTCACCCGCTCCACCCTGCTCTGGTGCTGTCGATCTTCAACGCCGCGCCATCCGGGGGGAGTCTGGACTTTTTTCGCCTACGAGTTGGTTGGCTCGCGATAACGGCGATGCGGCAGACGCACCACGGCAGCAAGGCAAAGAGGAAAGCCGTCCTTGATGGGGCTTGTTGCTAACGCCAGCCTGTCAGACGCTTCAGTTCGCTCCCGTCGATCAGTTCGATTTCCGGCGAGCAATTCAAATCTCCCCCAAATCGTCCACGGCGAAAACCCAAGTGCCTGGTAGCGTTCCGAGCATTCCAGACTTTCCACGCGGTCGTCGCGATGCGGCATATGTGCGCGAAGGCTGGCGCCGCGGGAAACTTGGAGAGGGGCAACGATTCTCTTCAATATCGTCGAGTTTGGTGTCCTCATCCACTCTCGTAGCCCCCAAGCCTCAGCCAAGAGAGGCTGGGCATTTGGCAAAAGTAGACTATCTTCTGTTAAACCCGACTTCCGTGACGCGGCCTTCTGCATTTGGTACCCTTGGAATATGGGTACGGGGGGCTTCTCCTCACTTTCAACCCCGGGCTTCAGCTGGAGCTGCAGCTGTAGTGCAGCCAAAAGACGCGGGGTTCTCTGCGCGATGTTCGCTCCGATTCGAGAGGACCTCTGGCCGCGGTGGGTTATGTAAGATGCGAGGTAAGGGCAGCAGAGCAAGGAGAAAACCACGCGACCAATGACATATGGACGGTTTGCGTGGGGCTGCGGTGCCCATCCACGAATTGAGGATTCATCAGAACAGCTGCTCGAGCGGTCGAACAGTCTGGTTTCGGTAGACCACTTGCTGGTTCGCGAACTTCTATCTACCCCCTTGACCGTTGGAATTCTAATTACCAGAGGAAGCATGAAGGCTGAGCGCCCAGGTAGCGCATTGTGGCTGATCTATTGTTTCAAGTGCGACAACATCAAGCTTTCTCTCCCTATATTTCTTTTTAGTTGAAGAAGCTTAATATATTGCTGTTCTTGTTCTCCCTCTACTGCGTACGGAATATGCTTTCCAATATTAGCGCACGACCTCACGAGGATTTTTGTACGCCGAACCGGTCTTGTCTCGCGTGCCCTTGCCAGGTACGGATTCATCCACGGCGGTCCTGAGTCAAGTTCCCTCCCGGGGGTCCCTGTCGCCCATGAATTTGGGGCTGCACGGGTCTTTTTTTTTTCCCTCTTTTCCTTTTTCCAATATTGTGTTTCCCTTGTCAGATTGACACACTTTGACAGCCGTCAGCAGACAGCCCACCCCGGGGAAGGCTACTATATCTTCGGCGACCCCCGGCCTCGGCACGGACGACGGCCGATCGGGAGACGGCTCATCCGAGAATTTTACGGGTCCGGGGTGTATGTGTTTGTGTGTGTGGCCGGTTTGAAAAAGCAACCGTGAGGTTTGGCATGCTCTCCAAAACCCTCCCTTTTCGTTTCTGCTGGGCATCATCGGTGAAGGGGAAGAGAGAGAATCTCGGCTCATCTCGCCGCGTTCCCTCGGCGCAACGACCCCCGCCGTCAAGTCTGCTGCATGCAGTAACGGCGTTTCTTTAGACGTACAACTTACTTTGAGCTGGTGGACGAATCTCGACGGCGGTGGTGGTGAAACCTACCGGATTTCGTTACTCGGTCTTTCTAGCTGAATGAAGCCGACGTTCTGAGTCGGGCGTGATGGCGAGGGTTGTGAAGGTTGCTGGCGATGAGGCGCACACGGAGCTTACCCTGGCATAGGCTGCGATTCGGATGTAGGAGGATATCCGCTTCTCTGTCCTGGCGAGGTTTGGTCAAGCATGCCTCGATTTTAAGGAGGCTTGATGTCTGCTTGACGAGTGGGCTAATCATCTTGCCGTGATGGCTCTGCATTGCTTTCTACGTCTCTCTACATGAGAACGAACACGAATGGTTCCAAATGTACCCAGGCATCGAGCTTGAACTTCTTCGCTATTTCAAACTGGTACTTACCTAGCCAAGTCAGCCTGCGATGCACCAAGCGGTCAGCTCGTCTATCATGGTTGAAGCTAAAGTTTTCAGTATGTACTACAGCTACGAGCGGGTGGGTTGATGATCCCCCCATCATGTTTCCTGTTTATGGCGTGATGCAGCAAACGAGGGAACTCTGTGCTATTTTCCTTTTTCTCGCGGTGTCTCGTATGACCATATATTCAGCATTGTTGCCCGTGACTTGACGATTACTCTTCGTGATCATTGTCTTGATTTTTGGGGTCCGGCTCGAGATGTGGACAATACTTACGATGTGGCAGCTTACATGAGGCGGATGGAGTCCCTCGCGCGACGGGGGGATAGGTTACTCCGTGAGCAATCGCTCACGGTCTTTTCAGAGATGGTTTAGGCTTCTGTAAAGAAGCCTGTGTTTTGAACGTTGCGAACTCAGTGTGATGAAAGGTCACCGGCATCTGGAATGGATCTGATGTTGTCTTTCAAAGTCAACCGCTGTTGGTGATAAGGCGCGAGCGCTCATTCTGACCATCCCGAATTGTTTCTTAGCCTATGGGGACCAGAGGGGGAAACATCTTTGGGGTTCTCGAGGTACTCGGCCTCCAACTTGGTCATTCCTTCTCTAACCAAGATCATCGATCGCCAGTAACCCCTGTGCTTCCCTGGAAATCGATCTTGCATGGAGAGCCCCTTGGCTTGCTGGTCTGGGCAAATCTGTGACGCATGAAGGGTCCTCATACGGTGGATTGTTGGGGTGATTTACACATCGAAGCCGGTGTATAAAACCTTATCCACTGCCCATGCGGCAGGATCGTTATAGAATCGGCAGAGTCAATGGAAGACGATACCTTTGTGACAGTCCAGCGGTTTGTTTCTATTGGATGAGAGCAACCTGGAGTACGTCCGTAGAGTACCAATATTGATAATATGACGGTCAGCTTGTCCTGCTAGTCGGTCGAGGCACGACCACTATCCTCGGAGGTTCCAGCAAGACGGTACTCGGAAGCCGTTGCGAGCTGATCACTGCATCTCCAAACACAACAATGAACCGAACGATACGTGTAAAGAACGTTCCTCTGATGCGGAGTTCGGATTCAGTGTGGCTTGCATGTTCGCTGCATTTGAGGCATTTTGCCAGCAACCCGATACCCCGGAGGACAAGTAAAGCCTCGTTTTTGGCCCGTTTGGGTAGGTGCCTCCGCACCAGCGGGCTGGGGTCTGCATGTCGCTGACAATCCCCATCCAGTCGCCCGGGAGAGCTGGGCAGGAAAGCTGAGGTGCCAAGATTTGGAGGAGTACGGAGTACCTTAGGTAGTGCAGCGTCGTCGTCGTTGTCGTTGGCGAAGTTCTCTTCCAAAAGAACCTATGGAAGGTTTATCCTGCCCGGGTTCCGACAACTCGGCTCAGGTGCGTGCGTTGCCCTCCGCACTTTGGACGGGCTGGGCGGCCCCACATAGGTGCAGGACAGGTGCGGGCCTACGAATCCACGGCGTGGATTGACAGAAGTTTCCCGTAATCCATACCGTTAGTTCTTGGATATCGAATTCATCCACCGCCTGGCTTCCAAGTCTCAACAACTCCCCCCCGCCTTTCAACATACCTTAGCCCACTTACCCCGCCGGCGTCCACGGAAGAGAAACAGCTGCAGCTGGGGCCGAGTCTACTTTTTTTCCCCTTTCGTTTGTTTCCTTGTCCCCGTTCCCACACGACCGACCTACGGCTAGATTACCACCCCCAAAACCACCCCCAGCCATGCCTCCCACGAAGCTCCCGGAATCCGGCAACCCGCTGTAAGTCTAAGTTTCTTCCTCTTTCTTCTCTCAGGAACCCCTTACCGCGCGCGCGGCATTCTCGGTGGATATCCAAATCCGCCTCTCCATCTCTCATCCCACTCACGCCTCGCTGTGCCTTTCACCGCTTCTCGCCAACACCTAGCCTAGTGATTCTGAGAGGGGAGGGGCCGCAGTCATCTCGAAGCGGTGGCGGTGGCTGAGCTCTCGGCGTCCACACCCTCCTCAACAGCCTCTCGAGCTTCAATGGTAGAGGTGGGAAAGCCAGCCCCTATTGCGCTGATATGTGAACAAGTACACGGGAGCCGGTGGCAGTCCACTACCCCGAGAGTGATTTAGTCTTCACCCTTTTTTTGATTTGAGTTGTACAAGGAAGTGAGCTAATACAGAAGCCTGCGTCAATAGGGTCTTTTTCGACATCACACTTGGTGGTATGTATCAAATCATTCGCCGTCGGGGGGCTCAATTTTTCCTCATGTCTTGGCCGGGGTGCTTGGGGGACGAGTCTCATGGACTGTTCTGTCGTCCTTGGCCTCTTGAAGTCTTGGGGCCACGAAGCTATTCGAAGGCATCGTGCACGTGTGCATATGCCGAGAGAGACGGACCCCCGCAAGGTTCTGCCTTACATGCTGGGCACTCTTGTCCACGAACGAGCTAGGTTGTCGTTGTCCAGATGAGTCTAGGGTCTTGGACTTGGAAACTTGTCCCCTCTTGGCCACAAAGACGCTACCACCGGCGGTTGAGCATCGCGGCTCAGGCAATCCCGGCTCCGGGGCTCCGAGCTGCTGGTGTGCTTCGGCTCTTCGGTGTGGCCCTGATCTGTCGGTCTACGAATCTGCCCGGCCGTCATTCCCAAAGCCCCAAAGCCTGGGAATATGTCTTTACTATCCATCCTTTGACTTGCACCGTTTCTCTCTAACGCTTCTTCGGTATTGTCTCTAGGTGAACCACTCGGCCGCATCACGTTCGAGCTCTTCAAGGATGTAGTCCCCAAGACAGCCGAGAACTTTCGTCAGTTCTGCACCGGCGAGTCCAAGGATGCTCGGGGTCGTCCGCAGGGCTACAAGGCCTCTAAGTTCCATCGTATCGTGAGTCATCTTTCTACGTAACACTGCCAGCCATCTTACTCAATCTCCGGACCGGACACTGAAGGGGGAAGGTCATGTGAAGATAGTTGAAAACGGTGCAACGGCTGACGGACAATGTCTTACAGATTCAAGGCTTCATGTGCCAGGGCGGCGACTTCCTGAATGGCGACGGTACCGGCTCGGTATGCATCTACGGCACCTCCAAGTTCGCCGATGAGAACTTCAACCTGAAGCACGACCAGCCCGGTCTGCTCTCCATGGCTGTACGTCAAGAACCTACTTTCCGAATTTGAGACCAACTCACTGCAACGTGACGAAATTGGCGATTATGATACCTAGACTAATAATGACGTCTTAACAGAATGCCGGACCCAACACAAACGGCTCCCAGTTCTTCATCACCACCGTCCCGACGCCCTTCCTGGACAACAAGCACGTCGTCTTTGGCAAGGTTGTCGACGGTATGGACATTGTCAAGATGATGGAGGCCACCAAGACGGGGTACCGCGGAAAGGACCAGCCGAACCAGGACGTTGTCATCGCGCAGTGCGGTGAGATGTGAGGATGGTTTTGGTTGATAAGATCCTGAGGCGATGAGCTACGAGGCGGGGTGAATGAGGGCATATAGTTTGGGTGGTCTTACTGCCCGCCTTGTGAGGCTGTAGCATCAGAACCCACGTTCTGGCTCGTGATACATGGAGTCTGGAGCGAGGAAGCTCCCGTATGTGAGACGAAAGAGGGATAGGATGATATCCGACTCGCTCGCTGGGTCCACATGTTCACCTAGCAAGTTGACTTGATCTGGTTCAAGGCCCAAAGCCCCCGTAGCCAAGGAGAGACGCCTCGTGTCATGAATACTTGAAATCGTCCCTGCTCCTCGTCTTCAACTTGTCCCTGGTTCACGCTGGACATTACCTTATCTCCTCTCTCCTGATATGGAGAACACGAGGAGTGAGAAGACAACAACTGCCCATGGCTCTGTCTCATCTGTGACGCCGCTTAGAGGTAGTTGAACACGACTTTTTCTTGACCCGTCGTCGGCACTTGATGGAGTTTATGTTTGGTCGACGTCTCGCTGGGTATCTGAATGAATGCTCGAAAAGTTATGGCAAACCTCATCATAAGCTTGAGCGCCCAGCCAGCGCGCTCGGAAGGACGAGGAGGCGGTTGAAGGCTGGGCGGGATGCTGACAAGCGTGGTCGATCGAACTAATTACAGACAACCATTTCCTAAACTTGAGTGTTACCGCAAGGAATGATAAACATCATTTCATTCTCGCAGAATTTTGGCAATAAGTAGTCATGAGGCACTTAGATATGAGTGGCTTACTCCCACAACCCTTCACGCCCGACCCTCTTGGGGTTTCTACAAGAAACGATGATGCTTCTGTATATAATGAAGACCGAAAGCTCCTATATTGAAAGAGGCCTCCTATATCAACTTTCAAGCCTACCGTCATCCTTCATCATACCCCAATACTCAAGTCATCCAAAAAGTCAAAAGAGTTCACCCCCCCGGTGCTGAACTGGGGGCTACATCTCTTAGTGCTCATGCTGGGATTCGAACTCGGGTATGCGCTGAGCCTGTCGTCGAGTAGGCTGGTTGGCGTGAATAATTTGGTGACCATTAACCATTCCACCACCCACGCCACAGTTTGACCTGACCCCCCGACCTAGGGGGGCGCCTGCTGTGCTGGTGACGAGAATGGAATTGAGGTGCCCTATAGACCCTTGGTGGGTTGGTAGGCGGTTTGAGGGAGAGAGAATAGTGGGTGTCCGTCCCGTCAAGGTATGGGATGAAGGTTTGTTGTTGTTGTGGTTGGACGTGGACAGGAAGGTGCGATGTGGGTGGCGGCTGCCTGGGGAGCCGGTGAGGGTTCTGGGCAGCCTTGCCTATACTTCAGCCTCGTGGACAGCTCAGTCACTGCCAGAGCGGATTCAGACTGTGCATGATGGCTTTTGCTCTGATGGGAGCCATGACTACGATATCAACTAGTCTATGCTTGGCTACTTGGAAGATTCTGGGTGTATCAAGGCCCTTTCCACGCACGAACGCTGCCCATGACACAGAACGCTGACATCGAACACATGTTTGGCACTACAGTCTTCCTGTTCAATTCAAGAGATATCTAGCAGTTGAGGTCATATCAAGCTGAGGATACTATGTGCTGACAAAGATGACTAGTCTTGAACATGGCCCCAACCGATGAAAGCGACTGGTCTATATGGAGTGGGTGGGTGGACTAAACAGCGTCGGTGAGTGAGCTGAACAGCATCAAGGTTGGTCAAAGAGGTCGGTCATACAAGTCCACATGATGGCTGTGTCGAACCTTGAAATCATGTCACATGCGAGTCACCGGGAAGTGCAACGAAAAAGTGTGTGAACTGGCTTCCATGGTACTACCACCCTCCAGGCGAGCACTATAGCCTCTGCGTTCCATGACTACTTGTTTTTCGTGTGTTTGCCTCCCTTCCATCATCTAATCCATAACCCCATTCCGCCAATTCGTATCATGTCTCTTAAGTGCAGCATCGAGCCGCCCAACCAGAAGGGGAGACGTGAAGTCCGAACATCGAAATGGGTAGAAAAGGTGTAAGCGAGGCCTTGAGAAAATTGCGAACCAGTTTGGAAGCCTTTCCTCCCATATACCCATGGGGGAGACTTGAAAACTCTTGGGAGACAAACCCTCCCTGATGACAAAGAAATGGCCTCAGAATATTGAGGCAACTGAAAGAAGAAAGAAGTTGGTATCATCCTTTATCCTCCAACGCCGACCGGAAATGCCGTTCCGGTTATATGCCTGGGTCATCAAGAAAGAAAGAAAGAAAAAGACCTTGCCCCGTCCTGTCCACCTGGGGTAATGCTCAGAAATTCGAAATGTCGACCGTGATACTCCTGTTCATGACCCTTTGTCCAATCCCCGTTGCCGTTGATGCCGGAAAGTTGAAGAGAACGTGATGCCTGTAACCGGATGTATGTACTGTAGGACTTTGGCGATACCGAAAAGAGAGCCCAAACTCCAAGAGAGTGGTATGGTAATGCTGGGTATTGTTGAAGAATAGCACTGAAAGAAAAGAAAGAAAGAAATTGTCGAACTAGAAAAAGTCGAATAATGTTGCGCATGGCCCAGTAGACGATGTGTGTCCCTCAGAATGCTTGCGCGACGTGGGTCCCCAACAGCTTAGTTGCCCTGGCCGAAGTTCCAAGAGTCTCTACCTCTGACATGACGGCCGTGGAGGAAGGGGGTGACGCTGGCCTCAGCAGACTGTTGACCGCTGGTGGGAGTCGGAGCGGGAGTCTGGGCATTGAGAGTGACAGTAAGGAACGAGTACAGAGTCATAGCAGGAGCAGAGACAGTGAGAACTCGAGCCTTGTTGGTGCCCTGGGCGACTCCAGAAGGAACGGTGGGAGTCGGAGTGCGAGTAGCGGCCGGAGTGCTGCTGTGAGTACCATTGCTGGGGGCTGAGTTGACAGGGGCAGCCTGGCCGTCGACGCTGACCTGGAAGGGGTTGGCAAGCTGGTCCTTGATAGCGTTGAAGTTGTAATCCGTCTCCTCGAGGAACGTGAAGGCAGACAGAGCGTTGGTAGCCTTGTTGGAGTTCGAGGAAGCCTTGGCACCGGGCACAAGCTTCTCACCCTGAACCTTGATAACAGAGCAGCTAGAATAGAGCTCAGGCGTCTCGATATCCTCAGAGGTAGCAGCGCGCTTGTCGTCCGTGAAGCCGACAGGGAAGTCGGCAAACTGGCCGTTCGTGGACTCAGCGACGACACCCGGCTTGAGAGTAGGCCAAGTCCAGACCCAGTAGATGGAGTACTCTGAGTTCTGGGCCAGATCCTCAGGGAGCTGGAAGGCCGTCTGGCACCAAATGTTGACGCCCATGGGTTGAAGAGCTTCATGCACAGCGGCACCCTGACGCTCCTGGGAGATGGGCGAATCGTTGACCTGGTAACACTGGCCATCGTCGTAGTTGCGAGTTGCCAGGAGGCGACCAGTGCCATCGCCACCCTTGCCGTCAGCAGTCCACTGGCGGTGAATGTCGAAGACGCTAGGGTTAGACTTGGGCTGGGTGGTGCCGTAGATGAAGACAGTGCCGCGGTTGAGGGGCTTGTTCTCGGGGGCGGTCGGCTTAGTGACATGGCCGTTCTCCTGGTAGCGAAGAGAAACGAAGTCGCCAGGAGCAGCAGTCAAGGACGGGAACTCTGCAGGCTGGCTACCGGGCATGGACTTCTCGCAGAGATTGAAGCCCTTTCCGGGAATGCGCATTGTGTACCGCTCGTCGTCAAAGCCGTTGAGACGACCAGCCCAGCCATTGGAAAAGCCATCAGGACCAACGAGAGTACCGTTGGCAGCGACGCGGTTGAGCTGCTCGACCCAGGTGTGAGACTCGACCATAGGGACACCGATGATGGCGGCGACAGCCATGGCGAAGGAGTTGACGCGAACCATGGTGAATTCTTGGGATATGATTGCGAAGAGGAAGGAGTGAATATTCTTGTGAATGGGATACTCAAGTGATGAAGCTTTTGATACTCGCGGAGCGCAAAAGTAGGGAAGAATTTGGTGGACTCGTGAGCGATTCCAAAGGGAAAGTGAGGAAAGTGAATAGTGGTGAGGAATTTGACGAAATCAAAAAAGGATCGAGTGTGTGTCTGGATGAAAAAGATGAGTTAGGGTTTGCGTATGTATGAGCTGGAAGAAGGACAACAAACCAGGTGGGGCGGGCTGAGATATCGTTTGGCAGGAAGGAGCGCAGAGTTTTCGAGTCTTCCAGAAGAGTCGAAGTTGTAGTAATGTTATGACTGATGTGAAAGTTTGAGATCGATGACTGGGCCGCCTCGAGGTTGTTTTTATGTACGCGGATTCTTGGATTCTCGGTGAATCAGGTTGTTGACTGGCGTGGCAGGACTGAACGAGACCAAGAAGTTTGTTTGTTTACACACGTAAATTTGTATTCACAATTAAAGACGTCCGGCGCAATCAGATACCAGCTGAGTCAAGAATAGAAGGCGAAAGAAAAAGAAGAATAACAAGGCCTTGTCGTGCTACATGCGGCGATGGTCGAGGTCAAAGATTGATATCTCGGGTAAAGTGGGGCGGCGTTGTAAGCTGTGAGGTTGTTGAAAAGGCGAGGAAGGATCGAACAGTCGACTCGGTCCGGGAGGAAGGAACAATAAAACGAATAAAGGAAGGTGCCTGCCTGCCTCAAGCGCGTACAATGAAATCCACGGAAATTAGGGTGGTCTGAGAATGGGCCTCAAGGGAAGAAGGGAAACAATGCGATTGTTTCCACGTTCTTTTGCGAATCCCGAGGAGGAAGGGCGTTTGGTGGATGAGGAGGTGAGGTGAGGTGAAGACCACAAGGCCATTTCGGGATGAGAGGCCGGGCTGGTTTAATATCACGTCTGTCTGTCACCCATGGGCCATGTCTGCCGCCTTCCATGGCCTGGATATCCCTACACGCATCTAGACTCATGCTTTCCCTTCTGGCTGCTCAACCCGTGGACGAGGGTCGTGATCGACGCAGGATGGGTACCCGAATGACAGGCAAACACCCATGCGGCGCATCGTGGGAGTCGCGATCTAAAACGATAACGGTGGAGGACGGGATGGGCACTCGGACAGGGGGATTCTGGGCATCTGGCCAAAGAGCGAACGATACCGGTCGTGTGCCGGGGCCGGCCATAGGGTCGGATGGGGCCTGGTATGGGACGAAGAAGAGCGCATGTTTCTGATGCGAGGTACTGGGCGCCAGTCAAGCACGATGCGCCAAAGTAGCCAAGGTTGATGTTTGACAAGGAACGGCGGAGGTTGAAGTGGACTTCTTGGCGCACAGGTCTCAAGGTTGAAGGCAATGCAAGGTAGTCACGGTAGTCACGACAAGGCATGTAGTGTGTATGACATCCGCATCAAGGTCGGGGAGACGTCGGGTCGGGCGGTGGGCACTTAACGGGAGATGGTCTGCACTAACCTGCACGCGAGCGGGGCTCTCTAGGTACCTACGGGCAGGTACCTTTGGAAGTTTGGGGCAATAAGTACCAGTCGTCGCTGCTCTCCCGCTGTAAGGTACCGACGCTCGTGGGGTTGCACCGATCTTGGTTTAGGCGCCACGGTCCATGTAGCCAGGGATTGGGAGCTAACGACGAAACATGTATCTCTGCAGGCCAAAACGTATGGCCGAGAGACTTTAGACCCCATGCTTCACAGCAAAATCTGGAACAAGGGGCTCGCACTCTTCTTGCAGAGAGTCCAGAAGGTCCTGACCGTCCTGCGAGTCGCGATGCACCTCATCCAGTCAACCAGGCCCATGCGACCCCTGCCCGAAGTAAGCGAGCTCCAGACCCAAGGGTCCACCACCACTTTGACTGGCAGCTAGCACCTCTGCCGCTCTGCAACTTACGGCGCCTACCAAAATTGGCACCCAGACCACCACTTGCTTCTCTCTGCTTGTTCCACCTTCAACGCGCCGAGGCCATTCCCGTCGACCATTTTCTCTTTTTTCCTTGCTTATTTCGCGTGTCGTCCACGAATACATGGCTGGCCACCGTAAGATTGGCTCAGCCTCTTTTCTCCTTTCCTGTTTGGCCTTGCCGCGCCGCCGCCGGACACAAGGGCCTGGTAATCTACTCGATTGGCCACCGTTGGCGCAGACTGCCGCCAGACGGTCGACGAAGATGGATCCAGGAATGGAACAGGCAAGGAAGTGAACAACAAAAGCCAAGTTCCCACTGCCGTCTGTCCACGCAACTAAACTGACCAGTGTTCCATGGCAGCTTACTTGATGCCAAATCAGAAATGCAAATGCTTCGCAAAATGTACTCCTTGCGCCAAGCACCCTGGTCTCTTTTGCCGCGGATGGAGTCGCGAGTATACAAGATTCCAACCCACCTTGGAGCACCGACCTACTCCAAAATCCCACATCAGGGATCTTAATGAACGGTGGCAATACCCAACAGTTATGGGCATCGGACACCACGACCCGGGTCACCACCTTTCATTCCAGACGGACCGAAGTCTAGGCAAGCGCAATGGACCGCCGTCTACGGATGTCAGGGAAGCACAAGCTTGGACGTCTGGACGGCGTCTAGAAGAGCAAAATGCAACGAGACTCGAAACACGGACCAGTGGCCCCTACAGAGTACACAGCACACAACACGCGATGAACAACGAATACCTGACCGGGCCTTCGTTTCCAGTCTTTTGCTCCGTTTTCTCTGTTCGTGGCTCGGTTTGCCACGTCTCTTCTTTGCTCTGGCAATCGGTGTTCGGGTTAACCATTAGAGGTAGACGAAGACTAACAGCAAGCAAGAGTCGGCGACCGCACAGAAGTTGGAAAGTAAGAGTTGTTCATGGTATTCCCAGTTCTGCTTTCTCATCCGCTTAGACCACCCCCATCTCAATTGTCGAGAGATTGTCACCTACGCCTCCGAGCTCAATGCCCTGGAGCCGTCAATCTGCAAGCCAAACCCCGGCATATCAACAATTGGATCCTCCTCGCTGGTGTGAATTCAGAAATCGTCTTGTCTCATCGTCTGTGCGCATCCCGGTCCTTTCTTTTTCTGCTCCACCGCTAGCAGCCCGCCGCGGGCGGCGGGCGCGAGATCTCGGCGAACGGCTTCAGTCCAGTCCAATCGTGGCTGAGTATGCTGAGGCTCAACTTGACAGCGCTTGCTCAACCGCCGAGATTCTTGTCACGCAATTGATGAATCTTTCGACTTCAACTCTTCCTCAAGACGGCAGCTCGAACGGGCGATTATCTTGAAAACTCACCAGACTTACCAACCCCCTATTTCCCGTCTTTTGCCACTGTTCGCGATATCACACACCTCGGTCACCAACGTTCAGACATGCAGCGTTTCACCTGCGCCTGCTGTCCACGTTGTTCAGACCATGCACCCGCAAACCCTCGTCCGTCCCATCCTAAGAAAAGAAGAACCCCTGCGAACATCCTCCGCTCTTTTTTCTCACTGATCGCCCTCATCCTCTCTCTCTCTCTCTCTCGCTCCATCTCCTGGTTCTGAGCACTCACATTTTTCGCACGATGCGATGGGTAGGTCTCCACGTGCACACCTCCACTCGCTTCTCCTGCTCCGCAATCTCGTTCTCTTGCTTGGAATGAAACATCAAACTCCCACGTTCCACTCGCGCTACTGAATCCTCCTGGCGAGGCCGGGGAAGGGGGAGTTATTATTATTACCGTAACGTCCGGGCGGCACTGGTGACGAGGACAGGGACGATGTTGACGACGACTACGACTACGAACCCGCACCGAGAGCTCCGTCGAGTTTGCGACAAAAGGCAAACCGAAGAAACGGAGGAACCACAATTTGGCAGCGTCTCACAAAACATAAGTCTTGGCAACAGAGGATCATCTGATCTTTTTAAGCTTCCATCACCTCAAACGCTGATGAAAAAAGAAAAAAAGAAGAGGAAGAGAATACCCACCACAGGTGAACCCCCCCCCCCCCCTCGACGAACACCAGGCAGACAAGCAAGCAGGCAGGCTTGCCACTTTTCTGAGCGTTTCATCTCATCACTCCAGCGAAGCTCTCTGAACCACTCGCTCGTCCCAACACCAACGTTTGGCGGGCATGAAGGATGACAGGAGAAACAATACGTCTCTTGTCGGACCAATGTAACCGTGATGTGGGAACCGAAGCAATTTTTGTTTTCATATTCTGCCGAGGGGACCAAGTGAGAGTAACAAGTTGCGTTTCTTTCTCCTTACTAAAAACTCTGGTAATAACAAGACGTGATTATTGGTATCAAAAGTTGCTGTTCTTTCTAGCATATTGCAACATGTTTTTTTCTCTGCCCCTATTCCATCCAAGAGGAGCCTTTATAGGCGTTTCACACATGAGTCGGCCGTCAATCATTCCATCCCACCCTAAAGTCAAGAACATAAACTCCCGCGCAAAAGTACACTGTCCCTTTTTTTCACCTCTGCTCAGATGCCGCTGCATGCGAGATTACTCCTCTCCAGTTTTGCGACATACGCGCAAGCAAGCAGGGCACACATCTCCCGGAAACATGCTGTATTCCCCTTTCCCTTTCCCGTCTGTACAGCTCGGCCGAGTGTGAAGTTTCACTCCCAGTTCCGGTGTCCGTGACCACCAGCCTCGTCCATCACAGCTGCCGGCGCTCGATGGTGCACCAGCTTCTGGATCGATGATGCGGGGTAGTTCTCCCTGTTCTCCATGTCGAGGCTGTTGGAGCGCGCCCTCTTCCTGCTGCCCGTCAACGACTTGAGCGGGGTGAGTTGATCCAGCGAGGGCAGTCCGCTGCTGCGCTGTTGGTCGACTGGTGACCATCCGGATCTGCCGTCTGTGCCGGCCACGGCAGCGACTGCCGAGACGGCCTGGGCCCATGGCTGCTGGTTCCATGTATGGTGGTCCTTGCTCTCGGCCCAGAGGTTGGAGTTGGCCGCCGCGCTGCGGTGGTTCTCGTTCTGCCACTGCTGCGTCTTTGGGTCTGACGCCGCCTCGCTCCAGCCGTTCCACTGGTGGAGGCCATGGAAGGACGAAGTCGTCGTGTCCCAGTCGTGGATGCCCTCGACCTCGCCCTCATCGTAAACGCCGACAGGTACACCGCTTGAAACTTGAATGCCTGCAGTCGCCGAGAGGTACGGGTCGGGAGCAGCAGATGACATGTCGGCGACGATGGCCTGGTTGTCCATGGAGCTAGTGCAGGCCGCGGCGGTAAAGAGGTCAAGCTGGTGGTGATGGTGGTGTGGCCCGCCGGCCAGCTCATGACTGCCATCGTAGCTACTTGCGTACGACGAGTTGAGAGAGGCACTTGGTGGAGGCGTTGCGAGTCCATGTGAGTAGGGTTCCATGAGCCCAAGTGTTCCGGTGGATGCCAGGCTTGGCAGCTGGCCAGGCATGGTGACGGACTCCCAAGCATTGCTCATGTTGTCGTTCATGACGGCAGCGAGGTGGTGAGAGTAGGGGGGTGTCGGTGCCATGAGCATCTCCCGGCCCGGGCCAGATGCCGGGTTGACGCAGACATTCTGCTGATGCGCCGAGGAGACGGGGTCCAGAGCCGTGAGGAAGCGCCAGGTCGTGCCGGGAGGGTTGAAGACGCGCTTTGAGCGGCTTCCCCGTCGGGATGATGAGCTCTGGTCTTCGCCGTCCTCCTCGGCGGGCTTCCTGCCCTTCTGCGGCGCAGGCTTCTCAAAGATGGGGTTCCACTTGTCGTCAAAGGCATGGATCGTGCGGAACTTCCAGAGAATGATACCGCGGCGCACCCAGTTGCGGCGGTCAGAGTTGTCGGGCGGGGCAGACCACAGCTCCTGGAACATGCCGACCTGCTGGATCAGCTCTGCCGTGGTACGCTCGGCCTCGAGGGCGGCGTCTTCCGCGGCCTTGGCTCTCTCTTCATCGTCCTCGATTTTGTTCTTGTTGTCGACGGGCTCGAGGTAGCCGGCGCACGTGCTCAGGATGCTAGCCCACTCGGCCGCGGGGAAGGGCACGCGGACGTCCTGTCTGGGACGGCTGCGGCAGTCGCACTCGAACTTGCTCTCCTGGCATCCGGGACGGTGCGTGTACTGCACGCCGACCTCGCTCGTTTGCTCAATGATGCAGGGCTCGTTCTCGGCTCGGCGGAGCTCCTCGGGCCGCGCCAGCTTGGTGACGCACTTCCAGCGATGGTTCTGGAGTGCGGGCTGGGAAATGCTCAGCTCAACGAAGCCGTTGAGCTCAGATCCGGCGGGGAAGTTGCTGCGGGGATGAATTTCGAGCGTGACGGTCATCTCCAAGATGTCGAGCCACTTGTTGTCCTGGATGGCGTGCTCGAGTGACTTGTGCAAGGGAGGGAACTTGGCCTCCCATTCCTGAGACATCTCAGTGACAGCTGCGGATTCCTTCTGTGCCAATTCGCGGTTGTACTCGTGCAGGAGAACGCTGCCGTTGAGGCCTCTGGAAAGACCGTCTTCCTTGTGCATGTTCTTCTCCAAGTGGGGGTAGTAGTCAGGGTCGAGAGGCTTGCCGTGTTGGTCGTAGGCGTCTCCGTTCTCTTCCATCCTGACGTTGGAGGAAGCGACGAAGATCCAAGCAGTCTTGGGCCTCATGACGACAAGGGAGTCCATGGCAAGAATCTGGGCAAAGTACTCGTAATTGGGGCGCACGTCTGGAAGACGACCCTCGGCGAGGGCGACCAGGACTGGGTTGTCCTTGAAGGAGGCAATCTCCATGTTGTCCTTGAGACGGGCCTCGCTTTTGTCAGGGTCCTTGACGAAAAAGAAGTGGTCTGAAATGTGTTAGCTCAAGTCCCTAAAGCAGACGGACAGCCCGAACTTACAGCATCGGTGCTTCTCAAACATCTTCTTAACCACTTGAATGTGGCTGGAGACTTGCTTTCTCTTTCTTTCCTCTGCCTTTTGTCCTGGCTGCAAGCTGCAGCAGTACGCGATCCACAGGTACTCGCTGATGAGCATGTTACGCCCAAACTGCTTGCCCTGCATGCTGTACTTCTTTCTACCCATATGCGGGATGATGAGCAGCGCTAAGATGCCATGTCAGAAGGGACTTCAAGCTGCTCAAGTGAATGTGACTTACAGTCAAGGAAGGCATCTTCCAATACACGAGGCCAGATCTGCTTCTCGTTGGGATCCTTTTGGTCTTGCTTGTCCCGGTAAGGCCGGAACTCAGGGGCATAGTAGATGGGGTTGATGTCATGTCGTGCCCTTCTGGCCATGTGGAGAGCATCAGGCCTTCTCAGGCTGTTGCTGCTCCTGTAGGTAGAGCCAGCCTGGGATGGTACGATAGGTGGAGTGGGTATGCTCGTCAGGCTCGGTGAGAAGAGCCCAAGTGGGCTATTACGGCACGACGATGCGAGGCTTCCCAAGTGAGAGCCGGCGGACTGGACATTGCCCGTCGACTCCCTCAACGGCTGCCGCCCAGTCGGTGTGCATCGTCTGCTATCGTAGCTGTAGACTGGGGAAGGGGAGTAGCGTTGAGAGGGAAGCACAGGGCGCGGGTGCTCCATCATCATCAGGTCTGCTTCCTCTGGAAGCAATCTTCTTTCCTTTGTGTTTCTGGAGATAGTCCTTGCGGAGGACTGGTATGGGACTGGTTGATGCGTCGACCTTGGTCCGTTCTTTCTCTCTACCCCACGAGGAGAGTAGAGACTTCAACTGGATTGTAAAAGGATTCCTTGACAAGCACGGAACCCCTGAGTGAAAGAATGGAAGATAGCTGAGAGGCAAAAGACGTAGGTGAAAGGAATGACTCTTCAGGAATTCCGTGACGGGGCGGGCATGGGTTTTGTTGCTAAGTGAAGGAGTGCAAAAGGGCGCCTGTTCTCCGTGTGATATGCTCCGGGGTCAAGATTCCTCGTGGTATGTCCTCGGGAGAAGGGCTGAGAGAGCGGGAGAGGAATGATGGCGAAGTGAGTGTAAAAGATGGTGTTTTCCGATTAGGAAACAAACAGCAAAGTAAAATGAGCGTGTGTCTGAATTCCGCAGCTCGAGAAACTGGTTTGAGAAAGGCGGGCGAGCCACACGTGCCTTTCCTATGCTTGAGTGTTTGGATCAAGCAAGAGAAAAGTAAGGATGTTGGAAGATGGAGAGAAGGCTTGGGGAAGTTGAAAGGAATGACACTGGCATGGGACGTACGTCAATATAAGTTCCTGAAGCCAGGTACACCCGCTCCAAAGTCTGAAAAGAGAGGAGGCGAGGGAAGGTTCAGTATCGTTCGACAGACACACCCTCAACACCGTAGTCTACCGGGCGAAGGAGACGGCGATAGACGGGACTGACAGAGCAAGAGAGAGCTTTCGAATTTTCGTTTGGCACCCCAGGTTCCAGATCGAGGGCCAACACACGCCCCCCTTCTTAGCCCTCTGCTTCATCGTCCTCCTCATCCATTCCCCGGGTATGCCTGTGGACTCCTCCTAGTCTAAGGGCCCTGTCCTCCTTGGGACAGTAGATACAGAACATGTGCCTGTGAGCCCCGCTCGAGGCTCCAGATTATCCCGACTCCTGCGTCCTGGACCCTCTGAGCGGGGTGAAGGGAAGATCCCTTTTTGGACGGCGCTGGTCAGCACTGCTGAAGCGGGAATGTGGTCTGGGTGAAGGAAGGGATGGCGGGGCAGTGAGAGAGAGAGGGAAGTTAATCTGAGCACGAGCTTCAGAGGGGATATGGAGAGGTGCAGACAGGAAGCTCCGGCAGACTAAGTCGTATCAGGGCTCCGAGAGGAACTAGCCAGGGTGAGGGAAGCAGAGCGAAAGAGAAGGCAGGACGTTAGTGAGCAGTATAGTGGGAAGCACAGGGCTGGAGCCGTGCCTGTCAGAGGAGGATAAGGGAGGAGGGTGATTCTATTGGCAAGTCCAGCGACGTTGTATGACCCGAATTTGACTAACATGACTTGACAGCTCGGAGGATCGCGAGCTTAGTCGTAGCTGAGCTAGGAAGCATCGGGGAGCCAGTCTTGTCGATATGGGGCCCGTTGAGGTTTTCCCTGTCGCCCTACGACTACGGTACAGTACCAAGCGGATGTGCGTGTGCATATGATCGTCTGTCAATTCGACAAGGGCCATCTCCACATGGCAAATCATGGGAAACTAACGAAGCTGGAGTGGTGGACACATTGAGGGCGCTGGCATGCAAGGGGGTTGGTCCAAGGAACGTTGGCCTTCACGGGGGGGCCAACTTGGGACGAACTAGGTAGAGACCACGGTTCTGGATCTGCACGTACCACGCGCACCAAACCATACAGCACCACCACCACCACCGTCACTCATTCAGACCCGTCCAATCGAGAGTTCTCTTACTCTTTCTAGAGGCAAGTCTGGAAGAAGATGGGACGGACAGACAACTTTTTCTTCGATTTCGGCATGGATGCTGATTTAGGGCCTCCCCGCCGTTCCGCTCTCTTGTCAAAAGTTGGAACATCCTTCGCAACACGAGAGGCAAAATAACAACGAGTAAGAAAGACAAAACAAAAGGATAGAGTTAGAAACACAGGCGAAGAAAGGGCATAGTGCACAGTGAAGCTGGCATGTAGCCAGATTAGAAAGAGACAAAAACACCGAGTGAAGGGGAGAGAGATGCATTCCTGCTGTGCGGGTCAAGGAGGCGAAGAGGGACACACAAGTACGCAGCTCGAGGCAGGACAGGCAGAAGGAGGCGAAATGACAGATGAGAGAAAGGTTTTTGGTGTGAGAGGATGATGTTCGCTTTCCTCTGCCTTTCCCCGCGTGGTTCCTCCTCCCACTCTCCTCCTCTTCCTCATCCCTTCCCATCTGCAACGAAGATGGTTCTCTCGCGTATTGAAGCTATTGCCATTCGATGTTCTGGTGCACGGGGCAAGGTCCCAAATAGCACAGACAGTATTAGTCCGTAGTTGACTTGCAGTTTCCGCCCTCTCCAGAACCCCACCGTTTGACAAAACAAACTCCTTTGGTTCCCGTCGTGGGCTTGACATGGGGAAAGGTGCCCCAATAGCGGGACGGTTTATTTTTTGCAGGAGGTGTTCTGTTCGGAGAAAAATTGATCGGAAGGGTGACAAGGGGGTGAGCAGGGGCCCAAATCGCGGGGCCAGGGATAAGTGAGACAGATTTGCATACAGAATTACAGATGTGGACTACCACTGAAGTTAAAGAAAGTAACTACCAAAGGGCGATACCATGTAGAGATACCTGGACCAAACTTCTCTGATTCTGAGTTGGTGGTATCGATTGTCACTTTGAGGGGGAAGACGAGAATGACGCGACGATAGTGCAGTTGGTCAGGGAAATGTTGTGAGACGATGGTGACATAACACCGACAAAAATTTAGATTCGCTTCTATCTTTTCCCTCTTGGGACCGTTGATGTTGATGTTCCTCCAACCGCTCACATATCCATCTCGTCGGCATTGTCGTCTCCGATGGTGACCCTTTTCCTGTTCTGGCCCATGAGCTGCGAGAGAGCGACCTTGTTGACTTGGCCCCCGATCTTGCGCTGCATCTTGGCAATCTCCTCCTCCGCGTCGACCGCCTCGGCCTCGGCGTAGTCGAGAACCAACTTGCGGCCCAGCAAGTGGGTGTCTCGCAATGCGTTGAGAGCGTTTTCCGCCTCTCGGGGTGTGACAAACTCGGCAAAGGCAAAACCCCTGGTCGAGTTGCCAAACTTCTTCGGCAGGCGCACCGCCCTGAGCTGGCCATAGGTGCTGAACAGGGTGCGGATGTCCTTCTTGGTCGCTTCGAAGGGCAAGTTCTTGATGACGACTTTGGTCCGCTGCCCCGCTGCCTTGCGGGCCTTGTCCTCCCGGCGACGCTCCTCTGCTGCGTCTTGGCCCTTGTGGGAAGCCTTGACCGCAAGGGTGTGCCCTTCCAGCACAAACCCGTCCATGGACTTGAGGGCTGCCTGCGCTTGTTCCTTTGTCTTGAAGACGACAAAGCCGAAACCCATACTGAGCACCTGTCCAGGCTTCTTGGTGTCCATCTTTGTCTTCACTCTGGCGGAGGCGAAGCCGTCCAACGGTTTAAACGTTTCTGCCAACTTATCCGTCGTGGTGGAGAAGTTGAGGTTCCGGACAAACAGTGAGGTTGTTTCAACGCTGGCCTCGCTTTGGTCGTCCCGTCCCAAAAGCTCTGTAACGCTCAACTTCTGAACACCGGTGGGCCGATCCTCCTTGCCCTGCGTCATGTTTACTGAGGCATCATTCTTGAACAGGTTCTTCGGGCCCTTCTCCAGAAACAGCACAGTGTCCTTAATACGCCTATACGCCAGCTTAGCGAAGGCAGCCTTTGCATGTGTTGGCTGCGCGAATTCGACGATGGCAATGGTACCACTAGGCGGCATCAGCACCCTCAGGACTGTGCCGTGCTCCTCAAACATAGTTCTCAGCTCCTCCATCGTAGTCCCGAACGGGAAGTTCTTGACCAAAATGGTCGTGTCGCCCCGCTTTTGCGACTTGAGGGCATCGAGATCCACGCCGTTCGACACAAAGTACGACTTGGTCTCTTGGATGATCGACGTCTCGGCGATGGCCTGCTTGACACCGGCATCTGCCGAAGTGGGATCTAGCAGCTCTGATTTGGACACGCCCAGCCGGCTTGCCACGGAAGCATTGACTGCATCCTGGCTCATGTACAGAGAATTCCAGTTGAACGTGCTAGAGGCGGCATCGGCTTTCTTTCGGATCAGGTTCTGCTTTTTCAAGGGCAGCTTTGAGATTGCGAACTCATCCAGCCCGGCATCGCGCTTTCCCTCAGCGGGCAAGACGTGCAAAAGACGCCCTTGAAAAGTCTGACCATCCGTCGACTGGAATGCAGCAACAGCTGACTCGGCACTCGTGAATTGGACCATTGCAAAGCCCTTGCTTGCGCCTCCAGCAGTGACTGGCAGATGTACCTGGTGGGAAATTAGCAATCTGAGCACATCTTTGATGTTCATATGAAGGGCTGAGAAGGCAATCATTTTTCAGAAAGTCGAAGCATCTACTAAAATACCGATCCAAGGTTCGCATCAACCATCATTTGATGTAAGCTGTCCCTATCTGGATTCATCACATGATTGTATGGCACGGAGTGGCGTAAGATTGATATGAAAAGCTCTCTGCTTACCTCTTGCAGCTCCCCAAACTGTTCAAAGTGTGCCCGCAAGTCCTCATCTTTGGCACTAAACGGTAGGTTTCGAACGAAGAGTCTAGAGTTTCGCTTGATGGTGGCGAGGGTGGCATCTTCCTCGACCTCCTGGGAAACCGGGGCGTCTTGAATTACAGCTCCACCGTCAGTCTCGGCCTTGGGCTTCTCGGCCGCCGGCTGCTTTTGCTGTTCCACGGGAGCACTTCCGACTGTCTCTCCACTGTCTTGCTGGACTGGAGGTCGGGGCACTTCGCCATCTTCAACTAGGTCAAGTAGTCGATTTGTCCTCGAACGAAGCCAATCATCGTCGGTGGCAGCAGCATTGGTTGGGGTAGGCGTAGTCTCGTCCTGAGGCCTGACTTCCGTCGGCTCAGAGACGGGGTCAGCGTCAGGCATCGCCTCGTCCTTTTCCGGCAAAGGCTCTGTACGACCATCTCCCTGTGGTGCCTCCCTCATCTGCCGTTTCTCAGGCCGAGACGGGATGGCCTCATACTCATCGTCACTCTCGTCGTCTTGAAGCAACTTCTTCTGCTCTTTAACAGCGGCAGAGGCCATGACATCTGACATTTCGTTTGCAGAGCTTTGACCAGTGCCCATGACCTGCAAGAACTCGCGCAGCTTGGGATCCGATTCATCCAGATCCTCTCGCTTTCGCTTCTTCTTCGCATCCTTCTCGTCACTGGCAGGGAGAGGGGCAACGGATGCTGACGGCGTTGCCACAGACATCTGGCCGCTAGTGCCCTTTGCCTTTGCAGGGGCAAGATCTGCAATCTGGGTAGATAATATGAGTATATGGACATTCGTTTGTTTACAAGGTGACGATGTCAACATACCGGTCTTGCAAGCTCAACGTTGATCCTTGACATACGGATGTACGATCTGTTGAAATACTTGACTGCCTTCGCAGCAACCTCGGGAGTTTTGAAACCGACATAGCCGATTCTCCGTTGAGGAATAATTTTTACGTCTGTAACTTCACGACCTCCAGCTGAGAAGTGCTGTCGGAAGTCTGCGTCTGTGATTTTGGGCGGAAGACCTCTCACGAAAATGCGAGAGGTCTCCAATGGAGTAGCTTCGGCGGCGGTGGCAGCCATTATGTGAAGGGGTATCTCAGAAAACAAAATAAAAGGCTCCAACAGTAGTAAGAAGAAAAGATTATGAGCTCAATTGCTCGGGGGGTTGTGGTGGCTATAAAGGCAGAGACATGCTGTCGTGTAGTGGACAGAGGAAGACGGGAGAAGGCCTTGGTGATATTCACGACGGAAACGGGACTTGCCTTGAAGTTTTTTTTTCTTCCGCCCCGTCGTTATCGTTATCGCCATGTGACCTTCCGCCCCGCCTTGTCAACGCTAGCGCATGTTACAGCCGTAGCCGTTTCCACCCCGGAAGGAAGATTGTGGCCCGTGCGCCCATGACAACCCAACTCGATCGAATGGACCCTTCCCTGTCGCGGGCACTTTGTCAGGTTTGCTCCAAACACGCGACAACCACTCTTGAAAGAAACTTGTAAACCAAGCCAATTCCTCGGTCTAAGGATTTTCATGTAAGTCGAACCCTCCGCGATGTGCAGCAAATCATTGACACTCTCGTCAGAACCTCGATCCCTATAAGTGAGTTTCTCCGAACTAGACGAAGGCGCAGCAGTGGACGATGAGTTGGAAAAGGGGCTTGCGAGTTGTGCCGCGTAAACCGAACGAATCATCTGGACCGAGGCTGACGACGAGATCGCAAAACTCAGATACTTTTGCAGCACCACGAAATTATACAATGGCCGACGCTAAGAGCACTTCGCCCGCTCCGCGCGAGAAGCTGGAAGGTACGTTGCGACAATAGACTGGGTCATCTGTGCAGGAACTGGACGAGGATAAGGTTGAAGACGAGGCTGACGCAACCGAAAAACAGCTCAGGTCAAGAGCGCCGACATGGTGAGGAGCGCCGACGGACCGCCCAACTGCGACCCACGATACTGACAGTGTATAGACCGAGGACATGCAGCAGGAATCCATTGAAGTCGGTATGTAACGTCATTCCTCGGAAAGCCCCTCCGTAGGACCCCGCTGTGTTCTGACGACCCCTCCACAGCTCAGGAAGCCATGGCCAAGTTCACTATTGAGAAGGTACGCGTCCCCATTTCACAGAGAACATAGCGTACGACATCGTTTACTGACAAACATGATCTCCAGGACATTGCCCAGCACATCAAGCGAACCGTGAGCCTACCGTAATTCCTTTTATCGCCTGACTGCATACAGTTGCTAATACTTGCGGCGATTTCAGTTCGATGAGCGCAAGGGACCTACATGGCACTGCATTGTTGGCCGCAACTTTGGCAGCTTCGTGACCCACGGTACGTCTACCAACAGCCCAACGTCCGACTTCCAGCCATAACAGGAGGAGAATACGGGGCATCAAACTGGACATACCCTAATCATATCTAACCCGGTATACAGAAACTAAGCATTTCATCTACTTCTACCTCGGCCACTGCGCGATCCTTCTCTTCAAGACCCAATAGACGGCTGAACGACCAAGCCGAAGAACGAAAATTAACCGACAGATTACTGTCCAAAGACTTGGGACCCCGCCCAGGGACGACGCGTCGCAGATACGATGTACAGGACATACCTTCAAATAGGGAGAGGGCCCGCGACTAGACCGGCCTCATATGGGATAATGGGAATATGAACTTGTGGAAAAAGGCGTGTGCGGGAACTGCTTCTTTCTTGGAGGGGGAGAGACGACTGTCAACCAAAACGGGGGGTTCAAAATGCTGCGTTGGGCGAGTAGATTTTTGCCGTGATCTTCTGCTAGGCGGCGCTGGAGCCCATTCGTCAATCAGATATGCTTCAAACGTCATGGCTCGTAACAATTGCTGTTAGTAGGGCTTTGTAGGCTTCCTTGCGCCAGCCAGGCATTTGGCGCCTCCCGAAGCCCTGTTGAAATGCGGAGTGTACGCTTATAGAGAACTTCGTGGTTCCTGGGAGGCTGTTTACGATCGGCGTATTCCCAGGGCGCAAGGCTCTTTTTAAGGACGGAGTCTCGATTCACTACAGGTGCTTCAATTTGACCTCTGCCGTACCTTGCGATGGATGGTATGATGAAATACTGATCGACGGAACACAAGATGGCATGCGCCGTGCTCACAAAATTGATCCCGAGGCCACGGTGAGCAAGGTGACAGTGATCATGTGCTGAATTTAGCAATAGGAAGAGAAATCGTCAGTTCTCTCAAATGTTACCCAATATAATGCTCTTCCCGGACCTTGACTGGACGTAACGCATTGAGATGTGAATGTCTAGAACATGCCCACGACCCTCTTCGAGAATAGTATAATGAGAGAAGTACAGAGGTGTAATCTTCCATCTATATGGGCCTCTATTCAAAAGATAGACGCGCGTGTACTTCTTTTCTCTCACAATATTCCAATTGCTAGCCAACTCAATATCGAACAGACGTTACAACAACTCCGGAAATAATTGCCTCAGAATAATCGCCACTACGGATAACTGTAACTTCTTTGATAAATGTCCAGAGCATCCGTCCACCACATTACGATATACGTCCGCAAGTGTGTACCCATCGAGATATCATCAGGAGAAATAACCATCCGTTTAACTACCTCCCTTCGGCACGTCAGACCCGAGCAGCATCGCGGGTCCAGACTCTCTCCCGACCAAGAGGCAAAGGAAGGGAACCGCGGTCGAGAGCCTCGTTTCAGACGACCCCTTTCTCTGGCGAATCAGCACCTCCGAGGCCGTTGTCCATGGGGGATTTCTCATCCGTCCGACGGCTGTCTGTCTCCCCCACCCTTCTCTCCTCAACTCTCTCCGGATCTGAAGCCGACAGGACGACATCTTGTGGGGATGATTCACGGGACGTTGGTATGTTCAACCCGTTTAGAGTGACCATCTCATCCTCATCCGTCTTGCCCCTTTGCCTTCAAGTCTCGGAGATCCAAAGTCGAGACCGGAATCTAGGGTGTACCACAATAGCGAGGAAGCAACACCTCACGACATAATCAAACGGCTCAGGCACAGGCTTCTGCCTCTCCTCCGTTCTACGAATCAGTTCTACAAAAACAAGGGAATTGCTACTGGGCTGGGTACCACGGCGCATGTCAATCTTGTTCAACCCAAATGTCTCCGTCTCGGGACATAAAACGAAACCGGGGCCCATGCTCATTTTCGTCTCAAGTTTTCCTTAGCCTCGACGTTGTTGCCGTGGAATAAATTAAGTACGGATCGACGCAACCAAATAAAAAGAAAGAGACTTTCTCCATTGAAAAAGGGTTGTTTTTCTTGTAACAGTATGACCCAGCATACCGGGTGGGTGACCTTTTCCCTTCCTCGGCCGAGACACACACACACACACACACCCACACCCACACGCTCACGGGGAAAGGGGAAACCACTTTGCTGAAGTTGCTCTCACTCTCTCTCGCTCTCTTGTTACAGAATGTCAGTAAGGGGGTTTTGTTATGGGATGGGATCGACGTCGGCTTCCCGTGCCCACCTTTCATCCACTCACTCGTGTTATCCGAGCGAGAAGTCTACATGCCATACGAACCAGTCTCTGGGCAGAGTTAAGACTTGAATTGATTCTAAATTATCAACAACCGCAAATAAGACACCAATTTCCAACCGAACCTTTTTTTTCTTCCAGGAAGACCAATTCGGAAAATCGCAGCTCGTACGGGAGTCATTCTTAATGAGGCGGTGTCTGTCATTCGTTCTTCCGAACTTGAACAATACGTGCAGTGTAGCCCCCGGCCTATGGGCACTTTTTCGTTCCGTCAGTTCTCCACAACGGGTGAGTTGGGAACTTGGGGTAACACTCAAAGTGGCACTTCCCTCGCGAGGCGCTGCCAGGCACCCAGCAATAGCAGGTTGGGGTTTCTGTTCATGTCCATGTTCCTGGCTGGTACCTTCCTCCAACCTTGCGTACCTTTTATGGATAGGTAACCAGCAAAAGAATTAGTATCCGTACGTATCTAACCATCAACAGGCGTAACCCAAGGAAGCGGGCCCTCTCACCTGACACCAGAAGCGGCTGGCCCTCCTCCTCCACCACCCCAAGATGCCAAGGTGTGTAGGTACTGTGGTAGGTACCTACAGAGTCCCGTCCCTCCTCCCAAGGAGTCCCCTCCGCTCTGCGGCACCCGCGCCGAGCCAAGACACAGACATGCGCTAGAGCCCAAGAGATCACACGCTAACGTCGACCTAACTAACGACTTGTTGTTCTACGGATGGATGCTCCGTACGTATACTACACTACTGCGCAGTCTTGCGCTTGGAGGGGAAGAAGAACGAGAAGAGGGACTCGCAGGTGAGGGCAAGGGAGGGGCAAGAGCGGAGGGCGATAGCCCGCTTTATTTCTCGGCGGCCGGTGGCTGGCTGCTGCCGGATCGACATTGATGAGCGGGCTGCGGGATGGGCAGACGAAATGCAACGGGGTTTCGTTGAACGCGTGCAGTGGGGAGAGAAAGACAGAGAGCGACAGACCACGTTTTTCTGGAAAGAATGATCTGCAAAGGTGCGTTTCCGTCCCCTTTCGTGTAAGAGGACCATGGGGGTCGCTGCTGCGAATCTATCTGTACCTATTCAGAGGTGAGCTGAATCCGCAAACATTTGAACCAAGGGGGAATGGGACCAGAAGACGAAGCACGCTGGGACAACACACGACTCAGCTCCCACTTGGCAAATATCCCACACAGATAGACGATGCCGTTAAGCTCTCCCGCAACGAAATGAATCAACATAACAAAGTCTGCTGGGGTGCTTCCTTGACAGATCATATCACCTTCCGGAAACTTTCTGATATATGGGCGCCCGCACCATGCTCTCCCGATATGCAAAGCGCGAACCGCCAGTGCGTGGGCAATGTGATCCGAGAGCAGTTGCCATGGTGGGGGGAGGGATAGGAAAAAGAGAATCGTACTGCGATTCACCGCGCTGCTCCCTCCCCCTGCCATACGCACGTTCGAATGGCCCTGGCGTTGCCTATACATGATGCACATGAGCCGAAAGCCATTGAAGGAATTGAGTGCTTTGATGAAGAAGCGGGGTAAAGACCAATGTGAATGAAGCCATCGGCGGAAACTTGAGCAATTCATCTTTTCGCCCAAACCTTTTGGTGTCGTTGCAGATTCTTTCGGGGGCTGGGTGATAGATTTCCGGCAACCGGTAACTGGTTTCGGACGTTGCGCGACGACATGGTTGGCGGGAACGGAACGACCATACGGAGTACAAGTAGGCACTATAGACGAGAGGCGAGACCCAGGGTGTCAGCCAGACCACCACCATCCTATTCAGGGTCCTGGTGGCAGGGGACAATCTGCTGGACGATCAGGGCCCTGGTTAAAAGGGTATTTCGAACGAAAAGCATCAACCCTTCTCCGTGACGACATGGCAATCGTCTTCTTTGCAGTCCGCATTGCTTGTCGGCAAAAGGCGAGTCCCTCTCGTATCGGAAGGAATGTAGGTTCCACAGGTCTTCGTCAAGAGCCCCAGGTATCCTGTTTGAGGCGTAGAGCTGAGCATCTCTTTCTTGTCGTTTCTCGGGTGAGTGGCCCTGATCAACGGAGCAGCTACGGAAGCAGGCCGGAGTGCAGGCTGGTCCATCATCCGCCTCTCCTCCTCCTCCCCACCTCACAAAACACCTCTGTACTGTGTAGTCACGGATACTTGGGTTTGCGACGCACAGGACAGCACCCGGTCCTACTTTGTCCGAACCATAGAAACCCATCTGTCTGGCTGGACCGGCTGGAAGGTTTCTCGGCTGCATTGGTGTCTGTCAGCCTTCCAGCACACACCATATCTAACAATGTTGGTCGATGTCCTGAGCGGTTCCTGTGTGTAGCCGTCCTGTAGGTAGATAGGCCCGGTAGGCTTCTCATCATCTTCGGATGGAGTAACCGTTTTTGGTGGTTTTGTGCTACCCATGCGTGTAGCATGTCTCACACTTTTTTCTTGCTCCGGCTGGCTGGACTCCAAACTCCCGAACAGCTGGAATGGGACTCACTCTATGAGGGATCAAATATTTGCGTCGCTTAGTATGTCTGTAGTACTCTCCTTCAGCTTCGCCACATCGATTGTAGCCATTGTTCCGGGAGTTTCCTCTAACTCGTCGACGAAAAGGAAGAGGGATCGAGGGCTGGAATCGGCCTGCAACGCACGGGTCTATCGACTTAGCTACGGCATCTAAGGCCCAAGTTGGGCAACGGGGCGGGGAACGATGCATGTATCGCGTGTGTACCTACACCCATTCGGCTTAATCGCCATCCGCCATCTCGACTCGGCAACGTCTCGATGAGTATCCGTACACCGGGCCAGTCCGGCCCTTAGAATGGGATGCAGCTAGAAGGCTGGCCCACACTTGAAGAAGGAGAGGAAGAAGCTCAGGCGCGGCATCGGGCCCAGCAGGTTGGAGGCACTGGGGTACAAGGTGATGAGAAAATACTATGAAGCAGGTCGACCCATGAGGTCTTCGCCACTAGTAGGATGATGGCCCCCGATATCAGCAGTCCGCCTGTGATAGTTGGCAGTGATATAGCAACTGTGGACTGTGAGGTTGATGCAAATGTACTGGCTGGCAGGCCTGGGCATCCGAGCTCCGTTGCAGGGTTTGGAGCTTGCTCTCCACAAGTGAGCTGAGATGATCCGCCAGGTGTCAGACACTCAGATCGGACAGATGGGTAAGAGAATACACAAGTGCCGCTGAAGGTAAAGACGGACGGCAGCTGCTTTTGCGCGGTCATAGGTATCTTATGTCATCCAGTAAGCTGACGTCTCGTTGCATTTTTATATTGAACTTGGCTGTCATGGTGTTGTATTATCGACGGTCAGGTAGTTCCTGGCAAAAAATCAACAGAAATGTTGCTTTCGTAGTCGTTGCGGGGATGGATTGCTTGGGCAGCGTCTGATCCTGTCCTTGTTTCGGGGGAAACACATATGGCTCTCATTGACCACCAGTGGCCCAATTCGAGGCTTTCCTGTGCGTAGTCGGATTCGATTGATATGCGTGCTCATTCACTGATCCCCTGTGTAACTTGCTACCGTTTCTCTGCCGCCGGTAGCGGGTTTCCTGTTCTTTTCCGGCGCGGTTGAGTTTGTATGAAGAAGACGCCGACCCATGTTTTCGGCAACAGGAGCCCGTTAGTGGCCAACGGCCTCGGCATGTTTCTGTTTTCTCGTTACAGGACATGGATGGTCACGGCATCAGTGCTCAGGGTGATTTTGACACTCAAAGCTTCAAACGTATTACCTGCAGATAGATTGAAGCGTTGCTAGAGGCAATGTCGGTATCCAATGATGAAGCACTAGACAGAGGCAGAAATTAGACGTTTATGCTGTTTTCAGGATGCTCCCTTACGTTCTCCATCAACGTCCGAACTTTGACGGTGCCCCATGCTTTTAGAGGTGGGGTTGTTGTCTGCGATGGCCCTTGGGCTTCGTGGTCGGTTTTCGAAAGCAGGCGCCGAGTCACACGGAGAAGACTCTACGGATAGCTCCACAATAATAATAGTGTGGTTGACTTTGCTTGTGGTGGCTGTCGATTTGGTGTAAACAGCCTTGTGATGTTGATGATTTCCTGCAGTGCCAACTTCTCGCAAACGATCCGATATCTAGTAGATACAGTCAGGCAGTCTTTGGAATCGGTATTCCGCGTGTTTAAGGGATCTATGGATGAGCTACCAGGGGCACGAACGTCGGGGGCAGGGTGATTGGCGAGATCTTACTCTGTATTCTGTGTAACCAGCAATCGTCGATGTTGCCGTCGTTCTGTGCTAGATTGTGCTGCACACAGCGAATTATGCTCAGGTATGGCATTGTCCGGCCGAAGCCCAGTAGTCCGTGCTGTTTGAACACGAGTACTGGGCCATCGCAGTTTGTCGCAGTTGTCTGGCGTCTGCATCATACTTCGCTCACAAGCCGGGAGAGGGTCCCTGCTTTCTGCAAAAGTCGTTCGAGGTCAAATAGTTGGTAGATGGGACAATACGTGGTGATGGCAGGCCGACTTTCTCGGACGCGATCTTGGACTGAGTAATGTTCCGGTGGGAGAATTGCTGTATACCAGCGCCAGTATCGTACTCACTGGTACAGAACGTACAGGTCCTCGTTGATGGCGCCGAAACAAATGCATAAGGTATCCGTACCTGGCATGAAGCCAGTTTGGGTGCCCGTCTTCCATGGTCACACAAAAGCGTGGCAGGTGCTGTGGCCTTGTGTTCTTCCGCAACCCAAAGGAGTGAATATTAGCGCAACATGTTCGCTACACCAAACGACACCGATCCGTCTAGCCTCCCTCCAAACACTACAGTACAGTCGAGACGGATGGGAGTCGGTAGGCTGCTGGCTGCCACGCTGCATGCCGTACTGGCTATGTACCTACCTGCTGTGCGTTCGCCATTGTCGAGTCAAGGTGAAATGTCGCGCAGGTAGACCGAAATGCACCCAGGTGCGCTACCTACTATTGCTGAAGTATCCCTACCTTGACGTCCGTCGCCAGGGAAAACGGCAAAGACATGTTTCAGTCGAGGTTGAGACAATGAGACGCACCCCCCGAGACAAGCAAAGAACGGCTCTATCTGGCAGGCAAGCGAGACTTGCAGTTGAGATTCAGGCTCAAGCCGAATCTCCAGCTGCCATCTGCCGCCTCCCCTGACGTGGAGTACAAAATGCAAATCAAATCCAAATCAACCTGCATGTGTAGCAAGCCTGTCAGCTAGAGAGTGCCCATATACGGTACGTACACTGCTGCGTAGCGATCGGCCCTGCCAATCGCGAGCTTCGTTCGCCTTACGCCATGCTCTTGGTAGTGTAGGTACGACGAAGCTGACCACGAAAGCAACCAAGCCAGTCTGGAGCCTTGCTTGGGGAGGCCATACGATGGTGAGTGTCATTGGGGGCTCGGGCTCGTACCCAGGCCGTGGCGCTGTTGGCTCCTGGCCTGACCCGTGATGGTGATGGCTGTAAGTAGGTACTGCGTCACCTCGGACGAGCGCCCGTATGGAGGCCCGCGATAGCTTGCAAGTTGGCGAAGCTTTGCATGCCGGCCCGCCAACATGGGCACATATTGCGAAAGTCGACGACTGTGGCCTGCCTGCCTTTGAAGAAGTGGAAACTGGGAAGTGACGTGACGGGAAAAGCCAGCGGATCCGAGGACACAAGCATGATCCATCATCCCGCACCAACCATCCCACGCCGTTTGAGTGCTCATTCTGGCGGTTAGGGGAAACACTATTTCGGCGTTAGTCTGGGCCCGATGATGAATCCGATTAAAGTGACTTCCCTTCCCGCGGGAACCCGGGTAGCCACAAAGTCGTGTCCGATGTTCGCTGCGTGTGTCTCTCTGTGAGTGGTACGGAATATGAAGAAACGATGGCAGAAATTGCAATTGTAAACGACGTCAAGAGTCGATGGCGGGCAGCTCGTGGTGAATGGACGACAGGGGTCTTGGGCGGGCACGACGGGATAGTATTTGTTTTTCTGACCTGTTCTTTTCTTTCTCGATCTCTGTGAAAAGTCGTCTGTAGCATCGTTCACCGTCGACGATTTGGGGGTCTTCTTTCTTTTTCTTCATTCCGGGGAAACACCAGCTGGGTCTCAAGGCTTTGGAGGCTTCGGAGGCGTTGTCGAGGAAAGAGACATTGGCAATTGAGGTACGTACCGGTATTCGTACCTACTGGTGTTCGTACGAGAGGAAGGTACGAAGACCGCATCAAAAGAATGGAAGGATCGACTGGGGTTCCCGAGGTACCTTCCCGACGCCTCCGTACTTGCACTTGCAACAACATACATTTCTAGACGGGATCCACTCCGAGGTACCCAAAGGTAGGTACAGATACTGCAGCGGTACATGACCTCGTGGCTGCAACCAAAAGTTAGGTATGATTCTCCCGCGCCCCCAGCAACCCAGCACACTCGCGCATCGTCACCCAATGTGCCAATCCATCCACTTGGGCACTGCTGCTTCACTGGTGCTTCAATGGCAGGTGCAGGTGGTAGACGGAGGTGTACCGCCGAGACTGAAGTGAGGGCAGGAACCAACAATTCGATGACCTCCTTCCGTTTATCCCGTCTCTTCCATTGATCCTGTCGTCCGCCTCAAATCAATCCGTACCTTGCGGAATAATTCTACCAATCCTCCCTCACCTTCTGTCCTCTCCCACGCGCGTCTTCACTCTCATTGGTTTCCTTCAACACTAGAGTAATCCAGCCGGGATGTGCGTTCTGGTCTCCCTTCAGCCAACCCAACTCTCAACTTACTGGAACTTGGATGCTGTCTGCCAATTAACCACCCGGTCGCCTACCTATGCGGATGCCTCTTCTGCGCCCTCGAATTTGCCCGAATGATGTCAGAGTCTTTGAAGAGCCTGGCATAGAGATACAAACACCGGCGGTGACTTTATGTGTGGAAGCACCAAGTAGACTAGCGGTAGACTGATCAATGGTCACAGTCACACTCCTCGACGATGGGACACTGCAGCAAACAGTCAAGTGACAGCGCAAGCTACTTGACCCATTGGGATCCTCATGAGACCCGCACCAGCTGCAGCATAGAAGGTCAGGTACGGCCGTCCGTCCGTGACTCCATTTGAAGGATGGCGAGGCGACCTACCACAGTAGAACGTCTGCACAGCACATGGGCTTCCCCTCATTACACCTAGCCGCTGCATCTCAATGACTGCTACGTACACAACCGCATTCCGCCATGACACCGAAGACGGCCCAGGTCAATCTGGATGAACATGGCTGAAGTCGAATAGGTCGGCTTGGTCGGAAAACCCTTACTTCTCTGCCTTACTCCCAGTCGTTGAACCCTCAAGAACCGTTCAGCCAGCAGCGATCGCGCCGGCCAATTTGGACGGATGCGGGCATGGTGTGGGTGTTGCCAGTGGTATGGCCCTCTTCACATTCCATCTAGAAGGAAGGGTGTTCCCACTCAGGCACACGCACCAGTTGCAGTGCGGTCGACGTTGCGTGCAACGAATTCTATCGGTCACCAGCTGCCGGCCACGTTCCAGCCGCAAGAGGTCGAGGAAAGAAGAATACCGCCCCGGCGACGCCAGCCAGCGGCACCACCATTGGCGGACGGGGTTTCAGCCCGCCTTACCTTACTATGCCATGCCAGCGAAGCAGAACAAGATGCAGAGAAGCCTTCTGGATACCCAGTCATGCCAGTCTGGCGTCGTCTTCCCGACTCGCCTATTTCCTGTCGTTGATTTTTACTTCTGGCCGCCATGGAACAGCAAGGCAACTACTCAAAAGGCATATTCTGTACTCAAAACTTGTAAACCCATCCGACGGCTTCTTCCCCGGGTGTCGAGACCAGTATCCGTTGCCAATGGAATTCATCAAGCGAGCGACATTGGCCTCTACTCATGGTCCGACAGGGGGGAGCACTAGCCGCTGCTAGCCCAGTGCGCTCACCATCACCATTGTCGCAACATGGAACCTGTGTATCCATCAAGTAAGGACAGGCCGCGTTCTGCAGTCGAGGTACAGGCTTGGTACTAAGCCCACCGAGGAGGAACTGCAGGGCAGCACCACCACAACAGGACGAGACAGGAGACCATCTTTCACCCAAGGATAGCGCCGAATGGTAGCACGGGAGTGGACCGGTTTCGTCCCTACAAAAACAATTTACGGTATTGCTAACCGTGGGAGCAAGTCACTCTACCAAAAGCACCAGGTTCGTCGTTCTGATTTCCCAGTCACCGCTGGTGATGTATGAGCATAATGGTAAGGACCTCTTCGTCGCAATATCCAGCATGACCCGTTCGCGGGCGCAGGTATATCCGTACTTCTCCAAACGGGATGAGATGTCTTGCAGACAAATGCAACAGCGCAAGGGCGATGGATGGCGGCGGACCGAAAGTTGAGGTATTGAACATGTAACAATGTTACAGTTGAGACGGCGAGAGCTACGTTCGGGTGGCAGATCCACTAGCTACGGTCGAACTGGGACTGGGCTGGACCGGACAAAGCGGTTTTGCCCTTGATTGCCCGCCAATCCAGTCCTTGTTAAGGTTCGCGGCCGTGTGTCAAGTTTGGACGGATTGCCCTTCGTTCAAACAACTGGAAGCCGAAGCAATACGTCGGGCTGTTATGATTGCAGAGAATAACTCGACGGAAGATATGGTACCCACCTCCGGTCCCGAACAGGCGGACGGCTGCATCGCTGTTTCTTTTCCCTCCAGAAGAGAAACATGAAGCAAAGATATCGACGAGCAAGACAAGAACGGCATGGGCTGCTGGAAACGATGGGACAAAGGCAGGCCGTCACAGACGAGGTTTGCCACATGCTGCCTGTTCCCGTTTCCGTTTCCCGTTGAGCAGCCACCAGCGAGTGCCCCTTGGTTTTCTTCTCATCAATCTTATCATAACAGCAAAATGAAAGCGATGGAGTCATGGAGACAGAGGGACAGGAAGAACAAGGGGTAGCGACTGGGAATATGGAACTTTTCGTAGGAGTGGGAACAAGACGGAGAGGTGAGTGAGTCGGCGGGCCCAATCACCGAATGACAGGGGAACGAACTATGGGATTCGAAAGGGAAAAGTCAAGGCCAAAAATATCCATAGAGATACCACCTCCCTACTCGGTGACAGCACTGACAAAATTCAAGTCATCCTTTTTCCGGTACGATGCGGACGAGAGGATGGTCCGGTAGCCTGCTGCGCAGCGGATGTTCTGGTTGTTCGTCTCACCATTTGAGCTGATTGGATTATGTTTTACAGTTTCTTTTCATCTATTACGGTTTCCTCATGTCCTTTGCTCAAGTTGTCAATGTCATCCTGTCAAAGTGGAAGTGGGTGGGCTTGAACCCCGTGACTCGGAGAACAAGCATACCTTAGTAATTGGACGATTAGGGATACGGATAGACAATAGACTATCCGTAAAGAGGGAGGAGGCAGGTGAAAAAGAGGCTCAGAGGGATACGGTGAAGGTTAAATGGATTATGGAACGAGGTGAGGGACCGCCCGCTATCGGATGCTATGCCGGGCTGGGCCCCCGGCCGGAAGTTGTCGTGTAAACCTCGCCCATGCCCAATGCTTTCGAAATTCTCCATAGGTTATTACACATTGCCCACCTCGTCTTGACTCCTCACACTATCGCGCGCAAGTGGTGCTTTTACCTCTGTGTTGTCTTGCGGCCACCGTTCGAATGTCTTCGCCCTTTGGCTTCCTTCTGCCCCCATGTGGCACCACGGCTGCGTGACTATGACTGGCCCTGACTGATCCAGTGCCAACTTACGGAGTACTACGTACAATCACATCTCATACGAAGCAGAACGCCAAGCACCGTCTTACCCAGTCGACTGTCTTACTCCATCAGGCCTCACCTCGGTCTTCCATTCTAGGTTTCCCCTCTGGTTTCCCCCTCCAAAGCTGGCTGAGGTGGGCTGGGCCGACATCAAGCGTCCATGTCTTTGGCGGCAAATGCGCAGAACAGAACAGAAACTGAACGGTACAAAGCAGGGCAGCACAGACTCAATGATTTGGGGTTACGTCTTTTACCTTGACCTCGTCACTTTGTACTTTTCTTCATCTTATCTGGCTCACTCTACCTACGTCTACGTATACGTTGCTTTCCTGAGATGGTGGTCTTCAGTCATCATGGCACCGATAGAGCATGCGTACTGACTGGACTGGAGTGGTCGCCTTGGTTTTCTGACTTTCTGTACGGATACTGCGTAGACCTCAAGGCTCAAGGTACAGCAACATCGACGGTCCCCTTGGTTGATTTCGCACACCCCGACCACCCCTGTCGCTTCGGCCAAAAAGGTCAGAGGTACAAGAAGTACAGGCACCAGGCGTCCGCCAGAGTGACCAGACCCCCGGCCACGGTCGTTGGTCCAGCCAGTCAGAGCATCCGCTTGCCCTTGAGATCGTACCCATTGTGGGTCTCCTTCTTCCTCTTCTGCTCAGTCACTCCCTCCCCCGTCCCCTCCCTCCTTCGCTCTGGAGACTGAGCCGATGAACTCAGCAAAGTACACACCAAGTACCCGTTATTGGCCAGGCGTGACACCCTGTCTCGCATGGGGGTGGGTACACAGTCAGGTACATATCGCCGCGGAAAACCACAGCGGTCGCTACAGTAAACCCCGATGGCTCCAGCGGTCTCTAGTGGTCTCTAGTGGTCTCTCCAGCGAGCTTTCAGTTCAGCCCCCCATCGTTTCGAAAGTATCGCTTCTTGTACCCGCACTAATTACTACCGGTGGGTGGCCCTGCTGCGGTCCGGCCTGCCTGGGCTCTCTCTCCCACTCCTCAGTCCCTCTGCTCACTCCAAGTCCCACGCCCACGGCCCATTTGTCTTTTGGCTGGGGACCTGGGCTGGGCTGACTGGCTGTGCAGCCTGTGCTTCCTTTCCGCTACTCTCCTCTTGTCCCCGATCTCGACTTCCTTCCCTTCACTCTCATCTTCACCTCCTCCTCACCCTGTCGTCTACAAGGCTTCTCTCTCGCTTGTTTACCTACTGCGGTGAATCATTCTTTACATCCATTCTCCAGACGAAAAGGGCAAGCCTCGAGCCTCAAACCCCAACGCCCCGTCCTCGTCCATTCACTTCTTGCGAAGCCGGAAGAGTCCACATTCAACCTCGCCATGGCAATGTGACGTCCTGCCGACCCGCCCCATAATCCGCCTGCGAGAATAATAGACGCAACTCAACCACCAAAACCCAACAACAACCTCCTTTTGTCCGCCGATACCCCGACTCGACATTCGACTCTACACTTGTCCAACTCTTAGTTCTACTCGAAATATTTGCTCGCAAGGCGAAAGCTGAGCCGGAGCATGCGAGGTGCAACCGACCCTCAACACAGCTGATTCGCGTGATCCGAGAGAGCGAGAGAGAGAACCAAGATGCCTTCTTCACTCAAGGTTCCGGAATCCGGCCTCATTCTTGAGAGCTCGGCCGCCTCGGGAAACCCTGTACCACCACAGGCTTTCTGCATCAATCTTTCTGACCATGTACTCGAGGACATGATCAAGTGTGTACAGGGTGGTGAGGACCTCCAATTGTCCTTGGGGAGCAGCCCGGTAAGTCCTACGCAACGCTATCCTTTGCCCATTTTCTTGAACCCCCTTCGAACAATTCATTTGTCCTCCCGACGGGAAGAGCTGGCACTTGTACCTGTATGCAAGGCGAGGAAAGCAGTGCACCGCTGCCCATCTGGGACATCTGCTGCCGTCCGATGCCAACACAAACGAGTCCCGCCCGCTAGCGGAAGCGCTGTTCGTTGACAGATACTAATGCTGCCTCGCTACCAAGACATTGCTCTACGGGCCCAGTTCCCACACCCTCTCTCCCATCTCCGCGACATTCTCACACGACCTCTTCCTCACGAAACCATTCGAATCGACGAAACGAGCTACACGACTACCACAAACCTCCTCACTATGGAAGAAGCTGCCCGGCTTCGAGGCTCCCAAGAAGGGCGAGCAGGCCAAGGCCAAGGGTGCACCTTCAACCTCGTCGTCCGGGATGGACTCAGATATAGAGAATCTGCAGAACTCCATCGCAGCGGCGACGGCATCGAAGAAGCAGTATGTTGACAGTGGCTGGGTCATGGTGGCCATGACACAACTAACAAGGGTAATAGATCAAAGGTCATGGATAGGCCGCTGCCGGGCACCAACAAGAAGCCCACGGCAAAGGGGGCCAAGTCCAAGTTGCTGTCGAGCATGGCGTCATACGGCAATGGTGGCGGCAAGTCATCGCCCTCAGGGTCACCGGCTCTGGTAGCCGTCAGCTCACCGTCGATAAATCCTGTCTACGCTTCTTCGCAACAAATCGTCGAGAAGTCCAAGGAGCAAAGATCTATGATTGTACATGAACTAGCGGTGCAGGAGCGGCCGGCCGACTACCTGGAGAGCCTATGGGAAGGCAAAGACGAAGATTTCAAGCCTGCCCTGGAGAAGGTGGCCCAGTTCGAGCCGGATACGCAGATGTGGGCATTGAGAAAGAACTACTGGAGAGAGTTGGACGTGTGGAAGTACGAATATGATACCCAAGATACCCGACAGAAAGCGATCGACAACGCAATCCGTCAATTCGATAAGATGCGGCTGGCAACAACGGAAACCGAGTGGCAGAAGCTTTTGCCCCGGGAAGAGCGAGGAAAGGGCAAGATCCTCAGCAAGTTGCAGGCAAATATCGCCAAGGCTTCCGCCGCACCACCTCCCAAGATCAAAGTCAGCGATGCGACAAGCGATAATGGCGACGAAGACGTTCTCAAGATGAAAGGCGGCGAGACAATGTCACGATCATCATCGAATCCGTTGCCGCCGAAACCGAAGAAGGCTGCCGACTCTCAGGTTAAGCGTCTCTTGTCTACGAACAAGAAGCCCGCGACGCCCAAGGCCGCGCCGACGAAGGCAAAGGAGAAAGCAGCCCCAGCTGGCAAGAACGGCCGGGTTCTCTCTGCAGAGTTTGTGACCAACTCAGACTCGGATTCAGAGTCTTCAGAGGACAAGCCGATGGCGAGCATTGTGGCTTCCAAGCCCAGGCCAGCGCCTGCAGCTGCACCTGCCCCCAAGAGAAGGATCGAACATGCACTCCCACCAAAGCCGAAGATTGCTGTGCCCAAGGCAAAAGCCAGACCAGTTGAGAAGCCTGTAGAGCGGACTGTGGAAAGATCAATTGAGAGGCCCAAGGAAAAGTCGCCTCAGCCTCCACGAGAGACTGCCAAGGCGGCCAAACCACAGCCTCCCAAGCGACAGAGGGAAGAGGAGGCAGACGACAGCAGCTCAAGTTCTGGCGCCCCCTTGGCCAAGCGTGCTAAGCCCAAGGCGCCCATCAAGGCGCCCGTCAGCCTCAAGCAACGGCCCGCAGAACCCTCACATGCATCATCCCGCAACTCATCTGGCGTCTCTCTCAAGAGCAAAAATACATCACCGGCCAAGTCATCGCCTTTGGCTTCGTCACCGCCAACGAACGCATCGGATCTTGAACACTCAGCACCACCCAAGAAGCGCAAGGCTATGGAATCTTCCGACTCCAACGAGAGCGCCCGGACCAAGCAAGCCCCTAAGCGTCAGCGCGGGCTCAGCCCCGACCTGGTCAGCAAAGCCGCGCGTTTCAAGGTGTTCTATGAAAAGTATGAGGCTCTGCACTGGGAGATTGCAGACATGCGCAACCCACCCGAGGACAAGATGGCGGATCTCCTCGACATGCGCCAGCGGCTGAAAACTCTCAAGATTGAGATTTACAAGGAATGCCCGCCTCCAAACAGCGTCCCCAGCAGCGCCCCCATCGCGGTCGCTTAGGGAGGGACCAAGAAGGACAATTGCAAACTGATTGAACGGCCGCTTTCTAAGAGCAACGTATCGACGAAGAAGACGGCGAAAGAAGCCCCAGCCAAAAAGGCGAAGGCGAAGGCGCAGAAACGTGTTTTGGGATTTCTTTGGAAAAAGCGATAATTTTTCGGGACATCTCAAGAGAGTCCTCGACTGGACGGCCACTTGAAAGCATCAGCAACAGCGAAATGATTTTCTCACCTTTTTCCTTTTCTTTTCACTTGGGCTGGGATTGCATCACAGGGGACGGAACGGGCATTGGCGACCAGCATATAGGATTGCATGGAATCTGGAAAAAAAACCAGCCAACTGGTAAACCGTGGATGCGGGCCAGGAATATTTCCCTTTTGGAGATATTCATTTTCTTGTCTTCTTCATTTTGATTGATACCAGGTGGTAGTCAGCTACACAAAACAGAACAGTATCCAAATGAAAGTCATTTGAACGATTACATTGCCTGACTATGACTGGTTGATTTGAATTGAGACTACTGGTCCTGGTGATACCCGCAGCTTGAGTCGACAGCAGTGATGATGCGGTGTATCCTTACGAATGCTGAGAAACGAGGCGGCGTTTGTTCATACAGGGTGTCAACGTCATGACGGGACCCCCGCCCCCTGGCTGCAGACCTGCAAATCCTTGGCTGTTTGTCCTGTCGAAAACGGCCGTGCGCCTACTCCTTCATCTCTCCTCCATTTTCTGGATAATACGGGGCCGGATATCCGTACAGATACTTTTTCTTTTCTTTTTTTGGCACGCGACGATTGCCAGGCTGGTGCTTTTCATGATTGAGATACTTGCGTTTGTGGAGGAAGAAAATGACCGATGTGATGATTTGCGAGGTTTTCTGATCTGATCTGACCTGACCCGACCTGCCTTTGCTCGCATCGTGACATGGAGGTGGCTTCCCAAAATTCTCACCCGTTGTTCCGCAGGACCAGCGGTAGTTTCCGCTTAGGAGGGAGGTTACGACTCCACCAGAGCTCCCCGCAATTCATTAAAATGGGTATTGGGAGATTTGCGCTCGGGGTTTGGGTGGGCAAAGCAAGAAAAGAAGAAGATGTGTCAGCGGAGATGGATTGTTCTAGTATTTTTGCTCGTTTTCTTTTTGTTCTTAGAAATCGGGGTTACAGGAAGATGAGTGCTTTGGGGGAGGGGGGGGGGGGGGGGTCCCGGCTTTTGGTACTTTGCTTTCTTACATGGTAGAGATCTTCCTTACGTGAGCATTTTTGTTCCTCGTCGCTTCAAACCAAGGGGAAACTTGAATGTTTCTTTTGTGGAGGAGAGCATCTCAGTAAGCTGCGTACGAGGCTCTCAAGTCTCAATGCCTCAACTTTTGATCCAGATCTTGTTGGAGATGGGGATCCAAGAACCTCACGCATACCTACGCATGTCTCTCGATCTTGTCATTTGTTCCTTCTCTTTCTTTCTTTTTTCCCGCTATCCAGATCTAGTCTTCCCTGCAGGCAAACAAGCAAAGCCAGATGACAGATTGGGTTTTGCCCCATAAAGAGTTTAAGCAGAAAATGAGTTATCTGTAAGGCACCTTATGTGCAAACTTGGCGGTTTGCTTTGCCCACCCGCATCCTGCGATCCTGACCTGCAGCAGGTAGGATCCCAATGAAGAAAGTGAAAACCTTTTGGGGGAAAAAAAAGCAAACCAACATCGGAATGTGCGCCACCAAAGGCATCAGTGACCCTTTCTCTATGAAACGCTTTATCCGAGGTTTTTGTCCAGCAAAGAGACAGGAAAAGCTTGAATGGGCGGGCTTGTTCCTCTACGATCCTTCGATGTGTTGGTAGGCTGACGGGTATGAAGTCACAAACTTACCTTTCCTTTCCATACCTACAAGTCACATTTCTACTCAGTGTACTCCGTAATAGCGGGGGGACCGGAAGGTGTGGGAGGTGGAGGAGGAGTCCCGGGTTTGCCAAGCTAATGCTCCAGCCTCCAGAACCCCCACACGTACGCCGGCGGCTCCCGGCCCGCCCGCCGTTGGGTTTTATTTCTATTTAGCCTTTCCCGGGGTCGGGGTTGTCTGTTTTGTTTTGTTTGGAGGTGTGGCGGTTGCTACCGGTGTCTGATGTTGCAATGTCACGAAAACTTTACTTGGGAGATCCCACGTCATCCTTGGTCGGCTATGCCGCTACTGATATGCAATGCTCAAAAGCGAAAAAGGCAGGCTTGTTTGAGATGGGGTGGGACATTGAAAGGGCAAGAGAGGAAATCATGAAAGATGCAATGATGGGAGAGTTGCGAGAGACTGCCCCGTATTCTCATGCAAGCTTGCAGCGAGATGGGGGTTGTCTGTTCGTGAAAGAAAAAGGTCTCGAATTCTATGTGATTTGTGCTGGAGACTACGCTGATTGTCAAGTTTTGACAAGAGAAAGATGTGTAGATTCCCTTTAGCTATGTATCCAAAAAGCTAGTCTGCGTGCCTTCTCACTTATCTTGAGTTGAGGAACTCCGAGGGTGGAAATGCAAATAGACAGATAATGGTCCGGTACCTGAGCCTTATCAACAAGAAGAGCAAATATGCAGCATTGCCTAAACAAAGACGAGTGGAAACTCGCAAGATGAAAGAAAGGCGCAGAGAGCGGTTTGTCTTTGTGTCCAATACCATGCCAAGCTGCAGAAAATCGACGTGCGGACTCCCGTTTCTCGACAGCTAAAGACTTCTTTCACATGATGGAAATCCAAGTTGTGGTCATCTAGCCTGAGAAGAAAGAAATAGGATCGTTCGCAGGATGGCAGGGTATCTCCAGCCATTCAAATATGTCAGATAGCTCCCCCCATTTCACCTTTCCAAGCCGGAGACTCTTGGACTTCGAAAGGAAGCAATCTCAAGCTTCTGTTGCGAACCAACGTCACCAACAAGTTTGCCACAACGTGCAATGTCTCGTGACCTGTACGATCCTCCTTTCCACTACAGCCCACGAAGGCCCTACCCAGCGCGATACCCGCCGCCGCCCTCGCCGCTTGAGATTGAGGCATATCTCGCGCCGTACTATTACGTGCGGCCGCCGCACGAACGGGCATCCTCACCGATCATGAGCCCCTTATCGAGTGGTCGACACCGAGATGACAATTCCGGAGCCAGGGAACGCGGTCGCCGTCGAGGCGAAAGCAGCGAAGACGAAACTGAGCGCGTTCAGAAAGCCGTGGCAAGGCTCTCGCTCGTTCAGCAGGCTCCCCAAGACCGTGAAGCCGCTGTCCGGTCCCGCCAGTATCGCCTCATTCAAATCAGGCTATTACTAGTTCAAGTACATGACCAGCTTGAAATTGCACACGAGGTCTACGACGCAGCGTTCCAAAAGTTCCTGGGGCAGGTGGAGAAAATCAAGGAGTCCAGCCCAGCGACAAAGAATCAGATATGGGTCGACATGATATCGAAGGATGCAGAGGAAGGCAAGAAGGAGGCGGACAGGGAAAGATCGCCGCCGCCGCTCAACTTCGATGCAGTAATGGCGCAGGTGGAGACATGTTTGCAGTCACTTGAAGGCGCTCAGATGAAGAACTGGCCGCCAGCTTCAGGCTTTGACGACAAATCACCAGACGCCGAGGGCCAATTCAAGGTGGTCGTTGACGCTGTCAGGGATATCGTCGATCTGGCCGCAAAGGCCCCAGAGGAGAATCTCGTTTGCGAAGATCTGGTGGAGCGCCTCGATAGAGCTCGGAGTCTGGCCGATACCAATTCTAACGTCTGGAGAGCCGTACTATCTAAATTGCCGGCTAGAAGCATGGGAAGCACAAAGTCCAAAGATCCATATTGGGCCGCCAGTAGCGAAGGGCAACAGTCAGGATCTTAGAGCCCGTCGTGAGTGATGCGGTAGGCAATGGTCAAATTCTAATGCGTCGTCGATCGCTTCTTGCTGGAATTGTACTGTACTGGCTGACGTGGAAGTTGGCGATTGGCGTCTGCGGTAAATGTGTCGGTCAAGGTTGGAGTTTGAGGTGGAGTAAGGGAGACATAGACTACATTGTTAGGAGGGCATATTTCTTCGTCAGTAGTATCCTTGGTTCACGAAGCCGAAACCGCAAAAAAAAAAAAAAAATGTATCTTACCTGAGAAGAAAAAAAGATGAAGCACCGTCCTCAACAGAATGATCGGAATTGAATTGTCAAGTCCCTGGCCAGCCGAAGCCAGCCAGGATCCAGACGCTGCGTATCGCACTCAAGTGCTCTGCACAATCTTTTCGCAACGGCTCTCCCATAGGGACACCGAGTCCAGAGCTCATCTTCCCCCTCTCCCCAGAGGGAATCAGGGTATACATGAGAACGGCCCGGGCCCTGCTTTTCTGATGCCAATTGCAGACGTGAAGTCACGCCAGACCCTCGCGGGCAGACCCGTCATCCCGCACTAGGCAGGCGACATTGGGTGAGTGGTGTGAAGAAGTTACTCCGAATTTCTCATATGCCAGTTTGGTAAAATGAGAGACTTCCGCTTGCGCGTACATCTCTCCGTTTGTAGCATAGAAACGCAGCGTTGAAGAGGACGGTGCTTGGAGAAGGGAAAAAAGAAGAAGAGTCAGACTCTACGCGGAAATTGGCGCTTTATATATGAATTTTTTGTGACGTGGGGTTGCAAGGGTATTTGGCGGCAGCCTTGCAAATGAGGCTAACCAATCAGTGAGCTGGACTGGCAGGTACCTTCGGAAGGAAAGACCCCTCGAAGCAATCCCCCACCTGCCAGATCTGGATCCACGTTTTATGGGTCCCGAAGCTTAGCGATAAGGATCCTTATCGCCCTGCCGCTGTGGTTCCTGCGTGAGGTCCCTTTGGTTTTGTATTGGCGATGGGGTCTTTGGTCAGGTCCAGACCGCTGCACAAAATTTCCGTGACGCTGAGGCACATGTCCCCCTTCTCACTTTCTCATCGACGACGCACCTTTTCTTCTGGTCAACGTTATTGCTTAATTTTCTTCTCTTTTGATGCGGATTCTACCGGATTCAGGTGTTCATAGTATACGACTGCACGTAGATTCTTAATCCGCAACCATGATACTCGAACCGAAGGACTTCCCGCAGATGTGGCAAAAGCCGTCAAGTGATGACGTGCTCAGCACGCTGAAGCAACTGGAACTTAGCCCTCCGGTATGGAGTCACAAGCGCAGGCGATCTGATATCATTCATGAACAAGAGGCCACGGCGTATTTCCGGCGCGAAGTAACGATGTACCTATCGTCCATCATCAAGAGCGGCCTCTCCTGGATTGAGGACGATGACAAGAAGGAGGAAGTCTGGTCAGAGGCTAGCCGCAGGATGACGGAACGATGTGGAAGAACCGGTGCGTGTTGACAATGACTGCTGCCTTTCCTGAACTGCGCAGCCTCTAATGCCGCACGTAGCCATGGGCGAGATTACCCGGCGATGGCCCTTTAGAGAAGAGGACCTCACGCCGACCTTTGAGCTCATCATCCGGGAGCCGCCCCTGACCGGCGACTCACTTGGTCTCAAGACCTGGGGGTCTTCTTACGTTCTCGCCAAGCACTTGCCATCTATTGGTTCAACAGCTCTCTTCCGGCTCTTTGACGAATCTCTGGGCGAGCCGCGGCCATCTATCTTGGAATTAGGTTCTGGCACAGGCCTACTTGGACTTGCGGCGGCAGCTTTGTGGAAGGCTCATGTAATTCTCAGCGACTTGCCAGACATCATGTCGAATCTCTGCCATAACGTCGAGGCCAACCGTGCCACGGTGGAGAAGCTGGGAGGTTCATTGAACGCTGGTGCACTTACTTGGGGTGGCTCAGGGGATGAGGAAGTTGATCAGGATCTCTTTGGCAAACGAAACCAGTTCAAGGTACATGACTATTGAAAATTGCTACGGAGAGACTGCTAATATAGCCCATAGGTTGTCCTCGCTGCTGATCCCCTTTACAACGACTGTCATCCAGGGCTTCTGGCAGGTGCTTTTTCTGAGCAGCTATCAATTGCAGACGATGCTCGCGCAGTTGTAATGGTCCCGCTACGAGACGAAACCACCAAAAAGCTTCTCAAGGCTTTCCGAGATGCTATGGGAAGCCAGGAAAACCCTCTACTATGCATTGAGGAAGGAACACTCGATGGCCAGGATGACTGGGGTGAAGACAAGGAGGGCACCGACGTGACTTGTTGGTGGGGAATCTTTGCACGCAAGCAGCAAATATGAATACTAGAGGCGCAATCGGCGAAATGATCGAGCTTGAAGACGACTCAAGACATAGATTAGACGATGGATAATGGCATAGGCCAGCCCTCGCATTTTAGAATTAGATCTAGACAAAACAGAATTCAATGATAGATGACTCTGATGCCTTGACATACAATAATCAGGTGCAACCAAGTTTACCGTCCGTCCCAACCCGTTGCCGTGCTGCGTGTCCAGCTCACGGGAGGCTCCTTCCCCCAGGAGAACCTCCTTCCATCTTCTATGTATATCTGTGGCCCTGAATCACTGCCTCTTCAAAAATCACTCGTCCCTCCCTCTGAGAAAACTCGTGGATCACTCTCCTTCGGTCCTTTCTCCTCGCTTCCTTACTTCCGAAGTTTTTCACTTCTAAACTTCCTTACTTCCAAACTTCCAAGCTTCACACAAATCTTCTTCCTCTTCTCACACACTGTCCCAAACAATCCAACCCAAGCTATCCTATCCACGATACACGGCCTCTCGGTATGCACCTGAGACACCTGCAAATACAGCAAACAAACGACTAACCTTAAGGATGGTTGGTCAAATCACCTATACTGAGGAAGAAATTATCTTCATTCTCCATCACAGCCTCGTCAAGGACAAGGACCATAAGGACACCTTGCGCGAGTACGAACAGCAATTCAGCAAGACTCTCACCATGGCTCAATTGAAATACGTCAGAGCCAAATATGGCCATGATCCTGAATTCGGGTAAGTTTCCTCCCTCGATGGGCCCTTTCACTACTACCTTTTGGCCTACGCCTCCCTTACTCTCTCCTTCTTTGCTTGGAAAAATGTGAAGAGTGCCACTTTCTGATAATTTTTGGCAGCACGGCAATGATCAATGGACAGGTCCCGGACAATGGCGGTAATAGAAAGACTGCGGTTCCATCTCCATGGCAGTAAGTCGGTTCAGCTTCTCGGGAGACGTGACCCAAGTTACTAATTTTAACCAACTTAGGGAAGCAATGGTTGCACCCATCCAGTGCGAAAACGATCAAAACGATCAATCCTTCACATCTTCTACGAATGAGGATGATTCAGTCTCTGAGGATCACATGCTGCAGGTCTTGGCAAGCTATGTATACAATTCTCCCTCAGAGGCTCCCGGGAAGCTGGCTTTGTCCTCCGACGAGGTACAGCAGGATGAGCAGGCGCGCATCGACGCAGAGGAGTATGCTGCCGCACACGAAAAGATTCTGCACATGTTCGAGGAGGATCCCGACCGCCCGTATGGTGTACAGCCTGTTCAGCAGCACTACGAGCAAATGCTCTTCCCTTCTACAGTGCAGAAGCGAAAGCGGGATGAGCTTGAGGAAGCGGGTGATGGATCGATCACAGCCCCGGATTCAGGCTTATCTCCTCCAGTGCTTGAAGAACCTCAAGAGAGCATCCCGAAGCGTTTGAAGACCCAGCCGCAGGAGACATACTCCCAGGAGCTCCCTGCTCAGTATTTATCCCCGATGCCAAACAACAACGCACCCCAGACGACCGGACACGATGATGAAGCGTTGAACCTACTCAATGTCAATCTTCCCGAAGTCCCTGTAACCCCCGATAATCTGAGAATGGGCACAGATCATGTGCATGCAGACCCCAGTTTGTCACCCCTGACAAAGCTTCTCAATAGCATCGACAATGAGTATCCTCAAGGACCAACAACTGACAGCTCGTTTTTCGCACAGCTCGATCGCCCGATGGGCCCATCTGGCTATAGCACCGTCAACTTCGAGAATACTATGTTCCAAGAACCAGATCCATCAGCTGCTCCCACGTGGACAGGGGCAGACCCAACGATGTTATCTGCGAGCCCCAGCCTCAACTTCTCCCAGTCCACGCAATTTGCGCCATGGGAAGCACCCTACAACGAGGAAGAGAGCAACTTCTGGGGTACCCAATCAGGCACCTGGCAGGGCGTGACTGGTTATGATACCGCACCGGGATTCAACTTAGATCTGCTCGTTCCACAGTACACCCAAACTTCTGCACCTTATACATATGCTGAGTCGATGGCCAGCGGCAGCGGAACATACCAAGATTCCGGAGCCTTAATTTCTGCGCAGCAACAAATCGAAGGCCAGAACGTCGCTAGCTTCTCTGGCGGCATCAGCGTCGACTGGAACAACGTGAGCAATGCCGAGTGGGAAGAACTGTTCATGTACAGTGCAGAGCCACAGGGCCATGCCGACTATTCTCAGCAGTTCTTTGGTCCTCTCGAGTAGAGCTGCGATCCGCATTTTTCCTTCTTGCATACGATCTCTGAGCTACAGTTCACATACAATTTTTGTCGCCTAGAACGCAACGAAGCATCACATAACACCTTGCCTACTCTCCAATACGATACCCCCTTTCTTCCCTTTTTCAGCAGATTCCTCCTTTTCGACAAACTCCTCTTCGACAATGAACTCACCATATTTGGACCTTCGGTACGCAGGCAGGGTAGCTTGCAAATATATAGATAGGTAGTTGGTGGTCATTGCGACATAGACTATAAGATGATTTCCTCCCAGATTGGCCACAATATCCATTGTGACATGTAATGTAACGAACGACGCTCCCAGCCTCCCTTGTTCTCATAACGACATTGAAAAAGACGCACGATTTTCTAGCCTCCCATTGTCCAAGCTCCCAGCGCCAAAATCCGTCCACGATGGGTATCTAGTGCAGTAGAAACGAACAGACGGGCGCTCTCCCCCAGGTATGTTGTGTGTTGTTTTGCATGTTGTTTGTGTGTATGTGTGCGTCTGCTTGAAACTCTGGCCTCTCCAAGCAGACTTTTCTTCGCAATCGACCTACCCGCTTTGCTCTGCCTTGTGAGGGTGGTAAAGTAGGCTGTAATAGTGGTTTTCGTGGGGAAACCCCAAAGAACAATGCAGTTGGGAAAAAAAATCAAAACAAGAGAAATGGGACAAGATTTGAGGGAAAGTAGGCGTTCAGACCACGATGGTTGTTGATTTCCTCGACTCGCCCTCCTCTGGTGGGAAGCCAAACACGAGCCTGTACAGGTCGCGCAAGAATATATACTGGCTAGATCTTTGGCTCATGTAGTGAACGCTTTTGGCCAGGTCATGCGCCGAGATACGTTTGCCATGGGCCGGAAGCAGCGAGGATCCCCTGAACGCCGAATCGGCATGCACAAGGTTCTTGTAGTGCTGTAAAAGTGTCGAGTGCGCAGGCAAGGACCCGAAGGAGCCCGTGGGCATATGCTTGACAAAGGCTTGGAGAGCTGACTTCTCGGCTTTACTGTCAAGAGCCGGGTCTCGAGTAAAGCCAACGTTCATGGCAGCCTTAATGACGAGGGCTTTGATGCGGTTGCTGTTGCTGTCCTCGCCTGCCGTAGTCGTTGTTGCCGTGCTTGATGTCTTGTTGCTGCTTTGCGAGTAGCTCGACAATTGCGAAGCGCTGCTTGACCACCGTCCCCCGCGTCCGCTATCAGATGTTGTGCCTAGAACAAGAATATTTGGCACTCGGGGTGAGGAGCTCTCTGGAGAGATCGGCGTGTCTTCAAATTCGGTCACGGGAGTTTCAGGAACTGGTGGCGGCTTCCGTGGCCGTTCCTCGGTCAGGCTTTTGTGACTTTCCCTCTTTGAGTATGATGATCGGTTCGACGCTCTGCTCTCACCTCGAGCAGGTTGATCATACTGCTGCTGATGGCCGAAGAAGCTCGTCTGGCTCGGTCGTGGGGTGTTTCGGTCTGGCCGCACTTGAGTCCACCCGTCTCTGAAGAGGTCGCAAAGCTCCCAGCATGCCTGTACCGCGGAACACAAGAGCTCCTCGTCAGGAGCTCTTCCGTCACGCTTATTCTGTCTCAGACTGAAAAGCATCTCGGCAAGTGACCAACACGCCTTCAGCAAAGAGTCCGTCTCATCGGCCAATTCGCTTCGCTGTTTCATCAATCGATGGCAAAGAGTAATATAGAAATCTAAAGTACGCTCCCGGAAGGGTTCTGGGAGGTTCTGGATGTCCTGAGCGCTATAGAGACTGGATCATGGTTAGCTAATTTGTCCAACCCTTGTGGATCTCTGGAATGGACTCACTGGTTATTCAGTTCGAAACTGACTCGCAAAACAGAATCAGCAACTTCATCCTTCCTCTGCCGGACGTCGAAAAGGGACTGGCAAAAATCTCGGCAATGATCGAGATTCTCTCGGACGTGGTGATCATAGTGGTCTTCGTCGCGGTTGTCATACAGGCGCTGGCAAAGCCTCCAACACGCCATCCAAGCTTTTTCGTGAGCATCGGGAGTACCTGAGCTATTGAACATCCGTGTTCGATGAATCGAGCTCAAGTTCGCTAACGTGTTACACAATGTCCAGCACTCTTGGAGAGCGGTTCGTAGAGCCCTGATTTCCGAATCCTCCTGAGGCAAGGCAGGGGTAGCGAAGGGCTCTTCGTCGTAATTTTCGGTATCGGTCTCTACTTCTCTAGCCTCGTCGATTTCTGTTTCGCGTTAGACCATTCAGTCGGTGGATGAGTGTGTGGAATATACAAACTTTCAAGGCTGCTTGTGCTGCTAGACCTTAGCCGGGACGACTCATTAAGCATGTCGTGGAGGTCTTGCGCGCGTGGTGTGGCGCTGTCTAGACTGTACCGAACGGGCCGGATATCTGTGGAGAGAGGAGGTGGTGTAGGCAGCCCAGGGGATCTCGACTGTTCTAGCTCAGTACTTGAATGGCTTCAGGTGAAGCTTTTAGGCAGCCGTACCTTAATTGCATGATCAGTGACGGATGGAAGACTCATTGTATCGGTCTTTGGTGATGATCTCGTGCTGCTTTGATCCGGCTTTACTGTCGGCTCCGTAGAGGCCTGTCCCAAGGTTACTCTCTGCCTGTTTGGGAAAGAGTTTCCATGAGATACTTACCCAGCTATGGAAGCTTTCCGGCGCATGTATGACTGATACGGCTTCTTCACTGCTACTCTGCCGCAAATGATCGGGAATGTTGGTCGAGAGCATCATGAGCTACGATGGGTCAGTCACGCTGCCTGCCTTGGGAATGGCATCCAGAAGACTAACCTGAGGATGTGGTGCCGGATTGGTAACATTAGGCCGGGCCTGAACCTCCTCCGCCTCTTCGTCCTCGATTTCTGTTGTTTCAGTACCTGTTGAAGTGACTGGTGAAGGTCCAACAATATCGCTCGGGCTCATCAAGTTCAAATTTGTCGACGGAACTCTCTGAATGGAGTTGGGGCGCAGAGAATTGCGGCCGGAGTGATCTGAGGCGTTCGAAGACCTATACCCACATATAAGCTGGGGAACTGCAACGACACCGTACGACCATAATTGCTCACATGCTGGCGAAAGGAGATTGAAAAGAACCGTTGTCGGGAGATGAGACAGACATATCGTTGTGATGGGAATAAGCAGATATTTGACTTCCGATAGACGACCGGAGAGGGGCTTCGAGTGCCATCGTCAGTCTCTCGACTCGTTCGTATGCGATAACCTTCCGGCACCGACGCAGGTAGTGATGGAAGTCGGCCGGGCTGTCCAGCAGACTGGTATTCGGCGGCTTTCAAAGTCGAGAATGCCTCGGGAGCCCCACGCAGTTTGCTTTCTGGTCGGTTGGGTCTACTCCTGGGCCGCACTGGTTAAATGGTGTTGGTCGTGATCCTAGAGGCCGTCGAGGCGAAGGAATAAAGCTGTGCTGGAAGGTCTCGTAGACGACGGCCCGGAGATCATCAAGCTTCCAGACTAGCGATAGAGGCTCGAGAGTGAAGAAGCTCGAGAGCGAGAGGGTGGGGAGGGCAGTTTAAGAGGAGCTGTGCCTACTGCTACCTCAGTGCTGGGAAGAGTAACGGTACGGAGACCGGGGTGGCTCCAGGCCGACCCTAGCTGACCGTGTCTGTGCCTCGCTCACGCGAAATATCGACAGGGCCAGGTTTGGTTTCGCTGCGTCGCGGCGGGTCTACTGTGACAGCAGGGGTAGTACCCAAATAGCGATCCTGACGATTGAAGGGACAATATATGGGGAAGGCAAGTTGGCTCGACCTGGGGGCAACGCGACCACGGCCTTGCTGGGAGAGAATTGGGGAATTTCAGAGGGCCAGATCAGGCTGAGAGCTGTACGTCTGTCTCTGCGACCTAAGCTTAGGTAGGTATGCTGCAGTATGCCCGTCTCTTGGGAAGGGCGGTTGAGAGAGAGCTGCGGCTAAGATTCGACCAAACGGGTGACTAGCACGGCTCCACTGACGGCTTCGTCGTCTATGCGGTCTCGGGCAGCTGGGCAAGAGAAGCGAAAGTTGACAGAATGGAAAAAGCAGATAGACAGACAGAAGAAGAGCAGGCGACAGCTGATTCGAGACGGCGCGGTTGATGTGGATGTCCAACGTCCACCGTACAGACACCCGGCAGGTGGCACGGAGGCGGGCGGTTCGGTGGTACGGGTAAAGAAAGAAGCCAGCTCTCCAACGGACGGCGAGAAATTGTTATGATTTGCAGGGAAAGATGACCACCAGCAGTAATAAGAATGGGTGTTCTCGGTGCTTCTCAAGGAGCAAGACAAGCTGGATTTGAGTTGTGGAGGAGAGTCAAGTCAGAAATGTCAGAAATTTGTGTGTTGTCTGAATGGTTGACCTAGTTCCGATCCGCCCTATGGACAGGCACCTCACATGGGAATGAATCAGAAGGGGGAGACCAGAAATGGATCGTCGTAGCGTTCGCTGGCAGTTGAGCAGATCCGACAGGACGAAGGGAAAGAAGGCTAGGAAGTCAAATCGTTGAAGTAGAGAGGGCCGAGGTGGCCAGAAAGAAGAGAGGTCCGCGGGGTGGGATCCAATCCGCGAGCTGGGTCGGCCGCACCTCAGTCGGAGACAACCACCGCGGTACCACCACCATCTTTTGCGCCTTCTTCGTTCCCAGGAATACTAGGATACACCATTCTCCACGAACTTGAGCCAACCTTAGTTAAGGCAGGCACCGGGCAGCATGTACATAGAAGGCGATGGATGAACCAGTCAGAGATGCAGCTGCGCGTCTTCTCCCATGGGCATAGCAGCGCACCTCCTGACGGGTTCAACCAGTCAGAGTTGGGCACAAGGTGGTGTCGGTGGATGAGAAGAGCGACGTCGAGCTGTGGGCTGCATGAAGCAGACAGGCGTCGGCGCTTAGCAAAAGGTGGGTCTCGCTTCCGTCCAGTCGTGCCCGTGAACCACAACCGACCCCTGCACTTGACGGCCCCACTTAGGACGGAGGGGCTTGCCTTACACTTTGGAGGGGTGATGGAAAGGCAAGGGGCGCCCGGCCAAGAGGGAAGGAAAGATCCAGAGCCACCACTGCTCCAAAGGAAATAGCAGGGAAGAGAGAGCCTTCCTCAGCTGGTTCTCAACCGCCCCGCCGTCCCTTCCAGGCCTGGAGGCAGGCAATGGCTGTTTGCGGAATTAAACGTCAGGTGTATAGTAGGCAAGGTAAGGTAGGTACGAAGGAATATATGGAAGGAACGTATTTGATCATGGGTAGTACGGAGCAGCGAGACTGCCAATTAACCTGGCGAAATGGAAGTGAATGTGGTGGCATTGAGGTATTGTCTGCCAAGGTACGGATACCTCACCGAAGATTTGCTTTCTTATACCTCAATTCGACTCTGACGTGGGACAACTTTCACGAGAATTCCTCCCCGTCAATTCCAATTTCTACCCATCGTATCAGAATCATCTGAAGTCCAAGACAGAGAAGACCCTTTCCTCCGTGATTGACCGAAACTGAGGCCGGCGGCGACAAGTTGTTTAGACCGAGCCGGTATGCTGGGCCCAACGGTATCAACCGCGGCCTGCATGTCTGAATTGGGACTTTTGTCCCTCTTCTGATTGCGTGCAGTGTGCCTGCTCGCATATCGGGGATGGATGGGCGGATATCTCTCGCAACCTCCTCCAACGCCCTCTTGTCCCCCCATTAGAGAGATTCGCGGGCCAATCTGACGATGCCGTGTCATTGAAGACGCGGGAAACACAGTCACGCTACCTGGAGTTGCTTATGTACTGTGCATTTGGGGGCCGTGACATGCGCGTGCACCATTGTGAACGGCTCTGCCCGTCCGTTGTCGTGGACGTCTTCGTTACCAGTCTCGGTCCCTGTTTGCCGCCCTGGTGGGAATGTGTGTGTGTGTGCGAGGCGGGGGAGCTCCGTTGGGATTTGGGACCAGACGCCCAACACCTCTTCACTTCAACTTTCAACAGCGCAGGCTGCGGTGGGCCACAAACTCATTTGCCGGCTCCAACAACGAAATCGAACACTTCTTCGACCTGTACCTTCGACTTTTGACGAGAATTTGGAAAAGCGTGGTGGGAGTCGCTCGGCCGCCCAAATAAACAAAGCCACACCTCTGCCATATGGTCAGAACCGACTTGAGCCGTGTGACTGGCGCTGTTTGCTCCGCGACAATCCGCCTGATCCGGTCAGTAGACATTGGGCCAGGTTTTAACCATTCATCAGGTAAGACGCCGAGAGAGAGGTGGTTGATGATGTACTCTTATTCATACACCAGTCTTTACTTCACTATCGTGTGTACTACCAACAGAGTGCTAATCGTTGTAGGAGGGTATAAGAACAAGTTCTTCGCGAGCCCAACGTGTCTGCCACGCATCAGACGTCCGCGTTTCGACATTAATGTAATCCGTACTCTGTACTCAAATCCCCGCTTCTCTTTTCTATTCATGGCAACACGGATTCCGATAATCTGGAACGGCGTTTCCTCAGTACCTTACGGATATTGAAGGGGGGGGGGGGAGAGAAATTTGTAGCGGCACCATGCTGCAGTGAGGTGCACCGTTCGACACAGAGTGGGCCCTGATCGACCTTCATTCACACGCTACCAGGTGTGACAGGCCACACCCAAGCCTACCGTTTGTTTAAACCGTCCGTGGTAGGGATTGGATGGAAGCCCGGGCCCGTTGCGGCTTCAAATCCTACTGGCGGGTACATATCCCTCCTTCACCGTTGGTTTTGCGTTGGCTGTTGGTTCGAGTCTTTCTTCGAAAATCTTGCTAGCCAGACTCTGTCACCTGCCTAGGCAGCTGGGCAGCAGCCTATCCCATGGTTGCAATGAGTATTTGGTCGGTTTCCTTGGGAAGACAGAGTAGGAGATGCCTGACATCCAAACTTGTGACTCAGTTCTTGCAACTCGATGGTCGTTCCTGTTTGAAGTAGCATACATAGAATAAAGGTACGCTTACAACAAATCATGTTCGGACTTGCCTTGGAGAACTTTTCCTTGAGATTGGCGTACAGAGGCTACACACATCTCAAAAGTCAAACCCAAGTCAGTTATCCTGGGCAATCGCTACATAGAAACGGGTAACAAGATCCGGCCAAGCATCCCAACAATTATGTTGCTCAAGGAAACCCCGCCCCTGTCAGGGTCCCCGGCGACCCGTTGATGTCTCGCAGACAGACTCATCACCTGACAACAGCTCGCTTCGTAAATTCATCGACGTTGTAAGTACGCTTGGTAGGCTTCGCAAACTGCCCAGAACCTGGAAGGCGTAACATTGCTGGTCCTCAACACGAACTTTTCATCGTCCATTGAGGCCGTCATTTTCTTGAAGAATTGCATCCCAGCCATCGTTTTAGTACAGTGATAGCCCTGGCTACCATGTAGGTGCCTTCGACTGATCACAGCGCTAGCACGACTTTTGGGAAAAGCAAACCACCTCAACCCCAGCGACCCGGTGGGGTGTGCAGCTCCAGCCTCCAGGACCCAGGAATCCGTGGCCGGGCACCAGTTTGCTGATCGTCGATGGAGGGGCCGGACTATTCACCCACCACCCCTCCACGCTTCGAAAGATCAGATACGATGTCAATATCGCCGACGCCTGCGGCAAACTCATTTTCCAGATATCAAGAACGAAAGGGAACCAACTACTAGCCAAGGATGGTATGAGATCTTTTCCCTCTCCATTCTCCGTGAGCCCTCCCCTCCCGAACGCTGGCCTGCGACTAGCCGGGGTCTCTGCTTGCTTCGTGGTATCCCTGACGCCACGACCGCATCACGCATGCAGTTCAACGCGCGTAGGCGCCAACAAGCAGCTCTGCGGGCTCTCTACGGCTCAAGACTCCCCATCCGGTATGGCTTTGCTCTGTACGACATGTAGGAAGCTGGCGTTATGCTGTATTTTGGACACCGGAGAGCCAGTCGCGGTAGCAGTTGCGCGCTAAAGTCGAATCCTTTCGCGGTTGCGCCAGTCCCTCGAGCTCAGGATTCCGAAGTAATTTTGTACTCATGCGAATACAACTCGATGCCATGGAGCTGTGGGTCTTTGTCACTAAGTTTTGCTTATCTGTGAGCGGTCTTCCGGTTCCGCATATGCGTCAGTCTAGTTCGGCCAGGCGGACGTATCTCCAGACTCTGAACGCTGTGCAGCAAACCAAGGCTTGTTGGAGCTACCCTGTGTCCTGTGACAAATCACCACCATCCGCGAAATGAAAGCTTCGGCGGATACGGCCCCATTCAGGAAATCTGGTTGGTGCATCTCGCGGCAGAAACCACCACTGCGCCATTCCCAGACCCTCGGGTCTTCATGTTAGCCACTGCTACACGACCAGCACAGCACTTTGCACCCGCTGCCTTGCTAAACCCATGTCCCCGTTGGTGCTTGGAGCATCACGCGAAAAGGAAAAAAAACGAGGAAGAATGGGTCACCATCTACCAGGATTCAACAATCGAAACAAGCACCAGGCAGAAATCGGCAGATTGGCTTGGGCTCTCCCGGGTCGTGTACCCGGACTGCCTGTTTCTCTGCAGAGCCCAGGACAATCGCGGAGGTTCAATCGGTGAACTCCGCCTTGCGTATAATTCTGGCCCCCAAGGTCAGCCTGCTGTACAACGTCACTGACCGGAAAGATGCTGGAGGCTCTTTGGCCGGTACATGCTGTGCTAGAACTGATATTCTTCGTCCATATAGCCCCGTCTCACCACCCACCATATGCCGTTGCAGCAAGGCGCATGTGGTCAGCGATTAGCACGCTAGGCGGACTGACATGAAAGCTACTTTTGCCTACTGGCTGCTACCTCTGCCTTGACCGCTAGATCAAAGTGATGCGCTGCTTTCAGACTCGGAGAGAACCAGTCATTCTGCTAGAGCATTGAAACATTGTTGGGGTGTGACACTACTACACACATGTGAATACCTGTTTCATAGGTCGCCTGATATAGCTGCGTTCTTTGTTGGAGGGATCTCTCGAAGAGCTGTCACTGTGGGAAACCAGATGGTCGTCCAGCAAACAATTGGTACTGCCGACCAGGTGTTGAGCCCATTGACTAGGACCCAACATGCTGTCTAATTACATGACGAGCGACGTGAAGACTAGTAGAGTCATCTTGGAGAATCGAGACCTTCCGAGATAGCATTCCTGCGTACAATTGCAACCACAGTCAATTTCCATGTGGCGGGGTTGCATCCGGGCCTGTGGTTGTCTCGATGCCAATCGACTTGCCTCTTGCCACCGCTTGCTGAGCTTGCTTTGAGGTGGCTGGTTCTCGCTGCCTGTAGGAGTCGGAGACGGGAGCTTTCCATCTGTACTGAAGGACATGTTCGCTGACGCTCCGTCACGGCTCGAGCACAGCTTTTCTCCTATTCGCGCAGCGCACTCTGCCTTCCTCGAGAATCCCTAACGCCTTGCAATGCCAATGTTTTCCAAAAACTCCAATTCGTGAAATCCATCCCGAGCACTTTACGGGTTCAAGGACATCTTCTTCTCGTTGCGACCGTCCGGTGTGTACCTGTAGGGGTTTGTAAGCTTTCGAAAAAACGATTCGGCGCATGCTGCTCGAGGGTATACATACTTGAGAAGCTTCTCAATAAGGTCGACGTGGGTCATGACCATGCGGCGGCAGCAGTAACGCTTCAGGCCAAGCTGGTCCATCGCGTCACTGTTGACGTGAATGTTAATTATCGTGTGTCGCAATCCAGCATCGCGATCGTGGTGACTCACCCATCCGTAATGCCGTCGTCGATGAGCTTGAGGTAGCGCTCCCACAGGTCTCCGGTGACCTGACGACAGAAGTTAGATACCAGGCGTCCATCGCATGCAATCATCTGTGCCGACGAACCTTGCCGCAAGAGAAGCAGCGAACGGGGATAATCATTGTGCCTGAGAAAGTCGGAAATGGAGCTGTGGCAGTTTGACGTTTGTTCACTGAGAGACCGTAACGGTTCCGGTACGTCGCTTCTCGAGGTGTTGCGTGGTTTGAGGTCCTGGGACTGTTGCCTTCCGAAATCGTCGTCGCCGTCGTCAGAGAAAACTTCCGGGGCTTTCCTGTCGCAGTGGAAGGCGCGCGACCAGGCGGGAGAACAGAAAATTTGTCGGTCCGTGATTTCCTCCGCTGCTTATCTTATCGGTGTTGATTGTGGGGGAGCTCCACCAATTGCATGGCCGGGCGACTGGGCGGGACCAAAATTTCTTTGGGAACTCTCGAACTTTTTTTTTTCTTAGTAGGAACGAAAGAAGGGTCGTGTGTGCGAAACAGAGCAGGATTGAAAGCCAGAGACTACCGAACGAAGAATAGTCTCCAGGCCGCCGCTTTCCTTCCCTGTCTCATCGCCTCGAGATATTTGCGACTTCCAATTGCCCGTACTTGAAAATCGTTCTCGGCTTTCGCGCAAATTTATACCTACACAATGGCTGGCCCTTCGACCCCGAGAAGTCGGGAGGACCAAAAGAAGCGTAAGAGAGAGCAGAATGAGAGGGACGGACAGGCGAAGCGCCTTCGGCAAAAGACAAAGACGGCGGGCAAAGCAAATGGCCAAAAGAACGGAAACACCGACGCCGACGACCTCCGCGACGGCGCCTTGAATGTGCTTTCGCAGCTCCAGAAGAACCTTACCGACGACCAAATTGAGACCGAGCTAGTCAAGCTCGGCGACACGGAGTCTCAGGAGGCGGGATGGCAGGTTTCCCTGCCAATGGGCGGCCGAATGGCTGACATCGATCCCATCTTTGCCGAGAACGAGAAGTAGGTGCCAACTCAGCAGGCGTTTCTTGGTCGACTTCTGGTGTCTAACATGAGGGGAACCAGGTACCTGATCGTCACTTACAACACATCCTTGCAAATCTATTCAGTGGCCGAGTCACTACTGATCCGAAGAATCGCCCTCCCGGTGGTCCAAAACACATACGCGGAGAAGTCGTCTGCACCCACGATCGTGGCCACGCGCCAGTCGCAGCTCAAGCCCGATTTTCTCTGGGTGGCCTGTTCTGACGGCAGGGTCTGGCGGGTGAACTGGAAGAAGGGAACCGGTGTCTATGACGAGTTCCGGACCCAGTCGCAAACGGCGCTGGACCTGTCCGTGGCATCAATCGAGGGACAGAAGAAGACAACGGAGGTCCTGTACGTCTCGGAGGGGAAGAAGCACGCCAAGGGCGAGGTTGTCGCATACCCGGGCCCCGATTTCAAGCAGCCCACCGCCGAGGTCCTTTTTGCTACGAAGCAGGTCGATCAGGCGATTCACTTACTGCACTCTAGTCCCAATGGTAAGACTATTGTCGGAGCTACCAAGGACGGTCTCGTCGTTGGAACACTGACGCCGGAGTCCGAGTGGGAGTTCTTCACGTTCGATACGACCGATATTATCTGCGCCCTCGACATCCGGGTTACACACAGCAAGGACAACTCCCTCGTCCTCGACCTGATTGCGGGTGGTGCCCGAGGTGCTATCTACTTTTACGACGACATCCTCAGAAAACTGCAGAACCTCAACGGGCCAAAATCTAAGAGAGAGGCTCTCACGAGCCGCAAGTTCCACTGGCACAGGAGGGCTGTCCACAGCGTGAAGTGGTCAAAGGATGGTGAGGACTTTCAGTCGCCAATGACTATCATCTGCAAACACTAACATGCGCTGTAGGTCAATACATGATTTCCGGTGGTTCGGAAAATGTCCTCGTGCTCTGGCAGATGGATACCGGCAAGAAGGATTTCCTCCCTCACTTGTCGGGAAGTATCGAGAACATCGTTGTGTCCCCCACTGGAGCATCTTACGCAATCCACTTGGATGACAACTCTGCCATCGTCTTGTCCACGGCTGAGATGAAGCCATCGACGTACATCTCTGGTATTCAGTCCGCCGCCCGGTTTACCTCGACGCCAAAAGACTTGCTCGTTAAGCGTGTCTGGTCTGTTTCCGACGAGGTGCGGCATCCAGTTCCTGCGGCACTGAATCCTGCCGAGCCATCAAGACTGTATGTCTGCACAGGAACTGGCCAGCAGTCGATGTTGGCTGGCGAGATTCAGTCAGCACCTTTGTTGCAATCATTCGATATGGAATCGTTCCGGAGTGTCTCAAAGCAAGCTCTAGCAAGAACCCAGCCGACAGATGTTAATATCACGTCAAAGGGTAACCCCATCTCAGAGCCTCGTATAACCCATGTCTCGTTCTCGCAAGACGGCAGGTGGTTGGCGACCGTTGATGACTGGCAACCTCCCAAGCGTGATTTGGAGAAGGTGGCACCAGAAGCGCGCGAGCAGTTTGTAAGAGAGAGGCGCGAGATCTATCTCAAATTCTGGTCTGCGACTGCTGGCGAAGAGCACTTTGCCCTGTCTTCCAGAATCAACAGCCCGCACGTCACAAGTCGGCCAGAGACGGTCCTGGCGCTCGCAGCAGATCACACAACGAACAGATTCGCCACCCTCGGAGACGATGGCACGGCGCGGATATGGCAATCAAAAACAAGGCAGCAAGATGGTATCGCATCCAAAGACAACGCCGGCGAGGTCTTGCACTCGTGGTCATGCACGGTGGCCGTGGGTCTCGGAGGCAACGTGGGAGCTGATGCGCTTACCACCACTGGAGAGACGACGGGAGAGCGTAGCGGCAGCCTGTGCTTCTCCGAGGACGGCTCGACGCTTTTTGTTGCCTTTGGCCACTCAAACGACGGCGGCATCTATGTGATCGATACCAAGACTGGTGAGATTAGGTCGACACTGGAAAACATGTGGAAGGGTCACATTCGCCGCCTTCAGGTTCTCTCCCCGTACATCATCACCCTCTCGGATGACCTGAGAGTGTTTGATGTGGTAGCCGACGAGCTGCAGTACGGCCTCCAGCTGCCGAGCGGCCGCAACGCCACGGCAGTGAAGGAATTCAGTCACTTGGCTGTTGACCGTAAATCACGGACGTTCGCCGTCGTCGTACCTGGCGGCCAAGCTTCGCAGCTCGCAGTCTTCAAGCCGGAAGAGCCTGCGCTGCTGTGCGTGAGGCGCATCCCCCACCGTATCACCAGTCTTGTCTCCACCGGAAGCTCATCAGGCTTCGTCGCGGTCGACGACGCGGCGCAACTGTGGTCAGTTGCCGAGGCCTCGGACCCCACAGCCGTCGCGCTCTCAAGGCCGTTGGAGGACATGCAGCTGGATGGTGAGCCGGTTGCCGCAGACGTGGTTCTCGACGACGCCATCGAGGACGAGGAGATGGCCAGCGACAATGAGCAGGAGACGGAGGCTGCGAACGGAGAAGAGATGGATTTGGATGATGACGACGCCCAACCGGCCGTCATCAACAGGCAGAAACTTGCCGAGCTGTTTGATGCGGCGCCGGCTTTTGCCATGCCCTCGGTTGAGGACATGTTCTACAAGGTTACGGGTTTATTGGCGACGAAGCCTCTGGGATCATGAAACGGCTAAACAAAAGTTGTTAAAATATGTGCATTATACCCGATAATAGAAGAATGTAGTAAAAGCATTTGGATCTTCAAGGGTTTCTTGTGGAAATGTTCGATTGACTTGGCCCGAGTACTAGGCAACTCCCTTGAGTTCAAGGCTCTTTGCGCACTACTGGCGTGCCCCTCACCACGGATGCGTTGTGTCTGTACACCTTTATAGACTGTGAGGCAGGGCAGGCACGTACGACCGGACCGCCTGGCTCATCGCACCTTCCCATACATGTCACCGGAAGGGTATATAGACCCCCTCAATCCCATTCCTTTCACCAGCCAGCAGGCGCCCGTCTAGGTCGACGGGTCAGGTCAAACTGGCTGGGTGGTGGAGTGGTTTATGGTTAACGATCAAAATCTCTAACGCCAACCAGCCTTACTCGACGACAGGCTTAGCGAGTACCCGAGTTCGAATCCCAGCATGAGCACCAAGAGATGTAGCCACACCGGTGGTGAACTCTTTTTTAGTGTTTAGGTGATTTTGGATTGGTAGATATTGGGGGACATTTGGTCTTAGTATCGCGAATGAATACAAATATGAAGAAGTATAAGCTACTTATGGTATCCTTCAGTGTCGTGACTCCGTATCTGCCAGTAGGGGCTGGTGTGTTACCGCTTTCGCGTTCTCGCGTTATTGGCGCTGGTGAGGGTTGGGCGGTCAGATGGAATGTGAAAATGCGCCGGTTATTCGGTGACCCCGCCGCGCCGAACTGCGGGGCAAGCCGATCGGCAAAGTGCCCCGCCGCCCGCATTACGCCATCCCGTTGCCCAATTGCTCAAACGACGGCTTACCTGAACAGCGGCATGCCAAATGCTGCGACTTCGCACTCATGTTATCCGGATCATACCACTGATATCTTCTACACAGGAATCGATTCAATAGACGATCTACCTATTTAAATTGCCTTCCCTAACTTCTTTCTAGTCCAGCCTAGGCCTGCCTTTTGTCTTTTGATCTCTCGACCGTTTTTGAATTCCTGTAGAGTATGAGACAGCAGCAGTGAGACACACAGCCATGTCTTTCACATCCATTCCGATCCTCGACCTCGCCTTGGCGCAAGATCCCGAGACGAAACCGCAGTTTCTTAATGATCTGCGCCATGCACTCATGGAAGTCGGGTTTCTGTACCTAAAAAACGTCGGTATCCCCGACGAGCTATTCAAGAGGGTGATTAAGGAAGGCAAGGGCTTCTTCGATATACCCACCGAGGAAAAGTACAGTGAACTCCTTTGATTCAGACAATGATGCTCCAGATTGTAGACCGGTTTATAAATGTGCTGACATTCTTGATTAGACTAAAGATCGAGATGAAGAACGCCAAATCCTTCCTCGGCTACTCCCAGCTCTCGGCAGAAATCACAGCAGGCAAGATAGACCACCGCGAACAAATCGACCTCTCGACAGAACACCCGCTGCCGGGACCAAACGACCCGCTCTACTACAGCCTCCTCGCCCCAAACCAGTGGCCCTCTGAATCCGCGCTCCCGGGCTTCCGCGCCACCTTCACAGAGTACATGGACCGCATGGGCCAAATCTCCATCGCCTTCACCTCCCTCATCGCCGAGGCCATCAAGCTGCCCGCCGACGCCTTCAACAAGTACTTTGACGCCAACCAGCAGCACAAGCTCAAAATCGTCAAATACCCAGACCTCCAGGAACTCGGCATCACGGATCCCAAGATCCAGGGGCAGGGAGTCGGTCCGCACAAGGATAGTATGCTGAGCAGCTACCTCTTGCAAGCGAGCCACCACCGCGGGCTGCAGGTGCAGAACGTCCGCGGGGAATGGATCGACGCGCCGCCCGTCGAGGGGACGCTGGTTGTGGCCATCGGGCAGGGATTAGAGGCGTTAACGCGGGGCGTCTGCGTGTCGACGACGCACCGCGTGCTCAGCCCGCCTGCCGGCGAGGGCGCGCGGTTCTCGATCCCGTTTTTCCAGGGAGTGAGAGGGGACGCCGATTTTGAGGACCTCGAGACCGTGGGGGTCGGGCGGGTGCCGGAGGATATCCGGGAGCAGAGGCGACTTGTGCTGGAGAGGAACGGCGGGACGAGGCTTGATGATGTCGAGTTTACGTTCCGGAAGGGCGGGGTGGCCAAGACGCTTGGGGAGGCGACGTTGAGGAATCGGGTCAAGAGTCATCCAGATGTGGGAGAGAGGTGGTATCCGGACATCCTGGCTGCTATTCGCGAGGAGCAGGCTAGAGCTGCTGGCGGTGGTGGCGGAGAGAAGGACGTCAAGGGTGTTCCGGAGGTTTCGTCGGTTCCTGTTCCAGCGCATTGAGAACTCGCAGTGAGAGCGATATGTAAGCTTCATGAGGATCTTCTCTCCTCGCGGTAGTAGTAACTCAACAGACCCATATCTGGATGAACTCGTCGGTTGTGCCCGTCGAGAATCCAGCTCGCACTATGAAATCAGCAATTTCACACAGGTCATGAGAGCAAATAAGCTCGACCGCGATGAGTGCCCCAAGTTGTGAAAGCGTATGTTTGTACTCGTTTAATCGTGTTTTTTTCTTGATTTTCCGAAAATAAAGAGGGCAAGATTTCAAATTACGCCTTTTCGCTGCATGCCCCGGGCCAGATCTTGACCGAATCCGCCCACCATTTCTTCAACATCACGCCGTGCCGCCATGCTCGTCCCTGAAAACTCCCCACAACTCCGTTCTGTTCGTGACTCCTCGTACTCTCCGTGTCTCTTCTTTCTTTCAAACTATGCGGCAACGAAGGCGGGGAAGCAGTCGGCGAGGCCCTTGCTGTGCTTGTTCTCGGCGTGCTCGGTGAGACTGTTGCAAGAAGACGACATCAGTACATTGAATCGCCAAGCGCTAGAATCATATAGAAGACTTGGGAGGTTGCGACTTACGCGGGGGCCTTGGTGGTCTTCAGGAAGGTGGACTTGCAGATCTGGCACTGGATGTCCTTGGCGGCGGCGTTCTGGTCGCAAAAAATGTCAGTCACCGAGACCTAAATCGAACATTGATTGCGAATGGATAATACGTACCACCTTGAGCTGAGAGCCCTTGGGCTTCGCGTCCTTGGCGTTGCGATCACGCTTCTGCTGAGCCTTTGCGCCCTGATTCCCCAGAATGTCAGCATCAAATCTGCCCCTCATTTTCATGGTTTCCACCGGACCCTGATCAGCGGTGGGGTGAGGGGAAAGGGTTCGCTGGGTGTACATACGTTACCCATTTTGATAATATTTGTGGGATGTAGAGGTACTGTCGGTAGAGCGAAGTCGAGTGTAGGGAGTCAATAGCGGTCGTGAAGAGTTCGTGAGAGTTCGGGAAGTGAGGAAGGAAAAGAGGCTCAGGCGGGCGCAGACCGACTGGCCTTTTTTTTTTCTGCTGCCCCTCGGACGACCCCGTAGCGCTTCTGCATGGATCGGCATTCCAGACTGTCTTTGGGCACGGTCCTTCCGGGCCAGTAGCGTACCAGTCGCACTCTCCACCGGTCTTCACCGACGGCACACTATGAGGGGGTCGTTTTTGCTGAGGAAAGAGTTCGGGCCGGAAATTGTTTGTAGCGTTCCGGGAATATCGCTACAGAAGCCGTTTCATCCAGTCTGGTCTTCCATCCTTTCACATGCCCGAATAACTGGCATTATCCGAATTCCATTTGTCGTTCGTTTCGTTTCAAAGGACCCATTTTTCCAAATAGAGTTACAGCTTCCACCCAGCTCCTCTGTGGCTTTCTGACCCTACCTCCTACCTCAACGACGAGCCTCAGACGAGTGGGATTGTACCCAGGCCTTACCTAATCATCTTTGATACGGAGCACTTTGGCACCACACTCAGTGTGGGCTCTGGTTCACCTTACGTCAAAAGAAGTTACTATCCTCGCGATTTGATCCACTCCCTTGCTGCTTTCAGGAGCGCGTTGAGCTTTGTTCTGGGGAGCTTCATTTACACCCTACTCACACCCTTGCCGTACTTCTCCAAACGTCTTCTAGCTCCGAGAACCCAGTTCCTCACGATCCCAGACGTGTTTAAGGAACGTCGCGCTTCATGGCGACCTGGACTCCCAAAGTTATGTCACCGGACAAGCTATCTGCTAAGGAGTTCAAGAATTTGCTTTCGGAATACGAACCTCTCCTCGAGTCCATTTCATCCACCAAAGGCGGTATGTCGGCCCTGGATCGCGGCTCTTCCCCGCAGAATCATTGAGCTTGCCAGCAGATTCCTGACTTCTCTACACAGCCAAGCCTGGCCAAAAGACCCTGAAAGAGTTGGACCATTTCCGATTTGTTGAGGCCCCGGCACAGTTTTCTGAGTATGAGCCGAAGCGTGTGATGGACCATGACGACGTCAAACTCCTAGTGGAATGGAAGCTGTAAGTGCAAGCCTTTCTTGATCACGCGTTCCGCGACAACATGTGTATGCGGAGCTTCAGACGGGGCTGTCGCTGCAGGTCCCCGTTTTCTATTATTTTCGTATAAGTGTGTGCATGTGTTGAGTCATGTGCGCCCCAATTGCTGTAATGGTTGGAAGAATCGAGTGATCTGATTTATTTGCTCCAGCCGTCATGGGACATTCCGTCCAACGCTCATGAAATTCGTGTCATCCAACGAGTCTTCGACTGTTGCGAAGACTATCCAGAACGCCATTGCGAGTTATCAAAGTACATCGGACCTTTCAGCGGCTTTGGGCATCCTGACCAAGTTGAAGGGCATCGGTCCCGCGACAGCTTCGCTTCTTCTCGCGGTACACTTCTCTGAGAAAGTCATGTTCTTCTCCGACGAGGGATACTACTGGATGTGCAACAATAACCAAAAAACATCACTCAAGTACAACATGAAGGAGTACGAGTCTCTCAACATCCAAGTAGAAAAGCTCACCAAAAGACTCAACGTGTCTGCTCTAGACGTGGAGAAAGTAGCCTACGTCATTTTCCACCAGGAAGGAGTTGACCCCAAGCTGGCGCTCAAACGCAGCCTTTCAAAGGCTGCAAAGACGGCCGCTCCGCAGACAAAGCCGGCAGCACCGGAAAAAAGAAAGAAGAGCCCCGAAGATGTAGTCGAGGACAAGATGCCAGTCAGAAGATCGAAACGCGGGAAGGCTGTGTAATAAGCTTAATGTGGTCAGCGTTCGGATGGTGAACATCGGACCCGTCCGAAACACGGCAGATGGGAACGACAACGCGGATGATATGGTCCAATCCGCGTCGATGGATCTGCTTGAGGTTGGCACTCAATGCATGCGTCCACAGCCTGGAGGTGTGGTAAACGTTGCATCATGTGTCCCGGGACTGGGCTGAATGGAGAGTCGGAGACTGGTCTGGAAAATGGGAACTAGACCCTTACCATGCGGCTACTTTTCACTTGTCACTCAACTCTCCCATTGGTCTTGTATCCAGGAACGAGGTTTATTGAGGTTTGTGGCGGCACAGCGGCCCGGCTGTAGCGTTGTCAGCGACTAGGAGTATCCCCCACCGTTGAGCCGCGGCGACCCGACCTTTTCCCGGCCCCGCGTGATCCTGACCCCGGAACCTTGTCGGCGGCGGGGCCCGATGCCATCGCTCTACTTGTAGGAACATGCTCCAACTCGTCCATTTCACGAACAAATACAACACGGAGCTTCTGCAAGTACCACCCGGTACGTTGCAGCTATTCACGCTGCAACATGGAGGACGACATGTTCCAAAATGAATATGGGCAAGGCGATGACACGTCGCCACTGCCGGACCTGGATTTCTCATCCATCTCAGACGACCTACTTTCTCAGTTCCTCTCACCCTTTGATACCCCCAGTCTGCTTTGGTCACAGTCTTTTCCCATAGCTCTGGACAATCATCCACGAGGCTTTATGCGTGCCGACGAAATTTTCACCGAGAATGGCGAACCAATCCCGCTGCCACCGAGATTTGCCCAGATTAAACGAAGCCTGGTCGCCGGCAAGGAGCACGCCATAGTGCAATCATGGGAACGCTTATTAGTAGCTCTTCGAGCCGAGATCGCCGTCATTGGCGTCAGGAAATCAGACATCATCCCGACCATCGACTTCTCGGAGCTCCAGAACCATGCCCGCGTGTCCGAGTTCACCGCCAAGCTCCGGCGCCGAGGTGGTGCCATCATCCGCAACGTCGTACCGGCCTCCGAGGCTCATTCTTGGCGCGAAGAGACGGAGACGTATTTGTCGGAGAACCCGCACACCAAGGGCTGGCCGACTCGCGATCCGCACTTGTTCGGCATCTACTGGTCCCCTTCACAGATCAAGGGCCGAGCTCATCCAAATGTTTTAGAGGCTCAGCGGTTCCTAATGCGGCTATGGCGCTCTCGGGACCCCAACGCTCCTGTTGTGGCCGATTCACCGGTAGCATACGCTGATCGTCTTCGGATCCGAACTCCAGGCGACGAAGCCTGGCACCTGAATGCTCACGTGGATGGCGGCAGCGTCGAGCGGTGGGAGAGTGATGGTTACGGGAACGCCGGGACATACCAGCGCATATGGGATGGCAAATGGGAGGACTACGACCCTTGGGACAGTAGTACGCGGCTCAGAGTCACGTCAGATCTCTACAACGGCGCGGGCTCATGTAGCATGTTCCGTATGTTCCAAGGTTGGATTTCCATGTCCGACATCAACCCGGCCGACGGCACCCTCCTGCTCTGCCCCATGCTCCAGCTCGCCACCGCCTACTTCCTCCTACGCCCCTTCTTCTCACCGCGCAACCCCTCGCCAACATCCCCCAACTTCCTCGCGCGCGAGAACTGGGCCCTGGACTTTGCCCAAACAAGCATCATCCAGGGGGCCGTCCCTTCCTACACACAAGAGCTCAACTCGGCGCTCCACCCACATCTCCAGTTAGACAAATCCCTCGTGCGCATCCCGCCCGTGCGGCCGGGCGACTACGTTGTGTGGCACCCGGATATGGTATACGGCGTCGACAGGGTGCCGTCGTCCTCCGCGCCAGCGACCATTATGTACATTCCGGCCTGTCCACTGACACAGACCAACGCGCTGTACCTCGCCCGCCAGCGGAAGGCGTTCCTACTCGGCCAGCCGAGCCCGGACTTTGGAGGCGGCAAGGGGGAGACGACGCACACAGGCCGACCTGGCACGCAGGAGGTCAGCGACGCGGGTGGGGAGGACGGGTTGAGGGCTATGGGTTTGCTGCCTTGGGAGGATCAGGAGAGCAGGAGTCCGACGGAGAAGGCGCTGGTTGGGATGGCGAATGCGATTCTGTTTCCAGAGAGCTATGATATGGTTTGAGTATCTTTGTTGAGAAATGGAGCGTGGGGTTTTGCATGGCGTTTGGGTCGATTCCTGGGTGCATATGGGAAGCGACTTCGGTAAAGAAAAAGGGTTAGGAAAAGAGAGTTGGCAGTATAATGGTTTAGATTGTCAAAAAGGCGTCTGAGACAACGAATCTACATGTATTATCCAGGTGCCGCCTCCATTTCACGGTGGCCTTGATCCTGTCGGCCACGCTTTTGCAGAAAATCACCAACCCCGGGAAAGGAGCCATAACTGCTGTAAGACTCCGCCATGACGTCTCTAACTAAAGACCTCAGAAAGACACCTCGTCCCAACTCTGACTGATGAAATGGCACTATCTGGCGTTCCCTTCACTCCGAGGAAAAGTAGGTGCTTTCAATAGAAGAGTCCAAGTCTATGTGTACTGATCGCTTGATGACCATTATTAGATCCGAATATAAGCTTTACGGCATCTTCAAGTAGACCAGTAGTCGGCGAGACGTCCATTGAGCTTCGGGTACCCTGCTGCCACGTTGAGTCCTGACAATAACGGGTGGATGTTCTTCATACAACCAAGCTCTCTCCCCGAGAGTCCGTTCTGGCTGTACATCAACATCGTGAACATTTAGGGAGCATGCAGTGGCCGGGTATCTTATCATCCTTTAGGCCAATCAACAACACGCCGTACGTTGCGCTGCCACTTCCCTGCGTCTCATGGCAGGGAAGACCTCGATATCAGTCGCTATGTGAGACTACAGAAAACATATGCAAACATCGCGGATCTTACGTTCAGAATGCCTTACTCTATTAACCAACCAGGTTTCTTAGTCGGATATGCACTTTTGCAACGCTTCCCACGACAAGTCTGCCTCGCTCATATCATGGGCTGCGGATACGTGGCCAGCGTCCTCAGCGAGAGGCAGATTCGCCCAGACCTGTCGTCACTGCATGTGCTAAGGTTGCGGCGGGGTTACGATCACTCAGCGCTGGATGTCTCATTGGATGGGTTGTCTTCCAAAACCGCCTTGCGTTGTAGAGCCTGCCGCAACGAAGATGCAGCCTGCAGCAACGAAGATGCAGCCACGTAGTAGCAACACTTCATGGCTGTTTTCTAATGTAGGGAAGTCGAAAAATCTGTCAATGATTATCAAAACTGTGTGACAGCCTACAGCAACCAACACACAGCCTGCCTGCACGATGGCGGACCAGACGCCTCAACATGTCGAGCGTTACGAGGGCGGTTGCGCTTTTTGTGGCACTTCTAAGTCCGAGGCCCCCCGATATCTTTGCATGGGTGCCTGGGGAGGAGAAATGAACCCGAACAGAATCTTTTCAGTATTCCCATCGTCCGTCGAACGTCGAGTGTCCGCTCGGAACCCGTCCTCGACAACGTGCCCAACGTCGGCTTGAGGATCACAAGCAGTTTTCAGACAACCGTTTCAATCATTTGGCTGCTCTGCTATGGCCGACCCCTTGAGCATCGCCGCAAGCATTGCGGGGCTCCTCTCTCTTGCGGACATCGTCTTTCTGCGCTTGTCCAAGTATATCAAGTCAGTCAAGAATGCCGAGAAAGAGATCAGCGATCTATGCAAAGAAGTCAATTTGGTTGGGGGCACTGTCAACATGTTGTCGCGATTGGCAACCTCCCTGGAGGCGGAGGACGAGTCTCCCATTCAGGGCTTCCGAATGCACCACGTTGACGGTTGTGCAGCGATCCTATCCGAGATTGTCAACAAGACGAAGAAGTACGAAGACAAATCAGGAGGAAGACTCAAGAAACTGTTTTGGCCTTACACTTCTTCGAAGACCAAGGAAATGCTCGCAGACCTATCGCGACACAAGGAGAACATGAATCTTGCGTTATCAGCTACTTCATTGGAGGCATTACTGCGTTGTCTCGCTAAAGAGGAAGAAAGAGAACGAGCCGCGACTGCAATACTAGCCGATGTTCAAAAAACCAAAGAGATTGCAGTACGGATCCAAGAGGATACCAGAAGACGGCGAATCCTAGACTTCTTCCTGAGATACAATCCGCAATCAAATTACGAGATGAGTGTAAAGCTACGACACCCGAGGACTGGCATGTGGCTTGAACGTCATTCGTCTTTCCAGCAATGGCTTCGCACCCAAGGGTCCCGACTCTGGTTGAGCGGCATTCCCGGCGCCGGAAAAACGGTACTCGCAGGCTCAATTATTGGCCATGCTCTTGCGAGAAGCTCAGATACCGTTGCTGTAGGCTTTTTCTTTTGCGACTACAAGAACGAGACGACGCAGAGCCCTGTCAATATTCTTGGGGGCTTGGCGTATCAATTGGCGATACAGAGCGAGAAAGCGTATTCGATGCTCGAAGAGTATTACTTGGAGCTCCATCCAGACAAGGGACTCCCTCGCTCTCCCAGCACAGAAGACCTAGGACGAACCATCTTGAGGATGTGTCAAGTCTTTGAACATACCTACATAGTGGTTGATGGCCTAGATGAATGCGGAGATCACGCAGAGGAGGTTGTGGAGGCGCTCTGCGATATTGCAGAAAACTCCGACGAATTATCGATGGCGCTGCTTAGTCGCGACGAGGACGACATCCAACGACACCTCCGAGATTCCGAGAAGAAATTTATCAATATAGAGATTGCAGCTCACACGGATGACATCACTGAGTTTCTCACTTCGGAGATTGAACGACGTATTCGCAGCAGAAAGCTGGTATTCGACGATCTCTCTCTTAAAGCAGAGATTCTAGAGAGCCTCGTGACCGGGGCACATGGAATGTAAGCATGATTAAGCATGGAATGTATAACATTAAGATTTGGCTGACTCGGATTTGGCTAGGTTTCGCTGGGTTGCCTGTCAACTGGATCACCTTGGAGGCTGCGATTCTGACGAGCAATGTCGAGAGGCCCTGCGCAGTCTCCCACCCGACCTCCCAGAGACTTACATGCGCATCTTGAGGAGAGTTTCTCCAGCAAAACAAACCCAGGTTCAGATGACACTGCACTTCATCGCTTACGCTGAGCCAAGACTCGACATTGAGCAATTGAGAGAAATTCTTTCAATACCATCAACTAGCCAGCAACTAAGCCCATCTGGCATCATAAGGGAAGACGCAATAGCCAGATATTGCAGTAGTCTGATTCGAAAGTCAAACGACGGGAAATACTTTGAATTTGCTCATTTTTCGGTCCAGGAGTTTTTGACAAGTGACGTTTTACAATCATCCGGTTTAGGGATGTTTTACATTACTAAATCTCACTGCAACAAACTCCTAGCAGTGCGATGTTTGGAATATCTTCAGCTCGACAACTTCGATCATCTACCGACGGCAACAAGCGAGGAACTCGACTACATGGAGCAAAGAGACGATGAATATCGTCTCTACAGTTATGCTGCGGAATACTGGTTGTGTTTCGCTAGAGAAGAATGGACACATCCTGATTTACTAGCCATGGCAAAACGTCTCTTCGATCCGCAGAAATCCACGCAATTCACGTCATGGGTAGTGACTTTAGTCTTAAATCTCTCGCATTCTGCTTTTGATGAGTTCAGTCAGGAAAGCATCGACATAATGGTAATTGATTCGATAGCGGGAGTCATTCACGACAGTTTCCGACCACTGCACTTCGCAGCGACTATGTCACTACCAGAGATCAGTTCATTCCTACTACAGACTTCGGATCATCACGAAACCAAATGCATGCTTGGAACTCCAATAAAGTGTGCTGTAAGTTGTCTTTGCGGGGCTCTAGAGCACTATTGTTACTTAGACGATGACTTAGACAACCACAAACTGGCATGGTTTCAACGCTACACAGGAACGGACAGTCTGGAATTGTTTTATACTATCGAGACCGTGGGATTGTTTCTGGGCATGAATCTCCAAGCACCAGAGGATCTTTTACGTGTTTCTCTGAGAGATGGAATCAGCATACGCAACCTTTCGGTCGCTCAGCTACTCGTCGACAAAGGTCTTGTTCCCACACAAAGCGACCTAGACTATTTCAAAACATTCATGAAAACGACAATGGATAATGACGAAGTTTACTGGGGCGAGAAACATCTGCCATCACTGTGCAAGTTCTGCGAAGCGCTTAGCCATGGAATTGATACTTCGCCCTTGCATCTTGAGTTTTGTCAGTCGGCGTGGGAATATTGCCTGCGGACTACCCCAAGTCTCACTGATCTCGAAAGTTACAACATCAGTTCCAAAGTTACTGATGATGCACGTAGCCTGGAGACATGGGCATTTGATGTAGTTCGCTGGACCTCCGATATCACTGTGTTGCAGAAAGTAGTTGATGATCAACGAGTGGATGTTTCATCCATTCTAAGCCCTGGTCAGGAAGATGGGCTGTTGCATACACTGGTCCGCTCAGGGAATGATTGTTGGGCAAGGACAAGTGAAGACTCTGGTTGGTCCGTCCAGGCTGAGAAAATCTTGGACTTGCTGTTGAGCGTCGGCTGTAGCCTGTCCAAGCGCAACAGAGACGGACATACGCCATTGACGCTTGCAATCAAGGAGGGACTGGTTGGCTTCGCCATGACCATCTTAAAGAGGTGTGAAAACGAGCCGATGGCCTGGGAATGCCAGACTCCAATATTGTTGTTAGTTGCTGAATCAGGCTCTGAGGGGATCTTAGACCTACTCATTAGTATGGGTCTAGAAGTTCACCTGGCCGACTACGAACACAAAAACCCATTGCATTGTTTGAATTACGATACAGATCTAACGATGGTAGAAAAGCTGGACACGCTGGTTCCGGGTGGAAGGCAGCGTCGAAGCGATGAAAAGTTACCATGGGAATTCTACATGAATGCCATCTTGACTGAATCACCATCCTTCATCTCGCCAGCTGTAGAGGTGCTGGAGTATCTCATTCAGCCGCTGGCAACCTTCTCAAATTCTCTTGAAGCATCAAGAATGTGGGAGTACTACGCTTCAGGAATTCTGCAGAGCGCAGGCCTTGCTCCCAAGTACATCGATGAGGTAGCCAGGTGTTTGGCACGCGTTGGCATATTCGACATTTACGAGAAAGATCGTTTGAATTCTGCGCTTCTACCGATCGCTGAAGCCTGTTCGAATGAGTGGCTGGTAGACCCCAGAGCCATCGAGTACTTTCCTCTCACGGACGACACGCTGTCTTTCTTGTTGAAGGCCACAACCTACTGGAACAGCTTCCAAGAGTCACTTTATGCCGTTGAACTTCTGAAAGTATCTTCCACTCTCAACTACAGCATGACAGTAGATCGGTTGTTAGCACGAGGCATTGGTGTTCATCGACGCTGCAAAGGGGTGTCCACCTTGGAATATATTTGCGCGTTACCAGCGGGCCTTGAAGACGACAATTCCAGGGTATGGCAGCTTCTTGATCACGCAGATCCCGTATGTTTGAACCATACAAACCCAACTTCCGGCTTGGGATTAATTCATCTCTCTAATGAGAAGGATGTGCCGTGGTTTAGGCATGAGATAGTTGAAATGCTTCTAGGGCGTGGTGTTATTCCAGATCTGCGGATTAGTATCTGGCCACGATCATCGGCATTGGTTTACCACTTGTCTAAGAAACATTTTGACTTAGCAGCTACCCTCCTCCATCAAGGAGCGGATCCCACAATCCCTTGCCGATCTGGATGGACAGCGATTCATGCGGCGATTGCACGTGATAACGTGTCTTTCTTGTCCGATATTCTCAAGCACAGCGACCCGATCTGGAAAATTGACTGGGAAGGTCAGAGTAATACTCAACGGTATAAAGGCATAAGACCGCTGCACCAGGCAGCGATGTCCTCTGTCGATTGCCTACAGACTATCCTTGAGAAGGTAGTCTCTATCAGTCTAGAAGCGCCGGCAGAGAATGGTTACACTGCTGTTCACTTTGCAGTGGTGGGCAGGAAAATCAGTGCGGTTGAACTCCTCCATGCTCGAGGTGCAAACATCAACGCGAGGTCAGTTGATGGCCAATTAGCCCTGCATATTGCTGTTGCTCAAGGCAATCTCGCGGCGGTCGAAAGACTTCTAGAACTGGGCAGTGAAATGACACCCGATCGTGATGGAATGACGCCGCTGCTATTGGCGTACCAACGAAATGATCGAAACATCATCGACTGCCTTAGAGACCACGATAAGAGCCAGTGCGGCGCGATCTCGGCCGGTGTGCGTTCTGCAGCTCTTGCCAAAGGGGTTTTTAGAGCTATCCAAGCTGGGAACCTCTCTTCTTGTCAGGAGATGTTTGCGTCACTGCCGACAGTGGATATAGATATACCTGCCATATTTGGGGGCCTTACAGCTCTTGGAGTCGCCGTACGCTTTGGGAAACTGAACATAGTAACTTGGCTTCTACAACAAGGTGCAAATGCAAATTACCCCTGCGGAAACGACAGTTCCATCATCCTGTCGATGATTTTCCAACCCCTTTTGAATCCAGGATTACCAGCAATGCTCGAGAGATATGTTGCGACCGGTGGTAGCATTCTGAGGGAATCAGGATGTGTGGTGGCCACGGCTGTGAGGGCTAAGAATGAAGAAGGGTTGGTAATTCTTCTGGATCATCTGAAAGCAAATAGGAAGCATCATGCGTAAGTTAACTTCCGAGGTTGATGAGATTCAACAACTCACATGGATGTAGCGAGCAAGTTGGTGCAGACTCGTCGGCATTATTTGCGTTGGCTGTGAATAGAAAGTGGCAACATATGACGGCCTTGCATTGGGCGGCAATGCAGAACAAAGTGTTCTTTGTTCAGCTCTTAGTCGACAATAGCGCCGATCTCGAGGCCAAAGACAATTGTGGTCGCACCCCCCTCCTCCTCGTCACAACGGCGCCTGCTACGGTCGACAATTCAGTTGTTATTCAAATTCTTCTCCAGGCTGGCAGCAACATCAACTGTCGCAACAACACTGGCGCTACACCAATGGCCCAGGCATGTGAGAGGGGGAACTCTCTTGCCATTTCAGCTCTAATGGACTGGGACCCAGATATGTTGGTCAAAGATCACAAAGGGCGCAATGTGTTGCACTATCTCTTCTGCAGCAGAGAGACTAATGAAAGAGATAGCTGTAGGCCCGCACTCTTCATCAAGTTCACTCAAATGGGTGTCAAGCCAAGCGAAGTCGACATGTTTGGCTGCTCTGCCCTTCATCTGAGTATGCATAACAAATGTATGACAGCCTTGTTGCTGAATGGAAATGCCCAGATTCAGGACGAAAGGCCTATTCCGTGGTCAAGTTTGTTTTTAAACCCGGATGCTGTCAACGCAGCATGCCTGATAACGGCCTTTCGGCTGTACCGTCGAAAACTATCAACTCAAAAGTTCCGTACGCTGCTGAATCTTGAGGTCGTCGGTCCTCGGAATCCCCTTTGCTTCGCTGCAGCCAGAGGGCAAATACAAGCCATGGAAAACATTTTGTCTTTGGGAAGTCTGATAGACTTTGAAGGCTGTTTTGAGGGGTCCGCACTCATGGCAGCATCCAGCGCAGGAACTTTAGAATCCGTCATCTATCTCGTTCGCCATGGCGCGAGCATCTCCTTCCAAGGAAACAACCACTTTCGGTCTGCAGTGAAGCTGGCCGCTACTTCACCGCGGGTCCTTCGCTGGTTGCTCGTAGATCGATTCACCGACCAGAAGAAGCTCGACCAGTTTTGCCACGAATCAACCTCCCTATCGACATGTTATAAGCCGTGGAGCGGGATTCACAAAGCCGAGATGGTCATATCAGGACGATGGGAGCGGCAGCCACATGAGTCTTCTCAGCAATACTGGGCACGTCTATCGAACATGACAGAGGATTTTAGGGGCAAGTTCCTTCCTCCCAACAGCGGGAAGACAACGCGGAGACAGTCGAAGCTAGTCCCGTCAGAAAGTGTCAAGATTGCAGCCGACGGATATTTTGTTCCGTACGATGCCTCGGTAGGAGAACGCGTGACGAGGAAGAGCAAGTGGTCGGAGTTGGGCTTGGAGGTTCGAGAGTGTCTGGAGCGTTTCTGCTTATGATCTTGAGGAAAGTCGTGCTGTTATGTAGGAATGAGCTGGCAAATGTCTCGTGGATTTATCGTTCAGGCTGGCGTTACGGCTGTCAGGTTTCTTTCGTGTGTTCATACTGCTTCCCAGTCATAGCCCATTCTAGCAACCAAGCTATCAATGTTTCCCAAGAACTCCTTACATGATGGCATGAACCCAACCGCCCAATGTCATCCTCGGAGGCGGAGAACACTTGTTCGTAGTATCTTCAAGCCTTCTCGCATGTCCCGGGAGTAACTAGATTATCCCCGGTCTTATGTTACGAGGCAGTCGGCAGCGGACGCAGCTTTCCCTGGCATAGAGCCGCAACGATGATGAACATTCGAGCATTTGACGACGAGACGGGCTCCCCACTTCCCTCTCCCACGACCACCAAGAAAGAAACTCGCCCTTTCCCTCGGAACTGCGCAATAAGATCCCCCACCGTACACAAAAGCTACAAAACAAAAGGAAGAGTAAAAGAAATACATGCAACACCGGGCATTCGCCGGTCGTCTCCGACCCGACTACTACTCCGGCCCTCACTGGTTTATCGATGGGAGAGCGGACGGGATCCCGAGTTCTCGAGTGGGTGTGGTCGCATGTGCTATGTTTTGGTGGTGAGGGTGCTCATGTTGGAGCTGTCACTAGAGGCTGGTGATAGTGGTTTCATGTCAGGGGCAAAAAGAGGATCTTGAGATCGAGTCGCGAACACAGTCAAAAGAATTTGTTGGTTGTATTCATCAAACTACGTCAAATGTCTGCTCTGGCCGGAGACGAATATGTCAAAAAGGGGTGCTGGAATGCCTTCAACCGGCAAAAGTTCCGAAACCGAGAATCGAACTCGGGGCTATGCCTAACCTCTCATTGAGATGAGAGGGCATCATGTTGGCCACTACACCATATCGGATGTTGATGGGAATCTTTCACAGAAACTCATTTGAGTAGCTCTCAACCTGCGGGCCCCCACCAATAGCCCGTCACCCAAGCGGGCTTAGCGCCTAGCGGACCCACAGCACCGGCCGACCACAACCCCCGAACATCGGCGTGTCTACCGACCGAACGTCTTCCGAGATACGACCTCGAGCGAGTCATGGCACGGCTCGCATCCCATGTCAGAAACCCGACCAGTTCGTCTCAGCCCCCAATGAATTCGCGTTTTCTGGGCGGTCATTTGTTTGGCGTTGCAGTCTTGGGATTCTCTGGCTTTTTTGAAATCTTGTCTAACGCACCTAGTTCCATGGACTAGTCCGTCTTTCTTGCCTGCCGCACCGGTCTAAAAAGTAGCTCGACTGAATGGCAGGCACCCAGGTCCACGGGCAGACATTACCCTGGTGTTGGGGATCTCAATCTAACCAGTGACCCCTCCCTTCTCACCAACCACGGACACCACGGCCACCCATTACCGTGATCTGTCACCACGCTACCCACCGGCATTAAACCCCCGGAGAACCGGGAGTGGGATGGTGGGCATGCAAGTGACAAAATGGGTTAATGGCCAACAAAAGATTACCATGCTTACTTACTTACTTACCTGCTTCTTGTCCACAATGTTGTTATTCTTTTTATTCCTGTTATTTCTACTGTTACTTTATCTTTTACATTCATCTGAGAATTCTTTGAGAAAAGAAGAGGAACAGTGATAACAGGAATAGGAATAGGAACAAGAGGGAGAGGAACAAGGTCAACAGGAATGATAGGAGTGATAGGATAAGCGCTAGGGAGGGTACCTATAGAGCGGCAACCGAAGGTGTCGCCCACCTGGCATGGTACTGTAGTGCCAATGTTTCGAGGAGGGTGTGGGTAAAGATGACGTTGATCGATCCTTTTGTAGTTCATCGACTCTTGGGAAGATGTTCTGCCTAGGGTAGACCCCCTGGGCACGTTCGGGGGCCTCGTTTATAGCCTCAGAAGTAGACGGTACATCTTGCATGGCGACACGTCGATGTACTCGATACATCTTGGTCTTGGCTGTCTGCTCGGGTACCGTCTCCTCTTGCCTAATCTGATCTTCTTGAACTTGCGATTGTCCGTTCTCTCGTATGTGAGACAGGAATATCAGTGGGACGCCTTGCGCAGGAATAGCTTGATGCGATTGTGAATCTTGAGTCGTGGAAAGGAGATTAGGAGATAATCTTCCAGGAAGAGATCCGAATCGTTCGTCGGAAGTGCAACATGGCCCCCGGTTCTCGTCGTTCGATTCGTCATACTCGTCAGAGCTGGCGAGGTAATGACGCAAATCAGATATCACATCGGAACGGGGGCTCCAAATGCCCATCAAACAGATTTCGGGGCTGGGATATCGTGGGGATTTCCCCCTCAACAACACGCAGGCCGCTTCGCACACGTGTATGGCCCGGAGGCCAGAACTCCCTCTCTCGCTCTCCCTCAACCCCCGGTCTTGGCAGGGTGGCAGGCAGGAAAAAGATCCGGGACTTGAATCGTGTATCGTGCATCGGACAAGACTACGAATATGGATTGCAGCTCAAAAGCCATGGGGAATGGAACTCCAAATTTCCAGCTTTCCCTTGCCGTACTGACTCCAAACTCCGCTAAACCCCTCACAAACTCCTCATCGCCTTTTCGCTTCAAGTCTATCCCAGGAAACCGATGTTCCCAGCAACCCCCGGGAATGGACTGTCTTGGGTGGCAAGGGGTCCTATCCGAGCGGCTGGCAACACAGCTCTTCTCGGGTCTCCTGACCTCGTATGCTCACCGTTTTCGTATGAAGAGTCGAGACGGTCTCTGGACGGTTGTGAGCAGGTCACGCAAACATACCTACTCACACCCCTCTCTTGAATCGCCAAAAAACGCACAATGTAGCAACTTCCTTGATTAACCCCTCCAGATGGGAATTGCGTCACTGTCGTCTCAATAAGGCAGAGTCGCTTCTTATCTTGCTTTTTGCCTAGTTCCCCCGGACTCCCGGTGGGAGTCTCGAAGCTCACACCCAAGAGAGCGGCACGACTTGCCTGCCCGTTCCGATTGGGAAAGGCTTCGAAATGGTTAAGGTTTGTTGTGTAACCCGTCAACTATGAGATGACGTTGTGGATAATGGACGCGGCCCCGCGCCGCCGGCCAAAGGAGTTGGTTGCGGAGTCTCACTCGCAGCTTGCCTGCCAACCTCTCTCCAGACTCCCGAAATGCTGTTGTCGGCTAAAGTGAAGGTTCACTTACTCATACAAAGCATGCTATTTCGGCAAAAGATGGGTATATCCCGATAGGAATCCCGATTTGTTATCACTTCAAAGCCCGAGCAAGTGGGTGATGGCGGCGGGCAGAACTTGGGCAGAAGTTCTCCTCGTCGGCACGAAGAATTAGGTGCTAGCTCGGTTATGCCGTGAAGTCGAAATATCGAGAGCTGAATTGGGAAAAGAGCCTGGTGAATACCGAGACATGTCAGAGCTTTCGCTAAACTAAGGTAAGAGAAAACATGGAAAACATCAGGTCTCACTTTGGCTCTTAGTCCAAATCTGAGTTCAAACCCCGGCCGGCAGTAGATGAGAAGCTGCAGCTGAACATCCCATGGCTTCCTGGGGGCCCTTTCGAAATTAGTCGCTTCTTCGGTTCTATCAGACCGAGCAACCTTGGGCTGTAATTGTTAAATTGTGCATTCTTCAGTAAGTTCAACTAGCTAACTATGAATGGATCCATTGTCAACATGAGTCGATGCTCTCCACCATCTATGATGAGCCCATTAGCTGCGAAATGGTGCTCAAAGACAGTGAGTGCCATGAGTAGGGTCGGGGTGCAATCCCGCGAGGCATGTTTCGAAATTAGGATATTCCCTTCAAGCTTTGCTGGGCAGGACTTGAAGATATATATAGTACTTGTAACGTCGGATAACGGGACACTTCACTAGTGAGGTGTACCCTGTGGGTGATGATATTTCCTTGGAAAATGGTCACTGAGACCTGGTGATTTCTCAATTTGAGTTCAATTTCACTGAACACATCATGTTTTCGCTTCTACGGAGACATCTTGGTCGCCCGGCGTCCGTAAATTACTTTGATGTCACATTGTATCCTTATAAGAAATATGTTCAAGATCCTGACTGCGGGGTGTGACTGTGTGCGATCTTGTTTTCCCCCATGATTACATGCTGGTTACTTTCATGCGCAGAGCCAAGCCCAGAGCTCACCCGAATTTGTGAGAATGAATCCGAGGAGAGACACTGTCTCGAAGTATTAGACGTTCACAATGACTTGGAATTTCATACATGATCGGACATGTCGCTGAGCATCTAGAACACGTGTGAAGTAATTGGTAGTTGCCAGCTGGAGAGGATCACCTGTGACCTCACGCGACCAATCACACCCACCCTGGGCGAACTGCCTTACCATGCCCTGAGGTGACACCGTGACAGCAAGACAGCGGCAGGTTGCGGGCAGGCTCGAGAAGCACAGCAGGCCAATGCAGGGGCCGACAGTGGTCTGTGCTTGGCTTTGGCGAGGGGGATGCCTTAACGAGAGTTGTGATACGTGGGCGGAATTGCTCAGGGACCAGAGGCTAGCCCTTCCAGCCCTTCTGGGCCTTCTAGCCCTCGGATCCCGCCAATCTCAGCCCAGGGAAGGGACGGAGCCGATGGATGCTGCTCCAGCAAAGTACCTTTCATTACCTCATCTCAAGGCTTAAAGCATACCTAGTATCCCGTAGCTGACATGGGGGGCACACCTGCCTGTCTGTACCTTATTGTTAACCTACCCGAGGCCTAGCAGTGATCGCACTAACAAGGCCCCGTCACCGAGGTCGTGCGACGCACCTTCCCCTGCCAGCGCCAGCCCACGTCCGCCCGCCCTCCCCTCTGCCTTCTTGTCAGGGCCAGCGCCAGCAACTGTACCGACCTACTTCCTGCAACACAGATACCACTACCAGCGCCTACTACAAGCACTAGAGCCTTCCTTGGGACCCGACCTTGCGAACAAGACGAAAGTGGATCTCTTCTCTGCGGCTAGGCTCCAATTCTTTCCTCTACCTTACTACGGCTACCTGGCGTTCTGCAACCAAACTACACGTACCATACCTCACAGCAGACCACACAAGCCCCGAGTCATCCAACGACACAGCAACTGCAACACAACCCTCAGCAACCCAAGTAAACAAATCTGTCCCTCGACTCAAGCCTCGAAGCCCCCTCGACGCACGTCCGTTAGCCTGCTCCCGAATCACCGCTCTCCCGACGACCTTGCCTCGCCAATTGGCCCGATATACTACCTTCTCTCTGCCCTCTCTTCCCACACCACCTCCCTCCCTCGAACCGCAATCGCCTTGTCCCAAAGACCGACCCCCCGGGCAATCATCCACATCCTCGCGAGAGGGGGGCAATGACTATTCCCCCGCCGAACCATGGCTGATTCGGCCAGGTCCTCGGACAAGAACCCCCGGTCCCCCCTCAAGTCCAAGGTTGTACGCTCTCAGAAGATCTCTCCGCCCAACGATTCCCGGCCCCCACCACCAGGCGTTCCCGACGATCTCGAGGACTTCAGCGACCGCGACATCGAGCAGCACCGCCGTGTTCCCTCCGCTCCGGGAGGACCCATAATCTCGCGTTCCCATACGCCCGGTCACCTTGCCTCCAAGAGTCAAGACCGTCGCCGCAAACCTTCCGAACTCTCCATTCGCCAGCGCTCCCAGTCGGCGTCCCAGGCCCAGGCCTCACAACAGTCTCGTACGACACCCACGAGCGCGAATACCCCTAGGCCTCCGCCACCGTCCTTCCGGCCGAGCAATACTGCCAGCGATGCCACGACGCTGAACAGCAACGATGGCTCCGAATCTACCGGTGGCCACGGCTCCGACCGTGACGGCCGCCGCCCTATCGCCATGCGCTCCACATCTGCCATAGCCGCAAAGCCTTCTTCGCTCCCTCTCTCGTCATCCTCAACGCGCCAGCTCTCGACGACAGTATCCTCAAGATCCGCTCCCAAAGGTCAACATATCCCCTTTCCGCCCCTCCAGGACCCAAAGACTGCGCCAGATGTACCTCCGGCCCCATCATCAGGCATGTACTGGTCGCGAGCGCCCGTCTCAGGGGCTCCCCATACGTCACTTCGCGCTCACACGACCACGCTTGTCGGATCCAACATATTTGTGTTTGGAGGCTGCGACTCACGCGCCTGTTTCAACGAGCTCTACGTCTTTGATGCAGATGCCTTCTACTGGTCCGTACCGCACGTTACCGGCGAGATCCCTGTGCCACTGCGCGCAATGACCTGCACAGCTGTCGGCAAAAAGCTGGTGATTTTTGGCGGTGGCGATGGGCCCGCCTATTACAATGATATATACGTTCTAGACACGACAAATTTCAGGTGGCACCGGCCAAAGATTATAGGCGACCGTGTCCCCTCCAAACGTCGCGCGCACACAGCCTGCCTCTACAAGAACGGCATCTACATCTTTGGAGGCGGTGATGGGGTTCGCGCTCTCAACGATGTCTGGCGCCTCGACGTTAGCGATATGAACAAGATGTCATGGAAGCTTGTCTCCGGGCCGGAGCGGGCCCCGCCCCCGGGCGTCCGGGAGACTCGCCCGAAGCCCCGCGGCTACCACACCGCCAACATGGTGGGAAGCAAGCTGATCATCTTTGGCGGCTCCGATGGCGGCGAGTGCTTCAACGACGTGTGGGTCTACGACGTCGACGCCCATATCTGGAAAGCCGTGTCCATCCCGCAGACCTACCGCCGCCTATCACATACGGCCACCCTCGTCGGCTCCTATCTATTCATTGTTGGTGGACACGATGGTAACGAGTACTCCAACGATGTCCTGCTGCTTAACCTCGTTACCATGACGTGGGATCGTCGGCGCGTCTATGGATTGCCGCCTAGTGGCCGTGGATATCACGGCACCGTTCTGTACGATAGCCGTCTGTTCATCATTGGTGGATTTGACGGCAGCGAAGTGTTTAGCGATGTCTGGATGTTGGAACTGGCTGTGCACGCGTATTATTCCCAGATTAGCCACTTCACTATTGAGGTCTAAGATTCAAGGAAGAAGCTGGGAGCCTGCCGTTGTTCTTGCTTTTTCAACAGCATCTTTGCCATATACCGTAATCTGGTTTAATCTGTTTCTCCTCACCCCAAATTTCGTGCGTCGTTTTCCAAAGCAGCAATGCTTCTTATCTACAGTTATCTACCTATGCTTGATGACGGAACGGCTTTATTACAATCCTAGGTGGGCGATGGATAGGCAGGTGGGCAGGCAGGCATGCGTTATCCTTTGTTTTTATTTACCTATCCTATATACCTGTTGAACATATCTGGCCCTTTCACATCAGAGGGATAGAGACGCTGAGCGTTGGGATCTGCTCTCGTGTCCTCTTCGCTTATCTATCATTGTGTGACGTGACGTGACGAATCCGTAATTATGAGATCTCTCTCAACTACGGATATACTTAGTATGTAACATCGGGTGGTGGTTGCCCTTGTTTGTATCCGTACATCACCCAATCGTGGGATGCCGGATCGACAAACGCAACTCGTCCTTTTTTTTTTTTTGGACTGACTCGCGAATCTTTCGGTGTCTGGCCTGGCCCGTACCGCTTGCTGCGCGAGTAGGGGGCGGATGGATGAATGGATGGATGGATGGGGTTTTTGATGCGGGGAGGTACGTCATTCCAGCAAGGGAGTTGTTCTCGATGATCATTTGGAGTCGTTTTTTTTTGTGAGTGAGTCGAGGCAAGTACGTAGAGGGAGTTGGAGTAGGTATTCTTGGACTTGGAGTAGCAAAGAAAAAAAGTTACCGTCGGAGGTCCCAGGACGGAGGAGACGGAGGGCAAGGAAGGCAAGGAGGAGGAAAAGGAGGGGTGGGTTGCGCTCCGCCAAGGATCACGGGAGCTTGCCCCCCCCCCCCCCTCTCTCGTCTCGATGTTCCGCTGTACGAATACCGTAGCCTAGCGTGTTCTGGGTAAGTAGCTGGTGTTTCCGTTCCCCTGCGATCCCTCTAGGTAAATGGCAACGAAACCGATAACGGGCATCGAAAATAGAAGAATGGTGGCTTCGGATTCATAATTGCTTGGGGGAGTAGCGGGCATATACGGATCTGGTGTATGGTCGTATCACGCCACCTGAGTGGTCTGATTATACGTGTGCAGAGAAGGGCTATCGCTTGCCTCTCTGCAATTACTCACACGGGGACCGCATTGGCAGCTGTGACCAGAAGGTGAATTAAGTAGAAATTGTATTTGGCAAAGACTTGCTACACCGCCGGATTGATATATCAGACATCTAGTTTCTCGCTTGCCAATGTCGCTCTCTCACAGTGACATTCGAACAATCATCAATGGGTGTTGAACGACGAGGCCGTGGCCCGGTCATCGACACTTTTCTCCCTATGTAAATATAACGCCGGCAATGCAAAACGAAAATCATCCGCCAAGCTGATCTCCCTGCTCCGTGGGGAACTTTGCTCTGCGAAAGACATAGGAAATAATTCGTACATTGAACCCTGTATGGGTTCATGGAACAGGTGGATGGATGGGTGATAAGTCGAGTAATGCTTCTAGAAATGTTTACTTCTGCTCGGAAGCCTTGCGGGCAGCGATGCGGCGCTCCTCGGCAGCAACCATGTCTGTTTGATAGAATGTCAGTAATGAGCTCCGGTAACAAGAGTGGGGATCGGCTGATCACCCGCTCGGGGAGATAAGCCTGGGGAATGTTAACGTACCCTTCCATAGGTCCTGGCCCTCGTACTCCTCCTTGTGAATCTTCTTCTCAATGAGGTGCTTGTGCTCCGGGTCCTCGGGGTCGATAATCATAACCGTCTCCCAGCGGCCGGCGCCCGTCTTGGCGTCCTGCATCTCAAAGGCGGCGGTCACGACAAGCATGACGACGGCGAGGGCCTGCGCGTAGACACGAGCCTGAACGAGCTTCTGCGCGCCCGTGAGGTACTTGTCCTTGCCGACGATGGCGAGCGCGACGCCCATGGACGCGAGCCACGACGCAAAGACGATGGAGTACCGGTTCTCGCGGCCCCACTCCTTGAGCTTCTGCATCTCCGTCTCGTTGGCCTTGGCCTCGGCGATGGCGCGCGCCGTCGCGTCCTTGTAGCCGTACATGGGGTCCTTTTCCTTGCCGAAGCGGATGGACTCGCGGTCGGCGTGGACGATGGCGCCAAAGGTCGCGGACGAGGTGACGAGGAAGGAGCGGAAGGGGAGGGTGAGCTGACGGAAGGCAGGGTAGCGCTTGCTTGCGAAGAGGACGCCGCCGAGTCCGACAGCCAGACCGGCCGTGCCGCCGATGAGGCCGGCCTTGACAACGACGCTGTAGTGCTCTGCCTCCTCTTCTTTGCTGAGGACCTTCATGATTGCGGTTTATGCGGGGTGGTTGTGGTGTGTTAAATGGTGTGGACCTTTCGGATCGCAGAGGGAGGAACAGGTATTTGTTCCTCAATGGGGGAAAAAGAACTGAAGCTGCAAAAAGAGTTGTTTAGGTGCGCAGCCTTGTAGGTTTTGGTGTTGTCGGGATCTGAGCCGGCGGTGGTGGTCGTGGGGATAGTAGTGTCGTAATTACGTGGTGGTTGGTGACGGATGGATGACGGATCGGGATTCGAAGCTACCTTTGCTCGTTTTCGCTAAGGTCAATGGTCTCAGTGAATCGCGGTCTTGAAATTTTTGATGGATGTTTCTGTGCAGCTGAGAATAGTGAGGCTGAAGAAGGTGTCAATGGCCTTATATCCAATGAATGGAATTGTCAAAGTTGATGACAGATGCAGACGGCGATTGAAAACCTGGTGGACGGGACGCCGCGTGGGCGAAAAAAGCTCTCATGGGACCCAGAATCGTGCCATGAGGTCGTCGCTACGGCATGATGTAATGGACCCTTGTTGTCCGGTCTTTGCCGTCCCGCAAGTGCTGGCCCTGCTCTCAGTAACGCCTCGCGGCACCACAAAGCGGCTGTTCAGCGGCCGGGCTCTCTCTCAGTCTAGAGCCCTCCGCGGAATCACTCACCTCTACAAACACCGAGAAATTTCCGCACTGGCTGAGTAAGCCGTGAGGGAACAATTTCATCTCTTCTGATTGGCTGTCACATCCCTCAGAGACACAAAAAAACCGGACGAGGCGCCGCACATTCCCATCGGTCGTCAGTCTGACCACTTTGCCAGAGAGTTCCCTATTTTCGCCGTTTGCTCGAGGCTCCAGTAAATTATGGGATTTCAAACGCCGAACGCCTTGTCCCCCCCGAGGCTTCAGGCAGACTGCTGCAGTGGAAATACTCGCGTATCGGGGATCATTCAGCTGCGGACCTGGAGATCGCCGACTTATGTCCACCGCTTTCCTGATGACGGGGACGCCGCTCTCGGGTTGGGTCAACTCTCTCTCCGCGTTGGTCGGGCCTGAGCGCCCGGCAAGAAATGCTGCCTTCCAAGTCCATCGAATCCGACCTGCCGAGGGCGACCCCTTTTGACAGCGAAGTCTCCCCGTAGAACGGCCCCTTTCACTCACCGGCCGCGCCCGAACGCTCAGCCCGGCGCCCCATAATATCCGTGTACGCACATGCCGTTGGACACGAATAAGCAAGGTACGAATACTCGCCAGATGCTCTCTGTAAGGATGGGAGTGGCCTGATGTTGGTAATCTGCATTTCTGACACCACTCTCACTCGCCTATACCATTTTGCCATTCTCCTTTATTTGATTTGTGCGCTAGCCAGGCGCATGCGGCAAAGGCGATCCTGTAATTGTAGTACCAGAGTGCGCATGAAGGGTTGTTCCGAGGTCGCCCTAGAAATAATTTGTCGTGGTTGTTGTTGTTTCTTCCCAGCCCTTGACCGCCCTGCCATGGCTATGAGTTGTTCTCCTCTCGCAAGTGGGGGCTCAGGGTCAAGCCATGTTGAACGACGCTTCGGAACAACTAGAATGGCTTCTAGCAAGATGACAGCTGGCTACCAAGGCCATGCATTGCCTCTTGCTTCATACTGGTGCTAGGCAGCAAAAGGAATCGCATCTATGTGTTTGTCAGTCCATTCCCGCGCCGTGTTGGGCGTCTTCCCCGCAAAGCGCGGCGCTTGGAGATGCCTGGGAAAAGTGCGTGATGTTTCTGAGCAAGCTTCACAGATTCGCAAGACTGGCCTGAAGTAAATGTTCAGCGCAGAAAGTGTCCAACAACACATCTTGGCGGTGTGTGGACGAGCATTCAGAGGCGGTGAGTAGAAACTCATCTCATGACTGCGTCAAACCGGCAAAACCCAAATCCTTTCCAGCGTGGTAGTGGTGGTGCCGGTGGTGCATTGGCGCGAGAATATAGGAGGCCAAATTTCCGTAGCTTAACTCTCGTCGAGTTTCGGGTGCTCTTCTGTTTCAAAGCTTCGAGAGATACTCAGGGTCCAAGTCATGCAGTCTACCAATATCCACATGCAACAGAGCTTCCGCCCCGATTCAGGGTCCTCGCTATTATGCGTTGCATACAGAGTACAGATGCGCCCCGTAATTCTCACCGCTGGTTGGGTGATGGATTACTCCGTCGTAATACACAGTCTACGGATTCGTGTGCCATTATGGCAAACAAAATCACAGACCAGGTCAAGGTCTCCTACGTAGTAAATTAGTGAAGGCCCGTCCTCACTCCTAGGTATTGATGAGAGGGACGGGGGCGATTCCCGTGCGCCTCATTCTTCAGCCCGAACCGTCTTCTAGAAACCTTCCACGATCCTTGCTAGGGTCAGGGTCCTCTGTGCGCTCCCGCCTGCCACGTTTGCCCTCAGCCCCCGACAAAGCCCGAGTCACCGAGCGACTTGTAGCTTTTGGGCGTACGGAGGATGGATCTTGAAAGCTCGAAGCCACGGTAGCTGACCTAAGTCTAAATCATCACTAGGCCTCAAGTGGCTGCTTCTTCCTTGTTGAAGGTTGTCTTCGTTGGTGTAGGTATTCGTTTCGTGCGCCCCTTTAGCACCTACATTTCCAATGTTGTCCGTCATCCACAGCGTTACTTCATTCGTAAGGTCGTCCGAACTGCTGGCTCTGGGCCTCCTTTAGTCTGAATCATGCCTCATGCATGCATCATGGACTGTCGTTGTGCAGAGGCTGTTTGAGGGCAACCCCTTGTGGTATTGGGCCTACTTCGGCAATGTCCTCTCTACCTAACACCGCGTCTAGGCTTCATCCTGGGCGAGTCCGGTCCGAAGCTCTCAGATCGGCTGGCGCCGAGTCATTCGCTCGAAGCGAACACGGCGTTGAAGACATTACGTACCCGTCCAGAATAATTCGGCTTTAGCGCCAAGTAGTGCGTATAAGCCCTGGAGTTGCTCAGCAAGGCATCTTTCCATCCCGCTATACCTGTATGTCGAGAACAACCAAGAATGATTGGTAATAAGCGTTGAAGCCAGATGCCTTCTCGGGCATTCGAAAGCAGGCTCTGCGAGTAGCTCCTGTGAGGGTATGCCAGGCCCTTCGCAATTGGGGAGTTCATGGGTGGCCGATATTGCTGTTGGGTTATGGAGCGTTCCGCTAGAATCTAGGGCTTCCCAAATAACATTTGTGGTTTGTGATGATTGAGGGACTACGGATATGCAGCCAGAGAGTTAAGGAGCCACAAGGCTCAATAGCAATAAGGCACGGAACCTGTAATAATCTCCTACCCGAGGGACAAAATATCGGCTCGTGTGCAGAACCATGTGTATCCACAGGTGGGCCGGTGAAGAGTGATGGACAGCCGACCATGCAGTATCGAGATTGCGGCATTTCAGGCGTTACCCCGCTACGGTTCCTGGCATTAACACATCGCCATCTGGGTGGACGGCCGAACGGTGGACAAACGCTGACGTTACCGTAGCCGTCTCCGCGATCTCGGCCGGGTCGTGTAACATGAGGAGTGTTCGGGACTCCGTGCCTGCGGGGTGAAGTGTGGGTGGTGGTGTCAGTGTTGGTGGTTCGTCGGCCAAGCGCACGCAGGATCTTGGATTGCTCCTTCAACAGTTGGCCGGGTCGGCGGGGAGACAATTGTGGCAAGCCGGTTTTGATGAGCAAGATCGGCGAGGGAAATCGTACAATATGATGCTTCTGGCCACGGCCATCACATGCAGCACGTATGTCAACAGCGGGTCATACCATCGAGGGTGCAGCCTAGGTAGGAGTGAAGTGGATGGGTTCGAGATCGAGGTGTAAACCCAAGATCGCACAGAGATCCGGTAGCTTGCGGCCACGCTTCGAAGCCCATGTGCACCTCATCTGGTGGGAGAGAGATGACAAGCGAGTCAATCCCCTGGAGATCTACGGCTCTTTTGGTCCACTGCCCTGGACCACGTTGCCTGTCAAATCACAGTCTGGGGGTGAAAACATGGCAGAAAAGTTGGTACAGCGCATTGCCAATCCAAGCTGTATCTCACTGAGATGAAGGTTGCGGCGAGCCCCAGCAAGGGGGAAAGGTTATTCCAAAGTTTTTGGGACGAGGAAATGATGCATCGAGTATTGAGGGGCGCCGTTTGCGGCGGTACTTTGGTGTTGAGATTTTGGGATATCATTCGGTGTACGGAGTACCTATGCGTTTGCTGTTTTTCGCTATCCGCGGCTGCGGACAAAGTCGATCTTTTCCAACTTGTAAGTTGTCCGTGGCTTCCTCTACCTGCAACTCGTTCATCAGTCTGCAGGCGAAATGAAAAGCCTCGGTCTTCTCAAACGCGCCCATGTTCTGTGCTTGATGAGCCAGGGAGTATGTGTATCTGTTCAGAATTGCTGTAGATCGTGGGCGGTCGTCTGCCGTGGTAGGTAAAGTGTCCGTGAGAAATGTCCCACACCGCCTTTCCTCCCAAGAACGAGGTGTCCGTAGTGACGATGGGTTGCTCGTTACAAACGGTCCTCCTCTCTGAGACAGGTCAGAAATGTCGGCGAAATTGGGATCCAGGTATGCGGCGCTGAAGAGCGGTGTTCGTAGGCAGCTTTGGGATTTGCCAGCCTCTGCTTCCGCCAGCCAGCCAAGGATACATAGGAGCCATGTCCCTGAGTAGCAAAGTGTCAAGTGCCTCGCGCAGCCCACCCATGCGACGGTGAATTCATCCGGAGCGGGAGCGAATTCTGGGAAAAGGCAGCAGGGTGTGCACGGCGGACGTTAGGCTCGTTTTAGTTGTTGCGGCTAGCAAGGGTATCGTAGCGAGACACAGACCTGGCGCCCCGACGTTGGACTTGGCTGCGTCTTTGGCCTTGGGGGTGCCATTGTCGAAACTGTCATTCGTCGGATCCGGAGTGGACCGACATCGGTGGGGTGTTGCTTCTGTTCCGCTTCTGCATGTATTCGCTGCGCCGTGTTCCCATTCCCAGCCGTGCCAGCGTGCCATTGCCTCCACCATGAGGTAAACGTCGTGGGTAAGGCACCCAGCCCAGGACCCCGAAAGCAGACATGCAAGTATTGTAGGACCTGACCGCCTTCCTTGCTGCGGGCCCAGAGGTTACAGAGCTGAGAGACCCTGTTTCTGCCACTTTCTTTTCCGACGTTCCCACAAACTTCTTAGGAATTTCCATGGATGTCACCTTGAGCTCGCTTTGAGTTCCCTGAGTGCTTGACCGTCGTCATATGCGTAGAAAGCGAAGCAGGAAGCAGGCATCGTCCGAGGCGCATCTCCTCTCCCTCCATCTCTATCCTGCTGTGTGCACTGTGCAGTGACAGACAGGAATCGTATCTAGATTCTAGTTACTAGAGGGGTTTGCTGGAGTGGTGATGGTTGGCACACCAAGAGTTCGGAACCCCTTCCGTAGCCTCCTACCTTCCTTCTGTCTGAAATTTGGGATATGCTGTTGACTCGGCCGCTTCGGAAAGCCATGCAGCATTCTGCCTCGCTTTTCTTCTTGCTCGTCTTCTCAGCCTAGTGCACTTTTCCTTCAGCAACAATTTTGTATCTCGTCTTTGTTGTTGTAGACGGTCAATCACCGAGGACGGGTAGCGGCCGATGAGTGCAGTACATAGACTTGACATGGAGCATGGAGTGGCCAAGCAGGCCTGTCCCCGACACTAAATGTCTGGCTATGAGTCAAGCATGGCAGCTTAGAGGCGGGTGTGCGGCAGCCCTGTCCAGTCATCTCGTGGCATCTCCATCCGTCGGTACCGTAGGATCCACCGCTACAGAATAATTCTGGGCAATTCGTGGCTCGCTGACGTTGATTTTCTGATTTGACGTTGTTGCCAGCCGGTGCTTCTTGCGGAGCTCAACTTGTATGAGAAACTTCCACGAAAATCAATATTGGGTCTTTTGGCACATCGCTCGCGGCTCGCATCTGCGGACAAGCCCTGGGGGGAGGGGGCAAGTTGGAGTAGCAGCCTCCAATATGTCTGAGTACTGTACGTTTGCTCGGAGGCATCATCGATGGTCGCATAAATGACGCCTGCGATTGGCCTGCGGCTGGTGACGTCCTTGTCGGCAAGGCAGGTTGACGATCAGGCGCAGGGCCGGCGCAACTCACCCGCCAACCAGCCTCTCTCAGCTGGAGCCGATGGTGCCTGTCCTGTATTCGTAGAGTATATTCGCACCAGCAGCGAGCTTGACCAGCCTTTCGTGTCTCGCAGGAGTCCGACCCAGCGCTCCGGGTTACTCGAAGTAGACAGGCTCACTGGTCCATGTTTGGCAACCTGAATCGTGCCTGTGCGTGACTTGGTATAGGAGATGAGAGGTGATGAAATAGTTCCATCGATCCAAGTACGTATCCGTCGAAGGTAGGCATTTCATGTGGCCTGGCGTGGATATGGTGGGCAGACAGGCTCGACGGCTCCATTTAACACAGTGACCATGACCTTGTTCGATTCCTAGAGCGTCCCCAAGAGACTGGGTCGATCACGTAACGGTTTGGATCCTGCTCCGTCCCCTGTGCTTGAGGCCTTCATCTCTGACACGGGATTCATATTCATCCCCGTGGAACCTGCCGTTTGTGTCTTTTCCCTTCCTTCCTTGGAGAGCAAAGATGGGCTATCGCAGGTGGGAACAGCGGAAAATAGACGGTGGATAAGAAGCGTTTGATCATGGATCGTGTAAGTCGTTGCGCTAGGATAGCCTGTGACAGACGTAGACAAGACTTTGCCTGGGAGGTAGCGTCGAAAGGGGAGGCTAAGGGACCAATGGAACATAATTGGGGGCCGGCCGGGATGGTGCCGGCACATGTCGACGGACGCCGCTGGCCGTGTGGCAACAAGCTGGTCTAGGAACGGTTCGATGCTGTGTGATGGGTGTGTGCGGTTTTGGCGAGAAGTTATCCAGCATGGCAGAAACGCGTCCAAGAGTGGTCTGTACAGAGCCATGTAACGAAACTCGTCTCTTATTGCGATTGATCGATCAATAATGACTGCTGCTAATGCCAGAATGCCGGGCGGCGGGGAGAGATTTGCAGCCACAAACGAGGTGTGTTATTCCAGACTTTACGGAGTACTTCGTACGAATATTCGCAGGTAAGAGAAGAGGATATCCGCCATTACGTACCTTGCCGTATGGTATCCGCCTCGAGGCAAGCGCTAAAATTCATTACAGGGCTACAGGCAGGCCTGCAGGCAAGCCCTCGTCTTCGCCTGTTCATTATTGCTTCTTCTTCGACGTCGGTGCCTCCCTTGCCCTCCTTCGAGACTCGAGAGTAAGAATGGAGTCGTGAAAGAGTGGGATCGCAGGTCCCCTGGGGCGCCAGCTGGTCGGCTTGTTGCTTTTTCCTCGTCTGTTGTTCCTTCCTCGGTGGATCGTGCCACGCCTGCCTCAAGAAAAGTCCCTTGCTATGACCGTTGCCTTGCCTTTACCTTACCTTTTCCGGACCTGTTATTCGTCGAGAAGATCGTCTGACCCAGGACGTACTTGCCTGCCCGGTGTCATCTCCTGCCTCCTTCCTGTCGTCGCCGCCTCCGTCGTTCATGCGGAGCGTCGAGCAGGAGCGCTTACCGCACTGAGATGCGTACCTACCTGTTCATACCTTCCTTACCTTATGTATCAGCTTGTTGGAAGTTCTGCCATGGAAGATGAGGTACGGAGCACTTGGAAACTTAACATCATCAACGACGGGAAGGAAGAGTGTGGTAAGCCGAGTTAAGTACCTTACATTTAGCTGAGGAACGCTACCTTTGGAGGCAGGTACCAAGTATCTTGTACTTTACATCTCTGTCTTACCTACACAGTAAAGGTACCTAATTACCCCCGAAATATCTAACGAGGCCAAGGCTATCCCACACAAATCCCCTAACAAACGGCGCAATTGTCTGTCTTACTCTACCCCAGGAAACATCAATGAGCGGTACATCGGACCAGATCAGACACTTGGGGCTTATTTGCCTTTTGATTTGGTCGTTGTAGAGAGCACCGTTTGTCGTCGAGGAGTCACACTAACAGTCATCGGCCGTTAGGGTGTGTGTCTGTGTGGTGCCATTCGCCCGTGTTCCCCCGTTCTTCTCTGCCTCGCCCGCGCCTGAGCTTGGGCTCAGACCCAATATCTACGGCCCCGATGGGAAAGTACAACGGGCACGCAGGTAACCAGCATGTTGGTGGTGTGTGAGTGTGTGTGCTATTGCAGCAAACTCCCCATCTGGATCTGGGAGTGCTGAAAGTCTAAGGTGTAGGTCAACATCGGTGTGCCTGCCAGTCCGAGACAAGACGATTGGGTCCCCTCTCGCTTTCTTGCTTTGCCTTTCTCGCCATCTCCTGCATACCTCCAGCTTGCTTCACCTACTGCGCAGAAACCGTACTTTACGTTCGAGCAGTTGGCACAATGTATGTAGATGACAGCCCCTTCATGGGACAGAAAGACAGACAGACGGACAGTAAGGTGCTACTAACATGGACTGGAACCCCCGTCGTCGTCATTGACACCCCCAAAACTTTCCCACATTTCCCACCCCCAAGTATCGGCCGAGCTTTCGTCGAGGGGACCGCTTTCCAAGCGCCTTCCAAGTTCCGTGCTCTGCCTTACCTTATCCTACAGATACCCTCCTCCTTCTCCTCCGCCTTCTCCCCAAGTCCCAACCTACTTCCCAAGGTGCCCTTGGACCGATCAACCTAGAGCCTGGACTGACCAGGTCAAGTACCTTGACTCTTGCGCCAGGACAACCCAGATTTGTGCTTGTGTCGAGTCAACGCATGCCCATCTCTTCCATCATACCGCTTGTCTTCTTATTCATAACCCCGTGCCCTTCCTGGCTTTCGTCCCCGACATCTGTTGTGCTTCTACTCTTGACTTCGTCCCAGATCCGCTTCCCCCAATCTATCAGTCATCCATTTATACTACCTTTGCCTCCTCTTCACCTCGAGCTCTCAAGGCCCTGTCCATTTACAGTCTTGCATTGTCGACGGAAGAACAACACACAACAATCGATACCAATACCCACTCTAACAACCCCTTGTCGAGACTATAAGACGATTTCTTACAATCATAATAAACAGCATCGACAACACCCAAGCAACCGTTCACAAAGTACAATACCCGTTGATTCGTCTCGACAGTTGACTATCTTCTTCGATGATCAACACTCATCTTCATCTTCAGCCCAGAGCCTCACCCAGCCTCGCTACTACGCCTCTGCGGACATAGATCGGTCACAACTTTTCGGAGATAACATCATCCAGCCGTCACCACTACTTCCACAGCCTTCCGGAACTAGCTCGTTTCCGATCTTTGGACAGTAGAAACCACTAAGACGCGGAAGACTTGCGCACTCGATTTTCGCCTCCGACCTTTGAACGCACCTTCTAGAGGTCATTACCAATACCACGCGCTGTCGCCGTCGCCGGAATACCTACCAATCCACCATCCTCGGTCGGTCCCCAGCCCACCTTTATTCGCCTCCCTAGGCGGTACACCAAAACTACGGCCACCACGAACTGTTCCGTCAGGTACCTCCCAACCTTTCGTTGCCCAAGGTACTTTCCGGGAAAAGGTACTTGGACCATCACTTTTTAAGCTTCGACCTGCCACCGCCGCAGTACCCCCAGCAAATCGTATTCGAGACACCCAATACCTACCTTTTGCACCGAGTCCGCCCCATCCCCTCATATTCCTCTGTCGATTCCCCAGAATTGGCAGAGAATCCAAACCAGAGACAAAATCAAGAGAAACAGGGGGAAAAGAAGTGCAGCACACAAAGGCAGCACATATACGCACGCATTCCCTCACACCCCTCCCCCCTCTTTTTTCTCTTGACACATTACAGCGGCAGCGCTGCTAGTCGAGACGCGGACTCGATCTCCTTTTTCGGGGCGCATCCGCCGGCTGCATTCAGTGGCCCGATTAAATAAGTACCCACAAAAAGGGTCGAGAAACGTTCTGGGAGCCACGGATCCCCTGCCTAACCCCAATACAACGTCTACTTCCAGCTGACATGAGGAGCGCCCTTCGCTGGTTCAACCCAACAAGTACCGAGGACCCAAGGGACCCGTCGACCCGGTCCACCGCCGCCGCCGCCCACAACAGCGAACCCAGGCGCACGCCCAGCAGAAGTGACTGCGCCAGCGCCGATAATATTAGTTATCGTGCGTCGGCTTCCTCTTTCACCACTACAACACCACCACCTTCTGCCTCCGACAACATCTTCGCCTCTCCTTCACCAGGCTCTTCCAACTCGTCATCCCGCACTCCAAACTCTCCCTCATCGCAACCCCTCACACCCACCGACCCCTTTGACGTTCGTGATTCCCGCGCAGGCCTCTGGTCCACCAAGCCAATTACCATTGCTACACCCACAAGCACGAGGGACCCTTCATCCACCTCCCCCTCAGGCCCCGCAAAGTCCAGCTTCGACAGAAACCCCTTTGCTCTCCCCGACGAGCTCCTCGACTTTGCTCCCATCCCAACCAAGAGTATCGATATGACCACTGGCCCAGCCATGGATTCGGCCATGGGTCGGAGTCGCCAGGACTCCTTTGTCAGCGCTGGTCCTAAGCCAATTTCTATGGCCAACCCCAACCGCGACCATGTCAACCGCCAGAGACGAGAGAGTCTCGCTGGCAGCCTCATGGGTGCTGGCGCGAGCTGGGGAGGAATGTCATTCGGCAGCTTTATTCGCGATGAGTATGTTCCCGCCTTCCTTCCTAGCCTCCTACATTTATTTGCGTTACATACATGCTTCGGTGGCGACCATTGGCATGTCATCAGTCGCAGCAACGCTCGTGCGAGAATTACCGCTAACCGGTTCTACTAGCATCGCCATGGCAGGCACGTCACCGTTCGCACACCAAGCCTCGCCATCCTTCCACTCCGGTTCCTATTTGCCCAAGCTTGAGGCGAGTTTCATGAAGGACTTCACTTGTTGCGGTTTGAACTTGCCGAACCTTCACGATTTGTTACAGCATTATGAAGAGTCGCACACCCAACCCAGTCCGAACACTGCGCGCAATGCGCCCTTTTCTTCCCAGTTCGCCGCGATACCCACACAGCCCTCATCCAGGGCCAGCAGCGCAAGACCACAGACTCAGCAACAAAACACCACTTCAATGTCGCAGCTTGGTCAACCAAGCCGTCCAGGTTCCAATCTTGGCGGAGGCATGGGAGGTTTGGGGATGCAGCTTGGTCAGCAAAACATGGCAGGACAGCAGCATGCACAAATGTCGCAGTTCGACGAGATGGATGCTGTCGGTGACATGGAGATGGATGATGCTTTGGGAACCATGGAGATGGACGATAGCCAGAGAACCATGTCACAAACTCGGCAAATGTTCGGCCAGCAACAGCGACCTCAGTTGCACGTCAACGCCTCGGGTCTCACTCAAGGACTGCGGACATCCCAGCCACCAACGCCTGCAGCTGCCAGCTTTGGGCTGCAGCACAACCCCACGGTATCATCTGTGAACACCCCGACGCTTACTACCCAGCAAACGCCACAGCAACAGCGCCCCAACAATGGTTTCCAGAACTCCCCGATGCAGCCCATGGACGATATGGACGATATGGACGACGACTTGCCAGGCATGCCTATGGGTGGCAACATGGATCTTAACGGATCCAACTTCGGGGACGTGAGCTTTGGAAACTCTGCTTCCGAGTTCTGCATCAATGATCCTGGCAAACACCTGTTCAGCCCTGGAGGTGCTCTCACCAACCAGCAACGGGCCATTCAGGCACATCTCATTGGAATGGGCTTCGATCCTAGCCAGCCCAACAGTGCGGCGAACAAGGCTTTGATCCAAAAGTTTGGCGCAATGATGATTCCAGAGGAACACAAGCCTTTCAAATGCCCCGTCATCGGCTGCGAAAAGGCGTACAAGAACCAGAACGGTCTCAAGTAAGTGTCCACATTCCGGCTGGTGTGTATGACAAGTGGCTAATCAGGGTCCAAATTAGGTACCACAAGACACACGGGCACCAGACGCAACAGCTACACGAGAACGGTGATGGCACTTTCTCTATCGTCAACCCTGAAACTAGCACTCCTTACCCCGGTACTTTGGGTATGGAAAAGGAGAAGCCTTTCTCCTGCGACGTCTGCGGAAAGCGCTACAAGAACCTCAACGGTCTCAAATACGTGAGTCTATACTTGATGTTAGCAGTAAACGGAATGCGGTGACTGACAAAATGAACAGCACAAGGGACACTCCGCACCTTGCAATCCCGATTTCAAGTTCTTAGCCGCAGGACTCAACAATCTCGCTAGCCTGCCGGGTCTCATGGAGAATTCGATGACCAACCTGCCTGGAATCGGCGAAGACCAGATGATGTAAGGGGTCAATCCGTCCGACGATTTCACCACACCCCATTCAAATGACTTCGAGGCATCGCTGAGGTCACTGGGAACCGTACAGCACCCTGACCTCGGCCTCGGAATCACGACTAAATATCTCGGCTATGCGGTTGGTTTGCGGCATACGGAGCGGCGTTTGAATGCTTTTGCGGGCGGTTTTCAGGTCGATTGTCAGGTCGATCGAGTCTGGTCCCCATTTTATACCCTCATAGACTTACAAGTAACGCTTGCGATTCTTCGACCACGATACAACTCCTTTCTAGATTAATACAAGCCTCGGCAGCTTCGGTCGAGGTTAGACGGCTTTTAGGCCATCAGAGCAGGCCGGCAATGTTTGGTTTCTTTTGGTTTCTCCGCTTGTTTAGTTTTCTTTGTTGGTACTCGGCCGCCTGTTCAGGTTTGCTTTACCATTCGTTTTCACTGCTTTGGGAGCAGGAGTGTGGTGAAGCTGGTTTCACGTCACGGAATGGATCCAATCCTTTCCACGGGTCGCGAGATTTCCGGAGAGGAAATTAGGATGCTTCAGGGGAGGATGGAGAGGGAATGCAGCAATGATGGTCTGGAAAAGTCTTTGTATGAGCTTGGAGGCAATGAGTTGGAAGAAGGAAAGCAGACGAGTGAGGGCTGGATTGACTTCAGGGCTATTGAATAGTCTCTTGTCACCTTTTTATATTTTCGCTTTCTCGAGTCTCGTTTCAAAAGAATCTTTTCTCGCCATATGCGAGGGATTTACGCTTGATTGACAGAGTGTAGGCGTTGTAGTAGGGCACGGTTGGGAAAAGTTTACTCATGATTTTTTATTTTTATTCATTTTTCTTGCCTGCTTTTTGGACAATCTCCCAAAATATAGACTGAACGAATGTATTGACCGAACAATTGGCCTAAAAAAACTCGCGAGCAGAAAAGTAACAAGAAGCTTTGTGTGATTGTGTTTGTGGGATATCAATGTCTACCAGACAGCAACTCCAGCACGATTTGAGTAAACAAATGGAAAAAAAACCAGAGCCAAAGCCGCTCTATGACCAACACCGTACCATGCCGAAAACCATTAGCCACCACGTAAGACATTTCTTCGTTACTTGCGAAAACCATAAAAGGTGAGGTGAGATTGTGCGAGCCAGCCAGTTTGCACCATAACCATGTTCACGTTATTGAGGACATCTTGCTAGTCCCTTCCTAAACATGATTCGCCTCAGCAAATCGAGGTGGTGTATCGAGCCGCGCCTGGATGAATGACAAGAACACATTCAGCTCATCTCCATGCCGTCTTCGTCGTCGGCTTCACTGTCAAGTAGTTGCGTGTGGTTGCTGCTCACGCTCTCCTTTCGACTGACGACAGAACATCCATCTCCAAACCGGGAACCTGCCAACCCGCCGACATATTCCAGTTCATCACCGCCGACGACGCGGCCCTCCATGTCGATTTCCTGAGAGAGTTCAACAAGCGCCGACCTTGGCAGACGGAGGAACCCTTGGGTCCGTACGATACGACCCCAGTGTGTGAGACAGAACTGTGCAGCCCGCTTGCGGAGCCACTCTTCGTTCGCAAGTCCAGCACAGTGCCAGATGACGCAGGCATGGTCAACGTCGAGTTCTTTGGAGAGTCGGTTCACGCACAAAAGCCTCAGATGCGGAATGCCGTAAATGTTGGACATGACGAGAAGCCCAGCTACGTCAGACAAATCAGTAGTGGCACCACTCTCGTTGACAGACGTTCCATGTATGCTGTCCGTGTACAGGTAATAAAGAAAAGCCTTGACCACGGAGTATGGCTCAGGGATGTGCATCTTCTTTGTGTGGAATTCCGCCATCTGGGAGTTGTATAACCGGGCGAAGTGTGGCCAACGAGCCTGAAGAATGAGCTTGTGGACGTGGATTGGTTGGGATGTAGGGGCGTCAGGCGCGAGCCAATTTTGGCCTGCAGACGCGTCTGTGACACGAGACATCATGTCGTCGTCTTCGTAGTCGCCTTCCAAGGCCGTGACCATGAAGTCAGTGCCGCTGCCGCTCTCTGGAGGATGATCAAAGAGTTTTGCCAAGTCAGCCCCGAGCCCTTTTGAGGGTTGGTCGACTACTCGCGTTGTCGGCCTTGATTCTATACGTGGCTCAGGCGAAAAGTTGTTTCCTAAGAAGCCATATCTACGAAGATCGATCTCCATTATGTCGCTACGAGTGACAAGTCAGAAACGCCCTTGTTTGATGGTTAGTTGGGATTACTCACCTCAGGTATTCCTCGAACCCGTTGGGGCCCAAGTCCGAAGCGACAGGGTCAGTAGGACATCCGAGCAGCCATGCCTTAGTTCCGTCTTCGTTCATGGTACAGTAGTGCCATCGGTAGCCCGACTTGAAGATTTCGCGACCTTCAGCTAGCTTTTGCCATCGCAAGGTTCCCAAGTCCAGTGCTGATAAGGAACACTCCTTGGAAGTGATAGTTGCGGCCGGTGTAACAAAGTCAAGTAGCGTGCCCGATGAGTACACGTGGAAGTGTATGCCAGACCCCTGCGAGGGTATGTTGGGTCCGGATATGAACTTCAGAGAAGAGATTGTTCCTGGGGCCATGGGTGAAAAGGTCTTGAGCTGAAAAGAAGGTGGGTTGACTTGTTGAGTCCGCGAGTTGGCGGCATACCCTGAAGAGCCTACTGCAGGTGGTGGATGCGCCATAGAATAAGGTTGTCTTGGCGATCCAACAGCACGGCTGGTGCCAGTTTGACGATCGTAGATCCCGACGTGAGGTGCAGAATCAAAAGCCGGACTACCCTTGAGATCGAGCCACCAGAGGTCGCCAATCTTGTCCATGTCCTCAGACAATCCGCCAAAAACCCATACTCTGTCTCCATAAATGTAGGCAGAGTGATCGAATCGACCTACGAAACGCCAGGAGCGGGACCAAGTGAAGGTCTTGAGATCGAGATAGCAGATATCGTCAAGCACGTAGTTGTCGTGACCAGTTATGCCTCCAACGATGAAAAGTTTATCTTCGTGCAGCACCGCTGCGTGTCTTGCTCGACCCTTGGGCACAGGACCAGTTACTGAAGGTTGTGTCCAGTGCGCGGTTTTCAGATCAAAAATGATCAAGTCGGAGAGATAGGTCCGGTGCTCGTTTTCGCCGCCAAAGACCAGAAGTTTGTCACCTTGGTATAGGGTGGCAGTATGACCTGGATTTTGTTAGATCGTGGCGGTGAATGAAGCCGCGCTCCGTGATCAAGACGACTTACCCATTCTTACGCCGGGAATATCGCCGTAGTTGTCAACCAAACTCCACTGGTGACTGACCAAATCCAGCTTGAGGACATGGTTGTAGACTTCGTCGGTGTACTGATCGAAGCCTCCGAAAGCGTAGATATGGTTGTTGCCACAATATGTGACCGAGGCGTTGACAAGGCAAGCTGGTCGCTGGCCCAAGGTCCTTGTTACCCTTGGACGATAGCCATCGAGGGTACCTCTACTCTTGATAGGAGAGTTGGGCATGATGTAGGTGTTGTTGCTTGACGCTGCTGAACCCGGAGTTTGGTCCATCGGAGAAGGCGAAGGTTGCGTGGATGTGTTCGAGGGCTGGTTGGGTGTCGATAGGGCCTGAGCTGCCGGCCCACCGAAGAGGGATTGGGCCAAGGCCCCAGGAGTTGCTGGTGATGGCTGAGGCTGGGCCATGATGGGCAGCGAAGGTAGGGCGAATGCTAACAAATCATCTCAATCGTATGCAAGATCGCGAAATTGGTGCTGGCTACGGCGTGTAGTTGGCTGAACAGCGTGGAGACGAAGGAGTTGCGGCAGGAGCGGGCGACACTTTTCTATCGAGTGCAAGTTCAACAGAGGGACGGCAAGCGACAGTGAGATAGGATGGGATGGGATGTCGTCGCACACCGGAGACTGGAGGTGGAGATTCGCAATGTTCCTGCATAGGTTGACAACCCAGGCCTCTTAATTAGGGAATCACGGGCCACCCTCCTGTCTCCAGCCTGCGTCTCTGTCGTGGCAACTGCAGACGGGCTGTGTGCAGGGGACCGGGAGGCTGCGCTTCGTTCATTGGCTTGCCCGATTTTCGCGGTTGCGCCCGACTCGCAACGGAAACCACGTGACCCTAGTCGCTCCTGTACCTTACGTCAGCAAGCGAGCAATGAACAGTGACCGGTTACCTAAGGTAGGCAGTTTCCATGGCAGAGAAGTTCGACGGTGCAACGTCAGAAAGCCCCACCCATGTCAATCTGGCAACGCCGCAACGCTGGTCCAAGCGTCGTTGCCCGGCCGCGATGATGGTGGGGCACAAAGTAAATAAAAGATGATGAGAGCTCCTGTCCAGCTTCAAGCTTTCTTCTCTCTATACCAAACCTCTTCACTCCCGCTATCCTCTACTACCTTGAATCTGCTCTCCTACGCTTTCGAGCTGGGTCAAGCTTCTCAATCAAAGCCTTTTCACAAGAAAAATCAAGTCCTCTAGATCTCATCGCTGTCCACAGCCATTTGGTCGCCCATCCGACTTCGAGCCTTTCTCGTGGCGGCACTACTTCGAATATCGAGCACAACGACAGAATACTAACAGAACACACCAAACGTCCAGGAACCTTTCGATAGAGTCTCTTGGAGCTCTCATCACCTCTTCCCTCGGTGCACCAGGTTGCACCCGTTGGAAATTTACAATTCGTTTCATCACGATACCCCACATACACTACTCAAAATGGCCACTGCATCAGTATCCACTCCCATCAAGTCCCACAAGGGTCTCTTTTCTTCCCGCACCGCCGGCGGTCGCATGCCTCTCACACCTTCGCCCCGTCAGCATTCCACCTCCGTCTCGGTGAACCTGAACTCTTCCCCCTTCACCCCTGAGAAGCAGTCTGGCAGCGACGCCTACCGCGCATCAGGCAAGTCAACCTATGGTGGCAACCTCACTGCCCACTTGGCTAGATCCACCACCACCAAGTCGTCTCACCGCGACTCTCCCAAGTCCAACATTGCCAGGGGCGTTTCAACTCCTCGCAGAGCTCTCGAGCTTGGCCTGTCCGATTTCACTTTGACCAGCTCTGGAACTTCCAAGACACCTTCCAGCGCCAAGTCCAAGAAGACCTCTCACAGGCAAAAGACCAGCAAGACGACTGTCAACTATGGTGGTGACCGCTTCATCCCCAACCGTAGCGCAAGCTCTGCTATTTCCAATGCCGGCAGCAGCAAGCTCGACCGACCCGACAAGCGCTCAAAGGCCAGCGTGAGCGAAGCATCCAACGTGCTTTCATCCGCAACAGAGGATGCCATTGCTGCCCTCGAGGGTCTCAACATTGAGGATGAGGAGCCATCCACGTACTCTCGTCCTTCTCCCAACACCGTTGCGTACCAAGATTCTCTCGCAAGCGCTTGCGGAGTCAGCCTCAACACTCGCATCCTGCAATTCAAGCCTGCGCCCCCCGAATCTTCCAAGCCTATCGACCTCCGTCAGCAGTACAACCGCCCTCTCAAGCCTGCGAGCGCCACATCAGCCCAATTCCGCCGTCGCGTTGCCACTGCCCCTGAGCGTGTTCTCGATGCTCCTGGTCTGATTGACGACTATTACCTCAACCTTCTCGACTGGAGCTCCGGTAACCAGGTTGCCATCGGCCTTGAACGCAACGTCTACGTCTGGTCCGCTGACGAGGGAAGCGTCAGCTGTCTCCTTGAGACAAGCCCCGACACGTACGTCAGCAGTGTTAAGTGGTCTGGCGACGGTGCGTACGTCGGCGTTGGTCTTGGCACCGGTGAGGTTCAGATCTGGGACGTAGCCGAGGCCCAGAAGGTCCGTAGCATGTTCGGTCACGATACCCGGGTCGGCGTTATGGGCTGGAACAAGCACCTTCTGTCCACTGGAGCTCGCAGCGGACTGGTCTTCAACCACGATGTCCGCATTGCGGAGCACAAGGTTGCAGAGCTGGTCTCTCATACTTCAGAAGTCTGCGGTCTGGAGTGGCGCTCGGATGGCGCACAACTGGCCACTGGAGGCAACGACAACCTCGTCTCTATCTGGGACGCCCGCTCGCTCTCTGTGCCCAAGTTTACCAAGACCAATCACAAGGCTGCTGTCAAGGCCCTTGCGTGGTGCCCCTGGAACATGAACCTTCTGGCTACGGGTGGTGGCTCTTATGATCGCCACATCCACTTCTGGAACTCCACTTCTGGTGCTCGCGTCAACAGCATCGACACTGGCTCCCAGGTCACCAGCCTGCGATGGAGCCCTCACTACCGTGAGATCGTCAGCTCTAGCGGCTTCCCCGACAACTCCCTGAGCATCTGGAGCTACCCCACGTTGGTTCGCAACGTCGATATCCCTGCACACGAGAGCAGAGTCTTGCACAGCTGCCTCAGCCCTGACGGTCAGATGCTTGCTACCGCAGGTGAGTCTTGGAATTATGAAACTTAACAATGACAACTGCTAACTATTATCGCTTAGCTGCCGATGAGAGTCTGAAGTTCTGGAAGGTCTTCGAGAAGAAGGCCGGTGCCAGTGCCGGTGTTGGCAGCAGCACATCTTCGGCCAAGGCAGACATGGTCAAGCAGATGACCATCCGGTAAACGGTCCACCATCGACCAAGCCTGGCGAATGTCGGTCAAACGACATCAATAAATGTAGGTATATCTCCTCTGGCATTTGTCGGTCATGGATTCCTGGCGGTTGGGGTCATCTTCAGCGAGGAGTTTGGTTTTATTGCATCCGACTCTACGTGGCACGAAAGGGCTTCTCCACGGGAAACGAAATTGCTTGGTCATGAGTAACGACAGAAGATATCATTCATTGCTGTTTAGCATGGGACAGATTTGTAATGCTTGTTTTTGCGAAGGAATGCATCGTCAGGGACGTGCTGTAGTATTAAAGAAGACGGCCGTGGTTAAGTGACAAGGACCGCTCTTGCAATGAAGAAAACCTGGTTTTTAACTTCTTCTCGTGTCAATACTTTGATTCCGTCTGTTGATGACCATATTTGCTCAATATTCCATTGTTCCTGAGGTGCGCAGCAGGTTAAGTTTCTTTGACCAGAGTTGCTTGTCGAAGACCTGAGGTGCGGCTTACACCCCGCATTCCGACTTCAATCCACTTCTCAGGTGGCTTATCGGGTTAATTAAGGCCTTATCAGTTCCTGCGGGAAGTGTGGATCCTTCAGCGATCATCGCGCGGGCAGTTTGCGGGCAGTTTGCAGTTGGCAGGTGCCTGAGTTCAGCCTTCCCTCCGTGCGGCTGCCGCCTAAGCTTACTAATAGGCGAGCTTCGAGCCTCAAAACGAAACCCACCGAACAAAGGCAATCTTGACCCGTACACATTACCGAGCGAAAAACAGGGCCCAGCCAGACACCCTGCCTACATCTCAATTCCCCGATAGCAACCAGCGAGACCTCGTCAGCAATCGATTGCATATTCGCCGTTACCGATTTTACACAGGCGCATGCCATTTTGGGCAGCGAGAAGTGGCGGACTAAGCAGGCGGTTCCCCATCGACAACCCAAGAGCAACCTTGTGAAGGCGGACTTCGATTGAATACTCTCGACCATTTCTGCGACTTCGTTTCTCAACTAAGTCTAACAGTCAGGAAGGAGGGACCAGGTTGGAGAAGGCGCGACCACAAGATTCGCACATCCGTCTCGCCGGTACCGAAGCTTGACACTACTTTCTTCGACAAACACATAGTTGACGACGACAACGACGACCAACAAACGCCACCATGTCTAACAACGCGGTGGGTAACGTCTACTCACAGATCATCGATGAGGTGATAAATTCTTCTCGGGTCGATTTCGAGGAGGGTGGTGTTGATGAGAGCGTGCTCGAAGAGTTGAAGAAGGGATGGCAGGAAAAACTCACTCAACTCGAGGTCGCGGCGTTTCCATGGGACCCCGTCAAGGAAGCTCCAGCTCCTCCTGCACCACCTCCGACTACGGCCGCACCCCCGCCTGCGGCTCCATACTCTCAGGCCCAGCTCAGTCCGCAACTCCCAGTACCTGGTCTACCTCTGCCTGGCGGAAACCCGGCTCAACAGGCCAGTAACATGCCTGTAAAGGAGGAGCCTTACATCAAGCCGGAGCCTGGCATGCAGAATGTGCCGATGCCGCCATCTCAACAAGATAGCGCTGGACTTGCAGCTTACCGAGCCGCTCAACATGTGCGCGGTCAGTTTGGCGAGAAAGGCGCCGCCTCCATGAACGCCATACAAGCCTCGGCGACCAATAGGCCTGCCAACCAACCGCCTCTGCCCCAGATGCCCGGCCAGCCTCAGCAGCAGCAGCAACAGCAGTATCGCCCGGGAGTTCCTCAACAGGGTCAGCCTCAGCAGCGTCCACCTAGCAATGGTCAGCCAGGTGTGAATCCCTCGCAGACCGACGGTGCTGGTGACGACTTCGACTTTGAAGGTGTTCTGCTCCAACGCAACCCTGATGGGTCTCAACGCGAGATTGGACGTGTTGATATTGATCGCATGATCCACGCGCGGATTGCTGCCAATGCCAAGAGCATGGAGGGCGGCGGCTTGATGCTGCCTCTTAAGGAAGCCACGAGGCATTCGTCGGCTGCCACGGCGCGATCCAAGGGCAAGGAACATGGTGGAATTGCCGGTTACGATGGTTATGATGATGACGAAGTTGACGAAGACGCAATCAACTCAGATCTTGACGACCCTGATGAAGACAAGGATGACGACGAGGTCGACGATGAGGGTCTTGGACATATCATGCTCTGCATGTACGACAAGGTCCAGCGCGTCAAGAACAAGTGGAAGTGCGTCCTCAAGGATGGTGTTCTCACCGTCAACGGCAAGGAGTACGTCTTCCACAAGGCCACTGGCGAGTACGAGTGGTAAAGAACCCGACGCGCTTTGCACGACGAATCGACGCTTTTCAGTCCTGTGAGGAATGGAGTTTTCCAATTCTATCACTACCACTTCATTGCCTACCCAATTTCGATCTTGTAGACTAGCAGAAGGCAGAGGCTAAAGATCAGCCACACGCCCAGAAATTCAGCATCGTTCAATTTGATTTTTTCTATCTTTCGGGATGACTGTCGACGCTCAATTCCTAGTGCAATGCCTCGGAAACCGTTTGCGATGCAATGAGATTGGCTTCGCAGTATGGTCTCTGTCTCCCACTACCATCAGGGAGCCAGACCTGTTGCCCATACACACTGCAGCCCATCGCGTCTCAAAGGCACATGCGTCTTGAAGTGCAAAGGCATGCTCTGGAAAACGATGGCCATGCTATGTTCCCGGAGGCCTACGGGACCGAGAGCTTGGGGAAGTTTGACCGAGGATGGGTTTCTACAGGAGGAAAAGGTCAGCAGGAAGACTCGCTCCAGTCAAGCAAATAGAGAAGACGGATCAGAGCAAATTGGGTTTTCTCCTCTACGCCGTCGGTCTCGGTGGGAATGCAGCAGACCCCTTTCTTTCATTGCACCACAAAAGACAATCAACAAAATGAAATTCAAACCCCCCAAAAAAGAAAAAGAAAAACGTGTACAACAGCAAGCAATCATAAAGTCGTTTCTGATTTCTTTAGAATAGAATCTGCTGCCACGGAATATGCTCGTCCCCTAAATATCTATCGGCCCGCTACTCGGCCTTAATGTGTTGAGAGTGAAATGTCCCAATATCAGTCGACTTGATCCGTTGTGAAACGTACCTTGCCGTCTTGTCTTAACCTGACGATGTACTCCCATGACTATATTGCCCACGGCCCCAACCCCATTCCCCCTCACCCTACACTCACCCCTTACACCTCGTGCCCTCTCACATGAGTGACATCTATACAAGCATGTAAAAACTTCGGCAGTGTGCCGTGCCGTCTTTGGAATCAAATCAAACCAGACCTGATGAAATTTGTTTCTCTCTCTCTCTACTCCGTACTCGCCTTGATGTCTCTGTTTCAAACTCTAACTTGCCCTTGCGGCTTCTTCCTTTCCAAAACAACTCCCTCCTCCTGTGATGGCGTTTTGACAAGATGACGTGGGTGAGTGAGACAGGAGAGAGGCATAGAGGTGATCGAAGTGCCAACGTGTGATCGATACTGCCCCCCGGTGTCAGCCACGTCGACGGGGTACCAAGCCAGCCATGTTAGGTGATGTCTGTGATGCCGGTCTAGCCCGCTCGATCCGTCCCGTGGAGCGAGGTTCACATTCCTCGTGGCGGGGAGGTAAAGCCTCTTGCGTGCTCTATCTCGCACTTGCGGATGGCGGCGGTCAGGTCTATCCTCTGCTGGACATGTCCCTCGGTCTCAGTCTCATTTTCACACAGCCTGAAATCTCCGGTGGCCTCCTCCCCCGGCACAAATTATCCAGAGGTGTCTCCAGATGGCAGATTTGCCGCACATCATCGACGTGTATGTGGTCGGTCACCAACATCAACTCAGCATGGCTAGATGTTATAGACTTCAAAGCAAAAGGAGATAGGAGGAGGAGAGGGTGCCTCGAGCCATTCGCCTCCAGATGCCTGTTCATTGAGGAGGAGACATGGATTAATGGTGCGAGCAGGGCTGAAAACTGAGGCTCACAGTATCTCAGCCAAAGACCCAAGGAACAGACCCCAAGATGTGATGCTTGAGTATCTGAAAGGGTACGTAGAGTGTTTTACAGGGGTGATATTGAAGGTCTTCTCTCGTCTAGATGACTGATCCCAAGTAGATCTCGTTGAGCCCCAAGCTTGAATCCTCCGATTCAAGCATCGAACCCAGATAAAGTGCCTCCCTTCCGCGTTGAAAGCACACCAAAACATCGAACCACCGGTTCGTTCCATGAACACCCCACTCTACAGACTACCAGCAGAGGGACAGCGGTTCATAGCAAACGCAAACGCCACACAAGTTATCCTTAATAGGCGGGCCCCCGGGGCCCGGGAGTTGGCTTCCGTCGCGCTCCCGACAGAAGCACGATCGACTCGATTCGTACCTCCAATGCTCCATGGCGATATGGTTCGTCCTCGGGAGTGATGACCTCACAAAACCTCCAGCTCGCGTCCCTCGGCTCGGCTATCCAAGGGAGTCGAGCCCAGGGGCCCATGGGGCAGCCAGATTGCCATGGGCAGACAATCGATCTCATCGGCCACAGGACATTGGAAAAGGGCGATGATATTCTGCCAGCACCTGCCGATATCCCGCCACCAAGTGTGGCTGCGGCCGCTCCTGCCTCCAACCACGGAGCCTAGCTGCCCATACCTACCTACTTACCTACCCACTTACTTACCTACTTACTTACTTACCTACTTACCTACTTATAACTACTACTTTATCGACCTCGCTATTACTACTACTACTACTACTACTAATTAAAGCTATTCTTAATATTAATATATTATAAAAAGAGAATAATTACGAAGTTAACGATTTTTTTATTTATTAATATATTATTAATTATAACGATTATAATTACGTAAAATATAATTACTTATTTTATAATTAACGCTTTTTTAGCTTACTTAAGACTAAAATAGTACTTAACGAGGCTATTTACGAGGCTAGTTTTATAATCCAAATTATTTAATATAAACCTTTTATTAAGGTACTAACTATTATTACTTATTATTATATTTATAGCCCGCGTTACGATCGAAAATAATAACGCTTTATAAAGTTAATTTATTTAAATAAACGTTATAAATCTTTAACTTTATTTATAAACTATTATTAATAAATTATTATTAGCTTTTTAAATAATAACTAGCTCTTTTATTTTATTATTAGCGCTTTTTATAATTACTATAACTATTTATTTAATAATACTAACGCTTTTATATATTATTACTACGCGTTATTACGTAATAAAAAGGACTAAATTTATTATAGCTAGCTAGTTATAGTAAGTATATTAATAAAAGTTAAGGTTACGAGTACTAAGTAAATAGTATCGTAGTTATAAATAGCTTTCCTAAAGCTATATTTATAAGTTATAAAATAAATAAGGCTTTAATAATTAATTATAGTCTTATTAAAAGGGTTTTTAATAAAAATAGCTAAAAGTAATTATAAGATCTAATACTAAGTTAATTATTAAAAAAGCTATAAAAATCTATCCTTAAGCCCAGCTTAAGTTTATACTATATATAAATCTCGTTCTTAAATATATTTTTTATAATATCCTTATTTATTATTATTTAATAATTTACTAAACGGTCGTTTATCTTATTTATTTATAATTATCCGTTTTACTTATTTATAAGTATCCGTTCCTTATTTTATTATATAATTATAATTACGTAATTTATTTATAGTTCTTTTACTTTAAGAGGAGTTATTTTAAACTTATATTTTTATATATAGAGTATAATAGTTATTATAAGTCCTATAGGGCGAGGCCCCGACCTTATTATACGTATTAAGTCGTAATATTAGCTTCTTTTTTTAAAAATCTAATTCTCTAGGCCTATAAATAGGTCGTCTATTCTTAAGTTAAGGAATCGTTAAGTATTTTTTTAAAATATATTAATACGATATTAAATCGAATTAAAAAATCGAAATTTTTAATAACTACGTCTTATTATAAATTATTATATATTATTCGCTTTTTTAATAAAAGTATAGAAATAATATTTTATTTAAATTATTACTCACGAGGGGTCCGTTATTTAGTTCTTTTTAATTCCGAGGTTTATAAAACGTACTATTATTTAAGTATTTTATATAATACGTCCGCTAATACTATTTATATTTATAAATATTACGTTTCTATTTATAAGTCTTAGCTAACTAAGTATAATTAGTTAGTTAATAATAAAGTTTAATTATCTTAATTATAAAAAAAAAATAAAAGAGTTACGGTTTTAAGAGAGGGCTACGGAATTATAAAAAAAAACTAAGGCTTATTAATAAGCCTAAATTAAATTAAATAAGTTATTATTTAAATTAAAACGTCTTTATTTTTAAAAATAAATAGTATTTAAAAAGAGTCGTATTATATTAAAGGAGTTTTTTAAGGATTTTAAAAATACTTTTTTAGTAACCCATAAAGTATAAACTAATAATACTTTTAAAATTATTAATTAGAACGCCGTAATAGCTAAGAGTTTTAAATTTAATTTTAACTTTAATACTCCTTAAGAAATTATTAAGAGTTTTAAAAATTTATAATAAGTTCTTATATATTTTTTTTATATTTATAGTTTTTCTATTTAATAAGGAATTCTTATATTTTATTCCTAATTTTATAATTAATAATTCGTTTAATTTCGTATTCTAATTAGTTTAGTTCTATAATAATATAATTTTCTATATATAAACCCTTTAATATAAGTTCGAGTAATAAGATATAAAAAATAGGATAGTATCGTATCGTATTTAGTAATCTTAATTTATAATTAATTAATAAGACTTTTTTAATAATTTCGAAAAATCTAAGTTTTTTATAATCTAATTTATTACTTAGTTATTTTATTTTAATATTATAATAAAAAAAATAAGCGCTATTTCCCTTTTTTAAAAATAGTCCTCTAATTTTTAATCTATTTACGTTCTTTTTTATATATTATTATATAAACTCGAAGTTTAATAAGGCTTATTTATAAATCTCTTTAAGTTTATTTATATTTACTATAACTCTTATAACTTATAATCCTTATTATACTTCTTTATATATTATTAACTAAAATCCGTAGTTAAAATAAAACGGAGATTCTCTCGTACTTTTATTAATTATATTATTATATATAAACTAAGCTATTAATAAAAGTACTACTTAATTATTCTAATTATAGTTTATATAATAATAAAAGTATATCTTAAAGATCTAATTAATCCTTTTTATCTATCTATCGGTTTATAAATAAAATAATATTAATAATTTATAGTCTATATTAAGTTACGAAATTAGGGATTTCTAAAACTTCAAAATAAATAGCTTATTTCTATTAAAAATAATTTTTCTTAGTAAATTATAGTTTAAAAATATAACCTTAGTAAATACGTATATTAGGTTTTTTATAATATTTAATTTTTTATAAAAAATAAAATAAGTAAACTTAGTAAGTTAGTTAACTATAATTAAGATACTATCGTACTATATTTTAATAAATAGTTCTCTAAACTTTAATAATTTAATAATAAAGTCCTATATAATTAATTATTATACTTTTATTAATAATTATAATAGTTATAGCTCGTTATAAAGTTTATATAGGCTATTTTTATTTTTTTTATAAGTTACGTAATCCTTAATTATTTTTATAATTTTAATACGTATAGCGGATTTATTATAATATTAATAAATCCGTTTTTACGTTTTAATTATTTTTTAATAACCGTATACTAATATATTATAAATTTCTATAATAAGCTTAGGGGTTATTTTTTTAGTTAAGCTAGTATTAATCCTTTTAGTTATTATAAAGAGTTTTATAATTAATACGAAATTACCATCCTTTTCTTATTTAAAAATAACTTATATTTTTTTAGGGACCGTAATTTCGTAATTAGGCCTTTTACTAAGAGCGTCTATTTTACTATTTTCTAAACTTTTTTAATAAATAATTTAGAAATTATGTTTAATTATGTATTCGCTCTATTTAACTTATTATTTATTTAGATTCTTATTTATTATAAAGTTTATAAAGTTCTTATAGTTTATATAAACTATAACTTCGTACTTAGTTCTAAATAATTATAATCTCTATTTTTAAAATACTTTAATAATTACTATTAATTCCTTATTATAAATTTATTAATTTAATTCTATTTTATAGAATATTTTAAAATAAAAATAATATAAATAAAGCTTTTTTTATTTATTTTATTATTTTAAAACCGCTCTTATAGTAAAGTCCGAGGTATTGGTTTTAATTTTAAAAAGTTTTCGGGGTCTAGGATTATAATAACTAGTTCAGAAACGACTATATTCTTAACTTTAATAAATATTTTTTTATATTTAAAATCCTAAATAAATAAGGTATCCTTTTATATTAAGTTATTAAGGGGTCTAACTATATTAATATAGTTTTTAAAAAATTATTAATAAAAATTAATAAATCCTAAGAATCCTTATACATCCTTAACGTTTTATAGTATAAGCTAGTTTCTAACTATTTCTATTTTTAATATTTATATATAGATTTATCTTAGTATAATAGTATATTTAAAGAAGTTTACTTTTTATATATAAAACTCGTATTTAAAGGGTTCGGTATATAGCTTAGCGTTTTAAAATTTTTAAAATATTATATAAATATACTTTTTATATATCTTAAGGTTAGGGGAAAAAATAAGAATATTATTAATATAAATAATAATAAAAATATTAATATATTCTTAAAATACGTAATTAACTATTATTTAAAAAGTTATCGGAGCGTTAATAAGTTTAAAAAGTATAATAAAGTACTTAAAGAGTCCTCTACGAGTTCGGAATACCGTTTTCTATTTATCTTTTTTTTTAATCTAAATTTAATTAAATACTTTTTTAAGATTTATAATAATAAACTAATTAGCTCTATAAAATAGATTTTTAAGCTTAGTAATAAATAATAAAGAATAGTAATTCTTTTTCGTAATTTCGTTAAGTCTTTTATAATTAATAACTAGTTTTTATTTTTTTATTCCTTTTTTTAATATAAAGAATAAGGGTAATTTTATAAAAGAATTCGATAGTTAAATAAGTACTTTTTTAAGTTTTTTATTAATATATTTATTAAAATATTCCTATTCTTCTTAATTTATTAAATATATTAAAAAGAACCTAAGTTATATTCTTTTTTTAAATTCGATTTTTATATCCTAGCTATTATATTTTAATAATCCTATTTCTTTAGGTTTTATAAATAGTTTTATATATATTTAATACTCTTTGGGTATAATTTAAAGTCGTTATAATCCTTAATTATTAGTACTAGTTATAAACTTCTTAGAGCTTTTTATTATTTTAATAAAAGCTATATATTATATTTATTCTCGTTTTTTAAGAGTTTTTAAAAATCTATTTAAACCCTTTTTTTTTTAAGTTATTTAGTAACTAAATTTTCTTAGAGGACTTAGCTAATAATCTAATTTATTTATAAATTATACTTTCGTAATTACGAGATTCTTAAGATAACGTTAATATTTCCGATTTTTATAATATCGTATTATAATTATTTTTATTAGTTATTAATATATATTAAGAAGTATATAGTCTCTTAATTAATATATTTATAATTATAATTAACTCGTTTTTTTTTTACTATTTATAATTGATATAAGTTATCCTTTTATATTTATAATAAATTAAGTTTATTTACTATTTTTAATAAAATATAAGTTTCTTATACGCCGCTATTAATAATAACGTTTAATCATTATTTATAAATATTAAGGTTAACTTATAAATATACGTCGTTATGTTATTTAGTTATATATAAAAACTTTTCTTTTATCCTCGCCTTTTATCGTTCTTTTATAATTAGCTTTTTTAGTTTTTTATTATACGCTTTTTTTATTAAATACCTTATTTATTTAGTTCTTATTATTTTCTCTAAGCTTTAGCTTTTTTAATATAATAAACTTAATATTAGTCGTATTTATAATCTTTTTATTTTATATACTCGCTATTAAGGTATTTTATAAAAAAGCTAGGGTTTAAGCTAAATATTACTTTATTATTATTATTAAAATTTAGTAATATCTAACTAAGTAGTTAATTTTCTATATAGATATTTTTAATAAGCTTATTATTATATTTTTGTAAGTAGAAGCGACTATTTTATTTATATACGAGGTATTAAAAATATTTATTATCTAAGCATTCTACTTAAAATAATTCTTTATAAAAGGGGTTTTTAGGGTTAAGTAAAGAGTGATTTTTATTTATATAGGGGGTTATTATAACCTTTTTACGTTCTTTAATTCTATAAAACTAAATAATTTAATTATCCTCGAATAAATAAATATACTTATACTATAGTTTATTATTATCCTTTTTAAAACTAGTATTATTAATACTAAATAGTACTTTATAATTAATCTCTATTTAAATATATCGTCGGGTAATGTTATGAGATTCGTTCGAATTATAAAATAATTCTATTTTGTTAAAATAAAAAGAATTAGTTCCTATTTTAATATCTTTTTTTTTAAAATTAAAGTTAATTTTTCTTTTTTTTATAACTTCGAAATTAAAAGTTAGTCTTTTAAGTATTTTAATCTTATTTTTATATACGAGGTCCCTAAGTTATTTTTTAACTTTATAAATAAATTTTTTATTATTATTTATTTTTCGTATTATATAAATAGATTTAGTTAGGATTTCGTTTAAATCGAGTCCTTTTTTAAACTTAGTAAATTATTTTTAATTTATATAGTTTCGTTATACTATATAAATAAGGCTACTTATAATTTTTTTAATATTAGGTCCTTTTTTTTTAAATTTAAAGAGCTACTCTTTTATATTAACTAGGTATTTTTATTTAATTCGTTTTTAAAAAAAGTAAAGTATATCTTTTATAATAAGGTTTATTTTAGCTTTTTTTTTTATATTCTTATAAATCTAAAAGAGCGTAGTAATATATTTAATATTATTTTCTTTAAGAATATAGGGTTAGTAAGCGGGTATTTTTATTTTTTTTATTACTATTACTAAAGTCTTAACGGATAGTATAATATCGTATCTAAATCGTCCTTTATTTTTAAGTTATTTTAGGTACTATCCTATTTATTTTTTATTATTTTAATAAGTAAGATAGTTATTATTATAATAAGCCGTTTATAAAAGTTACTTATAGGGGACTTTTTTATTTATAATATTAGCTCGCTTTTTTAAAATAAGTTAGTATTAAATACGCTTAGGTTATTAGTAGTTTCTAGTTATATATCTTAGTTTATTATAGTTATAGTATTTAAAGTCCTTTTTTTAATAAAGTTATTCTTTTTTAGTAATACTAAGATCTATTAGTCCGCTATAATACCCTATTATAATAGTTATTAATTTATATTTATATTTATTATTAAGTTTAGCTCGGTTATTCTAAGTATTCTATCTTTTTTATTTAAAGCGTCGTTCGTAAAATTAATTATTAATCTTAATTATTATATTAATATAATTATAAAACTTATTTAGTTATTTTTATTAAAAAAGGTTATTTTTAATTTTTTTTTTAAACTATAATAAAAAGTTATTATAAACGTATTATTACCTTAATTAAGCTTAAAAATAATCTACTTAAATTTAAATATATACTTACTAACTAATCTTTTTTATATAAGGGTTATAAGCTTTCGTTTAGTAATTCGTTCTTTATTAAAGTTACTAAAAGTTTTTTTAAGGTTTTTTTTAAATTTATTATAATTATTAAAAAAAATTTTAGTATTTTCGTTTTAAAAGTTACGTTTGTTTTTTAAGTAGTCTCTTATAAAGGGCTTAAATTAAATAAGGGTATTTTTTTTAAAAAATAAAGCTATATAATAAACTTTATTAACTTTAATAATAAAAGAGGTCTTATAGTAACGTAAATAAGTTTTAATTTAGGTAAAGAATTCTTAGAGAGTATTTAGGGACTTATTATAGGGTTCTAGTTTAGAGTACTTAATTCTAAGTATTAAAAAAGGTTAGGGTATTATAAGCTAAGTATAAAACTACTTATTTTTATTTTTAAGTTTAAGTATTATATTATATAGTTATTAAATAGTAAGTATAGCTATTTTAATAAGCTATGCCGTATTATTATTATTAATAATTAATATATTTATACTATTTAGTTAGTTTTTTATAAAATAAACTTATTAAATAAGAGTAATTAAAGTATTATAACTAGTTAGTTATAATAAGTATATTAATAAAAATTAAAGCTACGAGTACTAAGTAAATAGTATCGTAATTATAAATAGCTTTTTTAAAACTATATTTATAAATTATAAAGTAAATAAGGCTTTAATAATTAATCGTAGTCTTATTAAAAAGGTTCTTAATAAAAATAGCTAAAAACGATTATAAAATTTAATATTAAGTTAATTATTAAAAAAGTTATAAAAGTCTATTCTCGAGCCCGGCTTAAGTTTATATTATATATAAATCTCGTTTTTAAATATATCCTTTATAGTATTTTTATTTATTATTATTTAATAATTTACCGAACGGTCGTCTATCTTACTTATTTATAATTATTTATTTTATTTATTTACGGGTATCCGTTCTTTATTTTATTATATAATTATAGTTACGTAACTTATTTATAGTTCTTTTGTTCCGAAAGGAGTTATCCTAAACTTATATTTTTATATATATAATATAGTAGCTACTATAGGTCCTATAGGGCGAGGCCCCGACCTTATTATATATATTAGGTCGTAACAAAATTATTAATTAATAAAATAAGAGTATTCGACTTATTTAAATTCTTTTAAGCTTCTAATTAAAAAGTAATAATTATAATAGTATTATTAACTACGATATACTTAATATACTAGCTACTTATTACTATAATAAATTAAGTAATAGATCCCTTATTAAGTAGTTATTTAACTAATTATGCGATTTTATAAAATACTAATACTACTTCTAACATAATAATACGGGCTATATTATAAGCTTATTTATTATACTTATTACTACAATTTCTTTACTTTAATAATATCCGGATATTTTATTAATAAATTTTATATATAAAACTAATCAATTTAATATACTATTATTTAATATTTACGGAGCTACGAACGATAATTATACTTTTTAAGTTACGAGCTACTTTTTATTTAATAAGAAAAAAGCTAATTATTATTAGGTTATTAACTAGCTATTAGTATTATTCTAGGCTTACGAAATTCCCTTTTTATAAGTTATATATACGGATTATAAAATTACTCTACTTAATGCCCTTAATAATAATACTTAATTTAAAATAGTACTATACGTACTTTATTATTAATATATTAACCTTAACGTACTAACTAAGACCTAGTACTATTTTAGCCCGGCTATAAGGGACGAAATTAGTATTATTATATATAACCCTCGCTTCTAATAATTCCTTATAAATTAAAATAATCTCTTTTATAATAAATTAATAGTTATATATTATAATTAATTATTTAAATTTAAAATTACTAAGTACCTTATAGTAGTAGTTAATTACGTTATTAATACTTAGTTTAAGCTATAATATAAGAAAATCGTATTTATTTAAGTTAACTAAATTAGGTACTTTAGTTACTTAATTATATTAATTATTAAATCCTTATATATAAGTATTAAAATACGAATTTATTATTATACGGGCGATTTTAAAGCCGTATTTAATAAATTAGTTATTTTTTAAATAGGTTAAGTAGCTATAATTAATACTTATTAAACCCGTTACTAAGCTAAGGTATTAAGTACTATTACGGGATTATTTTAGAAAAAGGTCCGTATATATATATATTACGATACTTTTAAGTACTTTTTATAAAAACTCTATATATTAAATAAATAACTAAATTTAAGTTTATATAAAAAGCTATTAACCCCCCGACGGAGCAATCCGCTAGGGCCGTACCGTATATTACGTATTAGGAAAAACTGGGTATATTGCGCTCTATACCTAATTATTAATTAAAATAGCTCCTAACCTTCCGCCGCTTTTAGCTATTTAGAGAGCGAGCTATACTTATTCTAACGTATATAAAACTTCTTAATACTAGCCCGTATAAGTAATTAAATCCCGTATTATATACTCTTTTTTATTAAGGGTTAGGGGACCCCTTATTATTACGGCTAGCTAGTCGTAGTAAGTATATTAGTAAAAGTTAAGGCTACGAATACTAAATAAATAGTATCGTAGTTATAAATAGCTTCCCTAAAGCTATATTTATAAATCGTAAAATAAGTAAAGCTTTAGTAATTAATTATAATCTTATTAAAAGGGGTTCTTAATAAAAATAGCTAAAAGCGATTATAAAATCTAATACTAAGTTAATTACTAAAAAAGCTATAAAAAGTCTATCCTTAAGCCTAGCTTAGGTTTATATTATATATAAATCTTATTTTTAAATATATCCTTTATTTATATATTTACTTAACGGGCCCTATATCCTAATTATACGGGCCCCGTATTTTAAAAAAACGGGGTTTATATCCTTAATATATAAACTTTTTTATCTCTTATTGTTACGTAACTTATTTTATAATTCTTCCGTTTTATAAAAGTTATTTTATATTTTTATACTCTTATATATATAATATACCGTAGCTATTGTAAGCCTACGGGGCAGGCCCTAGTCTTAGTTATATATATTAAGTCGTAATATTAAGTCTCTTTTTTAAAAGTTTAGTCCCGTAGACCTATAAATAAGTTATCTATTCCTAAGTTAGGGAATCGTTAAGTATTTCCTTAAAATATATTAATATAATATTAAATTAAATTAAAAAATCGAAATCTCTAATAGCTACGTCTCGTTATAAATTATTACGTATTATTCGTTTTTTTAATAAAAGTATAAAAATAATACCTTATTTAAATTATTACTCATAAGGGGTCCGTTATTTAGTTCTTTTTAATTCTAAGGTTTATAAAATATACTATTATTTAAGTATTTTATATAATACGCCTGCTAATGCTATTTATACTTATAAATATTACGTTTTTATTTATTAAGTCTAGCTAACTAAGTATAGTTAGTTAATTAATAATAAAGTTTAATCGTTTTAATTATAAAAAAAAAGTAAAAAAGTTATAGTTTTAAAAAAGGGCTACGGAGTTATAAAAAAAAGCTAAGGCTTATTAATAAGCTTAGGCTAAGTTAAATAAATCGTTATTTAAGTTAAAACGTCTTCGTTCCTAAAAGTAAATAGTATTTAAAAAAAGTTAAATTATATTAAAAAAGTTTCCTAAGGGTTTTAAAAATACTTTTTTAGTAGCTTATAAAATATAGGCTAATGGTATTTTTAAAATTATTAATTAAGATACTATAATAGCTAAGAGTTCTAAATTTAATTTTAATTTTAATACTCCTCGAGAAGTTATTAAGAGTTCCGGAGGTTTATAATAAGTTCTTATATATTTTTTTTATATCCGTAGTTTTTCTATTTAATAAAGAATTTTCGTATTTTATTTTTAATTTTATAGTTAATAATTTATTTAACTTCGTATTCTAATTAGTTTAGTTTAATAATAATATAGTTTTTTATATATAAACCTCTCGGTATAGGTTTAAGTAATAAGATATAAAAAACGGGATAATATCGTATTATATTTAGTAATTTTAATTCGTAATTAATTAACAAGACTTTTTTAATAATTTTAAAAGGTCTAAGTTTTTTATAATTTAATTTATTACTTAGTCGTTTTGTTTTAATATTATAATAAAAAAAATAAGTACTATCCCCCTTTTTTAAAAATAGTCCTCTAATCCTTAATTTATCCGCGTTTTTTTTTATATATTATCGTACGAACTTAAGGTTTAATAAAGCTTATTTATAGATCTTTTTAAGTTTATTTACGTTTATTATAGCTTTTATAATTTATAATCCTTATTATACTTTTCTATATATTATTAATTAAAATCCGTAGTTAAAGTAAAACGAGAATTCTCTCGTACTTTTACTAATTATATTATTATATACGAACTAAGCTATTAATAAAAATACTACTTAATTATCCTAATTATAATTTATATAATAAGGGATTTTTAAAACTTTAAAATAAATAGCTTATTTTTATTAAAAATAATTTTTTTTAGTAAACTATAGTTCGAAAGTATAACTTTAGTAAATATATATACTAGGTCTTTTATAATACTTAATTCCTTATAAAAAATAAAATATATAAACTTAGTAAGTCGATCGACTATAATTAAAATACTATTATATTATACTTTAGTAAATAGTTTTCTAAACTTTAATAGTTTAATAATAAAGTCCTATATAATTAATTATTATATTTTTATTAGTAATTATAATAGTTATAGCTCGTTATAAAGCTTATATAGACTATTTTTACTTTTTTTATAAGTTACGTAATCCTTAATTACTTTTATAATTTTAGTACGTATAGTAGATTTATTATAATACTAACGAATCTATTTTTATATTTTAGTAATTCCTTAGTAGTTATATATTAATATATTATAAATTTTTATAATAAGCTTAAGGGTTATCTTTTTAATTAAACTAGTATTAATCTTTTTAACTATTATAAAGAGCTTCGTAATTAATATAAAGCTACTATCCTTTTTTTATTTAAAAATAACTTATATTTTTTTAAGGACCGTAACTTTATAATTAAGTCTTTTACTAAGAGCGTCTACTCTACTATTTTCTAAACCTTTTTAATAAATAATTTAGAAATTATACTTAAATAGGAATTCGCTCTATTTTACTTATTATTTATTTAAGTTCTTATTTATTATAAAGTTTATAAAGTTCTTATAATCTATATAAACTATAACTTCGTACTTAGTTCTAAATAATTATAGTTTTTATTTTTAAAATACTTCGATAATTATTATTAGTTCCTTATTATAAATTTACTAATTTAATTTTACTTTATAAAATACTTTAAAATAGAAGTAATATAAGTAAAGCTTTTCTTATTTATCTTATTATCCTAGGACTACTCCTATAATAAAGTTTAAAGCGTTAGTTTCGACTTTAAAAAGTTTTTAGGGGTCTAGGATTATAATAACTAGTTTAAAAACGACTATATTCTTAATTTTAATAAATACTTTTTTATATTTAGGGTCCTAAATAAATAAGTTATCCTTTTATATTAAATTATTAAGAAGTTTAATTATATTAATATAATTTTTAAAAAATTATTAATAAAAGTTAATAAATCCTAAAAATCTTTATATATTTTTAACGTTCTATAGTATAGGCTAATCCCTAATTACTTCTATTTTTAATATTTATATATAGATTTATCTTAATATAATAGTATATTTAAAAAAATCTACTTTTTATATATAGAACTCGTACTTAAAGGGTTTAGTATATAGCTTAGCGTCTTAAAGTTTCTAAAATACTATATAAATATACTTTTTATATATTTTAAAATTAGAGGAAAAAATAAGAATATTATTAATATAAATAATAATAAAAATATCGATATACTCCCGGAGTACGTAGTTAATTATTATTTAAAAAGTTACTAAAGTATTAATAAGTTTAAAAGGTATAACGAGGTACTTAAAAAGTCCTTTACGAGTTTAGAATACCGTCTTCTACTTATCTCCTTTTTTAATTTAAATCTAATTAAATACTTCTTTAAAATTTATAATAATAAACTAGTTAGCTCCGTAAAATAGATCTTTAAGCTCGGTAATAAGTAGTAAGGGGTAGCAATTCTTTTTTATAATTTTATTAAGTCTTTTATAGTTAATAATAAGTCTTAATTTTCTACCCTTTTTTAATATAAAAAATAAGGGGAATTTAGTAAAAGAATTCGATAATTAAATATATCCCTTCTCGAGTTTCTTATTAATATATTTATTAAAATACTCTTATTCTTTTTAATTTATTAAGTATATTAAATAAAACCCGGGTTATATCCCTTTTTTAAGCTCGATTTTTATATCCTAATTACTATATTCTAATAATCCTATTTTTTCGGGTTCTATAAATAGTTTTATATATATTTAGTACTCCTCGGGTATAGTTTAGAATTATTACGATCCCTAATCGTTAATACTAGTTATAAACTTTTTAAAGCTTTTTACCGTTTTAATAAAAGCTATATATCGTATTTATTCTCGTTTTTCAAAAGTTTTTAAAAATCCGTTTAAACCCTTTTTCTTAGGTCGTTTAGTAACTAGATTTTCTTAGAGGACCTAGTTAGTAATCTAATTTATTTATAGGTTATACTTTTATAACTATGAGATTCCTAAAATAACGTTAATATTTCCTATTTTTATAATATCGTACTATAGTTATTTTTACTAGTTATTAATATATATCGAGAGGTATACGGTTTTTTAATTAATATATCCGTAGTTATAATTAACTCGTTCTCCTTTTACTATTTATAATTAATATAAGTTATCTTTTTATACCTATAGTAAGTTAAGTTTATTTATTATTCTTAGTAAAATATAAGTTTTTTATATATTATTATTAATAATAGCGTTTAGTCCTTATCTATAAATATTAAAATTAACTCGTAAATATACGTCGTTATATTATTTAGTTATATATAAAAACTTTTTTTTTATTTTCGCTTTTTATTATTTTTTTATAATTAGCTTTTTTAGTTTTTTATTATTTACTTTTTCAAATAGTTCTTTTATTCGTATCTCTTTTAATATTCTTTTTATACCTTAGCCTTTTTAATATAATAAATTTAATATTAGTTATATCTATAATCTTCTTATTTTATATATTCGCTATTAAGGTACTTTATAAAAAAGCTAAGGTCTAGGCTAAATATTACTTTATTATTATTATTAAAGCTTAGTAATATCTAACTAGGTAGCTAGTCTTTTACGTAAATATCCTTAATAAGTTTATTATTACGTTTTTATAAATAAAAACGGCTATTTTACTTATATACGAAGTACTAAAAGTATTTATTATCTAAATATTTTACTTAGAATAATTCTTTATAAAAGAGATCTTTAGGGTTAAGTAAAGAGTAGTTTTTATCTATATAGGGGGTTATTATAACTTTTTTATATTTTTTAATTTTATAGAACTAAACGGTTTAGTTATCTTTAAGTAAATAAATATATTTATATTATAGTTCGTCGTCGTCCTTTTTAAAGTTAGTATTATTAATACTAAGTAATACCTTATAATTAATTTTTATTTAAATACGTCGTTAAGTAACGTTACGAGGTTCGTTTAAATTATAAAGTAATTTTATTTTATTAAAATAAAAAAAACTAGTTCCTATTTTAATATTTTTTTTTTTTAAAATTAAAGTTAATTTTTCCCTCTTTTATAATTCCGAAATTAAGAGTTAGTCTCTTAATTATTTCGATCTTATCTTTATACGAGAGGTCTTCGAGTTATTTTTTAATTTTATAAATAAATTTTTTATTATTATTTACTTTTTATATTATATAAATAGACTTAGTTAGGATTTTATTTAAATCGAGTCTTTTTTTAAACTTAGTAAATTATTTTAGTTTATATAGTTTTATTATATTATATAAACGAGACTATTTATAATTTTTTTTATATTAGGTCCTCTTTTTTTAAACTTAAGGAGCTACTTTTTTATATTAACTAAGTATTTTTATTTAATTCGTCCTTTAAAAAAGTAAAATATATCCTTTATAATAGAGTCCGTTTTAGCTTTTTTTTTTATATTTTTATAAATTTAAAAGAGCGTAATAATATATTTAATATTATTTTTTTTAAAAGTATAGGGTTAGTAAGTAAATATCTTTTTTTTTTATTATTATTACTAAAGTTCTAATAAATAATATAGTATCGTATCTAGATTACTCCTTATTTTTAGGTTACTTTAAGTATTATTTTATTTATTCCTTATTATTTTAGTAAGTAAAATAGTTATTATCGTAATAAGCCGTTTATAAGAGTTATTTATAAAAAACTTTTTTATTTATAATATTAGCTCGCTTTTTTAGGATAGGTTAGTATTAAATACGCTTAGGTTATTAATAGTTTCTAGCTATATATCTTAGTTTATTATAGTTATAATACTTAAAGTCCTTTTTTTAGCAAGGTTATTCCCTTTTAATAATATTAAAGTTTATTAGTTTACTATAATATTTTATTATAGTAATTATTAATTTATACTTACGTTTATTATTAAGTTTAGCTTAGTTATTCTAAGTACTTTATTCTTTTTATTTAAGGCGTTATTTATAGAGTTAATTATCGATCTTAACTATTATATTAATATAATTATAGAGCTTATTTAGTCAGTCTTATTAAGAGAGGTTATCCTTAACTTCTTTTTTTAAGCCGTAATAAAAGGCTACTATAAGTACCTTATTACCCTAATTAAGTTTAGAAATAATTTATTTAAATTTTAATATATATTTACTAACTAACCCTTTTTATATAAGGGTTATAAGTTTTTATTTAATAATTCGTTTTTTATCGAGGTTATTAAAAGTTTTTTTAAGTTTTTTTTTGAACTTATTATAATTATTAAAAATCTTCTTAGTATTTTTATCTTAAATATTACGTTCGTTCTCGAGGTAATTTTTTATAAAAAGTTCGAACTAAGTAAGGGTATTTTTTTTAAAAAATAAAACTATATAATAAATTTTATTAGCTTTAGTAATAAAAGAGGTTCTATAATAACGTAAATAGGCCCTAGTTTAAGTAAGGAATCCTTAAAGAGTATCCGGGGACTTATTATAAAGTTCTAGTTTAGGGTACTTAGCTCTAAATATTAAAAAAAGTCGGGGTATTATAAGCTAAATATAAAATTACTCGTTCTTATTTTTAAATTTAAGTATTATATTATATAATTATTAAATAGTAAGTATAGTTACTTTAATAAGCTATACCGTACTATTATTATTAATAGTTAATATATTCGTATTATTTAGTTAGTTTTTTAAAAAGTAAACTTATTAAATAAGAATAATTAAAGTATTATAGCTAGCTAGTTATAATAAATATATTAATAAAAATTAAGATTATAAATACTAAATAAATAGTATCGTAATTATAAATAGCTTTTTTAAAACTATATTTATAAATCGTAAAATAAGTAAAGCTTTAATAATTAATTATAATCTTATTAAAAAGGGTTTTTAATAAAAATAGCTAAAAATAATTATAAGATTTAATATTAAGTTAATTATTAAAAAAGCTATAAGAAGTCTATTCTTAAGCCCAGCTTAAGTCTATATTATATATAAGTCTCGTTTTTAAATATATCCTTTATTCATATATTTACTTAACGGGCCCCATATCCTAATTATATAGGCCCCGTATTTTAAAAAAACAGGGTCCGTATCCTTAGTATATAGACCTTTTTATTTCTTATTATTATATAACTTATTTTATAATTTTTTTATTCTATAAGAGTTACCTTATATTCCTATATTCTTATATATATAATATACTATAGCTACTATAAACTTACGGGGCGGGCCCTGGTTTTAGTTATGTATATTAGGTCGTAATACTTATATATTTTTTTATATTTATAATATAGCTTTTATTAAAGGGATTTTTAGCTTTATAAAGTATTATTTCTAAGCTAGTATCGATATACTAAATCTTAACGTCTATATTAGCCCGGTTATTTATAATATTCGTATTATTACTTAGCCGGATTTTATACTATTAGAAAGTATTATATTACCCCTTAAGTATATTTATATTAATTATAATAGCTAGGGCGTCGAGGGGGCCTAATTTATTAAGCCCTAGAGGGGGGGACCTATCGAGGGGCATTTTTAAAAAGTCTTAGCCCGCTAGTTACTAACTATATATTAAGAGGTTCTTAACGAGTAGTAGTTTATATATTAATAAGTTTATTTAATAAATTTGTTTAGTAGATTTATTTAGTTTAAATAAAGAGTAGCTTTAGGTAATATTAGAAACGATAAGGATAAAAAGAATTTTTACGAGCTTTAGTATAAAGAGTAATAAATATTAACCTATTTAGCCCTTTTTTTAAAAACCTCTACGTCGCTATTAAAGTTCAGAACCTCTATAATTAAAAAAAGCCGCCTTTAACTATTACGGCCGATTATTATAACTAATTATTACGGCCGACCTCTATTATTAACCTTTTTATCTAGCGCTATTATATAATAAAGAGGGTAGCTTATTTATCCCGAATTATATAGTAGTTTTTATATTAAAATTATTATATTACGTTAAGCGCGTACTTAGGGCACATTGCGCGTATTATATAATTAAAAAGTATACTATATTATATAATTTCCTTTAAAAGCGTAATCCCGTTAAGGTCGATCTTTTACGCTTATAAAGCTAAAAAAAACTACTATATAAAAAGCTATTAAAAGAGTACGTACCTTACTTAATTCGAACTACTTATAAACTATTTTATTATTATATTTTTTAATAATATACTAAGGACGGTACTTTAATATTATTAAAAAAGATCTATTTATATTAGTTTTAATAACGCTTAGAACTTACTATTAGTAATAATACCTCTACCCCCTATTTAATCTTTTATAAGTCCGAGGTAAGGGTTATTTATAGAGCTCTATAATAGGTATTATAATAGTTATAGCGGGTATTAAGGCGCTTAAGTTAAAAAAACTAGCGATCGATCTAAGTACTTTTTTTAAATAAGAGCCCTTTATATTTAAATATAAAGAAGTTACTAAATATATAAAAATAATACTCGTATTAATATTACTATTATTAATAATATTTCTAATACTAAATAAGACTATTTTTACTTAATAAAACTTTAAAATTATATATAATTTTAATATATACGAGCTTAGTATAAAAATATAGCGGGGGTATTAGTAGGTCATTATTAATAAAATAATTAACGTAGTTAATAATAATATAATTAATTTTATAAGGGCTCCTCGGCTACTAACGCTTATAAAGTTACGATTTTAATTAATTAGTAATCTTATATAGTTAGATATATTATAAGATTTAGTTAATAAAGATTATATTTATAATATTAATTTTATAATAAAAAGTAAGATAAATAGACTTATTAATAAGTACGAGGCTAAAGTAAAAGACGAGGCTAAAGTAGAAAAAGTTATTAAATTACGGGCTATAAGCTATATAAAGTAATTAATAATTAATTAAGTAGTTAATTAAGTAGTTAATTAAGCTAATTCGTTAATTACTATACTTTTTATTAAAATAATTTAATTAACTATAAATTAATTAACGGCCTCTAATTAGCTTAACTTATTCGAATACTAACTACGCAAAGCCTAGCTTATATATATGCCCGAGACCGGCGGTCGTGTAGCGGCCGCAGCTACACTTAGTAGCAGAATAGCGGCAGCTGGTGGCAGAATATCATCGCCCTTGGAAAACCTACGTATCCGTAGAGCCTGGGCCAGATTAACCCGAGGGACGGAGAGTGAAGTGAACCATGGCTCAAGGTGGCCGGTATTCCGCTTTCCGATGAAAGGGAAAAGTTTGGTTCTTCACCACGAACAGTACAACCTCGCAATGTACGTTGCGCCAGAAGAGGGATAGGGGTAATCCGGGAGCAAATCGCGTCTACCCATCTCGGCTTTATTCCGACTCGGTGGATACCGACCAAGTACCGACGTTGCATTCTGCCAAAAAAAAAAAAAGGTACTGGCAAAACCGTAAGACTGAAAAAAAACTCGAATGGCAAGTCCGTAGAGCTGTGACTTTGCAGTGTATCCATCCGTAGTTCCGGGCACCTGCGGATAGAATATAGCAAAGACCGCATACCTTAGGGCCCGTCAATCGTCAACGAACGGCTCCTCGGGCTTGAGCACCGAGCAATCACCGGAGAGCCCATCATGGGACCCTTGAAGGTGATGACCTCTCCAAAACCCGGCCTATGGGTTGATGGGGCCAATGGAGCAGCGGCGAGCATAATCTGATGGGATCGTCAGCAAGCAGCCCTTCAAAAGGCATCCACCTGTATGTGACCCTCACCGTAGCCGCGTGTTTACTCAAGCGCTCTGCCCTGTGTTACAGGAGGAAATGCTCGTCACTGCTGTCCTCCTTTAACGAAGCTGCGATGGATATTCGTGCAAACCCCCGTGGTCTTGTCCAGCGGGGTTTCGTTTAGATTGCATGACCGTTTGAGGTTCGCTTCATCAACGGAAATCCCTTGGAGAGGTGTGGATAGTGGAATGGCCCATGGAGCCACCGATCGTCGAGTTCTTCTCGTCGAGGTCCACTGGCGATTTTCACGTCCGGCCTCTTGAGCCCCGCCGTTCCCAATTACTCAATCGGAAATGTGTAGCATGCATCGACAGACTATGTACTCCGTATGAAGAAGGCTCTAGGTGATACGTATAGGCCACTATCGATGAGTGCACTTCGCATGCGAGCCTCAAACACGTGTACATACGCCGTGGTACGGCCCGTTGAGGGTCCTCGATGCGCATGCAGCGCACCAAGACCGGCCAGGGCATCCGTACTCCGACATGTCACGACAGGCATGGTTCCACTTTCGACAAATGGGCGACACGCCTGGTTTGTTTGTGATGTATTCCTTCGTGGTTGATTATTATAGAAGTGGAAACCAAGTTGTACCAAGGGCGCTTAAAATTCGATTTGGATTTTTGTTGCTCATCTTTCTTCCATCAACCAGGGAATAGCCATAGCTATTTTGAGACGCCTACCGACGCGTCGAATGGTTGGTGGTCTGATACCACAGCTATACCACAGCTCGTCATCGTTGGACAGCTTTTGGATCCGTGACGAATGATTCTCGGCCAGCCTCAAAGGAGCCGGTAGAGGGCTTTTTAAATTTTGGCCAGGTATTGAGCTTCACACCAGTCAGTCGCTACTCCATCCTGTCTCGATATGGCTTACGAGTCGGTGATCTGTTTGGTTGAGTTGGTTAGCTAATTGCAGAACAGTGTAGAGCCGCATCGTTAACGTGGACGCCGAAATTAATTTCACAGCGCTTCCACCAATAGGCCGATATACCTTCCGAAGTAAACATTCGTAAGGTAGTCGTTGTCAACATATACAATATCACCCCATCAAAGGCTTCCACAGTCTGCTGCCAAACATGTTGTAGCCCTCTTGGCAAGCATTGTCCTCAACCGTCACCGAGTATGGAAACGTCTTTTGAGATGAGATGAGATGATGTAACAATGCTGACTGGTGGACAAACAAAGTCACGTCAACGACCAATTGAGAACCGCACCTTTTGCTAGTTATTCTCGAAAGACTAGAGGACAGGGCGTGCTGGCGCAGAACCTGGACCCGAGAGCTCGGAACCGCTATTGCAGGATGGCGTCTGGGATCGCATTCCCTGCCGGCCAGCTTCGCTCGGGAATTTTGTTGTTCATTGTTTCTCGCACCAGCTTCGTTTTGCTACTAGAAAGAGAAGGAGTATGATTGGAGGGAGCGGCTGTGACTCCGGCCCATGGCCGGGATGTGATAGATTGCCGCTGGACTGTGCCGCGGTCCTGTTGAGTGTCTTGCCAGGTCACACTTGCGCTGTCTGCGTGATCATCATGCCGCAGATTGCAATCGTATTCGGTGCCATTTGGGTGTCGTTGAGTGACGGGTGGTTCACCGCATTGAGGATGGAGTATCGACCAGGCAAGGATCTAGGATGCACATTGTGAGGCGATTAGCTCAGCCTGTTCTCCAACAGAAATTCGATGTTGCGCCTTTGCGCCGACGTTGGCGGCGCAGCAGATCGCCTATCCTCTTGACGCATTGTGATCGGCAGGCAAGATTCAACGGCGGTACCCAGCCATAGCCGCCCTGCGAGTCCTGACCGCTGCTGTGATAGCATGGGATCAAGTGAAAGGGAGCCAACTTGATGTAACCTCGCTGAACCTGTCCTAGAGGCTCCGGTGAACAGCACCCTGGTTTTCAGTCCTCTTTCTCCAAGATGTGCAGCGGTGGTCGCCACTAGAACCTCAGGAATGTTGCCCTGCTGCCTGCACGCCACTTGTGTGACAAGATCCGGCTATCCGTTGATGACAACCTACGTCAAACCTGGCTTGGTTGAAGGCTGAAGCCTACCGGATTGCGCAGGTAATCTGGACAAACCATTCTCTTTTGGCGCATCAACTGCCGAAAACCTGACCCAGACTGTCTATCAGGGTTGAACCATGCCAAGTTGATTTGGAGTACATTGACTTGCGCCATCCTATAGGAAAAGATGGAAAGATTCAGGTGCGTTGGGTAACCAGTCCCCGAGGCCCGTTAGTCTAGGTAGTGTGGCAGGGGTTGAGTACATACATAGAAATAGGCAATCAATCCATTTGCTTGTCTGGATGGGTCAAAAAATTGCCAATAAGCAAACCCTTGTTGCCGTTATGCAGCGACCTAGCAAAGACTGGGATGCCCGCCGAACCCCGTTGGATGCTCGACTGCTGCGCGTCAACACCGATGCCTGCCTGGCTCGTCAAACGATGTAACCAACGTCTATCTGTACGGAGTATGGCTGGACGATATCCGAATGCTTTCCGAATACAGTAGAACAACAGCGCGGATATGCGGTAGCTCCGACTCCAACTGTTTGCATCCCTCCATGGCAATTGGTACTCTGTAGGACCGCCAGAAGCATTCGCCCCGTTTGCTTGACAGAGACGTCGGTGCAGATAACTTGTTCGCAGAGAAATGGCGGCCGCCTCATGGCACTACAGTGCACTATCGTCCTGAGCTCCAGGCGATCGTTACACCGCCTCTGGCTTTGCTCTATTCGCCTCATTGTCGAGCCATGATCAAGCTCTGGCCTCTGACTGACAACTACGAGTAACTTCAGATGAATTCCATGTGCGGGGAAGACTCGGGTGACTCGAGCTCGAGCGAGTTAAATTTTGACCGTCGTGTCTAGACGCTAGGCCCTCCAGGCGACCAGAAGTTGGTTGCAAAAGTCCCTCCATATCACCGATCATGTTCGATTAAGGTTTGGCGCCGTCCATACCACCTGAGGTCTAGAGACTAGTTGATACCTCAGTCAGCAGGCAGAGGGTGCTTCCTTACATTGATCATTCCATTGCTCTGGTACTGGCTGGTCTTCGTCATGTTCCGGTTGAGCGAGATTTACTGTGATGCGCGCGCGTGTGTGTATGGTGTGTGAGCAAATGCACCCGGCTCTGGCTCAGGGCAAGGATTCGCCAATCCGGCAAATTGGAACACGACAAGATAGGAGATGCTTGGAATTCTCGCAGTGTGTCGTCCGCGGAGGCTCGGCTTCGCACACAGGCCCACTCGTCTTCCTTTCGTTGTTCTTCCCGCCCAGACTGTGAGGTTGTGACTCAGTTGACAGGCTTCCGCAGTCGTGGCTGACGCCGGGGTGAGTAGCGGGCAAATGCAGAACCAGAGTGTCGGGTCGTTAGTCCCAGGGGTCAAGGGTCGAGAAGCGTCATCACCGCTGCCAGCTCATCTAACCCCGACATCAGCCTCAGACATTACCACGGACCCCGGGATGTTTTGGTATGCAGCCCCGAACAGAAGCGGGAAAGTCGTGGAACCGAGCCAGCAACGACCAATCACCCAGCTAGGACCAAGACACAGCCCATCCATCGTCTCGGTCCAACACGACCATGCTGGAAAGAATCGCGAGTCCAATTTCGACTGCTAAGGACTTGGGCAAGCGTGCCACTGATTCTCTCATGGACCAGTGACTGTAACCATTCGGTGTGAGCCCAGGTAGGCGGCTCGAACGCCTCCACGCTTTTCCGGGCTGGGACCTCGCGGGACAAAGATTGCAGGGAACCCTTCTGGAGAGTACTTGTGCTAAAGGCGAACAGACAAAGGTGGCCAGGGTAGCTCCTCGACCGCCCCCATCTCCTGGAAATAACACCGCTGGTGCCGATCGGTCCCAGGCTATTGGAACCGTGGCTTCGGATGATTCGTACCCCTTGGACATGGGACCTCGACACCCAGGGATCGCGTCGGCCGCTGCAAAAGTGCACTGTGATTCGTTTATTCGCACTCGACTCCGTCTGATTAGCCTGGGAAGACTACATAGTAAGGCCATTCCGAGGCCCCTGTCAACGATTCTTGTGATGCCGTTTCAAGGAGGTTGGTAACATGCGCTGGAAATGGATCAAGACCCGTTTGCCGCTGTAGGCGGGGTTTAATGGCTGCTTGGTACCGTATAGGTGTGCCCAGGCTCCTGGGACCACATCTTGGACGTGTTGGGCACAAGTGGTGTCTCTAATGCCCAGGGATTTGCATCCGTATCTGTGAGGTAAAGGGCAATTAGCGCCACGCGAATACATGGCCGTGATATGGCCGTGGCCGTGAAGGAGTGGTATGCTGCCAGTGGTATGCTGCCAGTGGTACCTTTGATGCAAGGCCTCGTTGGTCCGGCGGTGTCGTTCTATTCATTGAGAGCCACGGCGATACACATATTCTTAGTCTCTCGAGTCAACGGATCCCTTTCCCATGTATGTAGAAACCGTCTGAGAACTCTCGTTTCTCGTGGTACGCACGACGGGAGCTCTCGTTCCAGAGTGAAACAAAAGGGCGGACGATGAGTGAGGGGGCCGCAGATAAGATCCAGTCCTTTGGTTCCGAAAGCCATGTGCTCATTGCAGGCTGGGATACAAGCAGGCATCGTGCCCCGGTCTGCACTGGTCGTCAGCCTAGTATTCAATTGGCTAACATCAGCAGCCTACCACTTTACACCGCTTTGCTGCAGGCCAAAGCTAGTTATTCGGATACGTGCTCGAATTCCGGAACTATCTTCAAGAGAGAACCAGTACTGCGGCTGGTGTGTCTCTGACAGCTCATGACGAATTGGACCACTGGAAGCTGTCTTGAAAAGGTCGTGTTTTGGTCAAGTCCTGCCTCCAGCAAGTAATGCTTTCGCGGTAAAGGCGCAAGATAGTTCTCCTCCCATTTACTGCGGTACGTAATGCGAGGTTGCGAACAAGGTGGTGTAAGACTCCTTGCAGGATTCGTCCGCGTTCCGGAAAAGTTGTTGCCAGCTTGGGCGAGGTAAGGGGGTGGAAGTTCCGAGAAGCTGGGTGCCACGACGTCATCCCTGCAAATCCAGGAAACGGTATGCACACGACGGTGTGGAACGTGGACATTGTAAGGATTTGGTAGATATCATTAAAAGCTCCGTGGACAGGGCCGTTACAGTAATCTGTACCATGTCAGGGACGCCATCCCTAGCCAGGACGAATGGGACTTGTGTAATGCTGGGTACCAAGCAGGCTGGCCACCGTGTGCGGAATTGAGGTTTCTCAGGACACTTACTTGTCGTGCTTGTTAAGGGGACCGCATTCCGGATGGCAGTACGCACCGTGTGGGAAGAATTATCGTAATAATTCCCCACCGCCAATACTGACGCTATAGTTGGAGACCTCATGGTAGAGGTGGACTTTGCCCGGGTTGTTGACATTCCTGGCTGCTTCCTGCGACAAGCTGTGCAAAAGTACAGCTCATTTCCTGGTCGCCGTGTTTTGTCTTAAGGTGTTTGACCTGTACTCAAGCACATGTCTGAGCGGACTCCGCGAAGAGCTAAGCATATGGGCTTCTGAACATATTCAGGCGGTGGCTGTCGACAGGAGATCTGGTGGATCCTTGTGTCATTTATTGGCTCGGTATTCGTAAGGATATCGTGGTCTCAGAATGGACGGCGTATGGTCTGGCTGTTGACTTGCCGCAGCGTCATTTTTTGGGCTCGATCTGGGCAGGTGACCTGGACACGATTGTGCCACCCTTCCATTAACTTTCTTGGAGAAATACCTACTGTGAGAGTCTGCGATGTTGAACATGGAGGTGATAGCCCAAGACAATTAATCAAGGCCACTGTGTAAACATATAGCATCGCGAGATATTGCTGTAATACGTACCCTTTTACCATGCATCTCCGGAAGCATTCCGTCTTGTGTCAGAGAACTCGAGAAGGAGTATTCAGCGAGCATGTCTCGAACCTTAAGACAAGTAGAGTGGATGCAACACAGCCTTGTACCTTGGATCAGTTGATAGATGGGCTGTTAGATCCGCGGATTGTTGGCAGTAGAGTCTCTTGCGGCCAGGCATGCAGAGTGAGAAGTTGGGTTGGGTGCGGGTAATGGGGCAGAGCTGGTCGACTAAATGATGGATATGCCAGACGCATCGTCACCCAGGGGATGTTGTTCGTGGGAATACAAAAATTGAAGTCAAGCATGAAAACCAAAGGGGAAATTCTTGGTGATAAAGGTATCTGATGCAAAGAGGTGCAAGCATTGCTAATTGAGCAAGTACGTATCCAAGCCGAATTACCATTGGCAGCAACGTTGGAGGTCGAGAAAGGAAAGAATGACGGAGAGGAAGCAGGCACTCAGAGGACGTCCACGTAGAAACGGGGCAAGTACTACTACCCCAGGTAACGTCCCAGTTCATGACCGCCCGCTCCGAGCAATGCTTGTGCTTTCTTAAAAGGGAAACCACAGTGAACCAGGTAAAGACATGATAAAGATGGCCCTAGTAAGCAGCAGGTTGACAAAGAGGAGACTTTGAGGTTGTCCATCCCATTTTCCAGCGTTTATCCGAAAGAGTCGGTAAGGTACACCAAGTTGCTTGACACGCTTGACACTGACACTGACAGGCGTCGTGGAAGTACGGATCCAATACCTAGGTGGGAGCCTATACTTAAAGAAACAGTCCTGTGCCCAGCGCCGGCCCGCTTATAGCTTCGCACAGAGTGCATTTGCTTTACTGCACATTCATTGCCCATGAGACCCATGAGACCCATGCGACCCATGCGACCATGAACAGAATGCTCAACTCGTTGAACCGAATCCATTTTGTTTCACCGAATCAGGATCGAGCGGAGGAACGCGCGATGAAAATGGGGGCGCGGGAAGAGACACAAGGGGCCCGTAGGTGGGGGGCCAAGGGCCAAGGGGGGCTTCCCCCCTCAAGATGGCTTGCAGGGTATATTTCCAAAATGTGGCCGGGGTGAAGCGGGAACAAGGCTTCCTCCATGGCTCCCAACTGTTTCTACACCGTGGAACCCCGGCCAGCACAACCTGGCTTTTGCAAGGGATCACCAAGACACAGTGGACGGGCACTAAGACCAAGCGCCGTGCAAAGCTGTTGCTGGCAGCCCGTGGCTTGTCGTCGAGGCCGCAAGCCTTGGGAACTCTGTTGGACGCCACTGGGGAGAAGAGCAGGGTGATATGACTTTACGTCTCTGAGCTGCTCATTACGGAGTACCTTAGGAACAGGAGGTATTTGGGTCTGTACGAGTGGAAAAGTGCCAATACGTGATCTCGGTTGACTGGACGAAGCCCCGACCAGCTTGGAATGAGGTGGTCGAGCATCTCGGGTATGGACCCTACCTTGAAGTACCTAAGATATCCGTCTTTAGATACGTACCCCGAACTGGGTGAGGTTTTCGACACATGGAGTCTGGCCTTTGATGCAAATCGAAAACCAGATTGCCAGGTCGCACACGATGCTTGCTTGCCTTGATGATCCTGTCTGCCTGGCTACCCATACAGATACCCAGTACGGATAGGTCCAGCACTAGTGTATGGAGTACGTTGTGGGTAATGGGTATTGGGTGAAGGAACATGAGGGTGGGAATCTGAAATGGGCGGGCGGATACTGACCCCCTGACTCTCTCCACCAAACCTGCCCTACTGGTAGACGTACAGTAGCGCCGCAGTCCAGGTAGTAAAACACAAAGAGGGAGGCTGGACGGGCGAAACAGACGCCTGGTTGAGAGTCGAGGCATCGGGTTGGGGAATGGACGCGGCTGGGGTAGTTGGGCTTGGTCTCAGGTCGAATCAGTCGAAGACTCGACCTTATGCTCTTTGTCACGGGAGCATTGAGCCCGGGAATGAAGATGAGCGAGAGAAGACAAAAATAAATTATGAAAAGAAAAGAGTTGGAACAGCGTTTGGTCATGCGGAGTAGCCACCGCCGCATCTCTCACTTGTAGGTACTTGCCTCAGCAAGCAGTGGTGTGTGGCGCAGAGTGAGAGTGCAGTTGAAGACGCTCTTCCAGTGACGCTGATTGCCGTACGCTAGAGCCATTTTGGCAAGGCAGGTCTATCGCAGGCTATGCCGACTTGGTCCAAGTTGAATCTGCCCATCCATGTACAGATATTGAACATGTACTTTGAGATACGTACTGTTTCTTTGTGTTGGACTAGGGTTGCGAAAAGCTAAGTATAGGTAGGGCAGGAAACTTGAGGGGCATGTTACGGAAGGAAAGATGGGTAATGGCAACGTGGGATGGGAAGAGGAGAGACCGGGAGTGAGAGCAGAAGAAAGAACAGAGTCGGTGAAGAGCACGAAAGAAGGGTAGAGGCAGTGAGACACACAACTCAAGGCAACGCTTGAAAGTGAACTAAGCCATGAAACCCCGAGGGTTGTTTACAACTTGGTAGTTATTGACCGCAGTAGAAGAGGTAGAAAAGTCGACAGGACACAAAGAGACTAGGTAGTTGACAGTCGTCAGTCGTCAGTACCTTAGTCAGTCAAAGTCTGTAAGGTTGGGAATCCGTACCTTACCTTAGGTACCTTAGGCAAGATGAAGAGGCGGAGTGAACAGGAAGATTTAGAGGAAAGAAAGACTTAAACATTGGAGCTGAGTACAAGGTATGGAAGATACTTTAGGACGGGATGATCCAGAAGGAGGATTCCAAGTTTTCCTTTCGCACCTTCCGTGCTTCCACATCGTGTGTGCTACCTTCCTCCATCACCCACCACCTCTTTCCCCTTTATTTTCCATCGCCTTCGTTGGAGCACAGACCCCAACGCCTCGCCTTCCTTGACTTGTCTTCGTTCCTTACCTGACATCCATCTCATAATCCTCCACCTTACCTCACCTCGCTTTCTCAACCAATTGAGCCTGCATACCGCGTGGTACGGACAGACTACCTCACATCGAACTTGCCGTTTCTGAAAAGTTGCGGTCCATCAGGCGCTTTGTCTTGCATTCCCATCTCCCGCTGCAAGTCGTCTTCTGCCAGCTTGATTTTGCTCCCTCTAGTCACCTATCACGGCGCTGAATATATGTGCAACACCCCGGCTAGCTGAGGAACACAGACTCGGTTTGCATTCCTCGCACACCTGACCTACGGAGTACGGATACCTTGCCCATCTTCGAGCTGGTCCGAACTGGCTTCTCGATATCTTTCTCATCTACTATATTACGCGGAGGCCCTGCTCAGGGTTAAGATTGCTTTCAAGGTAGGAGACAAGCCCCCTTTCCGCATTTTCCGTGCTTTTATCCAAGTGTCATGATCCATGGCGGGCTAGGATTGGAAGAGCCTGGGGTGCTTTTCTCAAGGGAAAAAGTGACATGGTGAAATGGAGACAGATGGAGTGGGACGAGTGGAAAGCTAGGCCTTTCGATGGGCGACGAACCACGGACAGACCAACGACAATGACACGGGCAAGGCTCTGGAAGTCCGCAGAAGAAACTGACCCTGGAAGCGCAATTACACCAGCCCGCTGTCTGTCAGCGTTTTCCCGCCTTCACGTTACAAGTCATCATCTCCAGTTATAGGTCCCGTCCCAGCTCCAGCTCCAGCTCCATCACATCGGGCGTCCTCGAGTTTCCAGGCAGGGGTGGCATCAACCCAAAATCCCACAGCAACCATGGGAACTGCATGCGCCAGCACCAGCGCCAGGAACAGGGAGGGGCAGAACACACTTGCGCGAGGACAAGGAGAGAGGTGTCTGTGGAAAAGGCAGAAACAGAAGAAGAAGATGACGATGAAGAAACCCACTAATTCTACTTAACAGCGGACGATCCCCCGAGCTACGGGAAGCGGAGAGCAAACTCTAGTCCACGATTACCTTGCGACATTCCTCTTCTCAAGAGCCGATATTCAATAGCATCCGGCAGCCTAGCCTTCAATCCGAAAGTCCCTGCTCTGTCTGCATTTCACACCACTCCCACCCACAGACCTCACAGAAAGCGTCGTAGGCGCCGCCACCGTTTGTCCGCCGGTCCACCCACTCTAAAGCTAGACTTGCTTGACGCGACTCCCCCACCAACAAGTACTACGTACTTGTCGACGTTGACTTTCAAAGCCTTCAGATACCCGCGTTGACCTTGCATACGGATACTACAATTACACCTCACACCTGCCGGTGCACGTACACACGCATACACACACATACACACACGCCACCACTTGTTCTCTAGAAATGTTCTAGGGCCAAAGCACAGAGAGACAAGCACCAACACCCGGGGCTTCCAGCGAGCCAGCTAGCCATAACTAGGAGACACTAACAGAGAAGCTGTCTTTCTCTCCATCTGCATCACTCCGTTCTCGCTTGTTCACTTGATCGAGTCCAGTCCAGGGTCCCCCCTCACAACGTCGTGGAGAGACGTAAAGGCACATCTGCCGCAGTACGATTGTAGCCCACACGACCGGCTATTTGTGCCTCACCCACCGTGGTTTACCACCTCTCCTCGTCGTCAGGCTAGTCAGGAGTTCCTTGCTTGCTCCAGCGGTTCTGCCCTCTATACAACTACAGAGAAGAGCGAGCATCCCTACCTCCCTTGCCTTTCTGCTGGATTACATATTCCCTTTCTTTTACTCCATACATCCCATCCCATCAGATCGCTGCTGCTGCTCCCGCTCCCGCCCGTCGCCAAAACGAACCCGACCTGACCCAATCTACCCAACGGAGGCTTGAAGCTCGTCTCGCCCGTGTCGACTTGCATCACATCTCGTCACCCTGCAGCGTCCTCGCCCACGACCACAACCAGAACCACACTTCGAAACCTCAGCCCTCGGCCTTCGATCTGCGCCTTGACCGCGAATCTTGGCCAATTTTACCGCCCTATTATCAGTGTCCTTGCATCTCAAGTTGGCTGGACAGCTTCAGCCATCGCCTCGACCTCTTCTCATTTTGGCTAGATTTATCACGTCGTTTACCTTATAATTTCCAAGTCGGCCCATCTCATCGCCAAGATATCGACGCAGAAAGTCGAGGTCGCTCTGAAACTCCAACCCCAACCCAGCCCGACCCAACCAACGGCTTCTCGCCTTCTGCGACGCCTCTCGTCGTTTCGCAACCTATCGATTTCCTGGCCAATCTGCACACGACGAGAAAGACGCCGAATACCGCAGCACTGGACCCGGTCTGTACAACCTCTCCAACTCGTTGTGCGACATCAATTGACTCGCTCGACGTCCTAAGCGGTCGTGGAAGAAACCTCGCTCTCCGTCCCAAACATGTACGTCAATCGCTGTCTGCTTTCCTTTCGTCGTCACACCTGTTCTCTGGCCCAACCCGACCACATGTCACCTGTTCAACTTGCCTGCCTGCCTTTGGATAACCGCCGCGGTGACGGAGGCCTTTTTTTGTATCCACGTTATGAACTTCAATGACATTTCAGTCGTTGAAGAATGCCTCTGCCTCATTCCCCATCTAGCCCTCCCCTTCCGCAGCATATCAAGGAGAAACTTAGGACTGGGTACGTGGACAAGATGAGCCTACCTCTCCACAAACAGACACAGTTGCAGACATGCATTCTGCACAATTCCCTTACACCCCCAGCTTCGAGCAGGCTGATGCTGCGACCGTTTACATGCAGGTACATGTACTGGTACGCTGTCAAGGCCCAGCATTCGGCCCTCTCCTCTGCCCTAACCTACTGCACCTCGACCCATGCCATTTTCACCATCCATACCGCTATGGAGGGCAAAAGCTGTTCCGCAGCTCTTCCTCTCTCTCCCACTCTTTTTTAGTCCCATCATCGCCAGTCGTGGTGTTGGCTGGGCATTAAGTTGGAGTGTCGCGGCAGCAAGGTTATTGTACACCGAAGGGACCATAATCACCCAAATGCAGAAGGCTGCGTTCGATCCGATGTAGGCGCGCGCTCGCGGGTTTTTGTTGGTCGACGCAAGTGCAAGTGCAAGCGTGGCCTGGTCGAAGAGAGTGTCTCATATGCGTTATTGTTGTGGTGAACAACGCCGTGTGTGTGTGATGGCGTCGGTCTTGAGCAAGAGAGGCGCCTGGCTACCTACGTATCGACGCAATTCTCTTGAAAATACAAGAAGCTGGTAGGAGTCGCCCAGCTCAGATGCAGGAAGAAGACTCTGGCTTGATCACAGCCTCCTTCATTGCCTTTACCCCCTTTTCCGACTGGCGTCTGTTACATTTGGCCGTCTGTCGTTTCCCTCATTCCCGGTACCAACCCTCATGACATGAGACGGGGCTTCTGCTCAGGTCACATTTCTCCATAAAAGGCAGTCGTACTGACTGTGTTATTCCCTGGATGCCATCAGTGTGTGCTCCCATTGACTTGCAGCCGCCTGCACTGCGACCATCATTTCGTTTCGTTTCCCATTCAAGACTTACTACTGCACGCACACTTTAAATTGCCCGCTGCTCGATTCCACTTCTCCAGGTCCAATCCCCTTTTCGTGTTTCAAAGTCACCAGCTTCACTTCCCACCTTGCCTATCAGCCCATGATCCATCTCTTCTTCACGCGGACGCGAGCTTCATCGTAAATTTACTAACTTGCAAAAGCCAACCTCATCACTGTACCGCGACGAGACGAAACGCCGGCAGTATTGCAAGAAGCTCAAAGATAGCAGCACTCTCTTGGTTTTTGTATGTTGGTGATAGGTCTACTTGCTGCTTTTACGCGCATCGCCCGTCACCTGTTGATGCAAGTCCCGGAGAGAAACTAGAAATCAACCACCGTCGGCAAATAATTTCGTTTCAGGTTGCCTTTCGCATGGTAACAATGTCACAAAACGGGTATGTCATGATGCCAAACAGGACGGTCCCATTGCTGCTCTGGACACTATCAGGATACAGCGCTAACGTGCCATCTACAGTGGGACTGTTGGTACCGAGTACCCTGACTACACTGAGCATGGCCGCCAGTATGGCTCATTTGGACGCGGGCGGTATCTTTTTCCTGTGGACGAGGTAGGTTACCTATGATTCCTCGCCGCGATGAATCTTTTCCCATGCTAACTCATTGCGAAGCTCGAGAAAGACAGGCTAGACATCTTCCACCATCTGATAACCAAGGCAAGAGGAGGCCTTTGGGAAGTGCCTCTGCCCGCCAAATCCCATGTCCTTGACCTCGGGACGGGCACTGGCATTTGGGCGATCGACGTGGGCGAGTAAGATTATCCACCCTCCGTGCGCCGACTGCTAGAACCTAGACTTGCTGACACTATCACACCATAGTCAGCTATATAGAAACGAAGATCAAAAGGCTCAGGTCTTGGGGCTCGATCTTTCTCTCATCCAGCCCAAGCTGTATGTTGTGCATCTCCTTTTCTACCGCTCTTCGTAGCGAAAGCTCATCGTTTTGTAGGATCCCTACGTGTGTAAGGTTCGAGCGAGCCGACGTGGAGGCGCCACTGCCAGCGCCGGAACAAACCTTCGATCTGGTTCATATTCAGATGCTGCTTGGTTCCATAAGAGATTGGCCAGACCTGTACAGGAAGTCATTCAGGCACATCAAGCCCGGAGGTTACATTGAACAGGTGGAAATCGAATGGATTCCTCGTAGCGACGACAACACTCTTGAGTCTAATTCGCTTCTCGTCTATTGGGGTGAGAACTTGCGGCGTGCGATGCACAGGTACGGGCAACCCATCGATATAATCGACACAAAAAAGGAGCTCCATGCTGCAGGCTTCACAGACATTACCGAGAAGATGATTAGGCTACCAACGAACCCGTGGAGCCAGAACCCGATGGAAGAAGAGCTGGGTAGATGGTTCAACCTCGGCCTTACGCACTGCTTGGAAGGCCTCACACTTGCGCCCTTTATTCAGGTGGAACGCTGGCCAAAACATGAAGTGGACAGACTGGTGGATGATCTCAAGAAGGAAATCTGTCGACTCAATGTTCATGCCTACTGCAGAATGTAAGTTACCGCCTGCAGACTACCGTCTGGTAGCTCCCAGCTTTTTGAGATGCAGAGTACTGATTGCCGGACGTAGGTTTGTTTGGACGGCAAGGAGGCCAATTCCAACGCAAACCCAATGATTCAAAAGTGGTCACTCAGACTGCCGAGGGTTACGTCACGTCTTACAGGACGGGGACAGACTGCTGGCGAGTTTCCTGCCGTCACCCTCCCGTCGCATACTCATATCCAGAACGGGACGAGGCAAGCTAGTAACATTCGACACCCTATCGCCAAGCAAGACAGCTCAAGCGGAACGTCGGAGCGATTTGTCTCCTGTACCATCACTCTTCGTCTACTTGAACGTCAGACGTGCGACTCAGTCGCTCTGGTGCCGTCCTGTCAACAAGCAAGCGTCGTTGCTGCTACTCATGCGACGTTTAGTTGAATAGCTTCTCCATTGTCCTTTTCTACTGTACGTGGTGGGAGTGCTGCATGTTTGCTTTCCCTCCTTCTTCTCCCTTACCAAGATAGGCTTCCAGTCCTCGCCCGGCCAGGCGCGGATCGATCGTGGCAAGATCAGGAGCTTTAGACCGCCAGCTACTTCAATTCGTCTTACGGGCTTCATCGTCTTGCTCTGCTCGAAGTTTTGGACGCCCTTGTAGAGTACCGCCTGCCACTCGATTCGGCAAGCTCTCCCGCTTTATTCTGGCCAGGCGTATATCGACACGACGAAGAATGCATCAAAACAGGCAATCAAGTTCTGCTTTTCTCTTTACGCTATTTTGGTCTCCTTGGACATTTTTTGCCGCGTTGTCTCCTTCTATCTTTCTTTATGTTTCGCAGGCTCGGCAGTCAGAGACCGAGATCGATGCTCCGCGGAGTGGCCCCTTATTTTTTACCCCCCTTGGCCTTCCCTAGCATACGCTCTATCTCTGAGCTACAAAGTCAAGTCCAAGGTAGCACACGAGCGCAAACAATATTGTTGCCAACCAGCACATAGTCACAGTCGCTACGCCTCTCTTGTCACTACATCGTATTCTTTTTGTGTACGGATTCATCGGCGGGGAAGAAAATGGGCCGGGTTTAACCAAAAGTTGATGGCGGCGCGGGCTTGGCAGCATTGCAGTTGGGCCGTGTTTTTTTGCATAGTGCGTACTCTGCTCTCTTTCGGCATGAAGCAGACTCAGGCTTGGGGCGTTGAAATTTATTATGCACGCTCCTCGGGATTGCAAGAGGGCGCGATGAGAAGGGTGGCCAGTACGGGCATGTCGGCCAGCGGAGTATTGCACGTCATGTCTTTAGGCATGACCAATGTTAATCGGGATGGCTGTCACGTCCGCAGCGCAGGGGCTGATATGTGCGGCCGCTATTTTTTTCCCCCTCTACCTACCTTGTTATGGTAAATATATATAAATAGATTCTGGTCATGATGGATGATAACCCAAATCAAGAACCACAAGAGCAGCCCTTTCAGAGTTCAGCTACAGGTGAGGCGACCCGGCCAGCTTCGATGGCGACTCAAGAAAAAGTCGAGTCACGCTCCCGGTCCTACCACGAACGAATCGTCTATGTCGCGAATCACAGATTGAGTGGAAGTGGAAGGTGCCAACGGTCGTTAGCAAACGTTATGTGGCCAGGAGGGTTTGTCATTTCCCTTCTACATTCCTTTAGAGCTCGACAAAATCAAATGCACCAGACACGATAATAGAGCCAAGATTGGTCGACAGCTAGATATTGTTCCCTTACCCATCTCCACATCATCATGCTGGTTTACATGGCTCCCGCATGCCCATCCACATCATTCGGTTACCCATGTTGCCCCCATCTATTGTTGGTTTGTTGGTTGCTCTTGCTCCCGCTTCCCCGTCCCGCCAATGGGATATTGCACTGACAACGTTACAGTCCTTCGTTGAGCCCTGCCAGGTTGGGCAACAGCTGCATAGTGCGAAGGCCAGGATAGGAACTTCGCTGTGTCTGCCAGCATTCGAACAGCAAAGCAATGAACCCTTCTCAAGGCAACGTATGTAGGAGACGGCACACCGATGGTCAATGAGATGGGGAACCTGAGCGTCGTGCGATGGGTCTCATGCTGCGAGCCAACCTTCTTTTCGGCTGCCTAATGCTGTTATCCCATGGCGACACGTTGCAGTCGAGGAGGCACTAAGGGCTGTGCCTCCATCTTCCTGGTGATCGACCACGTTGATACGTTGATGAGGTACGGATCCCTTGCTGATAGTATCCTATGTCCTGCATGGGCCGTTTACAGTAGCTCAAGATCGTTGATTCTTTTTAGTTTGCTTGTCTCCGGCTTGGCTCTTTTTTCTGGATGATCTCGCTTGCACCGGGAGACAGCACACGCTCTTTCCCCGAGGTGAAGCTGGGCAAACGTTCCCTCTCCGTTAAGGCTGCCAACCAACGCCCCGACCCGCATCAAGCCAGCAAACTACATGTACCCTCGACGTACGACTTGCATGGCGGAGAGAAATCCCGCCGCCCCGAGCCTGCAGTCCACATGTTGGCTGGATTGGCGGTTCTCCTTATGATACGCTACGAAGTACGATGTACTCTACACCCAGCCTTGCGCCCCCTCCTCAAACCTCTCTCTGCCCCCTCTTCGCTCTCCCCACACACACACACACACACACTTATATTTCATATGCATGCGAGCACACACTCGCACTTCTTTATACTTATCACTACTGCCCCTCCCTTTTTGGGACCTTGCCCCGGGCCCTTCCCCCCCCCCCCCCCCCCCCCCCCCCTCTCCCCCCCCCCCCCCCCCCCCCACCCCCCCCCCCCCCCCTATTTTTCCTATGCCTGCGGGCAACACCCCCCCCTTCTTTTTACTTTTCCCTCCCCCCCCCCCCTTTTTGGGGCCTTGCCCTGGGCCCTTCCCCCCCCCCCCCCCCTCTTCTGATGTATCTGGGCACCCATCGAACGCCTGATGCCCGGACCCGGGAACATGGATCTCGAGATGAGTGGTTCGGGTAGAAAAGGCAAAAGGGCATTGAGCTAGTTTTTTTCTGCCCAATCCTACACATCAAGAGGTGCGTAAAGAAGAGGAGCAAGAGGGAGAAAAAAGACACATGTAGGCTGCAGGATTGTGGAAACATGTATCAAGCTTCCCACTCCTACCAGTCCATCACCGCCCTTTGTGTTTCTTTTTGGTTTTCTATTTGCCTCTCTACAAGAAGCCGCACCATTGCCCAACCAAACTCGAGGCCGGCCCAGGTCTCGATTCTCGGCCTCGGCCTCGGGCCGGGGGGGTTGGTGATGAGTGATGAGGGGCCGCCTACAGCGAGGCCCTGCCACGCTGGAGCCCAGAGCCTGGGATCTACCTTTCTCGTCTCATGCGGGAACAACTGGCTCTGCAGGATCATAGAGGTAGGTGAAAGGTGACGGTGGAGAGGATGAGGCACTACAGGCTATGGTGTGTTATGGTTCTATTGTCTCGGGTATTCCTTTCGTAGGATCGCGGATGCGATTACCTGGGACGAGAAATCTCCCATGCTGCCAACGGGCATATGGAGAGGGAGGGAGTGTTATGCATGAAGGGCGGGCGAGCGAGCGGGCGGGCGTTGGCCGACTGCCAGGGAGGTTCCGACGGGAGGGGTTTGAGTTCGGAGACGGCGGAAGCGGTACCGGGGGACTGTCATACGTGTTTCTTTTGAGGAGGAGGGGGGCGAGACATTTCTTTGGCTTTGGAGGTGCTTTTGAACCGAATGATCTCGAATGATGTGGTCGTGCATGATACGGCGGTGTGTCTTTTGTTGGGCTCCTGTTCCTGGTCCTTCGTTCTTTACCGCCTGCGAGGGATAGGGGATATCCGTCGCGTTGGATCTAGGGAAATTTTGGTATTGGAATCTTGTCAGGAAATTTTCAATCTTGGCTCCTTCAGCTAAGGTATTTTCACTCGGGATAGAACCTTTTATGTTTCTTGTTCCGAGACTCTGTCGCGAGATTAGAATCACTCTCGATGAAATTTGCTGCAGTGAAGACCGACTCTCTCGGCGAGGACTAGTAAAACCAGGACGACTACTCTTGAGCTTGCCGCCTCTGGTTTCTCGTTTTCGGGACTTAGTTGGGCCATATCGGGTATTCTGTCATCGTGATGAGGCTATAGGGTGGCCTGTTATTTGTGAAATTCGTTGCCGAGAACTTGGTTGATTACAGATATGTACGGTCGTCACTCGAGGATCCTTGCAACGAGTGACGAAGGCATAGATACAATTTCAATATTGATATATCCTCTTTCCAAGCTTCCCCTCCATCTTTGCGTAAAAGCGAGGTTGACTAGGCCATATAAAAGATGAGGAGAGATAATGATCCAACATCATTCCTACGAAAAAGAGCATATACATTACGGATACCAAGGCCACACTATTACTACGGGATAATCCATCAGGTCTAAGTACCGGCGAGAACCCCTGCTACTGTCATGACCCTCTCCAAACAAAAAAATGCATAGGCCATCAATCAACAGAAAAGAAGACAGGCGAGGAAGACTTGGCAAACCCAGATATTCGTTTGCGAAATTCCTAGGCCCCAAAGAATGTTAAAAACCTTACCGGCTTCGGTTCTCTCAGATCTTCGCTGACCACCATCAACACCTCCCCCAGAGGGAGGACCATTTGCCTTTTTCAGCAATGTTCAGGGGTCATGAAAACGGTCTGTTTGTTCCTTTCTTTCACTCCGACCCGAGGGAATGGTAAAAAGGGCCCAACCATTTGGGGGGGGGGGGGGGAAGTCCCCAAACATTTGGGTTCCGTAAGGCTAACTCGTGGGATCCTCTTCCTGGTAAAGATATATACCCTGGGGAACGTTTTTGCCCGGATAGTTGTTGGTTGGCACCTTGATCCTTCTATGCTACGCCGCCTCGGCCGCCAAGTGTCAAGTGTGTAGTAGATAGGGGGAGGGAGGGGGAGTGCACAAAGGGGGTGTCGGTCCAGAAAGAATGTCAATATACGCCACTATGCAAGATTGAGGCGTTTAAACAGTGGTAGCGGTATGTATTTGATGAGAGGGATCCGGGGTCTGTTTGTGAGTGCGAATACGGGATCATGTGGCAAACGGTACGGGCCTCGAACGGGGGTTTCGGTAAGTGTGCGGCGTACAGTTTGATTGAAGCGATGTTGAATCACTGCCCATACATCTCAGGTATCGTAGACAGAAACCTGATCAAGCATGAGCAGAGGGGGCTGGGTTCGATGGAGAGAAAAGGAGATCCTCCCATTCTACCTGACTACTTGTCTGAGAGGCCAAGGGGCAACGAGAAGGCCTTCCCCGCCAAGACAGCATGAGTACGAGATGGTTGGTGGTTGGGGAAGGAGGTAGGGTCTTTGCGTTTTGACCGGTGACCGGATTCTCGGGCAGACTGGTAAGGGAAATGGAAGAGAAGTTGGCTTTCGGGTTGTGTAACGTGAGACTTTTTGATAGTATGCATCAGGTTCGGCGACGATGATTTGACGGTCTCTCGCTGTTGACGGATCCGATTCTTGACTGCTGGGACGGCTGGCTGTATTTCCATGAGCGAAGCATTTGATAGAGCTATCTGTGTCTGTTCAACGACATGACCTGAAGTCATACCTCTGATACTCGTCTGCCTGTCGGATGCTCATTGCTGGCGATCAAGAATAGTGGAAGTAGCATGAGATAGTGGGAAGAAAGCTTTTCTCCGTGGGAATCTACCTTGCCAATCACTACCAGGCAGAATGAGGACATCCCTTGAGGTACGAGATTCGCCCATCTGCCTGTCAAGTATTGGATCTCTCCAATCGCATAATTGCTTGGATTCGCAGTAGATGGCTGCCGCGTGATTTTCTACTCTTGATAACTCCATGTCAGAGCAAACTGTACTTAATTCATAAGACAAAAGGAGGGATACAACCTTATGTAGGCAAAAGTTCATAGTGTAAGGGCAAAAAACGATAGGAAAGGAAGGAGGGGGAATACTGAACTTATAATTCACGCCCCTGCCCAGATTCGAACAGCGCGCCCCTCGGTCAACCCGGACTCTGACTTCACTGGAGTATTTGTTTTCATGTTAACCAAGTCGACCACCTCGCACACAGCTTGACTTGACCTCGCAGACTTAGACGGGCGCTGCTGTGCTGGTGACGGCAACGGTGAATAGACCCCTTAAGTAGGTAGGTACGTCGGTTTAAGGAAGGAGAGGGGGCAGGTGCCTTCCATGTCGAGAGGAATCCATCTCCTCTTCACTGAGAAGTGAGATGAATCACCGCAACGTCCTACCGGAGCCGGTAGCGAAGAGAATAATAACAGACGACAGGGAGGGAAGAGCTCTATGTTATTAATTTTAGTCAGGGTGAATATTGATTGAAGATGAAGGTCACAATCTCATCACTCCTAGCTACATAACCCCCGCCAGTATTCGAGCGTCATAGCCTTGCACGCTTTTGGAGTGATGGATGGAAAATTCGGGCCGTCAGGACAAATACGCGGGAAGTAGAACGGCTAAACTCTCCTGAATTTGGCTAGGGCGAGCAGCTCAGTTGATAGTGACGTTGTGACGCAGCTCCGGGCTGTCATCGAGGGTCGTTGAGCATAAAAATGTATACCTGATCTCAATACGTCACAGCTTCGGCTGCCTATCTATAGTAACATCAAAAGGGCTGAATGAGAAGATGGCAGGGTCCGCTATAACATTGAGCTTGCCAGTCCGTTCCCAATAAGGAATAACTTTCATCGTCGAATATGATCTCTCGAAATGAAGAGAGTTGCAGCAGAGAGGGAGAAAGGACAGGCAAAGGGATAATCTCATTCTCATCAAACCAGTCAGAGTGCTGGTCACGTCTCAAGGTCAAGGCTCCTGCCAATGCAAAGTATCAGATCCACCCTCTGCTTTCAATCTGATACACTCTTACGAACGTGATTCCACCGAGCGCCATTTGGTTCAAAAGGTTTCCTGTTATTTACCTGCAGGAGGCAGGTTTCGCAGCATGGGTGGGCTGCGGTTGACGTGTGTGATGTACAGAGTCTACATAAGGAAATAATAAGGTGGCCTGTTGAGAAAACGTGTACGCGGTGGCCGGATCCAAGGCCCCCGAGACTGATTCTCTCTTTGCTGCTCTTCCAATACATCAGCTCCCGTGAACGGTCAAGGGAATCTCGACCGGTAGGGAGCTGTGCCACTGGATAACATGAATCTCTACCACGGGCATCGAGCATTCATGTCATTTGGTTCCAAAATAAAAACACCCCCTTTCCTACCAGTTTCTATAACCCGAAGCCACCATTTGCGCTCTTTTTCTTTAGATGCAGTTTGAATTAATAACCCGGGAAACAAACTTCTACTCCTTCACGTCGTCGTTTCGAATCGGTACGAGGCGGTGGAGAGCAAAGTTCAAAAAGGTTCTTTCTCCGTTTAGTGGGCAGCGGCGTGGGTCTCGCCGTGGTATCCAACGAGCTTGAAGCGGCCGAGCATCTCGCCGACAGTGAAGAAACCGAGGCACTCAGCAGCGACAACGGCACCGGTGGCCACGGTCGCGGTGTTAATGCGGGAGGCGATGGTGGCGGGCTTCGCAGCGGCGGCGGTGTTGGCAGCGGAGCTGGCGGCTGAGGAGGCGGAGCTCAGGAGGGCGTTGGGGTTCTTGACGGCGCCGAGGGCCCGCTGGAAGTAGGACTGGAAGGTGCTGACGGGGCTGTATTTCTTTCGTCAGAAGCTGGGCGGACAAGACGCTTCGCTCTGGTGCTGAAAACTTACGGAGGAGCCATCTTCTGGCCGTGGAAGACAATCTTGGACAGCTCAAGAGTGACGCGGGAGTAGTAGACAACCCAGGGAACCTGCTCTGTAGTCGGACATCCGTCAGCAATTGGCCCTTGAAGTCAAGGGTGCGCGCTCAATTGCGCCTCTGCTCATAGAGATCCTCTCGTGACCGGATTGAAACGTACTCTCAATGAAGTTGATGACCTTGCCGGTGCGACCGCCGACCTTGCCGAGGGCGTTCACAGCACCAGACAGAGCGGGGCCGGCGGCGCTGGCGGCGCGGCTCAGGCCCTGGGCAGCCTTGGCCGAGTACTCGCTGGCCTTGCCGGCAGCATCCTTTGCGGACTCGGTGGCCTTCTTGGTGGTGGTTGACTCGAAGCGAGCGGCGACGCGGGAAGGGAGGGTGCGAGCGGTGGTCCGCATGAGCGGGCGGGCGAGGGCGGAAGACATCTTGGACCGGGGGGTTGGGCGGTTGTGGAAGAGAGAGAGGAGGTCGACGGATTAAAAATCGGGGTATCTGGATCTCGGATCGGGGTGCGTCGATGTGGGCGGCTCCGGGGTCGAAGAAGGAGCTTCGTTGGCTGCCAATTGATGGGAAGGGGGTGGTGGTGAGTGATGTTTTTTGCGTAAAGTGAAAAAAAGAGCTCTCTCTGTCTCTCTTGCCAGAGTCTGCCCGACCTCTCGGAAGATTTCGCTTGTGCTGTTGTTGCGAGCCGGAGGAGCGATGGCCCGTGCGCTCTTCTCTTTTCCTGCTTATGAAAAATGTCAATTGCTAAGGTCAGGTACAAGGAATAGGTACCTTTTTTCCCTTGCTCCCAGGGGAAAGAGGCACTGGCACCCGTCGGCCCAGCGGACTATGCCGCTTTGAGATCTAACCAATCACAAAATTGATCTCTTGAAGGGAAGTGGGGGCTCTTTTCAGTGCGGGCAGGCGTGACAGGGCAGTTCACAGGTGCAGGCAGGCACAGTTCACTGGTGAGATCCATTGAGTGAGAAAAGGTTCACCGGCAGGTGCTGGGGCAGAATGGGTTCTTCCCATGAACCTATGGATACCTCTTGCATTCTTATCTGCCCCATATCGAGGTTAAGTTACCTTGTATTGGATGGCAGCAGTTTGTCACTGCCTTACAATGCTCAAATCCTGTCATCCCCATCGCCTCACTTTTAACACCAACACCAAAACCCCCACCAACAGTCCACATCTCTGCCTACAAACAAGCATCGTCAATCTAATGGAAGCTTCATATTGTCATACGAATTCATTGGGAACATATCTCTAAAGTATAGTCAAAAAACCATCCATGACACCAAATCGCCAGCACCGCCATATTATGCCCAAAAAATCAATCGTGTCGTCTAACCATCAGGCTTGGTTTAGTCCAAGCTCTGGATCATGACCTTGATAGCGCCTGACTTGGGGTCCTTAGCCGCCTCGAAGGCGCCGAGGGCATCTTCGAGCTTGAACTTGTGTGTCACCAACTTGCTGAGGTCAACAACACCACTCTCCACCAAACGGATGGCTCTGGGCCAGGTGTTGCAGTAGCGGTACTGCAGCTGGATGTCGACCTCGCGAACGCTAGCGCGCATGAAAGGGAAGCTGATCTCGTTGCGTCCAACACCAATGATGAAGACCTTTCCACCAAACTTGCAGGCCCAAACAGCCGAAGCAATGCTGCTCTCCACACCAGTGCACTCCATGACGACGGCCGGCTCAACACCTCCAAAGGACTCAACGATGCGCTTGGCCTCCTCCTCGGCGGTTCCACGACCGACCTTATGGGTGATGGCTGTGGGCACCAGCTCCTTGGCGAAAGCCAGACGTCCATCGTCAATATCCGTAACTACCAGCGGGCAGGCACCGGCAGCCTTGGCGCAGAGAAGGGTGATGAGACCAATGGGGCCTGCACCGCAGACGAGGACCGGGTCGCCAAGGCGCACACCGGCACGCTGCATACCGGCAAGAGCGACACTTAGGGGCTCCAGCATGGCACCGTTCTCATATGACATGTTACCGATCTTGTGGCACCAGACGGCAGGGTGGTTCACGTATCGTCGCAGGAGACCAGGCACCGGCGGGGTGGACAGGAACTGGACCTTCTCGCAACCGTTGTAACGGCCGGTCAAACAAGGCTCGCAGGAGTTGCAGATGACATTCGGCTCGACGGCGACTCTGTCACCAACCTTGAGGTGGGTGACGCTGGGGTGGACGGCGAGAATCTCACCGGCGGACTCGTGGCCGAGAATGTGGTCGCCATCGACAATCATGGGTCCGATGCATCCGTGCTTCCAGAAGTGAACGTCGGATCTGTATCTCTCCGTTAGTCTCGTCCTTGTACCTTAAGGGGGGCACTTTTGTCTGGCACGAAAATCCTTACCCGCAAATGCCGGTGCTTCTGATGGCTACCGTGACTTCGCCATGCTGCAGGCCCTCGCCGGCCTGAACGGCCTCCAACTTGGGCTCGGCCTCGTTGATCCACAGGTCGTGTGCGGGGTTGGTGTAGACACCAATGTTGGCCTTGGACACCTTAACGGAGCCGACCGAGGCGGGAGGATCAACAGCTGAAGGGGACATTGTGAAGGCTGGGTTGTTTCTGTGTGTGCGAACAGTGGTATGAAAGAATGGTCCAGAAGAGTGTCTCTCTTGCCAGGTACTAATGTGATCTGTCGGCGGGGTATGAAACGTGGGTGCAAGATTGACGAGACGACTGACAGCGACAGCAACGGCGAGAACCTGAGTCGAGCGTATGGACGAACAGAACAGACGAAGCGGACAGAGAGGAGGAAGAGTAGAGCAGCTTAGAGCAGAACGACACACGACCGGACAGTCGCCCGGCTGGATATATACCTTGGAGCTACTCGTGGATTTTTTGTTTTTATTTTTCTGGGCCGGCCAACAATCCAGCAGCTTCGTCGGCCCTTTGGTCAACAATTATTCGAATCCAGCCCCTCATCACCCCTCGTCGCCCAAGGCGAATAGTTTGACCCCAGTTCCCCACGTCGAAACGTCACGCAGGGTCGAAGCTTGTTGGCAGGGGTGGGGCGCTGCCGCGTTGTGGGAATCGTTCGGTCGCTGTAAGACCGATTCATCCTCTTTGCGACTTTCCGCTCCAATCACGATGACGATCCGTACCCGACATATACCATTCCCCGCGACAAGCTCACTGGCAAACTACGCTTTCTCTCATGTAGTCTCACTACGGATACAACGAAGCGGCACGCCTCGCGTTTTTCCAGGTCCAGGCACGCCGGGAGGGGCAACCATCTCAACACACGCGCCACGGGGATTTTTTCTTTTGCGTTCACGTGGTATCCGAACCAGGGGACTTCGTTGGGTTTCCGCATCTTTACGGTTTATGTTTGACCATCGCCTTTCCCTTGCCGTCGTATTGTCGCTTGCTGAGGACCATGACGCTCCACGAATCGCGACTGTGGCCGACGCAAGATCCTTTATTAGCTCCACGGAAACTTGAACCCCCTCCCCTCCTTTTCCTATCTCATCTAGTCTCCAAACATTTTGGAGGTCGGCCCCGAATTACCCCCATTCGAACTTCGCCTTAATCACCGGGGAGTCGCATGCGGCAGACGCCTTAGGTAGCAGTGAGCATCGTGCCTCGGTCCTATACCTCCCTTTTCGAGATGCGCCTTCATGGGGAAGTCTTTCGAGATTTCATCGTCTCATCACGCCCAGACGCGGTCCCGAAAGCTAATTAGATATTTGGAAATTTGCTGCCTTGCATACTGATGCAGTCAGAACCTCATGATGTTGACATGTGAGACTGTGTCTGTTTCTCGTCCTGCAGTAGGCCTGGCAACTCTTGTTGGCCGCGGGGTCGGACGATAGCCGCGCCGACGCACATCTTCCCGAAGAATTGATAGACAGACCAGGCTTGTTGAAACCTCCATCCGATAGAAGCGCTGCAGTGCATTGCTGCTTTGTGCGCGCTCTGCGGGATTTCTTATCTACCGACTTCTTGTTACTGCATGAGAGCAATCCGACCTTTTCTTCTTCAACCTACACACACACACTCAGTGACTTTTGCACCCATCCAATCGCTCCAGGCCATACATTACCCGCAATCGGGGCAAGAAGTGAGCTATACCCGCCGCCGTCGGGACTAGAATATCCGAGGAAAAAGTTCGGACCCTTTTCGCGCCTTTGTCATGCGCCCAGACTTGACCTTTGGCCCGCCGGGCGACGAGTGGCACTACGATAGACCGTCGCGAACCTATGATCTCACCCGGGGCCGGTCGCCGGCTTGGAAGGTCGGCACCAGCCAAGGACCAGCGGGGACGTCGGTTTCGGTGAACCCCCACAGCACGGCGCTCGTGGTTGTCGATATGCAAAACTATTTCTTGCACCCCAGCTGTCGAGACCACCCGGCCGGGCTTGCTGCGGTGGAGCAGACCAAGAGGGCTGTTGAGAAATGCCGCGAATTAGGTATTCAGGTACGGCCTTGAACCCATTCTGTACTACTCTCCCCCGCCCTGTTCGGACGTTCGGGGCATCCGGCAGACGTTACCGCCCGTCTTACCGGAGGGACAGGAGCAGAAGTCGCTAGACATTAAAGAGATGAGGGGCACGCGGGGGTTAGATGCCTGGAAGGGGATTGGGGGACGGGAACTTTTGCCAGGGTGGTGGCGGTTAAACAGGCGACGTATCGTAGCTCACTTTTTTGCCATTGCAGGTAATTTGGCTAAATTGGGGCCTGACCGACGACGACCTGGCGCGAATGCCCGCCAGCGTCCAACGTGGCTTCTCGCGATCGCTCATCCTGGGCGAGGAGGCGACCAACGACAAGGGCACCGTCGCCCGCCTCGGCCTCGGTGCAGATCTCGGCGGCGACAGGGGCCGCTGCCTCGTCGCGGGCGAGTGGAACGCCGACATTTACGAGCCGCTGAAGCGGAGCAGCCTCCGCCCGCAGGAGGACGTGCGGTGCGACAAGAATAGGATGTCGGGGATGTGGAGCCCGGAGCAGCCGCTTCGGAAGTATCTAGAGCGGACTCGGAAGGATGATGAAGATGGTGAGGAGGCTGCCTCCGGGACCGCTGATGGAAGGGGAGCAGGAGGGATACGAACGCTGTTCTTCGCCGGGGTCAACACCGACCAGTGCGTTCTCGGCACGCTGACGGATGCGTATAATGCCGGGTGGGATTGCATCTTGATTGAGGACTGTTGCGGGACCGGGACGCCTGGGGCTCCCGAGGTGTGCCTTTACAATATTTCTGTGAGTTTTCGTTTTGCCCTCTTCTTCTCTGGTCTATACCCTCTCGTTCCCCCACTTTGGTCATGGTCGTGGATTTCTTTGTGATTGCGGGCACGGCTGGGACGGAAAGTGAATGAACAGCTCACTAAGCCTTGCCGTAGGGCTCATACGGGTTCGTCGTCTCGACAGAGACATTTCTCGCCGGAACAGCCTCTTGAAGCATTGGCATCAGCTCACCATGCACGTCTGGTGATGTCAAGGTGAGGTTATGTGGTTGAGTGTGAGATCAAGATCACTGAGTCAAGCAAAAAGAAACGTACGATGGGGCTCAACCTTCAAGGTTGGCAAACGAACTCGTGGAAAATCGACGAATGCGGTCTGTCTCGTGAGGTTGAGGTTGGAACACCCGCTAGACGGCCTTTTCTCGTACCGAATATGCGGGACGCTTATCGTGCAAACGAAAGCCAAGCTACCCGATGGACCGATGTTCGCGATACGAGACAGTGGCCAATGGACGCGCAACGTGGAGGGGGGAAAGTGAGCGAAGCGTGAGCGAAGAGAGAGAAGAGGGAATGTCTCCGAGAGGCGCCCCAGTCAGCACCAAACATGCATTTTCTTGCATCTCGTGGACCCGTATCCCGTTTCTGAAAATAAGTCTGAATTTCATAGTGTCTTTACTTTTGGCTTTGAGCATGTGATTGATGATGGTATGATCTATCAAGACCATGACAATTTCTGTATGATTTCATAGTAGGCTTTATTTTAGTTTCTTGGATACTCTCTAAGTGGGGTTTCCTTTTCCCGCGAGGTCGATCTTTGACTTTCTCATGCCTCGACAGTTCACTCTCGATAAGATGACCTGGTAACTAGCAGAAGACTCATCAAGTCGCGTCTAGTGTAAGCCCGGTGCAGCCGTCTCACTCCGCCGCCCGACCACCCAAGAAACATCTTCTTGAAAGCCGAGAGGGTGAGGGTGAGGAGGGGGCAGCGGAACTCCGACCGACCCTTCCCATTCGTCCAAAAGAGAGGAAGAGGAATATCCTCAAGCACGTCAAGATACCCGACGAAAGATGCGGCATGGCCACACGGAAAGTGTGGTGGATGTGCTGCGTGCATCTGCATCTTCTGCGGTCGGTGTCCGTCGTCCAATCCCGAATAGGAAGTCTGCTAATCCCTGGTTCCTACAAGAAAAAAAGCAAGGGCTCCAATTTGTGGGAAACCCTAGGTTGCGCCCGTAAAAACGCCGCGTATCTATCTGACTTGTTGTTTGGGAGGATGGGGGCCCATATGTAAATGCCGATATGTGCATGTCGTCCTTTTTCAAGTCGACTGTCTGGCTTTGTATGATAGGTAGGGGTGTTGTGTTGGGTGGTGGTAGGGGGAGCAGGCAGGGCCTTTTCATCGTCGTCGTGTTAACGTTGAATGAACGCTTTGACGATGTTTTTTTTTGGGGGGCGCGCCTATTGTGTGTTGCGGAGTAGTCGTTATTGCGTGAGCTTGGGTTTTGCACCTGAGCTTTCTGATGGGAAATGATTCTTCTCTGCTCCTTCAACCGCTCATGACGACGACGTCGCCCTTGCAGACGCCGTATGAGCAGCAAATCTCAGGGCTGGCCTTGCCGTTGAGGATGTCATCTCGCTTCCACTATATATGAAAAAAGTCAGAATCTCTTAGTGATATTGCGGTGGGCACCGGAGGGGTTGGATGGAGGATGGAGACGACGAACATCGGGACAGGGAGACGGGCGAGCCTGGACGAAGGCGCCGAGAGAGGCGACGGCGAGAACCATGGAGAATACCGCGGGAAACTGCATTTTTTCCGTTCGAATGTAATAGACAGGAAGAGCTGTCCGAGTTGGTGTTTGTTTGTTGTGGATGTTTTGTCGGTGACTTTTGACTTTGGCCGAGATATCTGATGAAATTGGGAACCCAGATCGTCGCTTTGTTGAAGGCAGCGATAGAGGTTGAAAAGGTAGCAAAGGGGACACAGGGAGGAAACAAGTGAGGGACGAGTAAAGAGGGCGGGAAAGCGGAAAAGAGGCCAAGAGACTTCTTTATGAAGCTCAGTTACAAACCAGGTATCTCACGGAATGCAGTGGGGTCGAGTCCTGGGTGATGACAGGGCGGGAGGAATGCTGTTTAATATGGACAAACAAAACAAGACGTACTTTCGCACACGAGCATTCTGCTCCCATCAGAAGCCCAAGGGTGACGGCGTTAGTCCGCGCCACGCCTTGCAGCTTCTTGCTCCGGCCGTTAGTCAATGCCCATCTCCCGCCCGTCGCAGTCATCTGGAAGCCCAGGGGTGCTTTGGGGGGGTGGTTTACGGGGGCCGGCCGATTCTGGAAAGCAATGATAGATGGAAGGGAGAGATACAGACGACACGTGCCTGGCAATTCCCCTCGAATCACGATCCATCATCTGGGCGAGAATCATGTGCATCACTAAGACACGGCAGCTTGAAATTTGACAGTCGGATACACGATGCCTCGTGTCATCGGTCTTGTAGCAGCCGTGGTAACCTTTGCCTTTCATTCTAGCGGAGGAGGAGATGGCAGGTGTTCCGTTCTACAGAGGAGAAATTGACCGGGGGTGAACTGCCAAGTGTACAAACGAAATCGAGTCTGATGGATCAAGATCTACTAGGCCAGGGCCATTGCCGGGGGACGTAGGGCGCGAACAGAAAGAGGAGGGGTTGTACCTTGCGGATGATGGTCTACTGGACCGGCGACATTCAATCGCTCTGGCCGAGACCTTGTGAAGGGAAGCAAACGCTACTGGCAATGTTGTCACGAACGAGTTCTACAAAGTGGCTAGTGGTCGGCAGGGACCGAGAATGCTGGGAATCTGGGAAACATTGTCTGTGCCATTAGCTCGAGCTGAGGGCGCGGGACTAGGACAGGGGAGGTTTGGCGCTGTTGTGGTGGGGAGCTGAGGCATACGAAGATTCTGACGAAGAAACTGAGGCGCGGGAGTTACAGCCGGCGAGCTCGGGGAGGCGACATGTGGGACAAGAATAGAAACTGTGGCTGAGAGGCACCAAGACGCAGGTAAAGGTTGATGACCGACTCAAGCATCTGGTACGATTGTAGAGTGCAAACAAACGGCCGTTACCGTCGAAGGTGCCCAGCCTTACTGCAGCCAAAAAGCAAATGGTTGAAAAATGTCGTCCATGCTTTTTCCTGGTGTGTTGATCGCGTCGGACATTAGACGAGAATAAACAAGGTTCGCCATGGCTTGCTGCTGAGACCTCTGATGAGATTGCATTCTGGTAATTCAAACTCTGAGCGGGATCGTGGGGTTTGGTGGGCAGCAACGCAGCGTGGCTCTCCCTCGTGTTCACGATGCAATCTTGGTCCAACCGCCGTTTAAATCACGCAGTGGCTGACGGGAGGCCGCTGAATCTTCTTTGTCAAACGTTGTTGTCGAGATTTTTGGCGTGCGTTCGATTCTCGAGTCCATGCAACGAACGACCCGACCGCAAACAGTGGGGGCCCAGCGCTGTGAGCGTCAGGACGACGAAAGATGCCCCCAACAGCTTTCCTTGGCAGTTATCCGTGTCGGTGGGAAGAGGTTTAGCGGCAGAAGCTTGGACGACGTTGTTGGAAAGGTCTGAATCCCACAAGAGGTCTGAAGGGAGCGCCCGAATGGTGTTATCGGACGATAGAGTGAAGTCTCACTCCCCTGCATCCCCATGGTTTCAGGACGACGAAATTGTAGGACAGCCCGTCGTAGTAGGCATCTGTAGCCTCGACTTGGTCTTTTCCAAACTTGTGTGCTCAGAAGTGTTGCTTCTGCTGCCAGCAAGGAGCCTTGACGGCTGCCGGGATCCGCTGCACCAGTGTCAACGGTCGGTGACCACGCCGTGTTCCATGTATCCGCACGAATACCAACCAGAGCCAGGCATGTCCGTCTGTGGTTGGGTTGCTTGGTTAGTGTCACTTCACGTCGTGCCGTTTGCAGGATGGGAGTTGTGTGTACTGCGTAACATTCGAGGCCGATGTGTTCAACGAGGTAACGACTTGAATACAAGGTGCCAGTGGTTCATCCGACGCTACATGACCCAAATCCTCGCGCTGTCGATTGTTTATTGTCCTGGGGTCGAAACGCGTGCCGAGCGTCAGCTATTCTCGTGTTGGTAGTCAGGATACGGAATAGTTGCGTAGAGAATTCGTCAAATGCCTTCTCCAGAAGGCGGCGTAATCGCACCAATGCAAGCTCGAAAGGGGCTGAAGACCATCGAGGTACAATCCACGCCATGGCTGGCATCGAGACAATCTGAGCCGGGAATGATCAAGATGTTGCGAGACTCCCAAAGCCTCTCAAGCATGGCGCTGAAGCAGCCCGTTCAAAACCTGGGGTCTGGTGGAATGTAAAGAGATCAGTTGACAGACGGGCGTTCTCTCATGTCTATGAATACGGGCCGGGCCACAACTCTGCCAGCACCTGCTTTGCTGCGAACGGAATCATCGTTCTTCGGGTGAGGTTAGCGGACCGAATGGCTCATTATGTCGGAATGTTGAACATGAGGGCGTTGAGACTGAGAACAGAAATGTTATGTTCTTGGAAGGGATGTTATTTATCTTGGATTCTGGAAGGACCGATGCTGGCTGTGCACCGCCACAAGATATGTGGCTAGTGCCACATTGCCAAGCCACGCCTTCCCTTTGCAAAAAGACAAGCTTTGTGGGCACGAACCCTGGGCCGGGAAGTTGTGGGCGGCCCTTCCCTTTTTCGCGATGCATCTCACCAGTCACCGCTCACAAGTCATAACTTGCTGTCACTGCCAGTGGTCACGACTCGCTACGCCATACGGAGTACTATGCATGGGTACCTATCATGCCGGCTATTGATGTTTCGGTCTCTTCCTACGGATACTTCCTGCTGCCCTCAAGTGTCGATCGAAAGCAAGTACGATAAGATCTGACGGGCACCTCCTATCTCCAGACTTCGGACCCGGGCGCTCGTCAACTCTGTCACTTGTGTCTCTCCCCCATCTGGAGACCCCAAACTTCATCTGTTGCGCTAGACTCTAGTCCGCATGGAAGCCATTCAAGATCATCATCAATCTCTCGTCTTCTCATGCTTTCGGCTCTGCGGCAGCTAGACTCGGCCCCATAGCGGACACACTGGTCTCCAACAACCAATTGCAGTCTTTCTAATCCCCTCAATCCTGGTCTATCTTATCGTCCAGATTCGTCGGCCAAGATAAGCCATCTTCAGCAACCCTCGACTCTTCGAATTTACTCACCGGGCCTCTCCTATTTTGCCTCCCATGTTGCAGGTTCACGGACTAACAGAAACCTGGGTCGCATACCTGGGTGGCCAATCCCTGCTTGCTATCAGCACGGATGGTACTTTGCAATGCGTCCACTCAAAGAAGTATGCCTCCTTTTTTGGATCGTGGGGTGATACCCTCTGCCAAAGAATCAGAGGGGAAAAAAAGACAAAAATTCAGAGTTGTCTTGGAGAAGCACGTCAAGCCCTGACCTACGGGCTATGGCCTCCGCAACTATCGCCTGACTGCCTCCATAGTGACCAACAAGTATCCAGAATCATTGCCCTTCGAAATTCGCCATTGGGCAGATCAGCCCGGAACACCCGAACTTTGCCTCCCAGTTCTTCTTCTAGCTTACTTCGAGAGCTCCAGTTCCCCTTGCCGAACCTATCCCAAACGGCTGTCAAGTGCCGGCCTACTTCCGGACCACACCAGTCCCGCCATCAAGGACGCGTCGGTGGGCCATCAAAGGCTCTTCAATGCCGCGGTTCTTATCTTGATCGCTCCATGTCCCCCACCTACACCAGTTTCGCGTCAGGACTTGGTGTGTGCTCTGCAAAAGCCCACGACTGAGGCTGTATCTAGACTCCAGAAATCTGGGTATTCCGCGGTCCGCCGTCTGTCGCGCCCTGATAAGGGTTCCTCCACTTTCCGCAATGAATATTACTACTCGGCTCGCCACTACATGTTCTGGCTGCTTCGTGGATCTCTCAGTCTCATCCCCTCATAATTCACCAGTGCTTTGAGCATCTGCTCGTCTCTGCCGGTTTCCCGCCCACGAACCTTTCCCCCGTCCACCATTCTCAGTCCATCTTCGGGGAAAGCAATGAGCTGTTGGTGAACTAGATCCAATATCATCACCAACCTCACGGGAATCACCACTGTCCAAAGATGGCTATATTCGAGACCAAGAGCGACATTTCGTCGACTGGCGGGGAAAAGAAGTCGGCAACCGATGTCGAGCGAGGCTTCTTGGGGGATGATCATGCCGTTCACCAGGCTGACTTCGCAACCGGAACCAGCACATACGCAAGACTGCAAAGGCTGGCGGGCAAGCTTGGTGTCGAGCAGAGAGGTATCGAGAGGGTCCCCGAAGACGAACGAATCAACGATGCCGTCGCCAACGTCGGAACGTTGGTAAGTCAAGCTTGATGGCTGCGCTCATTCCGCCAGGAAACCATCCTGACCCTTCTACAGTGGTGCTCTGCCAATATGGTAGTCTCATCCTTTGCCATTGGTGTTTTGGCTATTCCAGTCTTCAGTCTCGGATTTGTTGATACGGCTTTGACCATTGTCTTTATCAACTTTCTGGGAGTCTTACCGGTCTGCTTCTTCTCGACTTTCGGCCCCACATTCGGTTTGCGACAAATGGTCTTGTCCCGTTACTGGTTTGGCTTCTACGCTGTCAAGCTGAGTATGTGACTATCTGCCAAATCGCCTTGGCCTTACTGACTGGTTGAACTAGTTGCGGTCTTCAATATCCTTGCCTGTCTAGGTTGGTCGGCAGTGAACACCATCGTCGGTGCTCAACTCTTCCATGCGGTCAACAACAACATGCCTGGGTGGGCTGGTATCCTCGTTATTGCCATCTCGACTCTGATGATTTGCACCTTTGGTTACCGAATTGTCCACACTTACGAGCGATTCTCTTGGATCCCCTGCGCCATCATCTTCCTCATCGTTCTCGGCGTCTTTGCGCACTCGGGCAAGTTCAACAGCATGTTGCCCATGAGCACCGGCCCGTCAGAAGCGGGCTCTGTCCTTTCCTTCTCTGCCAGCGTTTACGGCTTCGCGACGGGCTGGACATCCTACGCGGCCGATTACACGTGCTACTACCCGGCGTCCACTTCCAGAATGAAGGTCTTCCTCGTCACCTTCTGCGGCCTCTTCTTCACCCTGTGCTTCACCGAGTTGCTGGGAGCCGCCGTCATGACTGCCAGCGTTACTGACCCCACGTTTTCCGACGCCTACGCCAACTCTGGAATCGGAGGTCTTTTGGCAGCCGTTCTGGTCACCAAGCTGGGTGGCTTTGGCCAGTTCTGCCTCGTCATCCTCGCCCTTTCGATCATCGCCAACAACTGCCCCAATATCTACTCGGTCTCGCTCTCTCTGCAGGTCCTGTCCAGAAAGACCGAGCGTATTCCCCGATTCATCTGGGTCTTTGTTGGCACTGGCATTTACATTGCCATCAGCATTCCGGGCTACGATCACTTCGAATCATGGCTCGAGAACTTCATGCTCATCATCGCTTACTGGCTCGCCATCTACGAGGGCGTCAGTCTCACTGATCACGTCGTTTTCCGTCGTGGCATCAGAGGGTACGACATCAGCGACTGGGACACGCCTTCGCGCCTACCCCCTGGATTCGCCGCCATCGTGGCTTTCTTGATGGGCGTCATGGGTGCCGTGCTCGGCATGTCACAAAGCTGGTTCACCGGTCCCATTGGCAAGCTTGCCGGCGGAAGCTTTGGCGGTGATATTGGCTTTGAATTAGCCTTCTCTTTTGCAGCAGTCTCCTACGTGGTGCTGCGCACAGTCGAGAAGAAGTTTTTCAAGAGATAGTCAGCTGAGCGCACAGCGAGCTGGCTGAGTGAATATGTGTATGATATCGAGCTGTGGGTTGTATATACCTGAAGTGTAGGCGTATATGGTGTTGGGAGGCGTCCGAAGGACTTTGAGTTGCGATTTTGTTTGAAGAATAGCCCCATTTTACCTGGGATTTGCAAGGGCAATTTGATTGTTGGTCTTTGAAAGTGAAAAGGCTTGCTATCAAATTGGAATTAAATCACCTACAAACACGTTAATAAAAGTGTCGTTAAAGAGGATAGCATGCCAAGCAATTGCTTCATCTAGTTCCCGGAACTCTAAGTTTAGCTACATAATTGTGGATCAACCTCATCTGCAAACCCACGCGAGACTGAACTTTGGACGAGCATGTACTAGTGTTGGTTGGATTGATCAGAAATCAGATTTTTCTCACTGCGCACTCGAGTATGGTATCTACTAACCGAATTAGAGTGAGGGGGATGCAGGTCGTGTCAGAGCCATCAGTACCGCTACTATGCGGTCTTCTTCTGGATGGGTTCTCAAGCCAGTCGGCTGGTTTGCTCGTTTAAATCCCTCACTTCGAAGTCCGAGTTGTGAGACTTTAGGCTACCAAGCCCAGCTAGGCGAACTTTTTTTTGCAGCCTAGAAGAGACAAGAAGATATCAGATAGTGGTAATTTATCGAATATCTATCTTTCTCGTCCTACCTTGCGCAGAGCGGACAGATTGCTATATGTAAGAGGCAAGAGTGAAAGTTTCTCAAGTTATCCATCTCTTCAACATACTTAAGAGAAGAAAGCGGAAAGAAAAAGAGAAAAAATATGTCATCCGCCCCTTCGTCCTCACCAAGACACCAGGCGCGCGGATGACTCCGGGGAAGCTACGCGCACAACCAGTCAGCCAGCCGTACTGATACAGATTAGCTGATGTAGTTGCACACAAGGCCCCCAAGTTTAAGAGAACCAGAGAGTTGTGTGGTCTGAGTATGGACCTGAGCATGGATTGCACTGGCTTTGGATATGAACATTGATGGTGTTGAGCCCTTGAAGGACGAAAGGTTGAGTATCTGCCATGTAGCCGGACGGAGTCGTGTAACCATGGCACCGTCTCTTCGGCATAGTGCCATGGAATTTGGATTTGAGGCTCGTTCCGCTCGTGATTCTATACGAAGATTGGAGAGGGGGACACATTCCTGTCGCCGCAGCCCGGTTGACAATGTTCGTTCAGCTCCAGTACCATGCGTCAAAGTCGAGATCCGTTTCGGCCCAGCTATCACCACAGTTCGAGCCGTCCCCTGGATACTCTCAGCTGGCTCAGAATAAGTTGAGGTTGTATGCTTTATTGCTGAGAAATCGTTGAAATCAAAGTCATTGGCATTTATTGATGGCAGTAGGATCCAATGCTCACTTGGCCCGAAGAGGGGACGATTTGGGAGTGTTGGGCGAGCCTCTGATGGCTCCTGGTGTTTTAGCAATAGGTCGAAGGATTTAGAACCGAACGTCAAGTCTAACAGCCACGAGGCGGTGAACAGTAAGAACTCTAGATAAGCGAGCCTCTGATCTACAAGTAAGTACTTTAGATATCAGGTCAAGCTGGCTCCACGCCATGTGTTCGTGGTTCAGGCACATTGTAGCACAGCACTTTAGAAGACCAATAATCTATGCAAGTACGTATATTCGGTGGATAATGCATCTGCCCTAGCAAGACGTTGTTATGTATCCCGTCCGCGGCATGAGATATGTATGCTTTTTACTCCTGAATACGCCTGAAAAAAATGTAGACCCGGGAAGATGCCGCCATCGCCCAAAACCAAGCTCCATATGACTTGAAGAGCCCTTCAACTACATGCCTTCTCTGAATGCAAAATGCGACCTCAATTACCTCCACACCATCCTAACTCATCCATCATAGCATGCTTTGTGACCGCAGAGTAGCGCTCAGTTGATGTTCGTCCGCGCTGCAGTCACCCCAATCGATGGGTCATGCTTCCTTTGATTGTCAAGACTCTTCGTCGGATGAACGGAATCGAGCTGGAAGTTTCCTTTGCCTAGAAGTGCGTTTGAGACCAACAATGTCGTCATCGTCGTCGTCGTCATCATCATCGGAGTCTGAACCAACGCCAGGCATCTTAAAGCTGGACTCGCTGTCATTCACCTCCAAAGGTCCAAAGACCCTTTTTTGCATCCGCTTCCTCCGGGATGATGGAGTGAGAGTGAGGGGTTCTTCATCCGAGTCCACGATAGCATCCGATTCGGTAGGCAAGCGACGCGCTCTTGACACAGATGTGCGGCCACCCCGAGATGCCCCACGAGCTGTGATCGAATTGCCCTCAGCCCTCCTTCGACCTCTAGACCGCGAAGGAGTCGCGTCGATCTCTGCCTCAGCTTCGTCCACGTCCATAGGATCCTCAACAGACTGACTGAGAGCAGACGTTGTAAACTTGCGGCCCCGTGCAGACCTCGAAGGCTGGCTCAAGTCAACCGAGATCGTGCCACCCTCTGCCTCAGGGTTCCGGGTGAGAAGCGGACTGGCGCGAATCTCATTTTCAACGTGCTCCACCTCTTGTGGCTTTTCCACGGCTGGGCTCGGCGGACGAGGATTCTTCGGCGGGCGTCCGCGCCTCTTTTTCGGAGGCGGCGTATCAACTGCTGATTTCTCGGGGTTTGCCGAAGTCTTTGCAGTTGTTTGAGAATTGCTAACACCGTGAGAACTATTGGGACGTGCCCGTCCACGCTTACGAGGGGTTGCTCGCTGGGAACCATCTGCTTCCGAGTCTGAGGGTATGATAGAACCCATTGATCTGACGCGTTGTATTCCGCTTCGGCGACGAGATACGGCTGGCCGCTTCCCCTTGGCTCGCCCTTCAGCATTCTCTTCTGATTCCAAGGACGGATGAAAGTCCTCGTCCTCATCATCGCTCTTCGCGACGCGCTTGCGCTTCCGGCTTGCACTCGGTGCCGTTTCAACGTCGGCTAAAGCTTCGTAATCGTCTATCGTCACCTGTGGCGCCTCTTTCCGAGCTCCGGTGCGAACGCTCTTCGCGATTTTCGCCGTGGCGAGTTTCTGGGCAGCTGATTTCTGCGTGCCATTGACTGTCTTTCGGCGTCCGCCTCGACCACGTTTGACCGGTATTACTCCTTCTTCTGGTCCAGACTCTGCGTCTCCTTCAATGTCAGCCTTCTCCTTGATCATCTTCTTAGTAAGATTAGGGAAGTTTTCGCCGTAGTTGAAGAAAAGCTCCTCTCCAGCCTTGATGTTGCGAGTTGCCGAAAATCGGATACGGTATTCGCCATTTACGTAGAGAATGCCGGGCTGAACGTTAGCATTTTCTACGGCATGGTTGATGTAGCGACTGAGATTGCCGTAGATAGCAGCGTCGACCCAGATGCCTTCGTAATCTAAGAGACTGAACACATATGATGTGCTCTTCTCTACAGAGAAAGCCTCGCCGCGGCGTGCCTCTCTTCTGACTCCTTCATCTGCCACGATGAGCTCGCCCGTGTACTCAATCACGAATTCGTCCTGTGCGATGTCTTCTGCAGTGAAGAGACCGTAGCCACAGCCTTCCAACTGACTCTTGCCAAGGACGACTGCTTTGCTGACACCTCGTTGGATGGCAGTATTCTGGCAACCGGTCTGGAAGAGCGCATCGTCGTGCCGGTTTTCAGGATCGGCTCGCTCAACAGCACCGCAGCTTCCGCAAAGGTCGGGATCACACTCGCGATTTAACTGTACGCAAATACAAGGACGGCCCTCCTTCTGTTTTTGCAAACACGTTTTGCCGCTGCCATGGCAGCCGCAACCCGTAAATTTCCAAGCGCAACACTCCTCCGTGCAACGACAAAAGCGCTCACACAAAATGTCGTTCAGCGCACATGGGCAGTCGTTTTCTTTCGAGCAAGGGCCTTCGTGATGGCATGGATCGTTGGATGGCCGGACCTTGGTATCATGAGAGTTGGTCTCTGCCTGCCAGTCGCCCAAGAGCATCTTTCTCTTGCGATCGTACCAAGGAAAGCTTTTGACCCTCGGCTGATCAATCGTTTCAATGGGCGGAAGCCTGATGTCCAGAGATTGCAGATGGCGATGTACGTCCCGGCAATCTCTATTGAGAATCTCAGCAGTAGCGCATTGAGCCTTGACTCGGACCTTGTTATGATCCAAGATCGTGAACAAGCTGCGTAGTAACAGAGTCTCATCTTTGGTCCATGGCTTCCCCTGCGCTTCAGCGCCGCCGGTACCATAGATCTGGAAGCACTGTCTTTCGCACGGCGGGGGAGGCTCCAGCGGCTCTACCGGATCACTAGAGGATACCGTGCGATTTGCTGAGAACATTCGCCCGTACATGCCGATGCAATCCATAGAAAAATTGCGCTTGTGGTTCTCAATGCTGTAGTCTCCATGCTCGCATGAATTGCTGTAGCAGATGAGACAGCCCATAACCGTGTGGGTTTCGATCCATTGCTCCAAAGAGTCTACCTTTTCGCTGTCATCTTGCCCGCCCTTTGCTGTCTTCTTCGATTCGACAATCTCATCGACGGACTTGTCAAGCTTCAGAACGTCACGAAGGAGGATTTCCTTTCCTTTAGGAGCGTCATGGTAAAAGACTTGATCAAATGCCTCCGTGAACACCCTCGCAGCTTTCAAAGCCCTTGGCGTAGTTGCGGCCATATTGTCGTCGCTGTGCAGGTTGACCAGACTCGTCTTTTGCTGTGGCGTGATTGCATCATCGGAATTTGAACTTGCCATGTGGCGAATCAGGGTAGTTCGATTACAGTTGTCGATAGCGATCTTTCTGAGCCAGGAGTCCAAGAATAGTGATAGCGTCGCAGTCCTTTCCTTTTTGATCGTCCGGGCGACCCGCTGGTCACGGCTGCCGAGAGTCTCGAATCCACAGCTTTTGTCCATTCTCTCCAGCTCGCCAAGCCAGAGATTGTAATCTCGCTCCTCGTCAGGGTCGAGGTCTCGAATGACGGGCACGAACTTTAGCATCGAATTGGGGGACAAGACATTCTTGATGATTTCCGTATGATGGAAACGATACCTGGGCACGGCAGGCTTGTCGGACTTGACGCACACTGGGAGGTAGTGCGTAGCTCTGAGAGTGTCCACCTTTCTCCCACGGAAATGTTGCTTTAGAGAGGTTAGTCACGTGCATGTTTTGAAAGCAGTGAAGTCTTCAGGATGCCCCAAAACAACGATTTTGACTCACTTTGGCCCGGATTGTCATGGTGGTGCCCGTTTTCTCAGCATCAGCCGGGGCCAGTTTGACATCAGCAAAGTAATCTATGCCGGTCTTGACGCGCGTCTCGACAGGTTTGGTAGACCTGAGAGCGTAGAGGCACAGTTGCGAATGTACATTGCTGATATCGGCTGAGTAACCCCGCAGCGAGGTAATGATTTGCCGGACATCAGAAATGTCCTTTTTCGGGGTCTGCTTCTTGGAGATGGCGGCTTGCTTGGGAGACTGATGGCTTGAGGGTCGCGTAGATGACGGCGGCGTCACCTGTTGAGGCGTTTTCAACGACGCCTCAAGTCGCGGCGGTCGAGGCATCTCGCCGTTTAGGCCGTCCTCCAGGTCGATTGATGAGACCGAAGGTTGAACGGATACTGGCGGTGGCGAAGGATCCAGAACTGAGGCGGCATTGCTGGAAGCGGCGGTTGAGCCGCCGCTCGGGTCCGAAAGGCTATGCGCAAGGCCCAGAGGAAAACCCGGAGGGCCTTGACTCTCAACCTTGGTTCTGAGGGGTGGCGCACGATCGGCATCCAATTGGTGATGAATGGAGGATCGTGATACGGGACTTGAGTTGAGGGTTAGATCGATGATATCGATCTTTTTCCTGGACTCTTCTTGATCGCGAAACGGTGGCTCAGCCTGAGCGCGGTTCATGTAGTGGGTGGAGGCGGGATCGGTGTTGAGTGGGAGAAATCTGGCGTAGTCGATGTAGGGACCTTTTCGCGAAGGATGGTCCCGGTCGGACCCAGCGCGGAAGGGGGACATGTCGAAGGACACTTCAAGTGAGTAAGGCAGGGGCGCAAAGAAAGCGACGGTGGCGGCGCCTTCTTTCCCCGTCTCTGATGGCCTCTGCTACGTCCTCCTCACTTGCGTGCGCGAACACAGACAAAGACACGGTCGCTCACCATGCCCTCTTTCCCGGTTGTCAGCGTAAGCAAAGCCTGTAAACATTGACTATGGAAATACCATGCTAGGCCGCCACAATAATGAGCCGCTGGTGAAGTTAAGTCAAATTATAAAAGTTGAGGGTTGATGGCGATGAAAAAAGGGAGTGGCGATCCACGAAGATCACGAAAGTGGACTTTGTGAGATGAGGTTGATGATGAGAGAAGATGAGATATTGTGAGACGCGTTGGTGAACTGCGAGGCTAAGCGCGTTCATGAAAGGAAAGAGTTGGAGGGAGAGATTGCAAGGCACTAGGCCGAAACTGGGGCGGGGAGCAGGGATTGCGCCTCGAGCTGTTCGCAATCCCGGCTCAGATATTGTCTGGCTCCTTCTTTTTCCGTGCGTTGCGACCTGTCGCAACAATCTCTAAAGACTTTGACTGTCGAGTAAGAGATGCCAATGGAGATTGTCTTTTCCCCCAATCTTTTTCTAAGAGACTCACTAAGTTTCAGTTCCTATTTGATGCGTTGCGGTAGAACATGCTATGTTTGTTACCACGTCTCAGGCAGGTAGGTACTTACCAAGCTGGATAACTAAGGGACTATAGGTAGTCTTCAACCGTCAAAGATACTTGAGTACCTCGGCAACTTGCCTAATCACACTACCTACCACGATACTAATCGGGTACGTCAGTTACCTGTTCCAACTGTTATATCTTTACTCCTTGAGCCAACTTGTTGAGTTTCGGGTTCAACACAGAGGGGAGCCGTGCATAGGACTCTAACGTCTGCGTGTCAGTTTCCGCCTTGTCTTGTAGAGAGAGGCAAAACGTTATTACCGCGCAGATAATAAGTACACTTCTACAACAGCCATGTCTCTACGAGGTACCGAAGGCAATGCACTTGACCAGCTTATTTCACACATAAGTAAGCACACAAAGACTAATTCCTGTAATTGTCGCAGGTCGACTCAATCAATTCAAGACAACTAGTGCAAACATTGCGAGAGTGCAAGTTGCATAGTTGAGACCTTGATAGGGTAAGTAGCCCGGACTTGCATTGCGGAGTTCAACACTCAAAGACGTCAACCCTGGCAAGCACGCGATTGACAGACAAATTTGATATCTTCTCTTCACGCAACTCTTCATTCATATCTATGGTTAAGTACACTGTACAGTTCAAATAACAATTTTCAAGTCGTCTCGACTTCCTCATAAGAAAATAGGAGAACTTGACATTCGAAGAGCGAAATCAATGAGAACCTTGGATGAAGAAATCGCCAATTGATGGATCTATTTCTTTTCTTATGCGTACCATTGGGCAACTCTCCGTTGTTGAAGCTCACGACGGCTGATTGTGATAAGTTAACCACATCATGGTATGCTGTTATTGGATCAGGTACGGGATTTTTGCTCCATGACTGAACCCAATGAGGTTGTTACTTTCATGACGACGCAAGAACGCAGCCTTTGAATTTTTTTTTTTTGGTAAGTGCAATGTCGATATCTCGTCGGTAGTGAATTGCGATCTCGTGCTTGCTACTTTAGATAAGATAGTATTTAGCAATGGATGGAAGGTACGGGAGACAACTGATGCTGAGTCATGCTACCAGCAATCATGGACAAAACTGAAGTGCCTTATCCATACCTAATGGAGGTATCGTAGTGTAAAAACCCCTGGCAACCGGATAGGATTAATCCGGCCATGATGCTGCTAAAGCAGATTAGGTGTGTTTGGAGATTGAAAGAACGGACCAACGGGAGAGGGCGGCGCTAAGGAATGGTTCGCGCAGTCAAAGAGGAATCGATGAAATCATCGCACATTACATGGCCAAGCACAGTCGGCCTAGCCTCCAAATACCTGGAGCAGGCCGTGCCGAAGCGGACGGCATGCGGCGCTAGCATCATAAACCTTGGACGATAATTTGATTTGATGTGTCCACTGGCAAGATGGAGAGTTTTGAGGGCGACTTGGTCCTATCTTGAGGAATGTCTTTGCTTATGATGTAAGGCAGTTTTTGTCCTTGAGTTCGACGGCCTTGAGGGTGGGCAAATGCGAACTTGCGTACTTACTTGGGCATTGGAGCAAGACTTTGGGCAGTGATGGGAATTGAGAGTTGGTGGTCCCTCATACCTTAACCGCACAAATGCCCAGATGGCAGTCAAAAGGTTAAAGAGCTAAGACGGACCAACCCATAATCCATCCCAGCCCACCTGCGTGCCGCTCAGTTCAATAGTTCAACCCCCGTCGGGACCTGCAGATGGCCTGGTAATGGGAACAGATAGGCATGGGTTGATGGGTCCTCTCTTGCAGCTTGCGTCGAAAGCTTGCTGTCTTCCTCATCCCAACTTCCCAAGTCGGTCCCCTAGAGCCCGGCCGTCCGTTTCATGAACCCACATTGGGCGAAGGGTTCGTAGAGACGGCGCCATCCCGGAGGGCGATCATCATGGCTGTGTTTTTTGTAATTCGAATGGGGAATATGTTTGGCCCTGCCTGTCCTTCTTTCTCCCAACCACGGCAGGCCGCACGCATGGATTGCTCGGTGTCAGATCACTTAGCAGGTCTTCGTCTGCACTTTTCAGCTAACGTAGGCCGAGCTAGACCGCAAAGGGGAGTGACTTTGAACAGAGCTTTGGAGATTGTAGCCTTTGACGACGATGACAAGCCGATTGCAGCTGGAAAAGCACCCAGTCAATACCTTTGGTGTGGGGCACTTGTCTTGTACCCGTGTAGGCCTGCAGGCACCAGGTTAGCTGGGTGACGCTGCGAACAACGCCAAAAAGTCGAGCTAAAGACACAGATGACGTCGTCAGCGCGAAAGAGGCACCGAGGGGGAGGAGCATTCAAGGGGGGACGGCACACACACTCTCCCCGCCAGACCGTCACCTCTCCCACTGGGGACCTACCTTTTACTGCGTAGGTACGAAGTACGCGCACCTTGTGTTGTCCGTCCCGTCACCTCAAAGTCCCGTCACCTCCGCAACTACCTAACCTCCCCTTGCCTTACGCAGTAGACCACACCACTGGACCCTTTCCGGCGCCTACATATAAACAGCCGGCCTCGCTTCATCCTCAGGGGCCTTTTGACCCGACCTCCATTTGATCTCTTCCCACTCATACCCCTTGTCACACCCCGCGATACCCTGCTTCCCAGCGCATCACTGCATTGAAGCTTCATTTTCCTAGATACACAGATCCATTGTCTACAACGACTTCATATCGCCGACGCCGTCCCACTCCCGCCACTACAGTCAGTCAACGTCACTTCCAACATCATGCATCGCACATACTCCATGCGCCAGTCGAGGGCGCCCACCGCCTCGCAGATTCAGGTATGCGCCTAACTTCATGACAATCTTCGATGTATGGTACGATACTTATCGTGTTCGTAGAACCCGCCTCCGCCGCCTTCTTCCACCAAGTCTGGTCGCCTGTTCAAGGGAGGATTTGGTAAGTAGTCTTTTCTCCATCGATTGCCACCTTTGCGCCGTGCCATTTCCCATCTTATGAACTTGGGAAGCACGATGGGCTAACAAGTCAATCCAGGCCATGCTCTCCGCCACAAGTCAGCCGGTGCCTTCGGCCCAGACCTCGCAAAGAAGCTGTCTCAGCTGGTGAAGATGGAGAAGAATGTCATGCGCAGTCTCGAGCAGGTAGCGAGAGAGCGTATGGAGGTTGCTGTAGGTCGTCTGAAGATACCATCGTCCCGTCATACATCTGCTGACTTGATCCCCTAGCAACAACTTTCCATTTGGGGCGAGGCTTGCGACGAGGATGTATCTGATGTAACCGACAAGCTCGGAGTTTTACTCTACGAAATCGGCGAACTCGAGGACCAATACGTCGACCGTTATGACCAATACCGTGTTACGATCAAGAGCATTCGTAACATTGAAGCCTCTGTCCAACCCAGCCGAGACCGTGAGCTCCACCCTATGCTCGACACATGCGGTATCGTTGCCTAACTAACATGAACTTTAGGCAAGCAAAAGATCACCGACCAGATCGCTCAGCTCAAGTACAAGGAGCCCAACTCCCCCAAGATTGTCGTTCTTGAGCAGGAGCTGGTGCGTGCTGAGGCTGAATCTTTGGTCGCAGAGGCTCAGTTGTCCAACATTACGCGCGAGAAGATCAAGGCTGCCTACACCTACCAATTTGATGCCCTGAGAGAGCACTGCGAGAAGGTTGCCATTGTCGCCGGGTACGGAAAGCACCTGCTCGAGTTGATTGACGACACCCCTGTCACTCCCGGAGAGACTCGTGCAGCTTATGACGGATATGAGGCTAGCAAGGCCATCATCCAGGATTGCGAGGATGCTTTGACCAACTGGGTCACATCCCAAGCTGCTGTGTCTTCCAAGCTGTCAACTCGTGCACGCACCTTGTCAACGCGCCGCAGAAATAACATTAGAGCACGTGCCGAGGGAGGTCACGACCTTTCGGGGCAAGATGTTCCATTGAACGACGACTCGTCGTGGACGCGGGCCCACAACAAGGAGACTGAGTACAGCGACGAGGACGAGGAGGAGGATGACATCCACCACTCTGCCGTTGGTACCGACGATGGTCTGAGCGGCGAGACGAGAGGCCGTCAGCACGAGAGCGTCGTCGCATAAGACAACGACCGCATGTCTCTGGATCTGAGTCAACCTATCCTGCTGTTGACAACGGACGGCATTGAGCACATAGCTCGTAATGGCAGTAATGTTCGGGTTTTGGCAAAAGCCAAGGAAAGCGTTTGGTGCAGGTGTTTGGGAATCGGTGCCTCGGTAATCTAGTCGAGATCGACTTGCTACGGTGAAACAGGATGGAATTTTATGGTTTAAAATAGTGCCTTTTTTCAGCTCTTAATCCCCAGTATTCCATACCCAAACGATACACTGCATCTATTTATGCCGCGTAATGCTTCATGGAGTTCAGATGCTTCCGCGCCAGTAATCTTGAGCGCTTCACAATTCGTTCCATATACAGTCGTGCAAATGATCAATCACCTTCGAGACCTATACGACAACGTCGGCGTATGGATTCCGGCTCCCGATCTGACTCGTGAATTCTTCTACTTCAATCTTCACAATGTACTGCCCAGGCACCACGACCAAGCCCAGGTACCGGGATGTCATGTCCATCGTGACCGAGGTGATTCCTTCTGTAGCCTTCTTTGCGGCTTCAGCCCGCTGCTGCGCTGATGGCTGTCGATATTCGTAGGTATGAGCTAGTACTACATTGCGATCCTATAGATTTGAGGTTGGCATTGATTAGCGAAATGATCTTGACGAAGGGAACCCATAAGGGGAGGAGGTTAGGATTGGAGGGGTAGTAATTTACCGGATCGGTGCACTTGAATTGGCCAAGGAACATACGGCCATCAGTAGCCAGGACGCGTAGGTTCTTGTTGAGAAGCGAAGTCAGGAAATCTCTTGCCTCCTGTTTGTCCATGGCGACTGGTTGACGGCAATGTTGGACATTGCTTTTCCAGGCGTCGAGGAGAGTGAAGGTCAAGGATGGAATGGCGCATAGACGGCGCAGTTGCGAACAGTTCCCCTTGGCGGTGATTGCAAGCGGATGAGGTTTCTGCCCCGCCGCTTACATCTGCACCCAATCGATAAGCACAGATAAAGACGCCCCTAGTGGAGGCAAGCGCGTCATGACCTCGAGCTCCCATGTCAAATGGCTTACAGGCAGCTGCGGGCGTGTTCATTCTTCACGAACTCGTAATCTCATTCACTCTTCACAGCCGCCACACTTACATCTGTGCTACTTTGACTGTATCAGGACCTAGCGCCCACCTTCTACAATGCTATATACACTCGGTAGATGAGGAGAGCGCTTCTCGCAGCATCAGACACCCTCCGAAGCTGACCCCTCCGTGAACTCCGAATCAAAGGTGTCGGCTCTGCCCTCCCGCCGACGCCATGGGTGTGAACGGCCTTTGGACCGTCGTGCAGCCCTGCGCGCGCCCGACGAACCTCGCGACTCTCAATCGAAAGCGCCTCGCAGTTGATGCTTCCATCTGGATATACCAATTCCTCAAGGCGGTGCGAGACAAGGAGGGCAATGCCCTGCGCAATTCGCACGTCGTCGGCTTCTTCCGCCGCATCTGCAAGCTGCTGTGGTTCGGCATCAAGCCCGTCTTCGTCTTTGATGGCGGGGCTCCCGTGCTCAAGCGCCAGACGATCCAGGGTCGTAAGCAGCGGCGTGAGGGTCGGAGGGAGGATGCCGTCCGCACGGCTGGGAAGCTGCTGGCTGTGCAGATGCAGCGGATTGCCGAGGAGGAGGAGGACAAGAGGAAGCGCGATGCGGACCGAGGCATCCAGCGAGAGCGAGAGGAACCTCAGGAGGCTATACCTGATATGGAACAGATTGTTTACGTTGACGAGGTCGGCATGTCGCAGCAAGAGCGTCAAAAGACGAGAAAGTTTTTCAAGCAGGATGCATATCACTTGCCCGAGATGGATGGCGATATTGCATCCATGGCCAAGGCGGATGATCCTAGAATTATGAGCATTGAAGAATTGGAGGAATATGCCCGACAGTTCCATAACGGCGAAGACATCAATCTCTACGACTTCAGCAAGATCGACTTTGATGGCGAGTTCTTTCGAAGCTTACCAGCAGCTGATAGATACAACATTCTGAATGCGGCAAGACTGCGTAGTCGTTTGAGGATGGGCTTGAGCAAGGAGCAGCTTGACGAGATGTTCCCGAATCGCATGGATTTTTCAAGATTTCAGATTGAAAGAGTCCGCGAAAGAAACAACTTGACACAGCGCCTCATGAAGGAAGCCGGCATGACTGGTCTCGATCTCACTCTGAACGGTGGCGGCAGAATCGCCGGTGAAAAGGACAGAGAGTATATCCTGGTCAAGAACGATGGCGCAGAAGGTGGTTGGGCCCTAGGAGTCGTGAGCAAGGAGAAGGACCTTGGCGAAGCCCACAAGCCCATTGATGTCGATGCATTGGACTTTCAGTTCCAGCCCAAAGAAAAGGCTGAGGCATCTGAAGAGGAAGACGACTTTGAAGATGTTCCGGTCGAGGGTCTGAACCGGCTGCCCAAGATGTCCTCCAGCGCAGCCGCACAAGCATCCCGGCAAGCAGCTATCCAGAGGCAACAATTTTATGGAAACCGGGGAAGCAGCGAAGTGAACGACTTGTTCGAAGAGGAGGAGGAAAGTCTTTTTGTCGATGGTGATTTGCCGGAAGCCCATGTCCGAAATGTTGCTAGGCAACGAGGCGATGAGCCAATGCACCCAGAAGAAGAAGATGACATCAATCGGGCCATTGCCATGTCACTGCAAAACCAGCACGGAGAAGCTGCTCAAAAATCTGAGGAGGATGAGCAGTTTGAAGACGTGGAGTTGGAGGCACCTGAATGGAAGCAGAAGGCTGTGGAGGCACCCAAGCCGATCGCCGCGAGGAGCGGTCGCATGGTTGCTCACATCGTAAACAACAGGTCTAATGCCGCAGTGCCAAGGAAACGCGCCAATAGTGCCAGCAGTAGCGACGGAGAGATGGACCTGCAGGCGGCTCTGAAAGCCTCTCGACAGAAGAAACGAGTATTGCCCAAGCCTGCAGTGCCCAACGTCAAGAACCCTTTCGATGGACCACTGCCGTTCCCCAAACTCGCATGGGGCCCTTCTCTCTTCTCCATGAAGGCTCAGCCAAAGAAGCCTGAAGTGGCAGCCCCAAAGAAGCCAGCGCAAAGTTTGCAAGAACCGGGGCGCAGAGATGGTGATGACGAATTTGGTGGTGGTTTCTTGGCTGATGGCGCTGAAGAGCAGCCTGCTGGCGACGAAGACGACGAAGGCGGCTTTGAACGAGGGCCAGAAGAAGACCGTCCCAAGCCTCTACCTCCCTGGATGGTGGACAATACAGATATCCGAGAGTCGATTAAACAACAGCGGCAAGTGGAGAGTGAAATCAACACGGAAGATAGAGAGGCTGCGCAGGAAGAGGAGCGGAGGTTTGAGCGTCAACGACAAAACCAGCTCATCGAGATTCAGTCCTCTGATGACGAAGACGACGACGTTGAGATTCTTGACGCGCCTCCACCTCCGAAGCATGCTGCTTCCCAAGAAGATATTACTTTCCTAGACGAAACCAATGCCGCCGACGATGCCACAAACGCAGAGGTCGAGCCCGAGAAAGGAGAAGACGAGACGGCTGCATTGTCAGAAAAGGCAGATGTGTTACGCGAATCATCTCAGTCTCCCGAAGTCGAATTTGAAGACATTCAGCCTGAAGAAGTCGACGACGACATGGAGGTCACTATTACAGCAGTCCCTGAGTCCCCCGAGCCAGAGATGGAAGATGTCACCGAGCCACAGGGTCCCGACTCCCCTCCAGACCCAATCATGGAAGATATCACCATGACCGCAGAAGAGCCGAAGCCCGTCGAAGAAGAAGAGCACGAGCTTACGTTTGAAGAACTCATGGACGGGCCCACGCTTGATGATCCAAACACCGCTGGCGATCCAGTGCAAGACGCCGAAGCAGCCGTCTTTGCCGAAAGCGACGACGAGTTCAGTGACCCGGAAGACGAGGAGCTCTTTGCCAACCTGGCTCAGGAAGCCGAAGAGCATGCCCGCTTTGCCAGCGAGCTGAACAACAAGTCGGAGCAAGAGAACAAAGAGGCATACGAAAAGGAACTCAAGGCGCTGCGCACGCAGCAGAAGAAGGACCGCCGCGACGCCGACGAGGTCACGCAGGTCATGGTCACCGAGTGTCAGGCACTCCTTCGCCTCTTTGGTATCCCCTACATCACCGCTCCTATGGAGGCGGAAGCGCAGTGTGCGGAGCTGGTGCGTCTGGGCCTGGTGGATGGCATTGTCACCGACGACTCGGATTGCTTCCTCTTTGGCGGCACGCGTATCTACAAGAACATGTTCAACAGCAACAAGTTTGTTGAGTGCTACCTCGGCTCGGATCTCGAAAAGGAGCTTTCGCTCTCACGCGACCAGCTCATCGCCATTGCTCAGCTTTTGGGCTCGGATTACACCGAGGGCTTACCTGGCGTCGGTCCCGTCACGGCCGTGGAGATCCTCTCCGAGTTCCCCGGCAAGGACGGTCTCGCCCAGTTCAAGGAGTGGTGGGCGGACGTGCAGCTGAACAACCGGCCCAAGGAGGCCGACGCGGGGTCGCCTTTCCGTCGCAAGTTCCGCAAGTCCCAGGGCACCAAGCTTTTCCTGCCAGCGGGGTTCCCCAACCCGGCCGTAACGGACGCCTACATCCGGCCAGAGGTCGACGACAGCCCGGAGCACTTCCAGTGGGGCGTTCCAGACCTCGAGGGTCTGCGGCAATTCTTGATGGCGACGATTGGGTGGAGCAAGGAGCGCACCGACGAGGTGCTGGTGCCTGTGATTCGGGACATGAATAAGCGCGACATTGAGGGCACGCAGACGAACATCACGAGGTACTTTGAGGGTGCTGTCGGCGTGGGCGCGAGGGATGCGTTTGCGCCGAGGCAGAAGGGCACGACGAGCAAGAGGATGGCTAACGCCGTGAGTCGGTTGAGGGCTAATGCCAATGGCGAGCAACCGGGAGATGTGGAGCAGGAGGGCGGAGCTTCTGCTGCTGCTGGCACGGCGGCGCCGACTAGAAATACGGGGAAGAGAAAAGCTAGGGCTAGGACGGCGGCTGCTGAGGATGAGGATGAGTTTGTCGATGATGAGGAGGAGAATGGGCAGGATGGTCGAAGCGGTAGAGCCCGACGCGGAAAGAAGGCCAAGGCATCTGCATAGTCATTCGGGTTGATAGAAACCACAAACTTGACTTCCGTCCGTTTTTTGCGTCACTTGTTTGTAGTATTACGGAACGAGGCACCAAGGCGATGGCCCGTAAGTAGAGAGAACGAGACGTTGTATCACCAGGGTTCTTGACAAAAATAAAGTCTTTGAGCCAAAAAAAAAAACTTATGCCTTGGCTCTCGGAATCCACCCCTCCTCTCGCTGCCACAACTCCGCTGTGGCGATAGGCCGGTGATTGAAATCGCGCAGTAAAGCACAAAATCTCTCAACTTCGGACACAGGTGGTAGAATTTACAGACCTGCATCGGATATGTGAGTCACAAGTAGCAAACGGCATTTGCCCGAAGGAAGAAAAGACCCGTTGGCGACTTGGTCCAATGAGGCTCAAGATGATAAAGTCTACTATTGGATTTACATCCTCTTCTCCCACGTCTCTGCGGGTATGTATTAGGAGGGTCTACTGAGTAAGCGCCAAACCTTCCCTTAAGGCTGAATGGGGTTCCATTCCCGAATCCGCTTTTCGAGAAGTGATTTTCAGGTACGATGTAGTAGTTTAAGTCGCTCTTTACGCAGGTGCCGAGACCAGATCTGGGGTGGAATATCATGAGTTAAAAGTGGGGAGAACTAGTTCTCCGAATGCCAATCGAACGGAGGGGATAGGCAGAATCTTTTTTGCGTTTCCACGTGGCGAGGCACGGGCGAGACGTTCGGGAGGCGAAGATCTCTCGAGACGACGAACTTTGCTGTTTCTCACGTGCTGGTTGGGTGTACGGATACACCGCAGAAATGCCGTGTGCGTGGAGCTGGGCGATGGTCCGGATACTACCTCCTCGAGAACCCGGTGGTCCACTGCAAAGGCTCAAACTTTGGCGCCAGTCAGGAACCTCGTGAGACGTGGACGCATGCAAGATGAGAGCTCTGGCTTCTGCTGTAGGTCCGAAGAAATTGACTCGTTGACGTCCGAAGAGCGATAGAACCTTGGTGATGTGCCGGCATACTCAACGTGGTGCGCCCTGACCCGGCCTGCCGCCTGGACTGCACAGCAGCGCAGAGGATGGTCAGCAACAGTGACTACGCAACGCTGTCGTCGAATAAGCATTCGTCACGGCGAGAATAGAGTGCGCAAATGCAGATAAAAAGTCCAAGGCAGCCAATGGAAACGGTTCGGGTAGGCGTTTCCGCTAATGCAGGAACAGCGAACGCCAAAGTCGTGGACGGTTGGCGATGATTTTGACTTTCAGTCATCAACGGCTTCCGGCTTATGAAAGACGCCTTCGCTTCGGATTGCTTTGTTGTTTACTGCCAATTTGCCTGGCCATCAATATTCTTCCTCTGATAAGCTCGCTCGCATCGTCACCGACACAAGGGGCCTGGTCAGGCTGTCCCTCTTTTTGCCTTGTTACAGCAGATTGCACCGAGTCCCACGGCTGGACCAGCGGATCAACGACGTCAACGTGGTGATGGAAAGAACCAATGTCGCGAGACCGCCATGTGGCACGACGGGTCGCAAGGGACGGTCGGTGGAGTAGGCAGATGAGCGGTTTTCCCAGGTTTAGGCTTTTTTGTTTTTTGCTGCCTCGGAAATTTTCCTTTCGTCCCGCGGTATGTTTTGTCCAAGGATTTTTGCTTTTCTGGACGGCCATCGCGACTAGGGTTGCGACTCAGGGTGTCAGGCAACTCGAGCAAGCAAGGCCATCCGTCACAGAGCGGATCTAGAATGGATCAACAAAGCCAGGTAGCACTCAGTCTTAATGAGAAGGAGCAGAGGGATCGTCGCCTTCATCCTCGTGGTGCCAAAGGTTGGGACGGGTTGAAGCGCAAAAGTCAGACTAAGAACCACCGGAGGCGAGGCCCAACCCGTCCTTCCGCGGTGTCGCGGCATGGGTTGGACGGCACGGTGGTGTCGGGATGGTGCCTGTTGTTGAGAGTTGTCTGCGCGATTAAACATCGGATGAGATGGACCGCTCTGTGGATTGAGTGATATCGGACGGGCGTGTTGATTGGGGCGATATGAGGATTCCAGATGTCACTGCCGTTGGGATGAACCCATGTCGAGCGAGGGGTCCCCGTCGGACTTGAAATGGGGACACACCTTGGAGGACACCGGGCGCACACCACGGTAAGCTTGAATCGCGCTTGATCTTGCTTGTCACCTTGTCAAGGTCAGCACACACAGACGCAGCAACGCCGGCGCTGTCACTGCCACCCCCAAATGCCCCGAAATTTGGCGGGGGCGACAACCCCTGACGACTAACTGACTGAAGTTAAATTGAGGCGGGCTCGACGGCGCTACAATAGCACCTCTCAGGTTATCTTTGAAGCGCTTCTTCTGGTGTGTTGCAATTGCTGACCAGCGAGGATAGTGCTCAGTAACAAGCCTGAAGTACTCCGTAGGCTCGTTGTTTGTGAATAGCAGCTGCAGATGTTCTGAAAGTCGTCTTTGTGCGGACCTGAACTTCTGAAGAACGGCAGAGCGGGCACGGCGGGTTTCTGGGGAGCCGAAATGATCCCCCAGCCTTGAGCAGCAATGCCGAGGCCGTCACCTGATCCAAGTGTTCTCGAGGCGTGGCAAACCCGGGGGCATGAAGTATTCTTCGTATTGCTCTGCTGATCTATCGCGACCGGTCTGGCCCTATTGCTTGCTGGTTTGATATCGTCCGTCTCGTTGCCCTGTCGGGCACAAGCTGGCGGCATTGTTGTCCTCGAATGTTGCATTTGCCTCGTCCTCAAAATTAGAGCCCAGAACGCCGAGGAAGTCTAGCTGGGCGTGCCGGACGGTGGTTGGTTGTCTCTCTCCAAGCCTCATTGAGAAGAGCGAAACGGCCTGGCTTGGCCCTTGGCGTTTACGGTGGCTCCCACATCACCATCTTGCGGACGGCGTATGGATGGAATCACAGTAAGGTACTGTGTAAGCGCAGGACAACAGTCTGCTCAGCTTCTGCAGCCGCTGGTCGTGGTCAGAATGCAACACGGCACCAGCAAGTTGACCAACAGAGGTACGAAGGGAGCCGCGGGCGAAGCGGAGGGAGAAAAGTATCGTTGCTGGGCCTGAGGTGAGATCGAGGTTAGCTCGGTTCTCCCCTGCCAATGGCTGCAAGGTACGACCCCATGGAGAGCCAAGCCAGTGTTTCATAAAAATCAAGCCCGGATTGGTCCATTCTGTTCTGTTTCCCTCTTTTGTCCAATGATTCAACGGCTTTTTCTGTTCCTGGACTCCTCCTTCCTCACTTGTAGTCTGCAGAGAAGGAAGGAGGAAAGGAAGGATGGGAGGAGGCACTTGCCGCGGTGAGGCGTGTAAATATCCAATTCACCTTCAAAATCCAAGGGAAGGAGCGACTGGACCCCCCTGTAGGTTGGTTCCTGCCCAGAAGCAGGTCCGCTCCTGCCTTTCTGCAGTTCGTGCCTGCCCGTCTGCTGTGACCTGCTGGCGCTGCCCGTCTGCCCACCAACATCCGTACTCCGTACCTATCCACCGGGGCCAAAGTCCACCCACCTCAGATTGGATCCTACCCTTCTCCATCCACCTATTAACCTTGTTCCCCGAGATGTGCCTTCTTGCAACTTCCTCGTTTGCTTAGGTCGATTTATTAACTCAGCCCTCCCACACTCACCTTATCCCAGATCTCCTCTTCTTCTCTTTTTCTCCCACGATCAAGTGTTAAAGCACAACTTCGACCTGCCGGCTATCGAATAGCATCGCCTCTCCTTCCAAGAGACTCCTCGTCTCAAGTCATTCCTTATTCACGCACTCAACCCTTGGTCTCACTTGGTCCTTGATTCAGAGACAAGACACGCCACACCGTTGAACAGGGTTCACTGAGTACGCCAACATTCCTAACAAACCCAGTCACATCTCGCAAGTAGAGTCAAAGAACAACCTGGGCCCTATCCATACACCACTGGGACATTCCTACATTACTTTTACCAGCCACTTGCAATTCTCTTCGAGGCCGGTCAAATATCCAGAGGAACTCACTCCAATTTCCCAGCAAAGCTCAATTTCTGAACATTCATTCCAATCATTCTTTTCGAGAACGACACTAGAACAAACATGAAGTCTTACACGGTTCTCATGCTGGCTTCGGCCGCTGTTACCCAGGCCATTCAACAGTGCTCCGGCACGGCCAAGGAAGAGGGTGGTAACTGGTTTTGCGGTGCTGTCGATCAGATCTTGTATTCCAATGTCGGTCACCCTGGCACTTACAAGGCTGTCAACCACATGGGTGACGATGGTTCTTGCACCTTTGAGGATGTTGCTTTCTCAGGCCCCCTGGCCCCTTTCAACGAGGAGGTAAGCTTTGTTTTCTCTCAGCATCATTCACTTACACGTTCGCACAAGTACTCACAAAATCCTAGCTTATGCCCGTCTTCCGTGGTCCCATGCAGCTGAAGCAGGTTGCTATCTACAGCCTGTCTTCCAAGGCCAAGCGCTCCCCTGCCGCTTCTCACGTCCACGCCCGCCGCCATGGCCATCACGGTCACCAGCACCTCCACAAGAAGTCGGTCGAGTCTCCTAAAGAGGAGCCCAAGGAGGAGAAGCGCGGCGAAGACTGGGTCGTTGCGGAAATCGACGGCAAGGTCGTATCCTGGATCAACAACTACTTTGGCCCTACCCCCGCAGCACCTCCTGCTGCTGCTGCGACCCCTGCTGTCGCTCCTGTTGTTGCGCCCAGCCCTACTCCCACTCCTTCTCAGCCCCCCGTCGCTGCTGCTGTTCCTCAGCCTGCTAGCTCCAAGGCTGCTTCAAGCTCTGGCTCTGGCTCTGTCAGTGGTGACTACGAGCGTGTCGGCTACTACAACGCTGATCAGGGTGTTGCTGACGGCATCGTGTTCCTTGGCAACTACGGTGGCCAGCTCTCTGGAAAGTTTGACAAGTAAGTGTCACTTTGAGATCATTCTTTATACATGAGTCACAGTGTGTTGACTGGGATCAGCGTCTTTGGCAACTCCTTGTCCTACCTGAATGCCGCGGGTACTGGCGGTGCCGCCTCACCCGAGGTCTTGAAGCCGATCACCCTCAAGTCCAACCAGGAGTTCCTGATCGCCAGCGACAAGTCATGCGACGATGGTGGCTGTGGATACTCTCGCCCTGGCTCCGTTGCATACCGTAAGTAATTCATAGAATCTTGCTCTGCCTCTCTGTCTGCTTACACATCTTAGACGGCTTCAAGGGTGAGGACTCAGTCTGGCTCTTTGAGCTGAGCATGCCTCTCGACGGAACCACTGGTTTCAACGCCGACATGTCCGCTCTTTGGTTCCTTAACGCTCGCATCCCCCGCGTTGCTCAGTATAGCACTTGCTCCTGCTGGCCTGCTTGTGGTGAGCTCGACATTCTCGAGGTCCTCGCCACTGGCGATACCAAGTGCAAGTCAACCATCCACTCCAATGTCCCCGGCGGCTCATCGGACTACTTCGACCGACCTACTGGCGCTCCCGCCAAGGTCGCTGTTGTCCTAGATGGTGATTCTGGCCAGGTCTCAGTCAAGATGTTGGACTCTAGCGTCAACTTGAGCTCTGGCATCACCCGCTCCCAGGTGGAGGGCTGGCTCTCTGCCAACTCCGTCTCGACCGCAAGCACCGGCGGCAAGAGCAACAGGGTCTCCTTGTTCGCTTTGTCATCTTGAGTGTTTCCGCGGTTTTGATTTCTACTTGGAAGGTATTCCAACAAGTACACGATTTGCATATATGGGATTGGGGGTTTGACGATAACTTTCTCTTCTTCTCGCTGGATTGAGCCCAAGCAAGACCTTTTCTTTCTGCAATGGATCTTCGGCATCCAATGACTTGAGACTTTTTTTCTTCGACATGCGAGGGTACCTGTTACCTTCGCCTTTGGGGGCAAGGGGATTGCGAAACGACATTAGACGGCGTCTAAGACGAAGATACCCACCGGCCCCGGAAAAGTGCGCACTTTTTCTTTTTACGATTTTATGGAAAGGAGGCAGGAGGATTGGTTTTTCTCTTGCAAGACAGTTTAGCCAGAGAGTTTTCTTCTCCAAAAGGGAGGAGATACCATTTGATACCAAATTTTTCAAACAAACAAGCGTGGCTTGACTACCTATGCTCATGCTCGTTGTGACTCGTGATATACTCCTTGATGACTAGACCTGCCACTTCACACAAAAGAACACGGAGGCTTGCTTGAAGGAAGTCACATGTCACATCTTTAGTTCCAGGTAGCCGCGCCTTGTGAAGAAGTCCGAGCTCTGTGGCTTTTTCCGCTGAAGAGAGCTCACTTGCGCCACAAGCCACAAAGTTGTCCGTTGCAGGGCAGATGACATTCGCAAGAACAGACGTGGACGTTTGTGTGTCTAAGCATGTCACTGACTCGTCTTTGTGGCGCGAGACCGGGGAAGGCAAATCCATCTGAAGTTCTGAACAAGACGAAGAGTCGTTGTCGAATACCTATAGTGGTAAATGCGTGGGTGTGGTCCCGGTCGTTGCAGGAAACTCCGGAACCCGGGGCGGCGAGCGAACGGACATCCGAACCGGCTAACCCTCCGTGCGCCTGACAAATGTACATGAAAGAGTGTTGCCCTATGCCGCGCGACTACTCGCGCTGTCCATTTTCAGCTTGTTCTTGGCGATTGTGGATTTCTAAAATGTCTAGTTTGTTCTCGTAAGACTGATAAATCTTGTAACACAATGATAAACTTGGGAATATTCTAGGCGCACGCTATGCCCTGTGGCCCATCTCGCGACTTCGCTTTCGCGGTTTGGGGGAGGGATGACAAGTACGGGGTGGAAGCTCGCGGATCCTTGATGGGGTGAAATTCTCATAGGCGCGGCGAACCGCGAGGCTTTGTAAGCTCCTGCGCGAGAGGTCCGGGGTCTTTTCCCCACCATGTCTCTCTCTACTTTGCTTCGGATACAGAGCCAGCAGAGCAACCATCTACAGAGTTCCCATGGTCCATACGCGTACAGAACACATAACTCTGTAGCCTGTAGAAGATCGATTAGAGCTACGCTTAGTCTGTGGTAGGAAAGTCAATACATCGTAAGCATGCACGGCTTGCGGGGACACGTACAGCTTTTTGATTTGTAGTTGCCCAACCAAAAGATAGGTAGCTTATACGGCTTTTCCCCATCTGGGTAGGTCAGATTTCGCGCGGGGCTTCAGTACGATAGACTTTTGTAGATTGTAAATCGACAGTATGAGGTACATACCAAGTCGCCGCTTACATACTCATGATAGTATGGTGAGGTAAGGTGGAGAGGGGAAAGGAATCCTCCTAACGGTTCAGCGCGAACAGGTATGCGCGCGGGCGCGAGGTCCCCAGCCTTGCGAGATTACCACTCTTCAGTATACCTACCGGACGACCCTGTGGGTAAGACGAAGGTGCATGATGATGAGGGGTTCTCCCGCGCGCCCTAGCTTTACCTAATCTGGTAGCTTATGTCGAGGTGTGTCTAGCACTATGTACTCGTCCACGTCCTGAGACATATGCGTCTTGGGGGAGGGGCGGGCAGAGAGGTTCATGAGCGCCATTGTGTATAAAGACCGGACGATCGCTTGGCTTCATTGACGTTGATTCTTGGAGAAGATCATCAAGCTCCCATTCCAAAAGCACTTCAACTCTTACTACTCCAATTCAGTCGCACGATTAAGGTATTTAATGTTCAACACCTCCCCAACATTGGAGTGTGAAGCAGCAAGACGAACACTACTTAACTGACACTTGTGTAAAACAGATCACCATCACAACAGAAACCCCACACACTACACACGAAAATGTCCAAGAAGATCATCACCGTGTTCGGCGCCACGGGCGCTCAGGGCGGCAGCGTCGTCAACATCTTCCTCAACGATGCCAAGCTCAGCAAGGATTGGCAGGTCCGCGGCGTCACCCGCGATGCCGCCAAGGACTCGTCCAAGGCTCTCGCGGCCAAGGGCGTCGAGGTTGTCGCTGTAAGTCATTAATCCGCTTTCGAGCGACTTCATAGCTTTGGTTTAATGATCTTGGAATTGGCATGCTGACGAGTGCTGCGACTTCAAAACACAGGCCGACCTCGGTGACAAGGCTTCGCTGGCTGCCGCTGTCAAGGGCGCTTCGGCCGTCTTCGCCGTGACCAACTACTGGGACAAGATGGACAAGGAGCTGGAGATCCAGCAGGGCAAGAACATTGCCGACGCGGCTCTAGAGGCTGGCGTCGAGCATTTCATCTTCAGCTCCCTCCTCGACGTCAACAAGCGTACGTAACCTGCCTGCCCACTCCCAAAAAGATACATGCATCTGTCACGTTTGCGAATGAGGATCCGGGAACGCTAACATGTCACGCAACAATAGTATCCAAGGGCGCCCTCCCCGACGTGTACCACTTTGACAGCAAGGCCGCCGTCGAAGAGTACATCCGTACGACCTCCCTCCCCACAACCTTCTTCCTCCCGGGCTTCTACATGGCCAACCTCCCCGGGGGCATGTTCCGCCAGACGCCCCCCGACGACGCCTGGGGCCTCAGCCTCCCCGTGCCGGCCAGCGCGCCCATCCCCTTGTTTGACGCAGCGGCCGACACGGGCAAGTTTGTAAAGGGCATCGTGCTGCACCGCGAAAAGGTGCTCGGCAAGCGGGTATACGCGGCGACGAACTACGTGACGGCGGGCGAGGCGGTCGAGACGTTCAAGAAGGTGTACCCGGAGGCGGGCAAGACGGCGCGGTTCAACGAGCTCACACACGAGCAGTTCAAGGGCGCGCTCAAGGGCCAGGGGATGCCGGATTTCGTGGCTGAGGAGATGTTGCAGAACATGAGGCTGCTCGACGAGTTTGGGTACTATGGTGGGGAGAAGCTGGACGAGTCGCACGCGATTGTTGAGGATAAGTTGACGACGTGGGAGGAGCATGTGAAGAATGCCAAGGCCTTTTCTGGACTGTCGTAGGTCCTGGTCTACTATGCTAGATCGGCTTGTTAGCTTGCAATAAGTAAAAATAATTGATGGATGAAATCATGTTAATGGTTTTTTTTTTTTTTTTTTTTTTTTTTTTTTTTTTTTTTTTTTTTTTTTTTTTTTTTTTTTTTTTTTTTTTTTTTTTTTTTTTTTTTTTTTTTTTTTTTTTTTTTTGGTTGCTCCTATGTTTGAAAGTAGGATTAAGTGTCGAACATCTTATGTTGGTGAAATAATTGAAGGGCGGATCAACTTAGTTCGCGGCGAGATGGCATGTCAGTGCTAGTAATGTAATGCAACGACTCTGCAGCACGAATCGTCGATCAGCAAATCCAGCAAAGCGTCGAGTCCCCAAACAACCGGGGAAACCCCAGATTCAAGAGTCTTGGAAACGGTAAAGCTAATGCGAAATGGCGACGGGAGGGACGACAAATTTCCCCAGGGTGCAAGATGCCTCGGCAGAAGGACGTGACTGCGGCGCGGGTGCGAGGCCTGGGCCGCCCACGTCGGAACTAACGTGAAAGATACCGAGGCAAGAATGGAAGCCACTGGACGCAGAGAGGAGGAGCGGGACCCGCCCGTCCCCGACCCCATCTTTTTGACATTCTGCGCCTCCAACCGCTGACTCTCCCGAGCCTCCCCCAAAGGCCAAAGTCTCCAGTTTCCTCTCCTCACCTCATCCACCTCACTTCACTGCCAATCGCCAAGCACGAGCCTCCGGGGTCACTTGCCCAGCACTGTGACTGCGTCCCCGTCCGCCGCGGCCCCCCATTATTACTCAGGTGCATTGCGCTGCGAGCCCAACTTGTTTCCGCCATCCCAGCGACCCTCCAGCTTTCTCTTACCCGTGGCCCATCCCCGACCCTATCTTTCCCTCTCCTCTCTCCAACACGTCGCAAAACGTCGTTCGAATCCCCATTTTCACTGCATCTCCCATTGAGGTTGATTTTCAGTTCAACCCGACGACCTGGCCGGTTAACGCCAGCCTCCGTCGCGCATATCCGGAGCCCCAGCGTGCAGCAACCGGCAAACCAACACGACTCGAGAAAATCGCCACCGGCTGCGCTCCCGATAGGCGGATTGCGAGATAACGCCGAGCCAGCGACCACCACCACCACACAGTATCCAAGGAAAACTTCTTCCTCGCGGGAAAAGTAATTATGGCTTCCCCTCCAAAGCCCTGGGAACGGGCCGGTGCTCCAACAACAGCTGCCTCAAGTGCGTTGAACACCACAAACGGTCCTTGACCGTCGCCAATTTCACACATTTTGCTAACGACCACTCTAGTCACACCCATGTCTGCCGCATCTATCGCGACCCCGACACCGGCCACATCCCTCTCCGGTGGTACCCCGCCCGCCGTTCCCGAACGACCTGCCTCTCTCGCCTCCACGGTTGACCAAAACGCTGCCGCTTATAGCAGAGCAGGCTTAGGTGCGGCCGCCAGTCCCTACGGCTCATACGGCGGCGGTGCCTACTCTTCTCCCTACAGCAGCCCATACTCAAGGATGGGTTCCTACGGCAGCTACGGCGGTGGTATGTACGGTGGTGGCATGTATGGCGGTGGCTACGGCGGTGGCATGTATGGTGGAGGCATGTACGGCGGCGGTATGGGCATGGGCGGTATGGGAGGCATGGGAGGGCCCAACGACCCGAACAGCCTTACCAACAGATTCAACAACAGCACGCAGGCGACATTCCAAATGTTGGAAGGCATCGTTGGTGCCTTTGGAGGCTTTGCCCAGATGTTGGAGAGCACATACATGGCCACACACTCAAGCTTCTTTGGTATGTCCACTGCGTCACATGAAAGCGAAGTATGACTAACAGATATCACAGCAATGGTGTCAGTAGCAGAGCAATTCAGCAACCTTAGGGATACCTTGGGCTCGATACTCGGTATCTTCACCTTGATGCGTTGGATCCGAACCCTCATCGCCAAGATCACCGGCCGCCCGCCTCCAGCCGACGCGACCGCGCTCACGCCAGCAGCCTTTGCCAAATTCGAAGGCCGATCGCCCATCGGCCCCGACGGTGCTCCCCTGGGACCCCCCAAGGCTTCCCGCAAGCCGCTCTTCTTCTTCCTCCTTGCCGCCTTCGGTCTCCCGTACCTGATGCGCAAGATGATCAACACCATGGCTGCATCTGCGGAAGAAGAGGAACGTCGCCGTATGGCTCTGGCCGGCGCGCAACAGCCCTTGGACCCGTCCAAGCTTGATTACTGCCGTCTCCTGTACGACTACGCTCCTCAGCCTGGCAACGCCGTCAAGGACGTTGACATGGAAGTGCGCAAGGGCGACCTTGTCGCTGTTCTCTCCAAGAGCGATCCTATCGGTAACCCTAGCGAGTGGTGGAGGTGCCGCGCGCGTGATGGCCGTACCGGCTACCTCCCCTCAACCTACCTCGAGGTGATTAAGCGACCTGGTCAGCCTCTCGCTGCCATCAAGGGTGCGCCCAGCGACAGCAGTCGAACCAACTCGCTCACTGGCGCCGCTCCCGAAAAGGGACCGGAGATCAAGACGAAGATCGGAGACGTTTCGCCCGAGAGCTTCCAGAAGAGCGTGTTCTACAACTAAACTATATATAAACAACCCGTAACGAAGGGCGACCTATCCGGCAGGAACGATAAAGCGGTGTGACGAGTGATGCGGCGAGTGGAGAGACGAATTTTTCTTTGTAGGTTTTGTACGATTCAGTTCCCGTCTGGGATGTTTGTAAGTCCGGTTAGGACTCAAAAGCTGGGCGTTCAGGTTCATGATCGCGTCCCTTAGTAGTGGGAGCGGATGGAGTTGCCGCTTGGTTATCTTGGCCTCAATTTGATGTGTGATTACGCAGTTCAAAGCCATGAGTAGCGGTAGTGTAAGCGACAGGATTCTTGACCATCAACTATCAATTATCAAATCATATCTGTTGCTGTGCATGTTGAGAGAAGAAATGCAAAGTCTAAACGCGACGAGACAAGACTTGTGACTAAACTGGCATATTTGCGGCTCTAAAGTATACTACCTGCGAGACCATGAGCGGGTTCTGGACCGGGTTAGTTCGTCAGAATACCTATCCGCTTTTGCACTGCTATCATTCCATGTCTGGACAATTCCACGATTGACGTCACATGGGATGACAAGCGTCAGAAGCCAGTCGTACTCCAGACTCATAGGTATTGGTTGCCGGTATGCTCCCATCTGGTGACAGCTGGCGACACAGCCGTCACTGAACACTTTTGCGGACACAAAGGCCACTCGACGGGCTCAGCTGAAAGCCCGCAAGCCGCAGCACACCACTGAAGAAGACCATAGAAAAGCTGCGTGCCTGAGCTCCCCCAGTGGCTCCCTCCGCAAACCCTGGGAGGGAGTGTGCACGAGCCACCGATGACGTTGTTGACTTACGTCTTTTTTACGGCTGCTCTGGCACACTGCTAGCTGCACTTGCTAGCTGCTCCCAGCCCTGTTCTCCCGCCAAGGTCCCTCTCCCGTCCCGGCTACGTAAGGGTTCCTCTCATTGAGTTCCATACCTTACGCAGTACCTACCTTACCTTCAGGTGCTCAGGCAGTCGTCAAAGAGGGTACTTGTATTCACGTACCTGCCACCTTTACTTGCCAGAATTACCGGACCCCATCGTCACCCTCACGCCCATCCTACAAAAGGCCAGCTCCGCCCAGCCCGTCAACTATACTCCTACAAATCACAGCTCCAGACACCAAAATCTCCCCTCGCCAAGAACGATACCCAACAAGAACACAACCGAAGAAGTCAGTTTGGGCTTCCGAGTGTATTCCTTCGCACGACACATCTCTCCCTGTATCCACGGAGAGCACACGACCACAATCCCTTTTTCTAACTAGCTGTCCCGAGAGCTGAAGCTTTCCCCGCACCAGTCAAGATGACTCTCTACTACACTCTCGTACGTCTACAGCACCCGGCTTCAAGCTGCCATCTATCCTCTTTGCCATTGGTCGAATGACTAGCTTGCCGAGCCGTTGACTACATGTGCTGACTTTGTGCGTCACAGGTGTTCATGCTCCTCATGGCGGAGATGGGGCTTTTCATGCTCCTTCTGGTGCCCCTTCCCTTCGCCGTCAAGCGGAAGTTGTTCACGTACGTTCCTCCCCCCGTCGACCGCTTCTCCACGGCCGAGCCCATACCAATCATCCCGAACCGATTACTGACGTACACTTCTTTGCAGCTTCATCTCCGAGAGTCCAATCGTGGCAAAAGTGCAGTATTGGATGAAGATCACATTCGTCTTCATCCTGATTCTGTTCATTGACAGCGTCAACCGCGTTTACCGCGTCCAAGTCGAGTTGGCGATTGCGACTGAGAACCAGAACAGCGGGTACGTCTCCTGTGCCCCTCTTTCCGGCGTTCCTGAGACGCTCCCTTGATTGAGCACCACAATCAAACTCTACAAACTCCCTGATGTACACAACGCTAACAAAGATGTTGTACAGCGCCGCCGTCATGGGTCACGAACGCCTTGAGGTGCAAGCCCGCAAGTTCTACTCCCAGCGCAACATGTACCTTTGCGGCTTCACCCTCTTCCTTTCCCTCATCCTCAACCGCACCTACGTTATGATCCTTGAGGTGATGCGTCTGGAGGACAAGGTCCGCGGCTACGAGGGTACCAAGGGCAACACCAAGGAGAGCGAGAAGCTTGCCGTTGCCGGTGATGCCGGTGAGATCGCCAAGCTTCGCAAGCAGCTTGAGGAGAAGAACCGCGACCTCGAGACCCTCAAGAAGCAGAGCGCCGGTCTGCACAAGAGCTACGACGAGCTCTCTGACCAGTACGCCTCTACCCAGCTCAAGGGTGACAAGAAGGCGCAGTAATTCAGCACAATGGATACGGATATTCGATTCAATGAAGTGTTCTTACATGAACGAAAGCGCCGCCTGAGTGCGGCATAAAAGGGGGTAGTGGGAGAGCGACAGAATAGCTCCGGGTCATTGGCCCGTTTCACTGGTATAGAGGCGTACGTAGGAAGCCTGGATGGCGTTAAGCTCTAGCTCTAGCTCTAATAAAGCTTCTCCTTTTAACACAATACACTCCATACTTATGCTCCCAAAGTAGATGCTGCTGCGGGGCGCCTCGTTATGTCGACCGAGCAGAAAGACAGTAGTGTCCCAGCTGTTGGACCCGGATGATGTATAAAATGCCACCCGCCTTCCATTTTCTACGGAGCTTCGAGCAGCTGGCACTTCGATTTCTGAGGCATGCACCGGTCAGGAAGAAGATCCACAGACAGGATTAACGCATCGGTATCATCTGTCGATTTCACTGCTCTAATACGTCCCAATCAGCCAAAGCACTCTCTCGTACTGGGTAATCGTAGTCATCCTGAATTTATTCACAAGAGTATCAACGACGTTGCCACGGGAAGCTACAGGATGGTGATATCGGACGAATCATCAAAATGCACCTAGATTGGGGGGGGGAAAGTAGTGCTATCGGTCATTTGGGCCACTAACAACGTGCTCACAACAAGGAAAAACGCATCCCGTGTTCCTCGATACCCTCGCAGTCATGCGTCTATGGCCCAAAGGTATGTATGATGCATCTCTTCTACGTCCTTATATAAGTCCCGCCAGCTCAGTCATGACGGCCCCTCTTTGCTATTGCTGCCCGGGAGGTCGTATTCCCTCCCTAGGAAAGAACCGGAGGAAATATGTATCTCGTGCTCAAAGGCCTGGCTGTCTGGAAAACCTCATTCCATCTAGAAAGGCTCACAGCCCTTGCAAGGGCCTTGGAAGTTGGCCACGGCTCCGATGCAAGCGACATCAGCGAGGGGGTCTACATCAAAGTCAGCCGTAATCCCCATGCGCTACTTCCGCACATGAGCGACTTACTCAAGAAGAACTCATCGACAGCAGCTCCGCAAGCCGGGATCAGGGCCGCAAAGGCACCGATGCATGCTAGTCCACCCCTTTTTGTCAGCCAGGTCATATTTCCTAAAGGTGTGTGTCTGTGTATCCGTGGAGGGAGGAAGAACGGAAAAGGGAGACTCACACCAGACATCGCAGCCTCTGGCCTCGTGACCTCTCAGTTTGGCAATGGCGTTGTTGCAGGCGCCGAGGTTGTTCGAGGTCTCGCACTGGTACTGCCTCTGCCTCTTTGCCAGGGTGGCCTCGACGGCGTTGGCGTCCGAGGGGACGGCGGATGCGAGGGGGAGGAGGGCGGCGAGGAGGGCCACGGTGTTGATGTTGAACTGCATTGTGTAGATTGAAGATTTCTTGAAATTTCTAAGAAGAGAAGGAGGAGTAGAGCAGTGGGTGGATGGCTTGGGACTTGTTTGGAGAAGTGGACTTGATGATGGGAGGTATCTTGGTGAAGAGTTGTGTTCCATGGTGATGGACATCTCTTGTATTAATACATCTTGAAAGTTAGAGGCAGGTTACATTTCTGTTCGAAATCTGAATTCCTTCAACTGCTTTACCGATGAACATCATATGCGTAACTTCAATAATGAGGACTTGGCAATTTGGCGGTGGTCCGACGAACAGGCTCACGAACTCGTGTTCGGACGGCCGGCTACCAGTGGGAGAGTTGGAAGCATGAAGAGATGAAGCATGAAGAGGTGAGGCTTTCCAGGTTGCTTGGCAAATAACATCCACCATGGGCTCTTCTCACGGCGGTACGGCGGTGAAAGAAGTTGAAACACTTCGGGTATATTGCTTTAACCCGTGCTATAGAGATCCGTGGGAGGCTGGAACTCTCCTCATTCGACAATCACTCGTGTAGTCCAATCTAGAGAAACATTTGACTGGTCATAAACTTTCCGTAGAGTCCGACTCCATATTGGTTGTTTGTCGACTGTGACTGACACAGGTTCCTGGTCCAACTCTGGAGTTGTCGTTCGGTTGTTCCTTGGTACGCTCTTGGCGATGGGGGTCTCGGCCGAGTTGCCATCCACAAGAAACGGTTGACAACTTGGGTCTGGTTAAGGTTATGAGTTGCGGTTAAATGCGAAAGAAAGACTTCGGGGGGGAGTTGTCAACTAGTCTGATACTATAATTAATTAAACAAGAAGAAAGCTCACAGGTAACTTTTGCTGACTCTGATTGCGCCACGGTTGATCATGGCCTCTTATAGGACCCCAGTCTATGCAGATCAATGGGGATACTGGGAATTTTGGGAAAAGCTGGTGTCCGCTTCTGGCTTTATCAATCTCTAGAGCCTAGTGTAGGGAAAGATAAGAATTTGCGTGGATAGTATATTTCGGGCTCGCGTGGGATGCGGCTTGGCGCGTAAAAGTATCGTGAATCATGTTGCTGGTGTTAAAGGGCTTGAAGCGGCCGCTCCATTCTGCGGCCCTGGGTTGACGGACGGACGGAGTTACGAGGCCAAGGAACTTGGTCAACGAAGTCATGCATCTTGGAGTCTTGGAAGGTTTGTGGTCCAACATGCCTGAATGAGAGGTGGGAAGTTGATGCAAAGAGGAGAACTTGGTGAAGAGATGCGATAGTCAATGACTTGTATAAGATGACTGACGATGCCCGGTTCCTGGAAGAATAGTCATCTCATAGACATCATCCTCACTTCCTCAGTTAATCTCGTTTCTATCAGGCATCTAACTTGAATCATCTAAAATCCAACTTTTCCTCACAGCCAACATGAAGTTCAACGTCGTCAGCCTCATTTCCCTTGCAGCTTGGTATTAACATCCCCGCCTCTGGAAAGAATCTTTCCGCACAGCAAAACAATACAATGATGAAAGCTAACGATGGGAAATCACCAGGGTGCCGCTCGCAGCAAGCCAATTCTCCTGCCACTGCCAAATCATCAACGATGGCAACGCAGTCATCGCCGCAATCAGACTCTGTGATGCCGTTGGCGGAACCCTCTGCTATAACTCTGCCGGGAACTACAATGTCGTAAGTGAAACCTGTCTGCTATCTTTCTCCTATACACATTGCTCTTGCCATATCTAGCTGCCAGAGAAGTGGAATGCTAACCACAATCGACGACCGGCAGTGTAAGACGTCAAGCCAGTGGACCGAGCAGCAGTGCAGGGACACGTTCAAGGGCATCAACCAGCCGAACGAGAGGTTCAGGGCCGTTTGCACCGCTTACAACGGCGCTGGGTGCCCGGCCTGATTCCGTCGTGTCATGTACCTAGTCTCAGGTGACAGGAGGATCAGGGGACGTTTGATCCTCTATAGGGATTTCTTCGCGGATCAAGGGTTGTCATATAGATCTGGAGGAAGACAGTTCTAAGCAATGATCGAGACGTTTTGCTCATACGATGAGAAGAGTGAACAAGTGACGGTCTTGCCGTATCTTGTATTCCAAGCATATTGCTAGGTAGGCAACACGCTAAGTGCTAGAGAGAGGAACAACTTTGACTATGCCTTTGCTATCTATATAAACTTAGCGGAATGAGTAGGGACGCTTATCCTACACTATTCCTCAGTCGTTCGACTGACTAGAGCATTACTAACTAGAGTATTCCATACATACTCCTGAACATCTACGGACCAAGTTCCTTCAACTTGTCGAGGTGCCCACGCTGGCATGGTCCCGAAACCTGTAGAAATTCCGACACCTCGCGTCCTCGCACCACGTCACGTTCTTGAACTCGATGTCTTCGACTAGATTGTGAGACGAGGGATCCAAAGCCTGGTACCATTGCGAGTCGCAAGGTTCCAACGCCTGGGCAGTAGACATGCGCCGCCGTATCGAGCGATTGTGAGACAAGATGACGCAGCCATCGTGTTCACTACAGCCCGAGAATTCAGTATGTATATACGCCGTGCCGTCTCCAGACCACCGATCCTCTCTGTGATAATCTACCTCTGTGCGATTAGTACTCGTACTTGTAGTCAAGTCTCTGTCTCGAACCTATTGGGGGGAAACTTACGGGGACACTCGTTTGCAGACGGATCCCAGTTGAACGGGCCAGCAATTCACTCCTGCTGGATTCTCTCCCTCTCGTTCTCGTCGACTACGCAGATGCAACGGAATGACTTGAAGCTTGCCATGGCATCGATTTGACGAGGTCCTTCCTCTGGGAACCATGGGCAGGGCGACTGCCCCCGCTGCGTCTCCAGGACTTGCCGAAGATCGCTGGCAAGTAACAAGGATCCCGGTTGTGTTCTTAGCTTGTATGCTGGAATCTTTACGTGGGCTCTCCTGTCGAGACCAATTTCACTGGCCCAGGAAGCGTAGTTATTAGTATGCTCGAACGTTGCCTGGACTTCACTGGGTGTCCCTGTTCCTGTCTCGGCTCTGTGCGGTGACATCCCAAGCCGCGCGCGGAGGATCACTGGCTTTTTTGAAGCTCCTAAGTGATCTGGATGGTTACATGTGATGCTCGTGTCCGCATTGGTGGTCGAAGAAGTGTGCACGAATTCGTCCCAGCCAAACGTCCTGTGCTCGCAGAGCCTGATATGTCCCTCTCGACCGATGCAGATCCGTTTGTTGGGCTCCTCTTGTCGTTGCTTTGCCGAGAAGAGGGATGATGGGTGGTCTCGACGGCATCCTGAGCAGTATAATGGTAAGACTGCCGCCCTGCTTTTCTGGCTCGAGTGATCCCTGTTTTCTGTGCAAGGTCTGCAGAAAGAACCCGATGTGTTGTTTGAGCGCAATATCTCTCTTGCAATTGTATTGCGAGATGTAGCTGGAATCAAGGGGCGCGTGTTGGCATCACCCAGCCGCCAAGATGAGTTCTTTGGGTTATCCGGCACTGCAGTAAGATTGCGAACGGTCTCATCTTCGTCCAAACCATTTCCTGTATCTAGGAAATCCCCCTCATCGGTAGTTACGCTACCTATAAGGTGATCAGGGATAGGTTCGCCGTCATCTTCAACTGTCAGAGACGTACTCCCTTGGTGGATATCATCATGTGAGTTCTCTTCAGCCTCGTCGATAACAACGGGGATGTTTGTGGCTCGAAAGAGGCGTCGCAAGTGGCCTAGAACAAAACATAGGGGGCAGGGTAACCCAGGAGGCGCGTCGTTTGCCATCTTGGAAATTGTATGCAGCGTCGAAGCGGTAGATGTCTACGTTAGGAGGCGATGCCAACTTACTTATAGATACCTGCGAACCAGAAAGGTTGTCCGGAAAGTCTTCATCTGCATTGAAGCAGAAGGCACAGCATAGATTTAGCTTTCCCATAAGGCAGACACTCAATGTGAAGAGGAAAATACAATTATTTGAGTCGAGTTAATGGAGTTAAGGTCTACAGTTCTGAATCAATTCTATGGCTGCCGCTCCTACTATTGCCCTTGGTAGTGTGAGTCTATCGCCATGTAATCACGGTAGAATATGCCCATGAAGCCCCGCAGCAAAGGCAAGGACTTATATGATAATGAAGCCAGGCACTCGTGGCTAAGAAACCATGAGTACTGAATCCATCGGATTAGGAAATCAGGATCAATAGGTCGTCCGCCGGAAGGTACGATACGTAATGAGAAGGGGCAGCACGGTGATGTTGTCTCCTTCCCAAGCTGGCAAGATTTCAGCTGGCCCTCGACCACCGACTTCCCAACTTGCCTCATCCTTCTCACCACCCTCATACCTTCTCAGAGGAAACACTACACACGAAGGACCAGAGAAATCGTCCGGTGCCCACACCGCCGCCTCCTTTGGTTTCCACAGCCCATCTCAACCTTTCCTTCACCAAGCACCCGAACATCGTGAAGAAAAGAATTCCCAACATAAACAAAACTAAAAATCTCTCCCACCTTAAAGCCGACGACATACACCGCACAATGGAGCAAACCCAAGCCTCCGAGACCAGAGAGGCCAGACCTCGCCGCATCCGCCTTCACCACCCGTACGTCACATCACACCACAGAGAAAAAAAAAAACCAAAAACATTTACAGACCCAACAATCGAAGAAGAACAACAGCTAACCTTTGACTCACGAAATCCAAACAGTGGCCGCTTCAAAACCTTCACCCTAAGTCTCATGTGCGCCACCTTCGCCGTCTTCGGCGCCCTCGTCATGGTCGCACTCGCCCACACTCCCAAGGTGAACAACGAAGTCCAAGCCATCAACTCGACCATCACCACCGGCAGTGACTCTACCACAGCTGCTATCATCGCCGTCACCGCTGCCGCTGGCCATGTCCCTACTCCTGTGAAGAAGGTCCCCCACGAAGACGAGGAGAAGGGTCACGTCCTTCCCGAGGTCACCACCAAGGCTACCACCACGCTGTACACCGATGACAACACCACGCTCATCTTTACTACTCACAGCTCCCAGGTCTCGGTCGTCGCTGAGGGTAATGCTACTTCCGTTTAGAATGTCTTTCGGCAACACCTGGCCGGCCATCCTATCGACCGAGGCCACTTCCGGGGTATCGTACAGATTTGAAGGAGGTGGGCATGCAGGGAGGTCTTTCGGGTGAGGTGGTGATGCAGTGGGCTTCGTCATATCGTTTGTTTGCTCTGGGAGAGTTCGTAGCACGGCGGAGGATCGTACCGGTGCGGAGAGGATAATGAGTTTTGGTCAATGAGATCACGGGAGGACAGGAATAAGGGAGAAGGAGAGGCATTCTGATCTTCTTGTTGCGTTCACAGTGGTGGACGTTGGGAACAAAGAGGCAACTTGCTGTTGTAAGGGAACCACGGGATACTAAGTTCCTGGCGATGCTTCGCGCTTCGTTTGAATGGATCCAACGGCAATAGTGGTTGAATCATTCAGAGACGTCACTAGGTTCACAATGCCATCGAATACCAGAATCCTGAACGATATTTCTTCCTCTCAAGTGATTGCAACAAAAACTTTTGATTCTTCTTCTTCTCTGTTCCACTTCCAGCTATATCTCGTGTTTCCTCAAAGTTTGAGTTACGTCGAGGATGCAACTACATCTGAACGCGGCATCTCCGCGCTGAACGAAGCTCAAGATAGAAAGAAAGGTATCCCTCCACCTCTGATTTTTTTTCCCCGCGGGCTTCTCATTCCAGGTCCAGATATAACTCTAATGCTTCTTTCATGTTGTCCATATAACCAGCATCTAGCCCTCGGCCTCGTAGGCGTGGGACTTGTGCTTGGGCTGGAACGTAAAGTTGGGGTGAGCGGGACCGAGGAACATCTCGCTGTAATACGAGTTAGCAAAATCGTTCTTGAACACGTGGCATTCACCCAGGCAGAAAAGTGCAAAGAAGATTCAACCAACACGTACCTAATCTTGATCCAATCCTTGTAGTTCTTACTAGCAAGCAGCGTCTCCAGGTCGTCGCGACCGCGGTACGCCGGCGGGCGATCGTTCAGGTCGGGCGGCAGGTGCTCCAGCAGGCCGAGGGGCACGTAGCGGTGCGAGAAGCTGAGCCACTCGAGCAGGAAGCGGCGCGTGAAGCCGATGCCCAGCTCGTCGGTGCCCCAGGCCTCCATGCCGTAGCGGCAAAACTTCTCCACGTACGCCAGGCGCTCCGTCGCCGACTTGTCGAGGTACTGGCCCTTTTCAATCTCCTCAAAGAGCCAGGGCTTGACGAGGGCGCCGCGGCCAATCATGAGGGTGTCGACCTTGGCCTTTTCGACGTGCTCAAAGTACTCGACGTGGGAGTAGCAGTCGCCGTTGCCGAGGAAGAACATGCGGCCGTCCTTGGCGTTGGGGAGGGTGGACTCGTCCGCCTCGCGGACCGTGTCGGTGATGTCGTCCTTTTGCTCGTTGTAGGCCTTGATCATGGCGGCGCACTCGGCAATGTAGCCCCAGTCGGCCTTCTTGGTGTACCGCTGCTCCCTGCTGCGGCCGTGGAGGGTGATGGCCGCGCAGCCGGGGGCGCCGAGGCGGTCGCGGTTCTCGCGGGAGCCAAAGGCGAGCTTGCCGAGGATGGTCGTCGCCGTCGGGCGGTTCTGCCTGACGCCGGTGCGGAGCTTGACGGTGATGGGGATCTCGCCGGACACGGTGTTCATGCCGCGGACCATGCGCTCCAGCTTGCCGTGGGCCTCGAGCAGCGCGGAGCCGCCGCCCGACTTGAAGACCATGTCGATGGGGCAGCCGCAGTTGAGGTCGATGAGGCGCAGGTGGGGCACGTAGCGGTTAAGAAGATCGGCCGACTTTACACAGTGCCATGCCTGGCTGCCGGAGATCTGGGCTCCAAACTTGAGATCGCGCGCGTTATCGTAGCCCTGGACGATGTTGCTGCCCGGGTTGACACGGGGCGGGCTGATCTCGGACTCGTGGGCCTTCATCAGCGCCCAGTCGTTCTTGACACCTTGAACCAAGGGCATACCCAGGGCCATCTCGGAGTAGGTGAGTTGCGCGCCAAGCTCGACGCAGAGGCGGCGGAAGGGCAGGTTGCCCTGGGTGGTCAGGGGCGCCAGGGCGGGCGTCTCCTTACCAAAGTACAGCTTGCGCTTCTCGGACGGCTTCAGGGGCGGGTCGACAAACTGCGCGCGAAGGTCCTCCTGGGTGCTAATCACTTGGTCTTTGCGGCGCTGGTGGAACGCATCGCCCAGCTTCGCCTCCTTGTTCATCCAGGAGATGTACTTATCGGTCTCCGTGAAGTCGATGCGCTTGCGGCTGAGGTCGATCTTCAGCTGGTTCTCGGTGTTGTTGTAGACGCCGGGACGGAGATCTTCGCGACCGGTCTCGGCGGGCGCTTCGCCGCTCGTCTTCGTGGCCTCCTTGGGCTCCTCGACGAGAACAAGCTCCTTGCGGCCGTCCTCGTGGTCAACCTCCTTCATGTGGCTCTTGACGAAGCGACACTTCCAGCCGGACGAGCAGACCCCGAACTGCTCGTAAACGGGGCACTTGCCCTCAAAGGTCTCGAGGTCCTCGCGGCGGCCCTCCCTGAGATACTTGCGCAGATCATGAAGCATGTTGCATCGCTCTCCAAACTTGCATTCGCGCGGGGAGAACTCGGGGGCGTAGGCGCGGGTGTTGCAGAGGCGGAGATTGTCGTCAAAGTGACCAAAGGTGCGCTCCTTGTTCTGGCCCTTTTCCCGCTTCTTCTTGTCGCGCTTGTCACGGCCGTCACGACTGTCACGGGCATCGCGGCTATCGCGAGCATCGCCCTGGTCACGACCCTCGGCAGCATCATCGTCGACGACCTCATCTTGCTCCTTCACTTGACCCTCCCTGTGAATGAGAAACCTATTTCACATGTCAATCTCGTGAGTCTGTAGAACATTCTGAGGGATACCCACTCGGCCTTGATTGGCGCCTGGCCCTTTCTCACGTCTCTGGCATCTTGCTTCGGCTTTGCAGACTCCCCCTCGTCCGGCTTTTCGACAGCAGGTGCCTCGCTCATCGGGACATCAGCCTTCTCACCGTTGCCAGTGGCAGGGACAGGCTCCACGCGCTTCGTAGCCTCATCGACAGCAACGCGTTCCTCAGCAGCCTGAGCCTCGGCAGGCTTCGCAACCTTCTCAGTCTGCTGCGGCGTGGAATCGTCCACCTTAAGACGCTTCGCTGCGCGTTGCTCAGACTCGTCGATCTGGGGCTCTTGGTTCTCCATTTTTGCCCCTCAAGTTTCTTTTCCTTGGGTGCTATACAGATGGAGAAGGCGTCGAATTGGCTCTTCCTGAAAGAGAAAGTCAGATAGAGGACGAGCCAAGGATGTGGCTGGGAAGGAGAAGGTGTGGGTCAGTTAAAGGTCAAGAAGTCCCTACTGAGGTTGTGAGAGAAAGAGAGAGTGAGAGAGAGGATGAAAAAGGGTAGTAGAGGTAGATTTTTCTACCTACTTTTCCGCTTTCGACTTGAGCTGGAGAAGTCGTAACTAGCTATAGTAGGAGGTGGGAGGGTCAATTTAGTATGCGAGATTCGCTTCTGACTGATTCAAATCGCTCCGCTGAGCAATTGGCAATGGAGAATGTTCGTCTGTATTGCAGTTCGTCCTTCTCGAGGTTACGGCTTGAAGGGAAAAAGTTGATGTCACAGGCTGAGCTCAGAACGTTAAGTGGGGCAACCTCATGGAGGGGCACAGTTCGCGCGATGCAAGCGCGGCACTCCGTTACACTCAGATGCCTTGCATTCAACGTCAGCTCGCCGCACGCTGTTCAGCTGAAGCTCATTTATTCACACTGCATACATCGATAGTTCGTTGCATTATTGGAAGAAGATTGTCACGGCAAGAATTCATCAAGCAATCAAAGGACCAAGCATACAAAATCGAATCCTGGTTCCCACACCCTTACTACCTTACTGTATAACCATGATAGACCCCGCTAGTCGATGCCTTCATCGATGAACATTCGGAAATGGACTGGATGTACGCTGTATCTCTAGCTCGCGGTGCAACTGTCCGAAACAGGCTGGCAATCGAGAGCTCTCATCAACCATCATCCACCAGTTCCCAAGGGCCGCAACCGATGCATGCCCTCTCGTCCTATCGTATCGAGGAAACCCGCAAGATTCCCAGCTGCTTCCTGCTCTTGCCCGAGCCGTGTCTAGAGATCGAATAACGAACGGCCACCTGCTAGAGTTTGACCCTGCCAAGTATCCCAACCTGGCCATCACTCGACTCGGCTATTACGCCTTTCGCAGGCATCGTCCGTGTTATGACCGGTCTCGAGTAGGCGCTCATGTCCTTCGGGGAATTCCACCTGCCGAGGGTATTGGTGATGCCGCCGGAACCGCATGCTTCGCCTATTGTGTTCTGATCTGAAATGTTCTGCCCGGTTGCCCGACTGATTGTAACTCATAATAATCCATCAATGAATGGAGATTCTCTGCTGTCCCACGTCTCCCCGGCGTACCTCCTCATCAAACGCTTCGCGGCTCGACATGTGCAGGCTGCGCCAATGTTAGTGACTGCGTAGTCTTTGCGTTCCAAGTTTGTCTCATGTCTACTCACCGGACTGTTGAGCATGCTCTGTCTCTTGTTCCTGCCCTTCTTAATGTGGCTCTTCAGCGCACTCGAGTCTAGCGGCTTAAGCAGCTCGAAGCTGCAAAGCAATTCATTCGAAACGGACATGACCGCACCCCAGTTGTCGAACTCGCCACAGTACTATGACCACATGTTAGCAGAGCTCGTCCGGAACAATTGGTAGAGACTTACGTTGGGGGCGCTGAAGACCGTTACAAGGACTCTATCGTTGAAGAATTCGTAGCCGTCCTCAACCACCATGTGCGCTCGACAAATCAAGTCAAAGTCGTGGGTCGCAAGGAAATCCAATATCACTCTTTTGCCGAAACAATAGCTCACGCCTCTCTCGTTGGCCTCCCAGTCTTGCTCCATGTCGGCCGGATCAGACCACAATAGGTCGTTCAGCAGGCCGTAGTCGGGAACATCGGTAGGTCGAGCAATGTTGCGAATGTCGTCCATGTGGCTGAGGGCGGGGGAGAGACCTCCGTGCACACAGAAAATTTTGCCAGCGACGATGGCAGCAATCGGGAGGGTGTTGAAGCAGTCAATGAAGGTCTTCCAGATCTTGACATTGCAGCGGCGCTTGCACTCGTCGTAAAAACCGTACACTCTCGTAACATTGGCGCACTCATGGTTTCCTCTCAGCAAGAAGAAATTTTCGGGGAACTTGAGCTTGTAGCACAGAAGCAGCAGGATCGTCTCGAGAGACTGCTTGCCACGGTCGACGTAGTCGCCCAGGCAGAGGTAGTTGGATGAGGGCGGGAAGCCACACATCTCGAACATGCGAAGCAGGTCCGTGTATTGGCCGTGTACGTCACCGACAATTTTGACCGGGGCGTCAAGCTCCAGAAGAGCGGGTTGGGAGAGGAACACTTCGCGAGCCCGTTGGCAGATTGCGACAATTTCGGCGTTCTTCAAGCATACGCTCTTTGTGACCTTTCCAGCGTAGCCCGCGTCCAGAAGACGCTTGATGAAGTCGTCGAGGTCGATGTCCTTGATCTCGCTCATGGCAACACCTCCCTCATGTCTATCCCCCGAGTTTGTCGACGAGGTTTTGGCGACCGGGGTTGCAGCGCCATCTGCGTTCTTGGTGGCCAGGATGGACTTGCCCGGCTGCTGCATGTGGGTATTGAGACTGCCTCCGGCACAAGGGGGTTGGTCGGAGACGTGGTCGACCTCTCCTGATGCCTGCGCTGCGCTCACGTCGTGAACACCGCTCTTGATCGTGCTAGACTGGGTCGGGGATGGCGGCGGCTGAGAGTCATCGAGCGGGGATTCAATGTCAGTCGATGGGGACGTCGGCGACGTGGCGGAGTCATTGCGGCTTCGGGGGACACCGGACTTTGCGCTTTTCCCCGACTTGACCGAAGCAGCGTCGGATTTTTCTTCGGTCGGGGAGGTGATGACTGAGTTCCTTGGGCTGTCCGTCTTGCTCGAGCCGGGGATCTTGGACCTCAGGGCCTTGAAGGAGCGGGAAGAGTCCTTGGTGTCGGATCTGCCAAAGGAAGGGTAGGACTTGAGAGGTTCAGCGGTGCCGTCGCCACCAGGGCCTTTGGTGGAAGCGTGGCCACCCTCCTTGGATGGCTGGTTTCCCATGATGTAGCTCTTATGCCGATGCAAAAGGAACAACGACGGTTATTGATGTAGGTGTCGTATGTCGGGTTGTGCGCGTGGGCTGGCCTCGTCTTCGTCTGATGTATGGCTGGCCTACACGTCTCGCCGCAACAGCCCGAATCTGGCAGGGAGTCGAGATGGGAAAATGTAATGTTGTGTCGCAGTAGGGGGTCCTAGGGAGGATGGAATAGACGATCGAGGATGGACAGGAAGCGGATGCGGGAGGGAGAGCGGCGTCCACTTGAGTTGTCCGTTTTGGGCGCGTTAAGGCGATTGCCTTTGATCGATCGCTGGAGATGGGCAGGAGGAAGAAGAGGAGGAGGGTCGTATGTAAGCGAGGAAACGGGCGGCGAGTGACGTATACGTGGCTCGCGGGCGGCGGTTATGTCGGGTCAAAGAAACGACAAGAAGACTCGAATGAAGTTGGCAGGCGCGGATGGATTGGAGCTATGGAGGCATTTGTCGACGACTGCGTGGGAGGAGTTTTTGGTCAGCCTTGTTCAGATCGTGTGGGCTGGAGTCTGGAGATAAGGCGAAAGAATCCGAGGTGTTGTTGGTGAGTATGTACGGGAGGAGAAGGTACAAGGAGGGACGGATGAATGCAGGACGGGCGGGATTGCTTTACCTTAGGCGACAGGCATGGGGGCAGAGCGGGTGGGTATTAGAATTGGGCTCTGTACCTCGATGGATAGAGAGACTAAGAGGCACCTTCTGTGGAAAGGCTACAGATACCTGAGGTGTGCTAAAGTAGTCGCAGGCTCAATGGAATGCGGGGGGGCTATGACGGATGTAGCCAGCAAGTTGATGTGTGTACCAAGCGGTGGTGGTAAAGTCGTAAAGTGGTAGTAGTAGTAGTATTTTAGTAGTGGTAGTCTGCACGAGCAAGGTAGAACAGCAGTGGTGGGTGGTCGGTAAGGTTGAGTAATTAATTGGCAATGGAAGATAGAAAGAGGCGGAAGAACAGCAGTTGGCAGCGGCAAAGATGGCGAGGGGGGTTCCTTTGTGTACGTGCAGCAGCGTGCGTGTGTTGTTGTTGCTCAGGTAAGACAGGTGGACAGATAAATTGGAGAACCTTGGAAGGATATCCGTACAGAGCAATTGGCAACTACCGAGTGGGCCAAGGTTGTTCGAGGCGCACGCAATGCACAAAGTTATCGGGACAGCAGCCGGTGTATTGTGCAAGAAGGGGTAAGTGGTCTGGTGTTCTGGGAAGATGGACTTGATGTACTTGTTTGTGTGTGGCGTGAAGGTGGTTTGAATGGTGAACTGAAGTGAGCCCGGTTAGGTGAGGTGGGTGGTGGTGAGAAAGTTAGTACCATCCATCAGACTCTACTCAAAAAGAGGACGAGTCCAGTCCAAGTCCAGTCCAGTCCCCGGTTCAACCGAGTTCCAGGAATTCCAGCCGTGTGCCTGGTCGCTCGTTGCCCCCAAGCACCAGTGGCACCCAAGAGTCCCAAGATCAAGGTCCCAAGTTCTTGGTTAGCGGCCGGGTGCTGTGGTGCTATGGTGCGCTGCCAAGGATCCAGAGATGGAGTTGGGTCACCCTTTTTTTTTTTTTTTCTTCTTGTACTATTTTCCCTGTCGTTGGTGTCTGAAACCTACAGGCTAAACTGGGCTGGGCTGGCCTGACCTCCAGCTTGTCTGTGACACTCTGTGCTGCACAGCTCGTAAATATATCTGTTACCTTGCTCTGCCTTGTCACGCTTGTTCAGCTTCCCTCATGCTGCCCTGCTTTCGGGCAATGGAATTGATCTAGGGTAGACAAGGGAGGAGGGCAAATGTGTGGGACATATTGGGCAATAGGTGTGGTGTGTTGGGTGCTTATCTCTGATAACCTTGATTGACCCTCACGAGAGATGGAAACCGGACCTTGGTTTGCCTTCTGCAGGCGGAATTGAGTTGAACAATCCAACATGGCCCAGCCAGATGAGCCAGATGATTTATGCTGGGATGAAAGTATCCGTAGCCACACACAAAGTGTAAAAGCGCTTGGGTAATTGATCCTTTTTTCGAGCTCCAACCCCTGTGTCGATGTTGCAGAGAAAAGGTTGAGACGAAGAAAAGAGAGAGTCCCGGCACGACACTTCATTAGGTACATGGCAAGAATACATTCAAGTTGGCAGACAGGTCAGTAAGCACACGTTCACGCAGAAGGGGTATTCCCAAGACTGGAGCCAAGTTTCATCCTACACTGCACAGAATGAAGAGGAGAAATCGCACCACATTTACACACATTGACTTTGTGGACGATACAGTCACTCTATCGGCACCTAGGTATGCCTACCTTGTACAGAGTAGAGCCCCTCATTGCTCTCTCTTTATTGCTGCTCGTTCTTCCCCATTCCAAGCTTGGCAGCCAGTCAGACCACAGTGCGTTGAGGCTCAGCGCAAGACAAACCGAGTGGTCAGGCCCCAGAATTGGATCACCATCTATCCATGACCCATTCCAACATGCAAGCGCAGTGGTGACCGTCCTGCTCGCAAGAGGAGAAAAAGGGACAAGGTTTGGTGCCAATGAGACCATCACCCAAGGAGGAATAAGTTCTCCGCCAGCAGATAGCCCGGGGGCCTGGACCTCCTCCGCCGCACCACCACCACCAACACCACCACCGCCATCATCATGGCACCAACAACGGCTTGTATTCTCTCCTACTGGACTGGAGGAATGAGGAGAAGCTACGGATACTTACCTCTTGTTTCTTGCCACCCAATCTCCCCCTCCCCTCCACAGTCCCGCTCCCGCTCGGTCAGATTTCGACCGCCTTTCCCCAGTGACGACACTTGAGTGGTTCCTGTCCAACGTGTCAACGTATCTTAGCAGGCCTTTTCTGCTACCAATTACTCCGTGTAAAACTGCCCGCTTCTCTTGCGCTGCTGGTATCCGACGCGTGTTCACTTTCTGGTGTTGCATTATCGTCTTTAGAGCAAATGCTAGGTACTTCCCAGCTATACGTATGCGCGTTCGAGTTTGGGTGTGGCAGTCCGGCGGAGAGGGGAGGGAGGAAGGAACAAGACAAAGATGAGATGAGACGAGAGGGGAGGGGAGGAGAGGGGAGGAAAGCCGAAGGGGAAGATACGTGTGAAGGGGGTGGAAGACACGGGAGGATGTTGAGAAGTGACCATCGTGCGATCATTACCTAGGTAGCCTTTCGGGTCGCATTGTCAATACTTGTGCTCCGCATGGTACCATTTTTACCTTTCAACGGTTCGAGTGCTTTCAAACATCGTTTCTGTGTTTGATCATGAGCCGAGGATTCGTTGATGGTTCACATTCATCCACACGCCCGCGTGCATGTCTGTTTGATGAGTCGCATCACCACTTGCAGTCGCTCTCGAATCCAGGAAAGTAATAACTGTCTCTCAAACCTCCGATCTTCCGGCTCCAGTGCAGCGGTGTAATAGACACTGACTGATCATTCTCCTCCCCACACGACCAACGGCCCAAAAGGACAAGGACGAGCGAATCGAGAAAAGGTTGGATGAAATGAGGATCCCGACGCTGACATTCCATTCCAGAAAATAAGTGTGATACATTCCTTCGGTGCGTTGTCCCCGCGTCCATGCGAGCACGTGCTGCACCTGGCTGCCGTGCGACCAAGGTGGTTGAGGAGGGCCTCAAAAAATGGCGGGGGGAAGCGGTTTTCTGGCTCCCACGTTGCCAGAAAATCCAGCAAACAGGAGTCTGGGAAAGGCAGCTGAGACGGCAAGCCGCGTTGTGTGTGTGGCCCATGATAGGTTATGCAGCTGCAGGTTGACGCCGTAGGTCTCATAGAAGTTTGAGGAACGGAGTGTGATTCACGAAATCGGGAGTATCGTTTCCAGAGCGCACACATGCAGCCAGACGGGATAAATCGAAATACCAGGTGACTTCTTGACCCTCCGAAGACGCAGAGACACACGAGTCCTCACCGAACCGCAGGTGGGCATAACCGCGCGCAAAACTCGGTCAGTCGGTAGGGTTTGTCCAAGTCGGCATTCCGAGGTATGAATACGCCACCAAGCCGGCCGCGCGAGAGCGAGTTCATGCGGATGGTGAGATGTCTTGTAATGCCGCCGCCGTGCACCGCGCGTCAAGCCGGCATCGCCGCCTTCGGGAGGGAGGGGCATTGGTGTCTGGCCCCGCCGGACATGGACCCCCGAACCGTCAAACCAGCTCTGATTCTCGGTGGCTGTCTTATTTATCAGGATGGACTCGGAAGTCGGCCAAAAGAAGGTTGCGTGGTTGGTGGTCCTATATCTGGGGGACCGCTATTGCAGGCCCCTCCCCTGCCGGACTTGTCCCCGCCTGGGATTCAGGGTCTCTCGAAATCTCGCTCTCGCCGCTGAAACGGATCTCGACTCGAGTTGAACTTTTTCGAAAACGTCGTTCGAGGCTCTTGCAGTCGCGGCGTGAGATGAGTGGGGGACGGAGAAAAATTCGAGGTTTGATCGCACTTCTGTTTCCCGGGATGTACTCCGTACGCGGTGCAGCATGGCAATGGGCATCTGGGTACTAGCTCCTCGACGGGTAGCGTTGCAGCCAAGGCCTGAGATGCGACTAATAGTCCAAGTACTGCCAAATAAGGAAGCAAACAAAACACCAGAGAAGCATGGCAGAAAAGAACAACTTACACGACATGGGGCAGGAATGGGTCTGTTGAGCATATCTCTTTGCCAAGTGCAGCAGTGCAGTAACAACGATGACGAGATTCAGATAATGCGACGAACCAACGCAAAGCTGCAGCGGCCAGAGTTCGTCTCTCCACAAGCCCCATGAGCCAAAATTCAAGCTCTAGCCTCTAGCGAGCACAAGCTCCACGCCGAGATGCAAAGGTAGAGCTTGGTGTAGCCGAGCCACGATGGTGTTCGCGGCCGAGTCGTACGTACTGCGTACTTTGCGGGAACTGTCAAATCAGCAAAAGGCTGAGAGGTGCTGCGAGCCCACAACTGGTAAAGAGACTCGACATCGCTGGCGGGGCCAGGGAATTGGGTTTTGTTTAAGAGCCATCAACGGCCCCTCTTTAGGATGCAGGCTAGATGTCACCGCCGCGCAGCATGCATCAGAGGTTGATAGTGTATATTGATAAGGTGGTCGAGTGGATTCATGTTTCTTTGCTTTCTCGCCGAGGTAGGCGAGGACGGCACGGGAGCTAATCTATGGGTTCGGGCCCTGTTCCTGGAGTTTGCGCTGGACAATGGTGGCGGTGATGGCTTCGTCACGGGTCGAGAGGTCGTGACCAGCCAATGACGATGGATTCAAGGTCGCTTTGTTAGGCTGTTCGAGAAAAGGCTCGGCAACCTTAAAAAATTGAGAGAGCCTGGAGCCACAAGGCCCTCGGGAGGGCCCCGTATTGGAACTGAGCCTCGCGATGCGTGATTCGGCGCCGACGACCGGAATGTGGTTGTTGGACCCGGGCGTTGGTGGCCCGTTTGGTTGGCAGTTGGGCGGTGTTGGACGAATTGTGGGAGGGAAGAAGAAAAGAGACGGGAGGATGTTTCTAAAATTAGCTGTGAGAGACACACACAGAAAAAGAGGGTTCCATTCCGCCTCATCGGCTGGTGCTAGTGGGAATTGGGGGGAATGGGAAGCGGGTCTCAACTTCTAAGTGGGCGATCTGGCGAAGCCCGAAAAGATGACCAGCCACCATCATTAATACCACCTCACCCAGCCCAGCCAGCCAGCCTAGCTCGAACTCGATAGCCGGTTGTTACCAAGCACGTCCCGTGGGGCTGAGCTAACTTCCGAATATCCGTACAGGGGACCGTCGAAATGCCCATGATGCTGGGCTGGCGGTATTCGTAAATGCGCAGTAAGGTACAGAGTAGACCTGGGTATGGCAAAAAGAAGGATTCGGAACGTGGGCATTGAATAATCCGGTACCAAGTGCTGCAGTGCAAAGTGTTACAAAACTACACTAGGCCACTTTTGTGCTGCCGTAATTCTCTCTCTCTCCCGCACTTGTGAACTCGTGAGAAGGGAGAGCAACAGAAAACAGAGCTGAGCCTCCGCAGGATGACGAACCCCTGGACCACTTTAATTGCGTGGACGGATGGAGCCCAAACTAGCAAGCTTGGGACGTGTCAGACAACGAGACGGGCTGCCGATCAAGGCAAATCGTTGATGTAGATGCGACTCTGATGAGCACATTGAACCTGTTGGACCTGTTTTGTTTCTTGCTCTAGTCGCCTCTAGTTTACTTATCCCTCAAGCAACACACCGGCGATCGGCTGTTCCCCAAGGATGGTGATATCAGACAAGGACCACTCATTCCCATGTTTCTCCATGGGATTTGGGAGGTTGGCCTGGCCGGGGGTTCATGTTTCTCCAAACTCTGTGTGAAGCTCTGTACACGACAGTATACAGTGATCACAGTGTGCGATGATGATGCTTGGTGCGCCGTTCCATCTCATCTTTTCCCGACCTTCCACGAGTCCGACCGGCCACAAAAAGCCAAGGACGAATGAGAGGTACGAGGCCATGGACGCGTACGACGGGATGAGAGAAGCAAAGCACACAAAGTGGAAACGTTCCAACTTCCCAAAGACCTTTCGCTGTTCGGGAATAACAATCAGTCACACACATATCGGGTTTACCACGCCGTCCTCACTTGAGTCTTTGAGGTAGTTTATCTTCTTTCGGCCTAGGTAGGTATCTCTACAATAGCATATTCTAAGCTCAGCTCCATGGGTTCTTGGCCTGGCTCTTGGCCCGGCTCTACGTTCAATCAATCTGCGGCGGCTTCTGCTAAACGGTGAGATTGGACTTGTTACTTCCTAGTCCGAATGGAAGTCGTCCCAAGCCCAACTCATAGACTGGCCGGCATCGCATCCCGTCCTTTCAATGATGACGATTGGCATGCGTATGGTTCGAAACATCTCAAGTCCGCATATCTCTTGGAGAAGTCATTGATCATTTTGAAGGCGAATCTGTTGAAGCAATCTGGTGAAGCTGAGGCAGCAGGATCTCGAGGGAACAGAATCCCGGGCTCGACAGGTGAAGGTGAGCAAGGTTTGACGCCAGTGTCAGAAGGTACCCGTGCGCAGGCAGCATAGCCAGAGAGGTACTCGCCTGTGGCGTCACCATGGTACCTGCTCACGCTGCCCTACGGATGGACATCCCTGTCAGGCTGTCAGCATCTATCCGTACCTTTATTCCTAATTCCAGGCCTTCCCCATCTTGTTCCCCGGCTGGCTTCAATGTCTGTGTCCTGACAGAAAGAATAGAGTAGTAGCAGAGCTTCTGGAGCGGACACATAGCAGTGTTTGGAAGGTGCTGCATCGGTCATTTCCATCGTCAAAGGCCAAGACGGCAAGTTTGCATGCGTGAATGCCTTGCGGACATGTGCGGACATGGGTGATGATTCGAGAGTCGCGTTCGATACAGTGTTTTTGCACGGCATGTGGGAGGAAGAGGACGAAAAAAACACCACCACCAGGACCACCACACGTCAAGAAAGAGGCTCGGAGAAAAGAGTGGAGGAGAGGAGAGCCACAGAATACTTAGCACAGCACAGCATAGCAGCTCGTTGGTTTACGGTTCGGCTCCCGTCTGCTATTTGGCAGCCTGGGGTCTGGCTGTCCTGTCGACGCCGTTGCTCGGTCGAGGGATTCTCCAGGGTCATGGGTGTTCCTAGTAAAGCCGGGGGCTGAGTCGTGGCCCGCTACTGTGCAGCCCGTCAGCAACGCAATCTTTGCCTTACTGCTGCTGTGTGTGCCAATACCTACTGCGGAGGCTTGAAGAAAAGTGAATAGCTGCCTTACCTAATCACATACTGTCCTATTGTACGGAGCACAGTGGTGGTAGCCGTCCCATCTCCACCAAAAAAAAGCTGGTGCCGTGTTCACTGTTCGCGACTTCGCGGTACTGCGCCACGTCCGCGTCCCTGTCCATGTTCCGCTTCCCACGGTGCCCACTGCCCACCTCCCACCCACTGCGGCCTGCCCACACCCCCAAGCAAAGCCAAGCAAGGTGCAAGTGCCCCAACCTGCCCGCCCTGCGCCTTCCTTGCCGTACTGTGCCTTACGCAAAAATACGTAACGGCACTTCCAAGCCTGCACCTGCGCTCCTGCTCCCTCTTCCTACGGTTTTATAAACATCAACGCTCGTCCGTCTGTGTCAGCCTCCTACTTCTAACATTCATCACACTCACATCCGTTTGCCTCTCTCTCGCATACACACTACTCTCAAAAAGGGCTTCCCATCTTCCCTTTTCTTCCTCTCTCCCTCTTTACATACACACACACCACTCACCTACCAACGATCGTTGCTTTCCTAGTTACACTCGTTGACGACAAGCCGACGACCCACTTACCGAAGTCGGCCTATCTGCAAACAACTACAACTTTAAACTCTTATACAACAATCTTCAACAACACAGCAAAAATGGGTGTCGGCCGTGTTATCTGCGTGGCTCTGCCATTCATCCTCAGCGTTGGTTCCATGATCTTCCTGCTGGTCGCTGCTCTCGGCGGTGTTTCCAACAAGGACCTTTACATGTTCCGCGTCAACCTCACCGATCTCGAGATCAACCCTGCTTCCGTATCAAGTATAGTCTCAAGGGACGTCAAGGCAGTCAACTTTGGAAAGTACCACGACCGCGCTCTTCTCACCGGCGATGGTGACAACGCCATCACCAAGGCTGCCACCGACTCCTCCACCACTCAGACCAGTAACATCACCGCTGCCGACCTTGGCCTCGACAACCTCTACGACATCGCTCTCTGGGGTTACTGCACCACCGACACCAACGGCGACAAGACCTGCACCAAGGCCAAGTTCGACTGGGCTTCATCCTACCTGAACACATCCACCCTCGAGACCATTGGCACTGCTGCCGGCCGCAAGATCGAGCTTCCTGATGAGGTTACCACTGCCCTCTCCGCCTTCAAGACCGCTACCAAGTGGACTCAGGTTGCCTACATCATCGCCTTCATCGCCCTGGGTCTCGAGATCGTCTTCGGCATCTTCGCCAACTGCACTCGTGTCATGTCCTGCATCACCTTCCTCGTCGCATCTCTCGCTTCCGTCGCCGTTTGCGCTTCCGCCGCTCTCTCCACCGCCATGTCTGTCATTGTCGTTGGCGCTGTTGAGGGTACTGCCAAGTACTACGGTGTCTCTGCCGGCTTCAACAACAGCTTCCTCGCCCTCATCTGGATCTCTGCCGCTCTCGCTCTTGGCGCCGGCTTCTTCTGGATGTTCACCATCTGCTGCTGCGCTCCCAGCCACACCCGCAAGGACCGCAAGCGCAACAGTGATGGCGAGAAGCTTCTTCCCCAGTCCAGCAGCTACCAGCCCATTCACGAGGAGAACGGCTACTACAAGCAGCAGCAGGCTACCCAGTACGGTGCTCCCCGCTACGCCAGCGGTGCCCGTGGTGACACTGCTTACGAGCCTTACTCCCACCGCTCTTAAGTTTAGCATTTGAGAGTTCACGGTGTGGTAATCTTTTGTACGAGGGAAGCCGTTTGATTTGGTAGCACTCTTGATTTTCAGCATTGTTGGCGTTGGGTAACGGCTCACTATCATGAGAACGACGGACACGCACGGAGGTGGATATGAATGTTTAGTAGCTCTGGGACGAAGATGATCGTCAGGGGGGATGACGACAGTTGATTGCTTTAGTGGACTGCTCGGGATTGGAGATACCCCCATCCAGGCTTTATTGTTTATAGAATTCCAACATGCTTAAAGAGCAATTACAAAAAACAAACTAGAGTTTTACAAAATTTTCTGTCCCTGGCAAAGTGAAATGTGTAGGTTTCATTTGAGAGAGCATATTCTACGATCGAATCGTGACTTGCATCTGAGATGGTGGGCAAATCCCAAACAACGTGCAATTCGGGGTGTATTGACACTGTTAAAGAAACACCTCGACATTTCTCACAGAAAAAAAACCACCAAAGTGAAAAAACTCCACCAAAATCAGCAGAGGGGTGGACGATGACTCGATCCACCACATTACATCCTAACCACCATCAAGTGCTTACCGGAGGAAGGACCTTTAATGCAACCAGCTCAGCTAAGCTCAGCCGCAAAAGACTGGCATCATGCTCCTGAGACCTTAGGCAACCACCATTCACAGGAAACGCACTGCATCAGGATTCAAACCTCTCGCTTTTTCTAAACGCTAGGACAACCCCTCTAGTGAGACTTTTTTTTTCTCCTTAGCCAAGTGAAGACGCACAGAGAGTCAGATATTACCCGACTTGGGCAGGCCAGTCTTCGAACGGCTGCCCGCTTCTTCTCCTCATGAACCGTCGCCATGCAGTTAGTAATCCATGCCCTCCTAGCCTCTTAAAATAGCATTCACATATTGCTTCTTTCTCATACAGGAAGATGGGGAGTGAGAAATATGTACCTTGAGCTAACGAAATGGGAAACAGCAATTCGTAGCCGGACCCCTGCAGAGGGATCACTACTTCACCCCCGTCACCGGCCTCAGCTTCTTCAACGCAAGGGATGGCGAGACGTACCTGCTCGCCGGCGAGGACACGGAGCTGAAGGTGTACGATGGCGAGGGCCGGTTGCGGTGCCAGTTGGGGATTTTCCACGCCCAGCCCATTCACGGTATTCATGTTGCTGCTGCCGCTGCAGGGTATGGTGAGCGGCGGCATGTGCTGCTTTGGGGGAACCAAGCCGTCACCGTCGTTTCTGCTGCCGTCATCGAAGAGCTCATCCTCGGTGGCGGTGGTGAGGGTGAGGCCGTGGTGGCGACGACACCGGTAGAGATTATCGAGGCCAAGGCGCCGGACTGGATCTACGACGGCGTCATTTGCCCTGAGGACCCGGACCGCGGCGTGCTCATCACGGCGCACAACGAAGTCCTCGAGTTATCCGTGGGGAGTGATGGGAAAACGGTCTCGTTCGGTCGCATCGTGTCGCCGTCCCGGCCGATCCTGTACTCGGCGAACCTGACGTGGCTGTCAGAGACCTCTGTACTCGTGGCCGGCGGCACGGTCTTTGGCGAGATTATTGTCTGGAAGTGCCACTTCTCCAGCGATGGAGCCGCAACTGCCGCTGAAGAGGACGGGAGCAAGTCTTGGTGCGAGGTCCTCTTTGTCTTCACGGGCCACGAGGGCTCCATCTTTGGCGTCGATATCTCGCGTGAGATCGACCTCGGCGGAGGGTGCACGGCGAGGCTGCTCGCGAGTTGCAGTGATGACCGGACGATTCGCATCTGGGATATCACGGAGAGACCGGGCTCGCCGCGTTTGCAGTATGACGCCTTTGGCGAGGCTAGGGAGACTGGCTTCGGAGGTTCTTCGTCTGCCGCCCCTGCTACTGCTGCCGCTGCCACAGATCTCACAACAACACAAGTTGCCTCCAGCGCGCCACTGGCCATGGTCATGGGCCACATCTCGCGCATCTGGCACGTCAGGTTCCCTCTGGGAGGCCTCGACGAGCTGGCGAAGGGTCGTCCCGCGACGGTGTACTCTTTTGGCGAGGACTCTACGCTGCAAGCCTGGTCTCTGGACGTCGACCTCGAGGCCTGGCGGCGGAGAGCAAAGTCGGCCGCCGCGGTCAAAGGTGGCGAGGCGCCCGTCGTGGCTGCGAGCATCACGTATAAGGAGACGTATGCCCGCCACGACGGGAAACACATCTGGGCTACCGCCATCACGGAGAAGGCAAACGGGCAGGTTCTGGTCGCCACGGGCGGCGCGGACAGTAAGATTAATCTCTTTTCGGAACGTTCCTGCGTTGGTGGCGGCAGCGATAGCGGCAGAAGCAGCAGCAACACGACGGCATCTAAGCTGCGAGAACTGCCGAGCGAGCTGCAGACTTTGGTGATGCGGGACGTGGTCAGCAAGCTGGCCCCGCGAAACCCCGACCACGCGATCCCCTTGGAAACAAAAGAGGCCTTTCAACGTTTCGCGTTCGTCCACGAGGACACCATCGTCGCGACGAGCACCACCGGCCGTCTCCTTGTCGGCTCCTTTGGACCGGAACTCACGTGGACACAGATCGGGACCGGTGGGGAGACGATGCGCGCCCTAAACGCCTGCACGAGCTTGAAGAGCCCGGCCCCGGGCCTGGCGCTGATAGGCACGGCCAACAAGAAGATTCTACTCTACCGCGACTCGACTATCCAGCAAGTCGGCACGGTGCCCGGTAAAGTAGCAGATATATTCCCCCTGCGGAAATCTTCGGCAGAGGATGCGGGGCCATCGGACAAGAAGCTCGAGTTCCTCGTCACCATGCTGGGCAGCGGGGACGCCATGCAGATCCTCACGCTCGACCTCGACGCCTCGACCGTAACTTCCATGGTGCCCGTCCCCGAGCTCGACAGCAGGTTCGTCGTTACGGCCGCCTGCCAGGTCAATGACCTTCTCGTCCTCGGCTCGCGCCACGGCTACGTGTCCGCGTTTCGCCGCGCGGAGGGTGAGCAGCAGCTCATCCCATTCCCGGCACCGGGTCGCCGCTCCGGCGACGCAATCACATCCATCAACGTCTTCCCCACCTCATCTACTACCTCTGCAGCGGCGGCGGCATCTCACATCATCACGACGAGCCGCGACGGAAACTATCGCGTCTACGAGACCTCCGCTTCCGGCATCCATTTGCGCCACGAGACCGCGCCCGCAGCGGTGCCGAACCTCGAAGACGCATGGCTGTCTGATAGCGGCGACCTGATCCTCTGCGGTTTCCGCAGTAAGAACTTCATCGTGTGGAACGAGACGCGGCACGAGGAGATTCTCCGCGTCGATTGCGGCGGCGCGCACCGCGCCTTTGCCTACACCCGGCAAGGCCACCAAAACAGCAACAGGGACGGAGACCGAGACCACGGCATGCGCTTCGTCTTCAACAAAGCCGCCACCCTGGGAGTCTACACCCAGCACAGCCCCTCCGTCGCCGCAACCCACCACCGCACCCTCAAGCGCGGGTCCCACGGCCGCGAGGTCCGCGCCATCGCGTACTCGGGGCACTCTAACAACTCTGGACCTCGTCGCTACATCGCCACCGGCTCTGAGGACACTTCGATTCGCATCTGGGAGTACACCACGGCCGGCGGTGCTTCGCCTGATGAAAGACGGGAGCTGCGCTGCGTCAAGGTCGTCAAGGTTCATACCGCTGGGTTACAGTCCCTCAAGTGGCTCGGCGAGGACCTGCTCTTCAGCTGCAGCGGAAACGAGGAGTTCATGGCCTGGCGGGCGTGCGATCTCGGCGATAGGGGGTTGGGGTTGATGCGCGAGGCCGTGTTTGCGGATAAGAGCGAGGACGGGGACCTTCGGATCACAAGCTTCGACGTCGTGGCGCTGGACAAGGAAGAGAAAGGCAGCGTCGCCGTCACCATGGCCTTTTCCAACTCGTTTGTCAAGACGTACCGGTATACACCCGGCCAAGGCTTCGAGTTACTCTTCAAGGGCCAGTACACCGGTGCCTGCCTGACGCAAGCGCGGCACCTCCGGGTCCGGGACGGCGTGTTTGATGTCATTACGGCCGCGACGGACGGGTGTCTTGCTGTCTGGCGGTCTCAGGGGTCCGAGTACATCCTGCGGCACACGGAGCGGATTCACCAGAGTAGCATCAAGGCCCTCGATGTCCATTACACGTCCGATGACAGGGTTGTAGTCCTTACCGGCGGCGACGACAACGCGTTGGGCATCGTCACGCTCGTTTCGCGAAGCAGCAGCGACGCTGATGACGAGAATGACGGCGGTTTCGAGCCCGCGACGAGAGCCGGGGTTAGGAAAGCGCACGCGGCGGCCATCAACGGTCTCGTGGTCCTCGGGGAACGAGGAGGCCAGGTGGACTTTGTGACGGCCAGCAATGACCAGCGGGTCAAGATGTGGCGGCTCGGGTGGCGCGAGGGGGTGGAGGAGGTCACGTTGCTGGCGGACGAGTATAGCGGCGTCGCGGACGCCGGCGACGTTGAGATTATTGGGGATGGCAAGGTTGCTGTCGGCGGTGTTGGGCTGGAGGTTTGGGATTGGAGGTCTTGAGGGGTCTGAAAATGGCAACAAAAAGAGGGGCTTGAGCGAGGGGACATTACATGGCTAGAAAAAATAGAGATGAAGTAGATGATGGGACTGATATAATGAAGCTATGCTGAAGCCTTTTTTCACCGCAGGGGCTTATGTATTGAGTCTTGACTGCGTCACCACAGACTCATATTGTCAAGGACGACAATAGAGGCCACAGCTATCATTAAGTAAGGTTTAAGGCAAAGAGTTTATCCTACAAACCCTGCGTCCCCAGTCCAGTTCAGTCTATTCGATGACGACGACAGCTTCCCTTCCCCTCCTTTCGCCGAGCATCCAAGATACGGGCACACTCAGCTTACATGCTCTTCTACCTAGGCTCGAGGCCAGCCGTCAGTCGATGGCTGATAGGACTACCTGTGTGTTAGTAATTATTTGCATTTCGTGGCAAAAGGTCTCTGGAGTGAGTCATTGAGGTGTTTCGCACGCGTGATAATGAGAGCTGCTGTGGCGTACTGAGCGAGCAGAGATACCACGAAGCCTTTCAAGGGTTGGGCACCCATTTCCATGCCTTATTGTCTTATTCTACTTCATTCTAGATCCTAAATATTCGTACAAATTCATATCGGGGCATGACGAAGATTACTGTCGTGTAGTGCCGTTTCGCGATGCCAATTCCAGCCGCAACTGGTATGTCCGCCAGGTTGCATTATCACACAGTATTATGACGAGCTACAGCACATTAACTCTGGGTTGTCAGAGAAGACGAAGAGAACGACAAAGTGGACGACGTATTCTTCTCTTTGTCGCTCTGGAAGTGATGGTATTCATTCTCGACATGATGGATGGCCTCCGTAATATCCACAACCACACCCCCTCACCAGCCCTTGGTTCAATTCAGGGGCATCTCTCACATCTTCAATGTTTGATAGTCATAGATTCTTTCATCTTTGAGCCTATCTTGGTGAGTTGTCATAATCCCTAGTTGCATGAGATCTGTGTTCCTGGCATCCACAACGCCATCATGGCCCGCCTCCTATCTGCGGACCTCGTGTTTCTTTACGATGTCAGCATCAATGAAGTCCAATGATGCGGGGAAAGTGGCAGGAGGAAACCTCCATGATTGGGACTGTCTGGATGCTCCAGGCAACTAGAAGTCAGAAAGCGCAAAAAATTGCGTAAGAGCAACAAGATCTCGACGGAAAAGACCCCACAGATCACAGAAGTATCACACAGATTGCCGACAAGAGGGCCGAGTCTAACAAGGCACGAGAGGTGTCCTCGGTAGCCAAACTTTAGGAGAGCGCTTGGAGATTCCGTCTCCTGCCCCCATTTCCTCACTATTGCGGGCTTCATAGGTGCGGCTAAAGAACGCAGGTCCGTTTCCACATGGCTTTCAGTCTCAACGCTCTTGGGCATACCCTCGTATGTTGACACTTGCATCAGCTGAGGAATCAGATGGGCATCGTGCTCGATCATCTGATAGGCATGAGCTCTGGTGCTCAACGTTTTTAAAGGCTATCTGACACGGAAGCAAGGCAGTGATGCAGACGCCATCTTACCGCACCGGGGTTCAGATGGAGGAGACGGCCATCCGGTCCAAAGTCTTGTCTGTGGGCAAGAGAAGTAGCCTTAGAATTGCTATACCAATCATCCCTGTTAGAATTCATCCTAGCTTTGGATTGTCTCCTCCATTGGCTGTGCGGAGAAGTTCATGTGCCTCGTCGCTTCACTGCGATTTTAACCCCCCCAGAGGGAGGCACACCAAGCCTCACAACAGGCACGTGACAGACACATTATTGATATTTCCCTAGTAGCACAGTAAACCTCGAACCGGCGATTATATGTCATCCTGCGCCTAAGTATACAGCATCTGATAGATATCCCGCAATATAAAGATGCCAGAAAAAAAGTCCTTGCTGGGTATTTTCCCCGATGCGAACCAAAATGAAAAACGAACCACGCTATGCAGCCCAAAGACCACCATATCTCTGTCTCTTCTCCTTCTTTCTCTTCTTCTTCTTCTTCTTCTTCTTCTTGCTCTTGCCAAAGATCTAGTCGTTCACCTTACAAGCCCCTCGTAATATTCGGCCCCGTACCGATACCCGTCAGCGTTCGGACGAACCAGTGCGCCCAGCTCTCCGTCTCAAGCGTCGCCTTGAGCTCCTCGGCGCGCTTCTCCACGTCCTCGACCTGTCTCTCAAATAGCCTGACGCCATCCTCAACGTCGTCCACCTTGCTCACGAGCCCGTTGATTTCATACTCGAGTCGTGCCACGAGGACCTCGACCTCCTTAATGGCCTCGGTGATGTGTGCGCGCTCTTCGGCAATGAGCTCCGTCGAGCTCTGCTTGACGCGGTGGTAGGCTTCGCTGAGCTGGTAGTAGAGGGCTTGCAAGTCCTCTTGCTCGCGGCCGTAGTGCTCGTCGAGGGCGTCTACAGCCTTGACCTTTGACTCGACCCAGGGGTTGACCTCGCGCTTGATGGTGGCGATGGAATCGTACAGGCTTCGTGCGAACTCGGCCAGGCTGGCCTGCTGCTGCAGCGCATCGGCGGTAGAGAAGTGCTTGTCGTCATAGAGCTCGGTGATCTCCTCCCATCTGAGAACCGCTTCTTCGGCGTCTCCAAATGACAGCCGCCGAGGCCAGCGGGCTTCGTTCAAGGGATGCTTATACCTGAGTCTGGAGACGGCGACACTATGTCGCCGCTGGAGGAAGCTGACGGCCGTGTTGCTGGTTCGTTCTGCTTCAAAAGGACCTTGGAGATCGGCCTCATCAACCACAGACCCAGCCACCGATGTTTGTATCCGATCAGGCTCGTCTTTGACTGGACCATTAGGAGGTGTTGAGAATTTCTCCGCCTCGACATGTGTCGAGCTTGGGTCTGACCCCTCGCGCGTAGGCTTGGCAATCATGGGAACCTTCTCAAGCTCCTGTGATGATTCCCTCAAATCCTGAGCAGCTTCTGCCTCTTTCTTAAAGGCATTCAGGTACTCCTCCGGCTTGTTTTTCCACGTGAAGGCCCTACCAACCATGACCGGAGACGACAACGTTGCCGAGGACTGCGCCAAAGCCGAGATGCCGGGAGCGCTGTGGTAGCCATTCTCACCAAAGTCGTCTCTACTAGGCCGGCTCGCGTGACCTCTCAGGCCGGTACCAACAACGTCTTTTATGCGCCCGAGACCAGATTTGGCATCACTGACTCTGCCAGCAACCGATTTAAAGACTGTCTTTCTAAGCGCGTCTTTCTCTCCCGATCCTTCAACCACACTAACAGCTGAGGCAGGCGCCGGGGTTGAGTAAACACCAGGCGATTCTTCCTTTTGTCTCTGAAGCTCTTCTTCCAGCGGCAATGATTGTGTTCGTTTGCTAGACGGCGGTGCAACCTCATCCTTTCCGAAAAGTGGCTGCGCCACGTCTGTCGGCTTCTCTTGTAGTTCCGGCACTGCTCTCCTGGGCTTTCCGTACCAGAGCCATTTTGCGCGCTCGCCGTACGCAAGGGCAATGAACTTGTCAATGTCTACCGTCTCAATATCAGCTATGCCGGCCTTGTCTTTCCCGCCGACCATGCCGATGACGAGCTCGCCCCTTTTCCCGCCGATTTCGGCGACGGTGGACTTGACTGCCTTCTGCACGCCCCAGCCCTCACCGGCAGCAGCTTTTGCCGTAACAGAATGAAGCTTGAGTATTGTCGGACGATCCAGACGTCTCGTCCGCTCAAGCTTGTACGCCTTCTGGAAGTACCCAATGCCCCTTTTTGTGCTTTCAATGTCAAAAACGTCCTTGGACACAGGTGCGCCATAGTAGTGCAGTCGGTTCCTGGCGCCCATCAGTAGTCCAAGCAGGGCTGCCGTTGTCGTTGGACCCAAGATACCGTCTGTGGGCTCAACATTGTAACACTCGGCTCCAATCTCTGTCCACCAATTTCCGATAGACTCTTCAGTCTTGTCGCAAAGTAAACCGTCAATGTATTCCATGTCCAGTTTCCCAAACATGAATAGAGAGACTTGGCACAATTTGACGAGCTCCACTGCCGACTGGGTAAAGGGAACCTTCTCGCTTGTCCTGTAGAGCTGGTAAAATTTGGCCTGGGTTGCAGGTGTGGGGTCTGAAAGATTCATGCCAGATCGGCCAGAGCATCCTAGTCGCTTGAGGTTCTCGTTGACGATGAAGGCCTGACGATGGGTGCGTATATCGCCCTCGGGTACGGGGATAACTGTCAGAGCTGAGGGGAAGCTGCTGAGATTCGTGACCATCACGTCGCCCAACGGCGTTTCCTTCGGCCGAGCATGGTACTGATGGATGGCCTTGAAGTAGAATCGCAAGCGGTCGGACCATACGCTCTCGTCCGCAGGGACGGCCAGCACCCCAACAACGACCTGATGCTTCGGGTCACCCGTGTACGTGACAATAACCAGCGTTGGCGATTTCCGCGAACATGCCCATTGTTCGACCAAGTATAACTCGTATCCCTGTAAGATTCCTCGTCGCTCGAGGACCGTAACCGCCGGATCGCTTTCTAGGTATCTTGGAGACTATCAGCACGCGGGCTTGTCTCAAAGTCGGGGGATAGGAGAGCTCACCTAAAGGCTACAGGGTCGGCGAATACCCATTTCCTCTTCGTCGTCGGCAAGGGGGACGGTGTCGCGGGTTCGGTAGAGGCCTCCTTTCGCGCCTCAAGCGGCAAGGGCGTGCCCAGGGGAGAAGGCCCATTGGCGCCTCGCTGAGAAGCGACTCTCGCCAGCGTTAGTTCCTCCTCGCGATGCATTCGCGGGTCGTTGACGGGAAAGGGAAAGCGGAATGACATCTCCATTTGCAGGAGTGCGGCGGTGAAACTCGGTGCATCGACGAGACTTTTGGAGGCGCCTGCGACTATCTCCAAGACGAAGAAGTCATAGTCGTCGTAATCGCTCGCCTAAAGGGGGTTTCTGCGCAATCAAAGAAATATCCAGCGGGTGCTCTGCATGTGACTGGAAGGGGGGGCGTGTTCGTCGGGTTGCTTCGTTGGTGCTTCGAATGTTCTCCCGCTTCGATCGATAGGTTGTGTCTTTCTTTATGTTCGGAGGGCTGGTCGGCATGTGACGCAATGTCCTACCGTCGCTGTCGTGGTTTGGCGTTGGTTGATTGGGCCGGGAGCTGTACGACCAGTACTGGAAGAAGGGTAGCACGAAACCTATCGAGCAGCAGGCGCTAACATTCCCCGTCCCCACGTCTGTAATGACCCAGATCTGCCGAGCTAACCCCCCCTGCCTCCCCGTGCTTTCAGGCCTCCCCTCGCTAAACCATCGCTTAAATTTCCCGGGCCGCTGTTTCGCCGGCAGGTCGATCCAGTGCTACAAGACCGGGACACTGTTACACTGACAGCGGCTACAGCAGGCACAGCGTACTGGAATGGAGGTTCCTAGATACCCCAAGGCGCAAGATAGGTGCGGGTGCCCGCCTGACGCTTTATCAGTGAACCCGCCAGCCGAGGAACCTTAGCTTCCATTATCGGTGACGGCCAAGTCGGTCTGTGCCTACCTCAACCTCACCCTTCAACCTCCAGAGCAGGACCATCGGACCACCAAACCTGCGCCGTGAACCCCCTCCCGACAAACAGTAAGAGCAGTCCTCCCACCACCAAGCCGAGCTTTTGTGGGGAGCCTGTAGCCATGATCTTCCCGTCATAATCTCCCGAATCTCGAGCTACACGCAAGCAAACATAATACGGATATACCCTCCTCTCCTCCCGCATCCAGCCACCACCATGGCAGAACAAAACCCCATGGTCACCCTTCAGGCGGAGCTCTCGCGCTTCCGCAGAGCGACACTTAACTCAGCCGTCAAAGATACCGACAAGCTTCTCGAACTCCTCATTCAGGCGAGGGAGCAAGTCGCCAATGGTATGTCACTTGCCCCGCTCCATGCTGCCGCCACAGGTCGTGTGCTTACAGTGATACCGCACCCCAGATCCGCACCGGGCAGGCTTGACGATGGCCAAGCTACAGAACCCCGTTACTGCGGGGTTTGATGCAATCAACAACGACTTGAAAGAGGTCTCAAAAGCCCAGAAGACGTATGGCAAGGCCCTTGATAAGGTATGCGTCCAAGGAACTATCTCTCGTTACAAAACGAGCCTCGACTTACGCCCGTTTCTATAGTCATTCCCCCTCCGACCGCTCTCAACAGATTACGATGCCATGGCCGCGTATCCCTCCTTAATCAACCGCGCCGTAGCGATGCACATGCTCCGCGAGGGCCAATTCAGCGTGGCGTCGACTTTCCTCCGCGAAGCCCACGAGCGGCCTCCGCCACTTTCCGCCAACAATCCAGCTCTCGATGCGGACATACACTCTCTTCAGTCTCAGGAGCTGCAGGACAAGTTTGCGAGCATGTACAAGATCCTCAACGAGCTCAAGAACCGAAACCTCGTTCCAGCTATAAATTGGGCGCGTCTCAATAGCGATGAGCTCGAAGCCCGCGGTTCCAACCTTGAGTTCGAACTCAGCAAGCTTCAGTTCGTCTGGCTCTTCAAGGGTCCCGAAGTCAACGGACATCCGGATGACGAGCACAACGGCCGGATAGGTGCCCTTGCCTATGCACAAATACACTTTGGCCGTTTCCAGGCTCGCCATATCAAGGAGATCCAGCAGCTGTCTTGCGCCATGGTCTACGCATCCAACATCGGCCAGTCGCCATACGCCAACATCTTCGAGACATCTGCCGCTTTTGACGACGTTGCCCTATCCTTCACGCGCGAGTTCTGTTCTCTTCTTGGCCTCTCCGCCGAATCGCCACTCTACGTCGCTGCCACCGCCGGCGCCATCGCCCTGCCCCAGCTCATAAAGTACACAACATACGTAAAAGCCAAGCGAACTGAATGGACAACGGAAAGCGAACTCGCATTCGAAACGCCGCTACCTCGCAGCATGATCTACCACCCCATTTTCGTATGCCCCGTGAGCAAAGAGCAAACAACAGAGCAGAACCCGCCAATGATGCTGCCCTGCGGCCACGTCATCTGCAAAGAGTCACTTCAGCGCCTGACTAAGGGCTCCCGCTTCAAGTGTCCATACTGCCCCAACGAGGGCCACATCAAAGATGCTCGGGAGATTAAGTTGTAGGACGAATTGGGCTTCGAGTTGGAGGATAGATGTGAACATTACAAACATCTCATCAACGCACTGGTCTTTCCATGGCGGAAGACGTGCAAGACGCAATGGCCTACATTGCCACTTGCTTGTTAGGCGAGATGAGTAGGTCTGGTACCAGGACGACAGGCGTTGTGGGTTGACGTTTCGACGGGTACAGCTTCCCTCAATCACGGCGGGGCAGGTCACTTCATTCTTTTATTTTGGGTGGCGTTAGGTTTCGGATGCAATCTTGTTTGGTACAGCGATTCGGGCTACTTTTTTGAGCAAGTAGGATAGAGCGAGCGTAAATGCAAACGCATGTCAAATATGTGATCAGTTCTGGTGGTATTGGTTTTGGTTCGCACAATTTGACGAATACCGGGTCATCTGGGATGGCAGCGAACATCTATCTCATGGCGAGGCCCCATCCAGAGCACGTAGCCCTTACGGACAGCGGAAATCGAGCAATCCTTCTTGGGTGGAACACTGGCTTTCATCATGGTATTTGAATTACCTCATGCTAACGCTAAGTTACAACACTAAGGAAAGGTATTTTATTGCATCTCGGGCCCCAAGGCGACGTAGATACGTATAGGAAGTCGGAGCCTTTCCGGCTGCTCCCGGAACCATCGTGATATCCCAGACGGGATCTCGCCGCCAGTGCGACTCTTTACGTAGAAACAGATCCATAACTCCGCCATGTAGGGCCAGTCTTCTTCATCCTCGCTAGGTGGAGAGATCAAGCATCGTCAACGCCATACAGTGTGTATCACACAAGAAAGTCAAGAAAAAAGTCAAGAAAAAAGTAACAGCCGATGTTGGGGAATCTCAATCAGTCCAACACGCGCCCGGCCCCGCGTGTCCACCGTTCCGTCCGCCTACGATCCCGTAGAGGGGTTTTTTGTTGGGATAAGAAAGGTGGCGTTGTTTCGTTAAGTCATTTCTTTGTACAATCGAGCGGTATCTCTTTGATCGTGCATTGCCTCGTCGGGTCAAGCCAGCTCCACCCCTTCTTTAATCAATCGTCATTCTGCTCGCAATTTGCGGCTTGACATCCTGGAGGTTGATCGAGTTGAGGTCCTGGCTCTTCTCGAGATCGCGTGACGGCTTCCGCAGGTGGGTCTTCAAGCCGGCTCCGAAGTTGCGCATGCAGACCACGCAGTTGGCAATGGTGCAAATAATAAGGAGAATGGTGATGACGGTGAAGGCAGTGAGTGACTTGCGCACTGGCATGTACTGCTCGGCTGTGTGTGGTTGGTAGATACGGACGAGCTTGAAGATGAAGTAGCTCAAGCCGCCAAAGTAGAGGACGAGAACAGTGGCCATGCCAACCTTATTCTCGATTCTGGTAAACCATGCAGCCAAAAGCAAAATGGCGATGGTAATCGGAATCGCAGCAATGGTCAATCCAAATTCGGCGTCGGTGCGGGCGTTAACAATAACCAAGAACTGAACCGTGAAACCGAGGAAGAAGAAGAAATCGAACTTCAGGAGTGCGATATAAATCTAGATGTCGTCATGTTAGCCATGTTGGAACTAAGGTAAGTGATTCTGGTGACGTACCTGGTAGTGGAGGAAACGCTTCTTCATTCTGTAGTCGGCTCCTATAGTCTTCAGAATGTCCCAAGCAAAAACTTGGTAAAGCTTCCAGGCGGTCAAGGCCATGGTGATGGTACCAAAAGCCAAGACGCAGGGGCTTGCAACGAGGTAAGGCTTGACGTCGGCCCACATGTCGTCGGTCGGGTCCCTCAGGGCATTGTTGTCCTTCAGCTGTTGCACAGCCTCCTCAATCTGTTCGACCTGGATGGCAGTGTAGACGAGTAAAGCGAGATTGGCGATGCACACTCCGATAACCTGAATGGTGTTCTTTGCCCGTAGCGCATCCCAGACGATAACCAATTCGTACAAGAATCCAAAGATGAAGAGCGTCAGGAACGTCGGGATCGTCCTTCTCGGCGAGTCGGTGGCATCCGTAGTATCTGTATTTTGGTGAGGGTCCTGGTCGGTCAAACCAGTCTGGAATTTCCAGAAGACATAACTGCGTCGCTGTTAGCACCAATCGAGTCCCAATGCGACGGAGGATTGCCGGCTTACCACTCAAAGCCCAGGCAAAGCAGAGCCTGGACGAGGGTGATGAGGAAAAAGATTCTGGGCCATTTGGCACCCATGAAGCCGAAGCCGAGGGGACCACTGGCACCACTGCTGGGGCGCGATCCGTTCATTGTGGATGGAGCGAGACCTTCGCGAAAAGCGTAGCCTTGGTTGTTTGAAGTTTGCGGGGGGTTGTATTGCTGCTGGTATTGTTGCTGATACTGTTGAGCGTACTGGCGGGCGGCGAGTTCTTGGTCGAAGCCGGCGAAGTTAGGGTCACCGCCGAGCAAAGAACGGCGGGAGTCTAGCCTTGTAGCCAGATCGACGGTATTGGCGACTCCCCGGAAGGAGTCGAGATGAGATGATGCTTAAAAGTGGTGGGAAAGCGTCGGATGAGAAGGGAGGCTGGGTGGGTGCGTGTTTGCGTGCCGGAAGGTACTGGACGTCGTGTGTCGGGTTGGGCGATGGTGTGCAAGATGGCACACAAAGGCGGGCGTCAGCGGCGGTAAGAGGGACAGTCGGATCGAATGAAAGTCCTTCTTTTGGGAGGAACCGGAGTAAGAGACTCAATGTGGTCTCGTCTCAATCGTGTGGTCAAGGGATAACGGTAGTGTGGAAAGCGAGTGGAGAGCGAGGGAGGACCCCGTCGGCGGGAAATTCGAGAGGGAATCAGGCGCGAATGATCAAAGGAGGAAAGTAAAAGAAAGGGAGAGGAAAGTGACGGGATTAAGTTTTGGATTTCCCTGAAGGACCTGACGGGTACGTAGTAAGGGTGTTTTTGGGTTTTTGGGTTTTGGTTGACAGCAAGGGGCAAAGCTGTTGGAGAAGGAGAGAATGCGAAGATGTTGTTGGTGCGAAGCTGAAACGGGATGAGGAGTTTGATCTGTTCAAAGACAGACAGGGCTCTTGTCTTTTTTTCCCCTTCTCCTCCTTCTTCGCTGTCTCCGGGTTTGACAGGCGCAAGAATACGTAGTAACGTACGGAGTCGGTAGGGACCTGGCGGGAGGGGGGGCGAAGGCAGCAGGCAACGGTACCTTGTGCGCAGCAAGAGAAAGCCCAGCGCCTAGGTACCTATCCGATTAAGATGAGGTGAGAGGTAAGGTACCTAGGACGGAACACCACGGGCTTGGGGCTTGGGGCTTTCGGGGGGGGCAGTGGTTGTGTGAACCGGGGTGTGCCAGGTGGAAAGAAAGGTGCAGGTGCAGGTGCAGGAGCCACTGGAGCGTGAGCTGGCTGGCTGGGTCCGCTGGGAAGGAGGAGGAGGGGGGGTGGAGTCCAAGAGACGCTAAGCAGCAGTGGAGCAAGGACCAAGGACCAAGGACCCAAAAGGACCAGAAGGGAAGGGGAATGTAGAGAGGAAGGTCCTGAGCAGGGAAGGTCGTGGGCGGTGGACGACGGCGGACGGGAAGCGATGACAACCTTGGCAAGTTTTTCGGGAAAGGCGCAAGAGTGTGTCCGTACTGCGTAGTCAATGGTTCGAGTGAGTTTTGACAATGAGTGAATAGGGCAAAAGAGCGACGTTGTAAGGCGTGGATTGACGGAGGTTATTGTTGTTGTTGTAGTAGTCTGCAGATGTGGGTGAGGATGTTGGTATAAGTGGTGTTATTACCACCAAACCTAGGAAGAATGAGGGGCCAAGATTGCTATGGCGGCTCTTTTTCGAAAGTCAGATGCCGGGTGTCTGTTCCAATTACTGCGTGCGTTGTAGCGTAGATGCGCGGTGAGGTAAGACGGTTCTTCCTTTAGCGTAGGAGGGCCGGGTCGGGTGCTTTCCAAGAAGTCTGTGTGGGATTCGATTCGTCCGACTGGGCGATCAACTGCTGGTTGATGGATTGAGGGTGGTCGAATGAATGGGTGGATGGATTCAACTCTGGCTCCTTCAGCAGCAGTGATGATGAGGTGGTGAGGTGAGACTCGAGAAAGGTGAGCGTGAGGTGTTGTCTTGAATTGAGAGGCGTGCAGCGTGCGCAGGCTGCAAGTAAGGCGGGTGGATGGTGGGTCGCCGGTGCGGTCTGGTCTGGCCGATAATGGATCGATCAGACACGGATTGAGTGGTTTGCCTGGGAAGATTTCCTTGGTATTACGGAGTTTGTACTTTGTTGCGTGGTTGCAGGACTGGGCTGTTTCCTTTTCTCGTATTAGTGCTTTCTGACGGTCGAACGGTCGACAGTATTTCTCCAAGTCGCTCAGCGATTGGCCTTTAGGCGTTTGGCGATCAAGAGTAGAAGATGAAGAAGATGAAGATCCAAACCGAGGACCAAGGACGACGGGAGCAAGTGAAGGATTCATAAAGTAAGGTAGGAGGAATATGATAACAGCAAGAGGCCTCAATCTTCATAGGTACCTACAGGCTACAGGACCCCAGGTCGGTGCATCTCTTCTATCGATTTATCCATTGTGTCGGCCCCCGTATCTTTGGATTGCGTTAGCGCCGGCATAGCACAGCCAGAAAGCCAGTGCCCTCAATTCAATCTCTCCAGACTTTTCTGCCAGTAACCGTAACCGTACCTAGGTACGCAGTACTCCGTCCACTACCTCACACTACGGATACCCGTCCACACCTCAGTAGGTGCCAGGCTTTCCCCCGATCCAATGCCACCTTGACCAAGAGAGGCTGGCTCTTTCCAGGGACAGTAGGGCTGTGCAGAGAACCCGGGCTCCAGGTTGCAGCGGGCTGCGCCAGGAATAGGACCTGCTCGTGGAGATGGTGCGCCCAGCGGCCCTTGGAGTGGGTATCGACCGTATCGTGGACCGTCCACTTCTGTTAGTGCACAGCCGAGGATGCACTGCACACAACATTGGATGACGGGCCGGGTGGCTGCCTCTTGCTCATGGCCGTGCTAACATGCGAGGACCGTGAGATACTTTGCTCTGGTGGGCCGCTTGCTGCAAACCTGCAAGTCAACCCGCTCTCGAAAAACACGCGACCCCGCTGCTTCTTCCCCGTTCTCCCCTGAACATGCACGACTTTATTGACAGCCAGCAACGGCCACGCTACCTTACCGTTCATTTGCAACTGCTATCAGGGCAGTATGCAGTGCGTAGTAATTATGGACCCGGAAAACTTCTGGGTAGCAGTAGCACGCACTATTGTTGACATTGGTTCGGAGTGTGTGATCTGTGGTCGTCATGATGGAGACAGTGTTGGTTGGATATCCGATCGAAAATATGAGATGAGGCCTGGCTCACAGCCACATTCTTGCCAACCTTTTTTTCTTCTTCCCCTTGTTCTACTTCTAGTCCTTGACGCAAGACGCAAGACTGATCACCACTGGTCCTACCGTCCTAGATCATTCCCGGCCTCGAGACTGCCCAGCCGGACCACGCCGTGACTTCCTCAGGCGGGTGATAGGCTCATCTGCGAACCGTCCCAGACGCCAGGCGCGCTTCTTTCCTGCTTAGGTAGTACCTACCTGCTTTAGTCTCAACCTTACCTAAGCTCAAGGTAGGTGCTGATTTCCCGGCGTTCCGTTGTCAAAGGGCTGAAGGGAAAGCGGCTGACGGCTCATGCCAGCTTTGCGACCAAAATAACATCACACATGTCGATCGTGCATATGGCTGATTTGGCTTTCTATTTTGCTACCTCCATCACGTTGTTTTGTTTTGTTTTGCTTTGCTTTGCTTTCATCTCACTCCGATTCCTGGCCCGTAGGCCGTAGGTATCCCGAACCAACCATCAAAGCTTACGGCATCTTCCGCTATAGATTCCCCGTTACGGAGTTTCAAAAAGCAATAATTCTCTGCAAAGCACTAAATAAGCGAAGACAGAGTACGCGTCTCTTTGGCTTTCGCTACAGAAGCCAATGCAGTTCACCGGTATCCGTACCTACCTACCTATTCACAGATACGGATACCAACATGGACATTCAATCTCTATGTGGATAATCGTCTCTTTGGATTGGAACGAGGCCTTTCCAAGAAGGACCGGATAGGCTCGCTTCTATCCATACCTGTACTCCGTACCAGCTGCCCCCATTCCCGGCGCCGCCAAGTCTTCAAGACGTGCTACGTCAGTTCGACCCAATTCAAAGACCGTCATCTCCACGACCCGTCCGCCATGCCACCGTTGCACTCCCGCACTCGCTACATCCCTCCCACCCTCCTCAATGCCGCCCATGCCCACGCCCACGCCCTCATCTCTGGACCCACGGCCTCCGATCCCAGAACCCCACTGGAACCCGTCCGCGAGCGCCGCCCCGAGATATGTGCCATGATTACCTACGCACCCTCGCATAGGGAGAGGATGACGATCGGCCTTGTGCAGTATTACGGATAATAATGCAGTGGCGACAGGTTCGGCAGACACACAAGAAAAGCCGCTAAGCCACGCCGGCAACTTCATCGCGACACCACGGTTTGAGGCTCAGTCAAACTGAACCACCATCGCGAAGACATTCTCTCACACTTAGACTCATACGCACAAACTTTCTCCAGACTCAAGTGAGAACGGGAATTCTGTCAACGTCTCGTCCGCTCAACCCTTCCTTGCCTTACGACCCCTCATGCACCTCTTATCTTTGCTGACGTCCTCCCGTCAATGCGTACGAAACAAGCTCCATGCTGGCTGAGCCGCGCAGCACACACATACTGCCAGGCCTGCCAACTCTCTCGTCTTCATCCGAATTGTTGAAACAGCATCTCCTCCTTTCCCTTCAAAACCCTGAGTTTGCTCAACTTTTTCAAGGGCGGCATAGCACGGCCAATGCTTGGCTTGGTCATTCCCGCCGGAGCCCGTTCATCGCCTGTTCGTCAACTCACCCTGTCGCAGATCTAAACGAGTCAACAGAGCCCCAAGCTCTCGGGTATGAGTTACTCGACAGAGTGAGGATTTACATCACCCTCCATGCCAGCAGGTGGTGGTGCTCGCGGTAGATCAACCGGCATTGCTTCCCCGGCCACCATCGTTAACGCAGCCGCGGTCTTCCTCATGGAGAGCACTTTGCATCCCAATAATGACATTCTATTTTCTGCGTCTTTCTTCTGCAAGGCGCCAACCAGACTTCAAAAGTCTAGACCTGACCGACTTTTCGAACGAATTTGATGATTGGCTTGGGGGCGAGAAAGGCCCAGTTGACAATCTCGCCTACTGGATTCCTCCGACCAACCTTTACGGGACGGGGGAATCTCGTTCAATTTCTCGATTCTATGTTTAACACATCCCGGAAAGAGCCCCGTTTCTTCGGTTTTCGTATACATTACGAAAGGAGTCCTTCATTTTGTTATGTTCAACACCCTCTGGTTTCTGGGGTAACATGGAAAGGCGGTCGACAACTCAACACGTCCACGCATTTCACAGCAATCCATCGCCCACTGCTTAAAATTCATTGTGATACCCTGGTGGCAAAGAGTCATGTACGAATGCACAAAACCACGACTGAGCTACCGCGGCGTCTGTGGTATCAGAGAAAGGCTCTTGCTTCGCTGCAGCGAAGCACGTGGCCCTGGTTGAGCACGATTGCCCTCTATGGGTACTCTGTACGAAGTACACCAATTTTCTCAAATTCTTCGGATGATTTGTTTAGCTTTCCCGAGGTCATCGTTGCCGACCAAGTTGACCGATATTACTCTATCTATCTAACGCTGATTAATTGAAGTCTATCAATTGGGGCTCAATGAACCACAGACACAGAGCACGTAGCTACATATTCCCGGCTTATTCGAGGCAAACCGACAACGACTCGTGTCGGCTGCCTCTTGGCTCTAGCTCTTGTCCATCTTCCTCCAAATAAGGCTGTCCAAATGGCCATCCTGTTCCCCACCCCTCGTCATCAGAACCCTGGGCCGTCGTCCACGAAGAACCATCGCGACATCACGTGGGAACCGGCGGGCAATCCCAGATCTGGCGGGCTCTTTTCCTTCCCCAAATCCACTCCCGGTCCACGTGCGAAAAGATAGTCCGCGCAGAAACTACTCCGTACGGATAATACCAGTGAACCGCTCTAGCACTTCACGCAAGATATTCTGAAACTTACCGGGTTTACCTTACGCCGTATGGCCCCCCTCGGAGGTTGGACCTGAAGAGCCGAGCATGTACCGACGCTTGGCTCCTCGGCGCCGAGCTCCCTCAGAAAACCGTCGTCGCGAATCCACATGCTTTAGTAAGGCAAGGCAGACTTTTGAGAATTGACTTGAGATTGAGTGGTTGAGGTTTCTACGGGTACCTTGAAGGCCAAGACCGAATCCCGATGGTAATTCGGCTCCGAATTGCCGGTGACGACGACGACGGCCACGCGTTTTTGGACGTTTTCTGGAAAGCTCTCTGACTAAAAAGGGAGTTTATTGTCGCTCCGTTATGGCCAGGGAAGGTTTGACTAAGATGGCTCCAAGAATGGGCTCCCGAGTTCCCAACCACCTGGTGACATGTTACTGCGATTCGCCTAAAAGGGAGGACGGGGCCCGCGGGTCTTTTTGTTTGATTGTCCTCTGGTGCATTGGCTTCTTTTGCCATATTTGCCGTTGCTGGCCTATCAGAGCACTTGATTTCGAGGCTTCGTGATTTGGGAGACTGTTTTGAAGTTTGGTCACTTGAGAGTGAGCTGATATCTCTTATAATGGAAAGATATAGGTCGGCCATCTGCATAGCTTGCCTTTGCGCAGTTTGATATACAGGCATCAGTTACTTGAAGGATATGAAAGTATTGACGCCAGGTGTGGGTACTCTTGCTATCGAGTTCTTATAACTTCACAACGGTATCTTACACTGGATGTCGCTCTGTGAAAAGTTAACACCATTACATGCTGGACGTCCCGGAACTGAGAATCATGTCAAGAGCCTTGTTGCTAGATCGCAGCTTCGTCCGGTGCAATGAACAAAAGTTGATACACTCTGTTTGTCAACTCAACTTGGGTTGCATTCGTACTCAAATGAGCTCATACAGAACGACGTCTGGATCGGATGGAAGTATTTAAAAACAGATGGACACAGAGATCTCTACTACTTTGCGGACTTTTGGTCATTAAAGACAAGATCCTGGGTGGACTATGAATCAGAGACATGCCCTCCTGACGGTTGTGGCAGCGGCCTCAGATCTCAAGTTGAAGGTCATGAGTACACAACACCCTAATCCGCATGACGATCTTCTCATAACCTCCAATTCCTCAGCTGCATCGGATTTGCCTACCAAGAACTTCACCATGGAGAGCATGCGTCACGCTAACTGACGATTAGATAACGAGATGCCGCCTACAGGACGTGAGCAATAAGTGTTGAGTTTACTAGATAGCTAACTCTTATATAGCTACCCGGACAGAAAGCCCATTATCATATGGGTTCTGTATCACTCGATGACGTGAATCGGGAATTTTATCATCCACTTGTCAGGGTACATAGATGAAGCCTGAAAGTTGTGAGGGTAGTTCTTCTCATTGATAGGACTTGTTTCCAGTCCCCCTTTGTATTATACACGAAGCCCCCGGTTGCGAGGTGTTGCTTCAAAAGTACATCCGAACAGGTCACGTCTTCCCAAGCTTTGCCCAAGCTTGCGACGCGATGTTCCCACTCCACGTCCCCGTCCCCATCTCATCCTGAGATGTTGTTGCGTCATGGCATATGCTACAAAGAGCAAAAAGCCAGCCCCCGCGAGGCCGCCCTTGCTCTGTCGATGCTCTTTCTCTCCGTCTCTCCTCTATCGTGATCCTTCAGTCGCAGGACCCATCATGGCCGGCGCTCATTCGTGCACACTCCATTTCGTTTTGACAAAAACTTAGAACATGCCACCGCCCATACCGCCGCCCCCTCTCTTCTGGCTCTCGCTCTGCATCACCTCGGAGGCCTTCATGTGCGCCTCAAAGAACTTTGCGGCGCAGCGGTCGAGGCAGACGGACTCGCCCTTGTTGAGGTCGCCCTCGCGGTAGTCGGGGAGGCACTTGGTTTGGCAGATCTTGGTCAGGCTATGACGCGCATGTTAGCCACAGTTGTTTCGACGAGGTCCTTCTTCCTCCCAAGTTTTATCCTCTATGCATCCGCTTCGCTTCGAGGTTTTACAAGGCTTGAACGCTTCGAGAGGGGGTTCCCTAGGAAAGGGTGTTGTCGATGGCGACGTACCGGTTGTGCATATCAGCCAGCAGACGCATCTCCTGCTCGGCCATGGCGATCTTCTCGTCCGAAGACAGCTTGGGGCGGCCCATTCCGAAGAAAGACATATTTGCGGTTTGTGGTTCTGGAGTTTCTAATGAATTGGGAAGAGCGAAGTGATGATGAATCAGTAGCGAGGTTCGTGGGATGCGACGGAAGCGATTATTGACTTGCGGATAGCCTTGGTTGCTTGACGTCGCAGAGTCGAGATTTTACGAAGAGCTCCTTTGCCTTATCTTATCGCCCGTCAGCTACCTTCGCGCCTGGGGCAATTCAGCTTGTCCCGTCTGCTGCGTGAGGTACGCAAGAGTCGGCCCCCGCTTTGGAGCTCCCTTGTCCAATCGCCGCTGCTGCATTGTGAACCCTCTTCCCGGGCCGGCTTGTTCCGTCCGGCTTTATCGATAACGTCAAAGACCCGTTTCTGGCCACGATAAAAACGCGCTGTCGCAAAATTTCTGCGCCAAAGGTGATCCTAACACTATCATTTGGCCACACCAAGAAGAGCCAGAATCTTCTTGGGCGACTATGGTGGTAAGTCTTGAGCTCCGCTCTTCCATTTTCTCTCCCTCTATCCTACCTTTAATATGATGATTGCAAGCAATTCAGAACCGCTGCGACTTACACAGCTCTTTTGTTGTGGTTGATTTAAACCGCCTATTATCTGACATCCTTTCCTGTTTCCAATCTTATTAGCAGCACATTGGTCTTGTAAGAACTACGAAGCTAACAGGAGGCAATCAGACGCGATGACTTTAATTCAGAGTCTACGGCTTTTGCGGCCGGCAAAACGCACACCACAAGTTGCCAGACTAGCCCAGTCCTTCCACGTCGGTCGACCAAGTGGCGCCAGCGTCCAGGATGGGCCCGGAGGGAAGAGGCAGAAGAAGGATAGGGTAGCAAAGGGGACGGAGCAGCAGGGTCAGCAGGACACGCCAGCACAGAGTGAAGCGGTTAGGATATCAGAGTTCAAAAAGATGCGCCTCCAGGCGCTGGAGGAAGTGCGCGAAAAGGGCGTGATTAAGGAGACGCATCCGCGACTGGTCCATCGCAAGAAGCCCATGTCGGTCCCGGCCTTTAGGAAGGTTTGGGAGAAGAAGGAGTTGAGTGACCCCGGCAACGCCGAGGTCGTCACCCTGTATGGTACGCAGAATGAAATACAAGTCGTCGTCCCACAAGAGCAGCAGCAGTCGCCGCAGCAGCTTGTGGCCGGCGGCGTCCCTAACCACCATCGGCCCTCCGCTGACAGGCCACAGGCCGCGTCCAATCCGTTCGTCTCCACGGGAACAAGCTCGTCTTCGTCACTATTGTCAATGAGTTCGAGAAGATCCAGGGCATGATCAATTATCGTAATCTCGGCGCCCACTCGCCTGACATGAACATTGATACCTTTAAGCTCTTTGCCCGGCTGATCGAGAAGGGCGACCACATCTGTAAGCCCATCATCTACTGCCGCTGCTGCTGCTGCTGGCTGCTCTCTTTGAGTTAGGTGACATGATGCTAAGACTACAACCCCCTCAGCCATCACCGGCCGGCCCACGCGCACAAGCACCGGCGAGCTCACGCTTCAAGCCGTTGTGCTTCCGGAGCTGCTGTCCCCCGCGATGGAGCAGATCCCCCAGACCCTGACGGACCCAGCGACCAAGGCCGCGAAGCGTCACGTCGACATGATGGTCAACCCCGAAGTCGCCGACGTCTTGCGCATGCGCTCCCACATCACAAAGTACATGCGCGATTACTTCCACGACAAGTCCTTCCTCGAGTTCCAGACGCCCATCCTCGCCGAGAACGCTGGCGGCGCCGTCGCCCGCTCCTTCACCACCCAGGCCACAGAGTTCCCTTCCAAGGAGCTTTCCCTGCGCATCGCCCCGGAGCTCTGGCTCAAACGCCTCGTCGTCGGCGGCGTCCACAAGGTCTTTGAGATCGGCCCGGCCTTCCGCAACGAAGGCATCGACGGCACGCACAACCCAGAGTTCACAATGTGCGAGTTCTACAGCGCCTACACCAACCTCCCCGAGCTCATCGACCGCACCGAGGAGCTTCTCTCCGGCCTGGCCACACATTGCCAGGAGCTCATCGACACCAAACTTACCTCCCTCCAGCCCGTCGACCTCTCCAAGTTCGCCCGCCCCTTCCGCCAGCTCGAGTTCATCCCGGCCCTCGAGGAGGCCCTCGGCTTCCGCTTCCCAAAACTGACCGGTAAAGACGCCTACTCGGAGCTCGTCGCCGTGCTGGCCCTCAGCAAGATCGAGGTGCCCGGCGGCGTCCCGCCCACCATGCCCAAGCTCCTCGACCGCCTGGCGGCCATCTACCTCGAGCCCAAATCCTTCGAGGGCCCCCTCTTCATCACGCACCACCCGACCTGCATGTCCCCGCTCGCAAAGAGCTTCGTCTGCCCCAAGACGCTGCAGCTCGTGTCGGCGCGGACGGAGCTCTTCGTCAACGGCCGCGAGCTGGCCAACATGTACGAGGAGGAGAACGACCCGGCCGCGCAGGCGCGCAAGCTCGCCGAGCACCGCTTCTTCGGCACCGGCAAGGACGCCGCGCCGCTCGAGGCGGACGACCCGCACCCGCTCAGGGACGCGCCGCTCGACAAGAGCTATATCCGGGCGCTCGAGGCTGGGTTGCCGCCGACGGGTGGCTGGGGGTGCGGTGTGGAGAGGCTTGTCATGTTGTTCTCTGGCGCCAGCCGGATCAGCGATTGTTTGAGTTTTGGCACGTTGAGGAACGTGGTCGGGTTGTCGACTGAGGGGCCGCAGAATCAGTCTGAGTCGGGTTCTTCTACCCAGGCTGAGGAGTCTACGTCTAACCAGTCGGGGGAGTCTCCTTCCTGAGCGGTATTCCCCATCTCATCTTGAACCCCCTTATTTTCCCCAGCCAAAGCCGTTGTTTGCATTGGCCTTGTAATGTTAGATGGAGTTGGGACGCATGGGCAGCGTGTAATCATTTTGTACAACATCAGAGACTCATAGATGTATCACATTGTAGAACAAGATCTGGTGCGGCATCATACAGAGAACCGAGTGCTTCATTCACGTGGGAGGCCATAGAGCACACTACAGAGACGCCAGAGTGAGAATGGCTATTGCTTCTATGGACTGTGTAAGCTAGCCCTGCCTATTCCTTGAGAATCTTATTATGGGATCTGGCTGCAATGCCGAATGAGGGAAATCTGAAAGAGCAAAACCAACCGAGCCAAATGAGAAGAACCAAGCCAGCCAATTATCATACAATTATCCCTTTCTCTCATTTGCCATAATCGTGCGTATGGAGAGGGTCGTCTGTTCTTTTACCTCTACCCTGGAGGTGTATGGGCCTGACTTTGCGACAGACAGCGGCCATCGCCGTCTGATGCAGTTTCGTGAAGCAATGCGAAACCGCCAGCTTCTTCTCTGTCCATCTTGTTGTGTTTTCAATGGGCAGCGCTCAATGCCGTCTAATAGTGTATGACGAGGAAACGTAAAAGCTTGTTTCTTTCCAATCCATCTTGCACAGTGCAGTGTCTTCCACTTTTCAAATCCAATATCGTCTCGTCATGTTCCGGAGTAGAAGGAGAGGTCGAAGGGTTTCGGATAGAAGAGGTTTGTCGGAACGTCATCTGTTGCTCTTGATGGGCTGAGGCTGATCGTGCCAGCTCTGCCAATAATGTGATATCTGATAGTAATGCCGTTGATGTATGCATCCAAGGGCTACCTCGACTCTACGGGTGCCTCAAGGATTGTCGTGTCGAGCTCTCGAGGGCTCTCTCTCACCAAAAGCCGGCTGGCTTGGGAGGTTCGTGGCCAGCTGCCATTGCCGCCGCCTGCTGCTCGGCCAAGCCAGCGTCCCTGTAGTAGTTCTTCCACATGACGTATTCCCAGGACTGCTTGCGAAGCATGCCCTGGTTGGCGACTCTCATCTCCGTATACGGAGTCTGTTTGGTCATGGTTGGGTGATCATTGAAGATCCCAGCCTTCCACCAGCCCGCCTCCTCGGCATCGTACATCGCAGCCTGTCCCGCAGCATTGAGAATATCAAAGTTTCTGCGTTCGCCGATAAGAACTTGAACCTTGGGCAGGCTTCGGTGCTGGAGAACGGCCTCTTCACGATGAGTTCCATTGATCGTCTCTCCTTTGATGAAGGGATTGCGTCTAGGAGGGGCCGATACGCTCTGCATCTCATCGTCACTGAGATCTGTCTTGTCCTCAATATCGTTGGGCGAGTAGAGAAATCGGTTGAGCATTGTTCTCTTGTCATGAAGGCGATGGTGGCTCTCTCCATTGAGCTCACCCCGAAGGTCGCAGATGCGGCAGACACGATGATCGGCTGCGCGAGACTTCATCTCCTCACGGAAGAGAATCGCGAGCATCTCGCAACCACATTGGCAGCATTCGTACTGCTCGTTGTAATAAGATGCTCGCTTATGCTTCAGCATCGTCTTGCACTCCTTCGTTCCCTGGAGCATACTGAGGAGAACTTGATCCTCGAGCATGAGAAGGCCAGGGTTGCGGAACTGACCCTCGGGACTCTGCGTCTCGGTGAGCCAGTCATAGGCGCCAGGAGTCTCCGCGGCCTCGAGCCACTTGAACACGTGGTGAAGGAATACCGCGACTTGACCGGGCCTCATCGGCACGAGATCGAGGAACTGGCGGAAAGGCTGTCCTTTGGACACGAGGTCAATGCCCATGGGAACGGCCTTCAGAATGGCCCAGAAGACTGTAATGAGGAGGCTTGTCTCGACGTTGGTCTTCAATGGGTTCCATGAGAGAACGTGGGTGCCAGTGCGGTTGTGGGCCGGCTCGGTGTAAGAACGAGGGTAGAACTGAAGCTTTCTCAGCTTCTTACCAGTCTTCTTGGCGCGTCGGAAGGCGATGTCGAGGATTGGATTGATGTCCGCGACATGAAGAAGCTCGCACTTGTCGATTCCCAGAATCTCGAGCGCAGGGCAAGCCGAAAGGATCAGCTCAAGAATGCGGAGGTCCATCATGGGGACTTCATGCAGCTGCAGAGAGGTGAGTGCTCCTCCGTACTGGGACAGAGACCGTACTATTGTTTTGTTAGCTATGTGTATACCATGTCAATTCTTCGGAGGACTTACGCATGGGAATGTTGTAGCTCATCTCAGCCAAGTAGATGTTGCCGCGCTTGTCCGCATCCTCGGCGATAGGAGCCAAGCCCATCTTCTCATGACCACGCCTCCAAGCAGTTTCAATTTTAGTGAGCTTTTTCTCATCGCGGTGAAAGCGAGCAAAGTCCTCGATGAGGCTGGAATTGTCCTCACACAGTGTTTCCGAAATAGCTCGCAAGTGATCGCGGTTCTGGGGGCTAGACCAAAAGGCGGGAGCATCCTTGATGTGATACTTAGCATACGGGTTAGTATTGAGGGCTCTGCCGCGAACGAAGAGATTACGGCCGATGCCACGGATATCAATGTTGGCGCGCCAGTCATCATCCATGCGAGCCAATTGCTCCGGAAGCCAGTCGCAGTCTCGATACTCGCCCGCAGGGAGGTCGAATTTGGACTATGACAGTGTTAGCTTCAGTTTAGCATAAACTTTTGGAATGGTGACTTACCACATGAATCGCAACGGCTTCGTAGCAGCCCATCGAAGCTGACGCCAACTTGCCAACGGCTGCAGTGTCGATGAGCCACAAGTGGGCGATGATCTCGTGCCCAACAGGCACCACCTTCAACAGCGTTTCCAGAGTAACGTTGGTCTGGTTCGCCTTGAGGTTCTTGACCTTGCTGGAATCTGCTCTGGAATTCGAGTTGCCAGAGTCATCCTGACGGACCCTAGCAGTCACGAATTTCTGTCGAAGATTGTCCCAGAATGCAATGTTTGGGGGTGAATCAGCAGGCAAGTCAGGCAAAGAACCATTGGGACCGACCAGGAGCTTTGTGACGAGCTTGATTTGGTGCGTTGTTTGCTCCTCCAAAGTCCGGCCGACGACTTCATGAAGTTTGCCATCGGCGGGAACGGTGAGCTCCATCTTGTAGGTACGGGGAAGCCGACGAAGGGTCATCTTGTCGTGCTTAGTACCGGTCTTTGGCTACCGAAGGAAGGATATACTTGAGTAGTAGTGTATGCCTTTGTTGGCTCTAATGATCGTAAAAGGCGAGAGCAGAGTAATGATAGTACTGAAGGGCAAGAAAGCCAATTACCAATAATTTAGGGGTTGTAGGGAGGAGTGGCAATTGGGACAATGCTAGTGAAGCAAAGTCCAAGTTGCTTCTTCGACTGTGTGTCGGGCAAAAGAAGAAAGAGGTTGGGGGTGAAGTAGTCGAGAAGGGAGTGGTACTAGGTGTTCTTGGAGAAGAAAATTGAGGACTGAAAGGTTGTGTAAGGTTAAGGGTGACGAAGATAGCTTGTGACCAAAAGGTGAAGTTGGCCCAAGTGGAAGTGGAAGTGTGAGTGGAAGTGGCCCAGAAAGGAACTGCAAGGTGAAAATACCAAGACCAAAGACTGCACAGCCCAGGAAAGGAGACTCGAGTGGGCTCCTTCCTTTCCCAAATATTACCCCTTTCAGGCTTAGTATGTTGGTTTTCAGTCGTAAGGTCAGGTGATCGGGGAGAAGTTGTGGGAGTTGCTGGAGAGATGGGATAGGAGATCGGTCACCTTGAGGATGGCAGATGGTACGTAAATTGCAGGCAGGTGGCAGAGGTTATGGCTTCCCGAAGTACAAAGAGGCCATCTAGATGAGCCTAGAGCGGGATATGAGTCGCAAAGACTAATGTTGTCATTTATGAGCTCTATTGGTCTGCCATTTTGGATCAACTGTGTTCCTCAAGCTCGTTATCGGATTGGAGAGCTGAGAACAACATCACTTGCCCTGTAGGAAGGAACTGAGGCGTCATATGGAGGAAGGATTAGGCTATGGGTACAACCGTTAGATATGCCATAGATCTGGCTCTGCTGTCCTGGTCAGATTTGTTGCTCTCGACGGTGACAGCCATGATGGTATATGATACGGTAGATGACTTGAGATCTGCTTGTGCGATGGTTCAGTTTGTGTCTGGTCTAGGAGACAGGATAGCAATAGTCTGGGAAGGGACTACCCATCCCCCTTTCCCGGTCAGCCAGCTCCATGTGAATCCACGCCAGCTTTCATGGCTCTGTAACCTTGGGGCTTGACATCCACGGTTTTTGTGCCTGTAAGCTTTACGAATCCCACAGGCCTCAAGAGAGCAGGCCTCTCTTCCATCTATAATCAGAAGACACCATGCATGTACCTCTCGAGCTTGTTTGTCACGAGAGAAAGGTCACTCAGCCACCCGGCTTCGCTTGGAGACCAGCTTCAGCCACAATGTTTGAGATAGCGAAGTTTGATACACGTTGCCTCATCATGCCCAGAGCCTAGGTATCTTGCTTACTTCTTTTCATCTTTGCAGCTATCCCGGAGTGAGTACGGCGGCTGTGCTTCGTAACAACGAATGCCTCGAGAGATACTCAACCAAACAGTTTGAGGCTCTACCGTGATGTACAACGAGCCTGCGAACACGCAAGTAACTGGCGACTTGACGAGGATAGCGTTCCAGCGAAACAACGTAGTCTACGACGGAAGAGCGTAGTCTCATCCGAGCCATATGAAACCATTCAGCAACTCCCCTCCCCAGAACAGGCGATGGCCTCATTCGAGCACACGCCTCCGAAGGACCAGGACTTCCAGCCCTACACAAGGCTGCGATTAAGGAACACCATCACATATCTGCTGTGTCTCATCTGCTTGGTACCCAAGGCCTTCACCCAAGCCGGCTGCTCGAATCACTCGCGCGTGTTTCCTCGATTTGCGACCTTAGGAAATCGACTGGCAGTAAGAACGACCATGGAGACCGACGCCGTGAACAATAGCTGCTAGAAGAACGACCGAAAATCAAAGTAGGCACTGACTTCCACATACTAAGAGGTCTGGGGCCGGTACTCTTTGTGAGATGATCTCACCATTATACGCCAAGTAGCATATCAAGCTGGATATCGGGCTGAGGCCGACAAGATCAACGACTGCTATCCTACTGGCTGGATATCTTCAGGTGTCTCTTTGCGTCCCTGTCCATTTGAATGGGAACTCAAACTGGATAGATGCATAGAGAAGTGCTTCCCAGTGGTTGCCAATGGCATGATCAACTCCTCGAGTATAGCCATAACACCATATGTGCAGAGAGGCATAAGAGGACACATGCCTACAACGTCTGACACCTAAGATCCCCATCGTTGTCAATCTGCAGACAGGTTGTAGTTCATTACTTCATCACGAAGGAAGGGCCAGATTGTATCAAGAGGCACGCTGAGGAACTCTGACTGACTTTACGCAGGCACAAGGTTGTCGTTCTCATGGGCATGCAGGAGGTTTGACAGTGAGCTGGATCATATGTCGTTGACTACGATCACGTGCCCGGCCTCTTTGACCAAACGGGGTATTGGTGAGCAATGAGCATTATCAAGTCTCAACTCGAGACTCAAGTTTGAGAAGAGACGCAACAACAAACACAATTTTCAGCCGGGTCGAGACCCCAGGCCTTCCTAGGTACTTTGAAAAGCGACGTGAGGCTTGAAGCATGGGAGAGCTGCAAGGAAATCCGCAGAACTTCCCTTGAAAGTCAAACTCGGCCGACATAAAGCCTACAGCATGCAAACATAAAACCTCCTAGGACGAGGGCCCTCAAAAGCCACAAAAGTATCTTACTTGGCAAGTCTGCCTCGAAAAAGTGGCTTGACACTTCACACTTCCTTCATATGCGGTGTGATAAGAGCTGCATCCCTTATTGGAAGTACCGCATGAACCAACGAGCCAGTACATCTCATAGATGACGCCAAAAATGGCCACTAGGCCGGATGGCACGGTTGGATGGATGGCGTCTAAGGGATTCGCGGCACCGGCGGTGACAACGGCAAACGAGACATCGACTGGAGGAAAAAAAAATGTGGTACGGCTGACGTCGAGAAAGTCGAGCAATGCGACCTGCGCAACCCCCCCTCCGATTTGCTTGATGGCGGGCCACTTGACTCGTCGTGGTGGGAGACATTGGCAATGGTACGCGGGGATCTAGAACGTGGTGAGGGGAGACAAGCCGAGAAGCCAAATGCATCATGTGCATACCAACGGCGGGGCTTGCATGAACGTTTTATTTTGTGTGCCGGGCCTTGCCAGCCCATGGTGTGAAGACAACGAGGGATCAACACATGAATGGTGGTGTACGAGCCACACGACCCCGAGGCGGAGCTGTATCGGAGACCGTCACCGCAAATTCGTTCTGGGCGAGGAGGCCGAGAATCAAGCTCGAAGCGGCCAACGGTAAACTCAGTCGGTCAGCGGGACAAACTCAGAAATGCGGAAAGTCTGGGCATTGATACTCCCTTTTTACCGCCTCATTTATCGCTGACATGGTAAACATTCAGGTCTCGCAAACATCGGATTATTACCCTTTATTCGATGTTGCTGCGCTCAACTGTGGCCGGAACTCTGACTGACGGCAAGCCATCTCAGGTTGGGGAAACGAAGAGATTCGGACATAGCTGCTTTGCTTGACCTGGGTTACCTTGTCAGCAAAAGGCGCGGACTCATCTCAAATGCCTCCTCTGGTTAAACTTGGCGGCCTCATCGCTTTACTACGGTGAAATGCCTGCACTTCTTCGTGTGTCTCAATCTAGCCCCCACCTGCATCAAACGAGAGACGGGTTTGTTTCACCTACGGGCTTCGTGGATCAGCAAGCACCAGCTGAGCTACTGATGGGTGACCGATAATGCGCTTGAGTGGCCGGGTTATTTGCGTTTAAACTGGTGTGCTCAGTAACACCGCGCACACCACAGCTCCAGTACTGGCCCATCTGATCGAGCTCCGACGAACTGTGCAATCGTGGCGACGGGATGCGTGGGCTGAGACGAGAGGGGAGTTGATATACTCCGGCCGGTCCCGTTTGCAAGGCCCCGTGGGTCCGCAGTCCGGGACAGCGCTGTCAAAGCTGTATCTAATACTCGGGTGATCAACGTCACACGAGTTGAATCGCGGGGATGTATATGGTTATTGAGATTCTTTGTCCCAAACGGGCGAAATGCAAGATCAATGAAGGCGAAGCAAGCAAGCCGGGCGAGCCGGCGAAGTGTGTCCAAATCATTGGCGTACTCTGCTACATCGTTATACCGACCGGTGAGATTATTGTAGATTCAGGGAATGCGAGCCGTGGGAGCCGTGTCGCGGTGGTTGCAGTTTTCCGTGCTGTGTCAATGTTTCACTCCACAAAGCCGTTATGAGCTAGACGCCCCCAGGCTGTCTGTCTCAGATGGGAGACGACGGCATGGGCGGCTCATCGAACCAGCGGGATAGGTATGTTATCTAGGTACAAGATATCATGTGCGTGTGCTCGTGAGGATGCCTAGTTCTAGTCATTATGTCCGTATGGCCATAGCCTTCTTTGTACATTTGACGAACTGATAGACACAACGGATTGTATCGTGCTACCTGGCTGCAGCAGTAACGACAGGTTGCAAGATAGCAGATGACGTAAAATGGACGGACCGAGGATGGCATATCGAACGGTCAATGGATCTCCACTGCTTGGAAAGGAAATAAAGTACGATCATGCGCATACGCAAAACAGGCCGGGGGGGGGGGGGGGGGGGTTTTTTGGTTGCCCTTGGGGGGGTTTTCCGCCCCCCCCCAACCGAGCCCGGGATGGGGACATGAACAAAAAGGCAAAAAAAGGGAACGGGTGGACAGGTGGGGGGGGGGGGGGGGGGGGGGGGGGGGGGGGGGGGGTGATCTATCGGTTGCCGTTGGCAGGTCTCTCAGCCACTGCCAACGCAGCCCCGAGTATGGTACATGACAAGAAGGCCAAGAATAGGAATGCTGTGACAATGTTGGGTGGCGCTGGGCAGATTTGCCTTGGACGGGTTCGAGGCATGTAGGCGACTACTATGGTGGTGATACTTCAACATTCGGTCAGTACGGAGTTGGTACGATCACCTACCTAGGTAGCGAAGGTTGCAAAGCAAGGTACCTACTTATCTCTTAGAGCCTTGCCTGAGGTAAGTAGGTACGTTGGAACCAGGGAAAACCTGCTCTGTTCCGTCAGCGTGAACTTGGAAGGCGCCATCTACCTAACCTGAGGTACTTGGTGCTTGCTTGCCTTGGCCTGAAGTTACAAACATGGAACTGGAAGGAACGAGGGTGGGATGATGTTCCTGCTTGCTGACTTCCCGTTCTATTCGATATTCGATGTACCTTACCTACATCACCTAAGGTAAGGTATGTTTTTTCTTTCCAAGACTTCTTCTGTCTTACGTAACGTTCTTGCCAGCGAAGATGGATGTCAGTCACGATCCTGATTCTTGGCCGAGAACCGACCAGACACTACAACATAATTGACAACTCAAAAGACCCAACCAGATCTGCCGTCTCGGGCCTTCAGCATACAGGCACAGATACATCAATACGTTCCCAAACTACCGACCCGGAGCAATCTGATTCGGCTGCACCCACCCGCGAGATTCCTGGTGCTAGGATTCACGCCAGGCGATCCGATACGATACCAGTCATCATTGACACCATTCCCAGCCAGGCCACCAGAACCTTTCACCTTCCGTGCCCCTCCGCCTCCGGTCATGTGTATCTGAGACTGCAACCACGGCCCCGTTTTAAACCAGGGCGTTCGGCTGCTCGATGCTGCAGTTCGTCGAGACAGATCAGGGAGATGATGGCGAGGTGGCCTGCGCTCTGCAGCGAGATCGGGGAGATGACGATTTCGCCATCTAAGTCTTTTAGCCAAGCAGGGCTGCATTCGTCTACCCGTACGAAGTACCTACGTGGTCTGATGAACGCATTCGCTGTCTGCCGAAGATTCCAACTGCCAACTCTATTTTACCTCAGTCAAGACAAAGCCTAGAAATGGTAATTTGAAGTGTTATGGGATCCGCGTGAACCTTGCTCGCTATCCTCATCATCGCCCAAAACCCCACTTAGGCGACAAGAAGCGATACCATCGCGGATCTTGAATTCGAGGGGCAACGAACGCCCGGCTCCGAGTCTCCGTCCCACAGCAATGAGCTGTTCTCCGGCTGCCGGGCCTCTCCCTGGAGCCACCGCCAGCATGACTGGTCGCAATGTGGGTCCACATGAGAATCCGCTGCAAATGCGACTTCCCAACCTAGGAAGTAAAATCAAAGCAGAGATAGACCAGGAATTAGCTAACAGGGTTGTGAAGGACAGTTCTGACTGAGGTACGCGCAGCCCGCATTTGACAGGGCTTGGTGGTGGCATCTGACGGCATAAGTCGACATTCATTCGGCTTTCACTTCATGGGCATCCTGGATATCGAATCGCATTCCACGGGTGGCCCCTTCATCCCAAGCCAACCCATCCCATGGAATTCCAAACCGATCAAAAGAGCGGTCGGCCACCTCGAGCAGACGAATTCGGTTGACCTCCCGATGGCCTTCCAACGACATCAGGCATGTCGATCAGCTAGATGTTAGGACAAGATCGCGCCGTTCAGGGGCACCGCATAGTGGCCAAGCATGACTCTCCGAATATTAGCCTTTCTGATTTCGGTCTCGTTGTCCGTGACGGACTGACTGTCCGCTGTCGCCCGTCAACCAGCTCGGAACGTCTGTCATGGCTTGCTCAATGTCAGGCACAGATATTGGGGCGCAATCATTCATCACCTAATTTACAAGCTAGGTACGCTTCAGGCGAGAATGGCCAAGTGGTTAAATGGGATCGCGATGGTAGCGCCGCGCTGGAACCCCACGGAGCCAATAGTGGCCGACTCGGACGGCCCAAGGCTCTTTGTTGAAATGAAGGCCGTGTCCGTCAGCAATTTTTAGCTCGGCAGTGGCCGTAATTTGCCGTCCCTGCGCATCTGCATCTGGTCCCCGTCACGGATGGTCACCCAAGCAGCAAGCAATGTCCAAACGATGGCGGGTACTTTGTGCGAATACAAACCTCGCTTCGTTGGGGATATGCTGTGCTGCGTTCGAGGGGTCTGGTCTGGGAATCCGGCGGGCTAGAGTCAGCCGCAAGTCCTCTTGGCAGGTCTAGAGTCTTGATGGACACGCGCCCAAACGGAGCTGTTGATGGAGTGTCGTTTGGCGTTTGGCGTCTGGACTCTGGATTCTGAACTTCCGAAAGACTTGATTGGGGAAGCCGTCGGGTCAGCAATGTGTGCCTATTTCCAGGCCAACAGTCAGGACCGGACGGTGGAGGGGATTTAATGTATCCTGTTCTTACGCTGTGGTCCTGAGAATCTCGAGAGGAAAGAAAAATTCCCGTAGGTGACCTCTGATCATGAGAGGCAGGGGAACGGCCCCCTACATCCCCGTCAGTCCCTGTCTGTTGACCAAGACTGGGCCTGGCGGCAGCTAGGATTGTTTGGATCAAATATGCGGAATGGGTCCAAGTCAAGGGCCTGTGGATCTCCGATTGATTGGCAGTTGCACAGTGTCGGGCGGCTGTTGTTTCTGATTGTCATGAGAATGGTCTCTTGTCGTCTCCTACAGTGGATCCATCGTGCCGGCCTCAGTCGAGTCTTCTTTGAACGACTTCTCCTTTTCAGGTCTGCTACCGTTACGACGACAGTAACGCGGCGCGCCCCCCAGAAAGGAGAATCCTGTATCCGTACGGTTACCGAGTGGCGCCACGCCTTGAGAGTCAAGATGCAATATCCATGGACACAAGTCAACTACGAGATACAGATTGGCGCAACCGACGAGTGAACACCAAGACCGCGCTACGGGAGGGAGGCAGAGTCCGAAACATTTGGCTGCTTGCCCTGCATTGTCATGTCAATGAAGCACAAGAAGCACGCCTAGGATAAAAGGAGACAACCTAACGGTGACTGGCAGGACTGGCAGGTTACAGTACGTCTATCTACGGACACAGATGGAAATACATGGCGCCGCCTCTGCACAGTCTCGCAGGGCGCAGGCGCAAAGGCCCTCAGGCTGGCCGCCGCATATCATTGCCCGGCCTCACTTGGCTCACAACTTGACGAATGCTGGGCGAACTCTGAATGAGAGCGCGCCATCGAGTCCATGGAAGACGCGACACACTCACACGCAGTACCTCTCACACCCACACCGTTATGCCCCTCCATCAGCGCAGTCAGTTGTCGTGCGACGAGTCCAATGAAGCCTTGGGATAAGGTGCGCAGACTGATCGACACTCCCGCTCTGGATAAATCTTGCTAAGACGGTATCTTGCCTGAGTCACATGGTTTTAAAGAGGATGCAGCTAGCAGGACTAGCGGCACATCTGGACGAGGAAGCGTGAGGTAGCGTACTGGCCCCCCATTTTCTCCATCGTGGCCCTATGGCGTGGTCGTCGTTTTAATAGGGGACCACCTTGACTCCTATTCTTCCTCTTCCTATCCCCTCTCAGGCTTCTCCCCTTGCCTGCAAGCCCACACACTCGTTGGCCATGTGGATCTTTGGCCCCAAGGGTTTTCTGCTTTAACGAGGGACCGGCCATGTCTCGCTCCCCTTTGAAAAAATGACCTAACAGGACAAAGGCGCGTGTCGCAAAATAGTGAGGAATTTAGCGCATACCCTCTCTCCGAAGTTCGAGTCCCGTTTTGCAGCCGTAGTAGGCGAGCGTGGTGGTCCCTCAAAATTGCCAAGTTCCAACGACACACGCAACTCATTCGGGGGTTTCTAGCGATGTGCTATGGAAGGGACTAGTGGACGAGGTTAAAGGAACGGCACTGGGCTGGGCTGAGGGCGCGGAAACGGTGGGAATGAACAGTACAGTTTGAGAAGACGGGAGATTCCCTTCAGAACGGAGGGCGGAATATGAAAGGCGACGGTATGGAAGGCAACCGCTACAGGTTGCCCAGCCATGCCGGCACTTGGCCGCTCGTTCCAACGTTTCCCATGTGTTCGTGTAGGGCAGAGGGAGCCGGCCCATACGGCGAACGAGAACACATCTGGAAGACGGATTACGGAGCGTGAGAACGATCGATCGGATTTATGTGCCTACGGCGAGTATTTGTGCCTTTTAGGTACTGTACCAGGCGAGTATCGGGGAGCCAACCAACCAGTCTTGAAGCTCTCGTCTGGTTCTCATTGCTACCCATCCATTCATTCTCTGAGGTGGTCGTGGGAGGTGCGTTGTGGTTGCAGGGTGGGCACACCTCTACTTTTGGTGGTGTCGCGATTTGCCCTGCAAAAAGCTTGCCTATGCAATGCACGAGAATGGAGCGCATTCAACGGCATCACCCTCGAAAGGGTGGGCGGCCGCAATATGACGTCCGTCATGGGCTTGCTGCAGGACATCACGCGAGTTTTCTGGCTGGATGAGAAGCCATTTTGAAGTGAATCTGTTTTGGAATCGATATGCCACATACGCGTAGGGACTGCTTTTCTTTCTTCCGACTTTCCTGAGAAGCCTCTCGTTTCTATTTTTCACTCCATTTTTGTTGTTTTGTTTCTAAGCAGTGTGTGTGGGAAGTGGTGAGGAACCATGGAAGTTTGGTACTGCGAGCCTGTGGCGCGAGAGCATCGTATCCTTTTCATTCGTTCATGCCAGCCTTCAACATCCCCTCATCCACTTTTCGATCGTCACGGCCTCGAGGTCTGGCCATCGAATGTAACGGTACCCAATACTCCTTGGATACTTCCAATACTTTTAGCACTCTAAGAGAGGGATACAGACGGTGAACCAGAAACGGTCCAGGGAGAAAGTAGCGGTATCAGGAGAAGAGGCCTGGACTGAAGATTACAGTGCGACATGAGTCACCAAGAAGGGAACTTTATTACACACACATCCCGCCGGTGACAGGAGGCCGAGCGAAGCCTCCCAGAGTCAGGCAGTCAGCGCCAGCTGGTTCAACTAATAATATTCCTAGTAGCGAAACTGCGACGTCTGCTTTGCGAGTCTGCGAACGTGGACGGCCGCCGTCGCGGGCACCCCTTTTTTCTTCGTTTCCCTTTCTAATCCATACCTTATCTGGCTGGATGGAGACAGTCTGTTGGATTCTGTAAAAGGGACCCGGCCGGGTGCTAGGTTCCAGGCCCGGGTTCAGCGCGTATCGAAATCACCCAGCCATCTCGTTATGGTCCACTGTGAATTTTGATAATCTGTTGGTCGCGTACGACAGAACGAGAAAAGGTCTAGAAAGAAAAAACGATTTAAACGGTTGCTGGGCCGGCGGGATGCGGCGGCGTAAAGAAGGGAGCGGGAGTCTGCGGCGGCTACGATGTTTCAACACCGGTTGGTTTGGTTCTCTTCTTCTCGTTGTTCCCATTCTTTCCAACAACAAAAGATACAACGGAGCCTGTGGTTGAAGGTACGGATACCTTATCCTATACGGATAATAGCGTCGTCGCATCGGAGGGGCAACCGGCGAACGACTTTTCTCTCCTTCTCTCTACATACTATCTTTCTGGGCGCGTTGCTGCGTAGCTGCTGCGTATTAGAGAGAAGAAGCAACGAAAAAAAGATTCATTCAGAAAAAAAAGATTAACAAATGAATTAGGACAGCCACTAACGTCTGGGAATGGCGGCGGGAGTGGGTCACCATGGCATGTTCCCGGCAAAGCAGCAGGGTCCAGGCAGGGAATGGCGAGGCATGGGCATGGATGTTCATGTACCTCTGTACCACACCCCTGACGCTGTCCAAAGTGTGGAAAGGCTCGTCCTTGTACCCCCCTGTCCGTCTTTTGCATCTTGCTCGTCCTGCACTCTCTTTTCTTTCTGGGCCCCCATGTAGTTAGTATCTTGTATACCGCAGTACGTATCTAGGCGCGGCGACTGGGTCACGTACCGCTACATGTGAGTCTCTGGCTACTTTGGCTCTCTACACTACCAATACGGTTCTCTCACTCTTCCAGTCTCTCTCTCTCGCCTTGCACACACGATACGACACGAAGAAACAGAAGAAGAACGCAACACGCAGTTCGATCCCAAGCACATGCAGCTAAAGGTAGGGCAGGGTACCTGAGGTATTCCGTACGGGTCTGGCAATTTCGTCCCACTCGCTTGCGCGCAGCACGGGCCAGCACGCGACGTTCAGTTCGTTCTCCTCTGACTCTCTGGCAACGCAACTGAGAGCGGGAAACACGCCAAAAAATCATAGCGACAGGGGAAGAGTTACTAAATGCCATGCCCCACCTCCCATTTTAAGGTACAAGTACGTGTACCTCATCGCAAGCATTGAGGCACTCGCTCGTGCTGCTGAAAGTAGGGGAAACTAAAGTATCTTATCTTCTTGCTAGACCAGGGCATCTCGTACCTCAACTGGAGGCTTGATCGTGTCCCATTTCCATTTCCCGAGATGCGCATCGCAACCACCAGTACGGAGTAACATCTCAACATGGAGATCAGGTAAGCCGCGTATGACGAGTCGAGAGAGAGGCAGAGATTGACCCCAGGTACGGAACAGAAGAGATAGAAATAAGCAGGCCGGAAAAAGAAAGGTAAGTGATGCCATGCCATACACATTACGCAGTATTGAATGCTATGTGCAGCAGCCTCTGGTAGGTGAGTACATCCAGTAAGGTAGGTACATTGGTGACAGGGCCGCGACAGCGAGGGAAAGTACCCCCACTAAAAAGTATCCGTTTGGAACGGCTTCTTTCCCGGACCCCTGTCCTTCATCGCATGCTTGTTGAACCTCACACACACCACACTCGCGACTCACCACTCACACACCTTGGACCTCTCTCGTCCTCCTCACTTTCCTTCGCGCCCAAGCTCTCCAGCAGACCAGCAGACCTCCCATCCTCGTCGCACTTGCCTGCGCTCTCTCATCAAGCTCAGACGACCACTCTGACTGGCCCTTTGCGATCCCTTCTCCCTCTCTCGAGTCTCTCCCCCATCGCTTTACATACGGTCTGATCGTACGGTACTTCGTACCCGCCATACGGTCTACCTACCTCACAGTCTTACACCGTATCGCATTCCCACCGTTCTCGTCCAAGCCATCTACCGCTCATCAACCTCCCACGCCAGTGCCGCCGTCTACCTAGACTGACACTGACTGACACACTTCCACTCATCGGTCGTTCTCTGTCTGTCTGCCCAGCTACCCACGCCTCCCTCCTTCCTTCGTCAAAGTACCTACACGCACACTCCAAGGTACCTCACCTCTATCCTACCCGGGGGTAGCCACTCACGACGGGCCCACGCCTCTTTTTTCCTCCTTCGCAAGGAACTGACTGGACCGTGTGAGCCTCCATCAACCGGGCCTCCTGGCAAGGGCAAAGCCTCTTCTCGTCACCCTCTCGCAAATAAGTACCCCCAGCAACCCGCTCTACCTCCCATTTTCTTCTCTCCCTCTCCCGTCTTTCCTCTGCCACCATTTACAGGTCTTCTTTTTTTCTTGCCATTATTCCCCAGAAGAGGTTCTATTCTTGAACTCCTTTATACCCCCAAGACCTTACACCACCCCCTCGACACGACCAATACAGTACTTTTAGTAGTGCTTTTCTAAAAGACCTTTTCATTGTGATACCCAAGTCTACCGCCTGACTTTTTGATACCCAATTCCCCTTTCCAACACCACACATCATACACAATGGCCGAAGAACAGAAGCCCGTCGAGGTCCCCAAGGAGACTGTCCCTGCCACCACCACGGCCGAGGCCCCTGCCGCCGAGACGAAGCCCGTCGAGACCACGGAGACTCCCGCTGCCGCCCCTGTCGCCGCCGAGACTGCCACCGAGACCCCGGCTACCACCACCGCCACCGAGACACCTGCTGAGGCCGGTGCCACTGAGGCTGCTGCCCCCGTTGAGGAGGCCAAGAAGGAGGTTGTCCCCGTCGAGGAGGGCACCCTCGAGCACAAGGGCATTAACTTCCCCAAGTAAGTACAGCGCGCTTCAAGATCATTGTGTCGCATGTGCTAACGGCTATTCCCCAGGAACTTCATCTACTCCAAGGAGTTCTTCTGGTTCGGATCCGACGCTGTCGAGTCCAAGAACCTCTCCTCTTACCTGAAGAGCGAGAAGTCTACCGAGACTGCCCACCACAACGCCGCCTGGGCTTCCCACACCGGCAAGGGTCTCCTCTTCTTCGGTGACAAGACCGCTCCCCAGGGTGTCATCAACTTGGTATGTTTCACACTATGACTTACACCAATAATATCATGCTAACGACTATTCTCTAGGCCGATGCCTCTGAGCCTGCTGCCGATGGCGCTAACAAGTTCCATTTCACCGCCAAGGGCCACAAGCACACCTTCAAGGCTGCCAACGCCGAGGACCGCGACAACTGGATCTCCCAGCTGAAGCTCAAGGTCGCCGAGGCCAAGGAGCTCGCTTCCACCGTTACCGAGACTGAGGCCTACAAGACTGCACTGGAGGCTTTCAAGCCCGCCAAGAAGGAGGAGAAGAAGGAGGAGAAGGCTGTCGAGGCCCCCGCTACTGAGGCTGTCACCGCCACCGAGACCCCTGCTGCTGAGACCGCCGCTGTCCCCGCCACTGAGGAGGCCGTTGCTGAGACCCCTAAGGAGGAGGAGGCCAAGAAGGAGGAGCCTAAGCGTCGCTCTGCCAGCCGCAAGCGTGCCTCCATCTTCGGCAGCCTGCTCGGCAAGAAGGAGGAGTCTAAGAAGGAGGAGAAGGAGGAGACTCCTGTTGTCCCCGCTGTCGCCGAGACTCCCAAGGAGGAGACCCCCGCTGTCCCTGCTGCCACCGAGACCCCCGTCGCTGAGGTCCCCGCTGTCGAGGCCCCCGTCACCCCCGCTGCTGAGACTCCTGTCGCCGCTGCCACTGAGACCGCTGCTGAGGACAAGCCCGTCGAGGCCGCCAAGGAGGAGAAGAAGCCCCTTCCCACCAAGCGCAACAGCATCTTCGGTGTCTTCGGCAAGAAGGAGAAGAAGGCTGCCGCCGCTGTTGAGGCTGAGACTCCCGCCCCGGCCAAGGAGACCGAGGTCACTCCCGCTGCTGAGTCCGCCCCCGTCATTCCTCCCGTTGAGGCCACCACTCCCCTCGCTGTCGACGTTGCCAACCCTGGCACCGTTCCCGTCGAGAACAAGGAGGTCACCCCCGCCACCAACGGCGAGCCCCGCCCTGACCTCAAGGAGAAGCGCAAGTCTTCCCTTCCCTTCGGCTTCGGCAAGCGTGACAAGTCCCCTGCCAAGTCCCCTGCCCACTCCGACAACGAGGAGGCTGAGAAGCAGGAGAAGACCAGCGCCTTCTCCAAGCTCCGTGCTACCATCAAGGGCCGTGGCAAGACTGAGAAGCCTGCCGACAAGCTCGAGAAGACTGAGGAGAAGCCCGAGGAGACCCCTGCTGTCGCCACCGAGACTCCTGCTGCCGAGACCTCCAAGGCCACTGAGGAGCCCGAGAACAAGCCCGAGAACGTCGCTTCTTCCACTCCCGCCCCCGTCACCGCCGCCGCATAGAATGCGAGATGGGGTTCGCTGTCTCTTCGTCGCAAGAGCCAGCGTCGGTCGTCATGATCAACTGAATGAAGCAAAAAACGTATAACAAAACGCCACAAAAAAAGTGCAATAGCATCGGATTGAGATTCGGAGGAAGAGCAACATCACGTGACAACTCATTTCACTTGGATGGGTTTGTCTGGAATCGGACCTGCATTTCAAGATACCCCGTCAAGACTGGTTCTACCTGATACCCTTTCCTATTTCCCTCTTTACACAGCACACGCATCGGAAGGCGAAAACTGGCGGGAGGTGATTCCGTTCCACTTTCAGTCGTTTCGAAGTCATTTCTGCTCCTTGTTTTCTTGTTTTGATTTTGTTTTCCACAAGTATCCTGCTTTGATGCTTTGATACCCAGTTATACCCGTCGCTCCAGACAAGAACACGAGAAGAAAATACCCACGACAAAAAATTCGAAGCGCCTTGGTCCGACAAGATGGACGGACCTCTTGTGTGTGTTGGTTCATATCGGGCTAGGGTCAGGAATCGTCAGATTTGAGTTTGGAGATGCTGTTGGTGGAAAAAGACTGCATGGAACCGTCTGTGCTGGCCACTAGGGCCGGTGTCAGCTTGTTCGCATTCACTTAATACTTAATAGAAGCTCGTTGCGTGTTGTCTAGAATCGTGTGTGCGTTCCCCCTTGATCTCTTGCGCCATGTGACACTTGTGACATGTGAGTCAATTTCCTGTGGCTCGGTCTTGTTCGCTCTGCCGTGTACACGTAAGTCATGTCAGTCAGGCCCGTCCGCGTCCTCGACGTTTTGACGTATAAGTCTAGTTTCGATAACGGTCAGTCAGTTATTGTGTCTAAGCATGACAGGTCCAAGCTCACTTACTTCAACTCCGTACCCCATCCTTTTTCACCACGCGAGCTCCGTCCGGATCGAGAGACTGTCGACTTCGTGTTCCAGAAGGGGTCAGTCGACAAGCGTGAAACGGATGCAACGCTACGCGATTCTATGGCCGACTCGTCGTCCATGTACCCCAGGTTTCTGATTTGCGTCAGATGAAGCTGAAATGGTAAGGCAGATTGTCAGATCGCGATTGAGATTGAATCGAGAGGTGCCTTGCGTTTGTCTATCGCTTGGCATCACATGTGGGCTGGGTCACATCCGCTCTCGAAGACCGCAGGAGTCGGGACGCAGACCCAGGCAAGGAAGGGGTGAGATGCGATCGGATGCAGAGGAGGAGCAAGAACTTCATGTCAGTGCGGAAAGTGACGGCGAAGGCGAAGCGTGCGCCTCTCTTCGTTCTTCGTCTGGCCTCGTGTTCGAAGCACGAGCATAGGTCTCCTCCTTTGAGGGGGAGGCGAACGGATGGACGGACGGATGGATCTCTTTCGCAGTAGCTGCATGTGCCTCAGGTTCGTCTCGCCTCTTGCGTGTGTGCGCGTGTGTTTGGGTGAGGTCTGTATGTCACTTTGGCCGCTCTTCGTATATGCGAAAGGAGGGGTACCGGGGCTGTCGTTTTGGAAGGTGATGTTCGTGTGAGGGTGGATGTGTAAGGTCACGGGTGGAGTGCGTGTTTGACTGATGCGCACCCAGCGCTGCGACAGGGAAAAGGCGTAGGGCCATCAGTACTTTATGGGCTTGGACGATTTAAGCTTCTTCGGTACAGCGTTCTAGTCCTCAGGATCTTGCAATGTTCCGTGTGAGAGGTCTCGGAGATTTGTACCTGGAGGTGGCTGAGTTGAGAGTCCATGGCGTCGTGTCCATTCATGAGATTGAGGTCCTAGAACTGCTTCCTCTCGTGTATGAGGACAACCCCTTGGAGTCGAGACGAGATATTTTGGGGGAGCGCGGAAGAGCTTTGATATCGGGCTGGCTATTGACGAGCTCGGAGACCTGATAGGGCGGATGAACGGTGGGCTTGGTTGCCGCTCCATGGTCATCGTGTGTGTCTTGCGAGTTCTCACAGAAGAGAGAAAGTGCTATGATCAAGTTCATCTCGATATTTGTCTTTCCGAGACGGGTTTACGTAAATGTTTTAACTTGAGCCATTTGCTATGACCAGAGCCCAGGAGACCGTTTTTGGGGGTTCTAAAACGGTACGGTATGTACGGTAATGAGCATGGTCCAAAGTAAAGATGTTATCAAAGCTTCCTAAACAAAAGAACGAGTTTTCTTCCCCTGTCTGCCTAGTCTGTCTGTCTCTTGGGATGATGTTGGACAGGCTCAAATGCCTTGACCAATCAACGTCAGTCTAAAGAATTCTCTTTCGAAATCTGGGAATGATCTCGTGGATCGTGAGATAATGACTTGCATACTTAGATTAAGGAAATGTTACGACGGGCGGGGATGCCGAGGGTTGAAGTTGGATGTAAAGTCGGCGCGAATCTCTGTTATCCACATTGCTAGGGTGGGTCGATATCCGCACATGCAGGTCTAGACTCTATTCAAGACTTGATAGTGGTGGAGAAGGAGCTGTGGGCTTTTTTTCTTTCCCACTTTATCTTGAACCTTTAATCCTGCTTGTGGGTGTGGATAATGCGAGTAAGTGTTTTCCTGTGGTGGAGAAGGTGATGATGTATTCAGAGGAGACAACGGAAGCAGGTCCAATTTTGAGGTGTTTGAGAGATCTTGAGAATGGAAGCATCAAGATCATGGTCGATATACAGTGTGAGCAAAGTGACAGCAAGTATCCGTAACGTTAGGAAAGGAATAGCAATATTCAGCCTTCGTTATGGGAGCTCGGAAGCGCGCACTCGCCTCAGGCCATGCTGTGAGGCCGATAATTAGGTGTAGAGGGGAAGCAACGCAGCAGAAATTGCAGCAAATGGCAATAAGGCAGAGGCATGCTGGAACCTTCGATGCTTTAGCGAAGCTAAGCATGGTCAGGAACGAGGGCTGTCAACCATTCTGGCTCGCCACTTTCCCCTCAGCCAACGACAGGAGCGAACAATTTTAGAATTGTATCTAAACACCTAAGAACTTCGCAAGGGATGTTGGAATTTCCTCTAGAACCACCGATGTATTTCCTGCGTGTGTTCGGTGAAGAAGGCGCTTATTGCTTCACTCCAGTTTCAACTTCCTTTGGACGTACCTATCCGTCTGTAAGTAAAATCTTGGCCCTCTCCTCAGCTGGAGGAGAGCACCTCAAGTTGATCCTCTGATTATTTGCCTCAGCATGGAAAACGTGTCACGTGTCTGCTGATGCTCATAGCCTGCCCATAGGTCTGACCTCCCACAGCTAAGGCAAGTCATTAGTGCTGCATGAGACGGTGCTGGTGTAGTCCTGGTCAAGGGCAGCCGGAATTCTCGATGTTGAAGGTATAAGACAATACCAGGTAATGACGGACGACTAGAGACTTTCGCCTCGTTCAGCACTGGTCGTAGCCTGTCTCTAAGCTTCTACGAATACGTCGAAGGTGGCGAAGAGGCTGGCTGTATACTACCTTCACTTGGGCACATGAATACAAAGAGCAACAGGAAATAAGCACCGCAGAAGGACTCATACACAATGTTGGATGGACCGATCTAGTGAATACTGCAGAATAAACGACGCCGCAAAGATGATTACTGCTATAGGGACATTTGTGACCGTTTGAGACAACTTAAATACTGAATCCTTTGTATTAATCTGGGGAAAAAACATGATGTTCAAGATGAGACGAAATTCCTATAAGTTACGGTTCAACATGAGCCCATGAAGAAAAGCTTGACCAGATACAATAGAAACCTTCACTTTTATGAGAAGAACATTGCGAATTCAGATGCTATGAGGCTGTTATAAGGGACTCTTGGCTCAAATATATACGTAAGGCAATCTTAGACTTGTAGCTCTGAGGAATAAAGCCAGAAGAGACAATGAATGGACTTTGACGGTACTTGTGTTCTGGGGCTCTCGAATGATCAAAAAGCAAGTGCGTACATACGAATTTACTGGAAAAGCGGGAAGTCAGATGGTCTATCATATCAAGCGCCTCCTTATGTCCAATCCTTGGTCTTCGCTTCATTTGAAGTTAGATAAATCCTCGGAGGGCGGCATGCATGTTTCTGAAGCACTCGACGCAGTATAAATGATTGGAAGAGAGTAAGTTGAACTCTGTGCTCTCGTCAATTGAATTTGGAGCCCCTGGCTTCGAGGGAGACCCTTGGACAATCGAGAGCGCTCGTAGTCGTCTTCAAACGAGTTCACTGGCCAAGACAGGCAAGATTCTCTTAACAGGCATTTACTTGATCAAGGAGCTCAACTCGTTGAAGAACCTCAGAACTTGAGTGACTATTTATTTCAATGAAGAGTTGGTGGCTTATCAAAGTGCTTGTTGATACTCAATTTATCCTCTTATCCCCCTGAACTTGGCTTTACTGCTCGAACCAGAAGCTGATTGGGATTGTATCTCTGTGGCTTTCGTAAGAAGTAAAATCCAGCAACACTCTTCTCTATTTGTGAGCCTTGAAGCCGCGATGGAACTTGAATGGTCATAGCTTCCGATCGATCCATGTTCCAGCGAAACAGCAGCAAAGCTAGAGCAGCCTTCATGGTCTTATGTCAAGCTGCATGAACTAGAGCCTACTAAAGACTACCATAAAGACGAGAGGAATCAAGGCACATAGAAGAGGCTGTTAGACTCAAAAACATAGTCGTTCACTCAATCTCAAATTCCATTTGATATTGCATCTAAGGGTCTCGGCTCGATCACATGGTGACAAATACCAAATGAACGTCAACTCACTTTATTCATGTTGAGATATTTCAGAGAAGTAAGAAAAGGTCGAGAGAAGCAACAAGAGCGACCAAGACATCTTAAAGCAATAGCATACAGCCCTCTGTAGAATTACTGCTAAAGTGGTTCCAATGTACTCCTTCACGAACGGCTGACTACAGTCGCTGTTAAAGTAGGCGTCCTTGAGGTGAAGTTGATCAATCCGAAAGTCGATGCTTCCGTACAGTGCAGAAACTGTGCGGGAACGGTCCGCATTCCCACTTTAAAATTTCCATGCCAGGCGCAACTGTAGGAAAGCCGGCGGACAAAGTTTGGGATCTCTTCCATTTGGAAACTGCAAAATCAACCATGGATATTCTCAAAGTGTTGTCGCGCGGCATAAAACAGCCTGCTAAGGGTGCCAAGAACGCGAACAAAGGAGCGGCCAACCTGCCATCCGCCGGCAACCGAACGAACCCCCAACTTTTCCATGACGAGGTGTCTTCAGCGCGGGGCAATAAGAGGAAGCGAGGCAAAGAAGAGATCGAAGAGAAGGAAGAGGAACAACTGCCCGAGGTCGATTTCTTCGCGCCCCCCAAGTCCGAAACCCCTAAAGAATCCGAAAATGTCAAACAGCCCGCTGCGAAAGCCAAAAAGGCCGACAAGGCGTCTTCTGTAAAGGCGACTCTGCTCCCCGAGGACGAGTGCCGACAGATCCTTCGCTCCCACCGACTGAAGCTTACGCTCCTCTCCGAGCGCCACAAGAAGGCCTCCAAGGTCACCAAGAGCAAGAAGAAGAAGGTCGCTGTCGAGGTTGAGAAGGAGACGAACCAGCTGCACCCGCAGCCCTTGACCTCTTTCCGCGAGCTTCGGACGAACTACAACATTGCGCCGCTGCTGGCGGACAACCTCACGCATCAGGGATTCAAGGTGCCGACCGAGGTGCAGCTGGGCGCCTTGCCTCTGTTGCTGAAGCCAGAACTGGCACTGAAAGAAGTGCCGAATAATGAGGAGCTTGGAGATGTCTCAAAGGGTGTGGATTTCCTTGCCGTTGCGCCGACAGGCAGTGGAAAGACGATCAGCTTCCTGATCCCCGCGATCAACTCCATCATGCATAAGAGAGAGTCCGGCGATGACAAGGATAAGCATGATTTGTCTGCGATCATCATTGCGCCGACAAGGGAGCTAGTTTTCCAGATTGTGAACGAGGGACGCAAGCTGGCCTTGAACTCTGGCATCAAGATCGCCGGCATGAAGAAGGGCATGCGCTTCGCAGTTGCGGAAGAAGATAAGGCCGAGAGCGAGGATGAGGACGAGGACGAGGACGAGGAAGAGGAAGAGAGCGGGAAGTCAGAAGATGATGAGGATGAGGACGAGGACAGCGAGACCGAGCAGGTCAAGTCAAAGTCTGTCGTAAAGGCTGACATCCTCGTCACAACACCCGCACTATTCTACAACTTCCTTACGGCGTCGTCAAAGAAGGATCGCAAAGTTCCGACTGTAACATCATTGATTCTTGACGAGGCGGATGTGTTGTTGGACCCCCTATTCCGCGAACAGACCATGGCGATCTGGTCTGCTTGTCCTAACCCGGAGCTGAGAACTACGTTCTGGTCTGCGACTTTCGGGTCAAACATTGAGACTTTGGTGACTGAGGCACAGTTGGCGAGACCAGCATCCAAACCGTTGGTTCGTTTGGTAGTCGGTCTGAAGGACACGGCCGTCCCCAACGTTACACACAAGTTGATCTACACCGCAACTGAGAAGGGAAAGCTATTGGGTCTCCGCCAGCTCCTTCACCCCACAGCAGGAGACGACTCGGGACCACCTCTCCGGCCTCCGTTCCTGGTCTTCACCCAGACCATTGAGCGCGCCACGGCCCTGGAAGAGGAGCTCAAATACGACATCCCCCTCGCCGCCGGCGGTCCCACCAGAATCGCCGCCCTGCACAGCGGCCTCGCCGACAAGGCTCGCGCGAACATCATGCGCCGCTTCCGCGCCGGCGAGATCTGGATCCTCATCACGACGGACGTGCTCGCGCGCGGCGTGGACTTTGCTGGCGTCAACGGCGTCGTGAACTACGACGTGCCCGGCTCGAGCGCCGCGTACGTCCACCGCGCGGGACGAACCGGCCGCGCGGGCCGCGAGGGCGGCGTCGCCGTCACGTTTTACACGACGGACGATATCCCCTTTGTCAAGACGGTCGCCAACGTCATCGCCGCGAGCGAGAGGCAGGCGGGCAAGAAGGGCGAGGAGGCGAACGTGCAAAAGTGGCTGCTCGACGCGCTGCCGAACGTGAGCAAGGAGGACAAGAAGAAGATCCGGGAAAAGGGCGTCGAGGCGAGGCGGAGCCACGGGGCGGCCATGATTTCGTCAAAGAGTAAGTGGGAGAGGCGCAAGGATGCGAATAGGGAGGGGGCCACGGCCGCGAATAAGATTCGGATTAAGAATGCAAGGAGGGTGGGTGATGACGAGGCTGGCGCCGAATGGGGCGGTATCGATGATTGAGGGAGCAGGTTTCCGTCTTCAAGAAGGCGTTGAAAATAAAAGCATTTTTTCTTCTTGCATTTGGATAGCGGCTGGTTCGCACTGGTGTGTATTGCCGTTGATGTGGACTGGCAGCTGGATGGCTCTATGTAGGCCCTCTCATCTCAGAATGATCCCAGCCGCTTGACGTGGAACAAATTTGAATCGAGGCGTGAGGCCGCGAAAGTGTCGTTTGAAGGCAAGCTAGGAGGTCATCAGTTGAAGACCTTGCGGTCCGTTTTCAGGTGAACGTGAGAAATGCGTCAGGTCGTTCTTTTGCTATCCCGTGAATATACACACACTTCCGAAAAGGGGTTGGTTTGCTTGGGAGAGTACGTGAAGTGAGGAGGAAACAAACACTTCTCGTCGATTGGACAGAATGCATAAGAATCTGACATAAACTCTTTCTGCTTTTGATGGAATTGACCTGATTAGCCCAGAGTCTTGTAATCTCGAAGTCAAGAGTTGGGTTTTCCCTCTTACTCTCGAATGTATGACTTCATCAGATGGGTGGTATATTCAACATTAAAATGGAAAATAAATAGACAATGAAATAATAGAGTTGAAAACACGCCGGCGCCTCCTGTAGACTGTAGAGAATGTAGAAGAAGCGATGTTCTTCACAGCCACCATCATCCATCATCCAAACATTTAAAAGCTCTCCGTCTTTCCACATAATCTTCTCCTTCCCCCCTCCACCAACACACCATCCGGCTTTAACCATACTGCTGCCTCAACGGCAACTTCCTATCAAGCGTATGGAAAGCCTGCGTCCTGGGGGTATACGGCACGACCCCGACCCGCGGACTCGCCGGCCCGCCCTTGGCATGCCAATCCCTCATCTCCCACTCCCTCCCCTCCTTCGCATAATCCACCGGCGAGCTGCCGTCGCTGCTTCCCCTGCCATCATCGTCCTCGTCGCCGTCGACTTTGTCGCCCGCGTTCGGCCACAGCACGTACAGCGCGATGCCCAAGTTGGCGAGGTAGAGCGCGAGCATGTAGACCGTGACGGCAAAGGTGCCCTTTGCGAGCTGGCAGCTCTTGTAGGCGCTAAAGGGGCGGGCGTAGTCGCACGACTTGGTGATGTACCAGGCGATCGAGGACGGGTAGCGCGGGTCGGCGTGGTCGGGTCCCATTTGGCCGTAGACGGAGACGGTGTAGAGGGCGACCATGGCGACGTTGATGCCGGCGGCGAGGAGGGGGAACCAGAACTTCATGATGAAGGCGACGAGTTTGGTGAGGAGGAGGAAGAGGGTGATGACCGAGATGGCGACGTTGAAGTCTGTGAGTCTGTGATTTCAAAAGGTTTAGCTGTGATGGTCCTTTGGTAGAAGGGAACAGAAGACGGCGAGGACTCACGTTCGTGTCCATACAAAGGGGACCTTGGGGTACGGCTCATAGTTCGCGTAGGCGTAGAGAATCATCTTTGGGTTCGAGTTGAAGCCGTAGGCGTGCCCGACCTCCCAGAGCTTGGTCCGGTAGAGGTCCGGCTGCGCGATGCCGAAGAGAACGAGGAGCGGGACGAGGCCGGCCAGCTCCAGCGGCATGAGCGTCCACATCCATTTCCGCAGCAGCCATTTCCTGTGCAAGATCTTGTACGTCATCTTTCCTTCCTCTCCTTCTGCTCTCCTCCGTTTCTTATCGTGTATGCGTGTTTGATGAGAGGTGTGTCAATGCCCGTGTCGCCTGAGGGGGTTTTGTCCTCTTAATGAAGTCGTTGGGTTGTAACTCTCTCCCCTCTCTGTGCCTCTCTTTGCCAAGACTTTTGGGGGTTTGAAGTGAGTTCCTTGTATTCCTAGGCGCGGTTGTTCGCCAAAGCAAACAATGGGGTTTCACATTGGCCAAGTACCCAGCACTCGAACGCAATGAGAAGAAGCTCGCGATCAGCCTTGCGGGATTCGAGCTTTGCTGTCGTCTTCGTCGTTTCGACAAGAGGTCGAATCTTCAATAAGAGTGAAGAGTGAGAAAAGGGGACCACGAGTAAAGAATGAGCCTCTCAATGGGTCGGATGGGGGCAGGGTGACAGTTTAAGGGCCATATCTCCCTCCCTTCTGCAGGTCAAACCATTCGCCGCCGCCCATTTGCTCCATTCATTCATCGCCATTCACCTATCCAAAGAGGGGGCCAGGCGGGCGGGTGGCCGGGTAAGCTCAGGGCAATGGGGGTTGAAAGGGTCGCTGAGCTGCATGTGCCGTGGTTGACCGACGGTGCGCCGTCACAACGGGGAGGTCCAATGAGGAGCGGAGGTGATGAGGGATGCTAAGCGCCGAGTTCGAGAGGGGCCGTTCAATTGGTCGGCCCCCGTGCGGATGAGCCAATGGGGGCGGCAAGATGCGACGTTGCGCACAATACCCGCCTCGATGAGAGCAGGGGGGAGGGGGGCTTCGGGGGCCACTGCTGTTGCAGTATTGAATGCCAATAGGATTGGCCGGTGAATGGGAGGTTGGTTGGCCATGTTGGATTGCACATAATTACTGCAGTACGGACTACGGAGTAGGTGGGTGAGCAAGGTGAGATCAGCTTGTTCGTGCTATGCTGGTGCGATGCAACAGCAGATGCAGCAGGATACCAGCAAGAAAAGTCAGCAAACTTGTCCTTCTTTCTGCAGAAGACACACGACGATGGATGCTTCATATCCCGGAGGTTGAAACCAACAACGTGATTGTGATGATGCTGGAACCGCGCATGGGGTCCATGATGATAAGCGCCCGTTGGGCACATCTTCCCACGATACCCGGATCCGAGAAGCCGGCACCGTACTGGCACGTTGAGGAGTGCCTTGATACCCCAGCTCAGGTAAGGATCGACTGACGACCAAATACCTTAGGAGGCAATCGGCTGGATTAACCATCAACCCGAGCAGGCCGCATTCTGATGACCATCCACAATGTATGCCTGCCAGCAAGTGTGGCGAAACACCAAGCAGGCAGTATGCACTACATACTACATGCATTCGCTTGTTCAGCCGGTGTGCTGGTCGACCGAAAATAAGCCTCTATTCTGGCTCTGGTGGTGATCGGAGGAGTGTAAGACAAGGCTGGAGTGCAGTCGTACAAGTGGGTGCATCCCACGCTTGCGGGCTTTTTTGAGCTTATGTGAGCGACCATCTGATCTGCCGGCAGTGAAAGGATGCGGTTGCCAAAGAGATATTAATAGAGGGGCAGAGAGGGATGGGAAAGTACCACGAGAACCAAAATGCGATTTCGGGGCCGCCAGGTTCTTCAATCCTTAGTCTTGGCCGCGAACGTGTATTGCCACTGTCTATCAACATCGATCGTGTCGTTTGACTTAAACCCGAGTCTCTAGTAGAGTTTGAGCTGTCAAACTAGACTTGACAAGCGTGCACGCAGATCAGTCGGACGAACCATGCGACCCGCTCAACTATGCTCGCCAACAGCCACAAATGCCAGGTCTTTGCAACGTGAACTGCGGCGATCCGTATATCTGGCTGCCTGGCAACAAAGTCGGACCGCTGAAAGACAAGTATTGTGTCCATCAACGAATAGCTGCGTCACTGATAGGTAGATGATCGGATTATCCGTGAAACTAAACTCGGCCGGAGCCGATGGCGCCTTGTCGCTGGATCGGAAATGAGAATCCCATGCGTACAGAGAGAGGTTTGAAACGAGACAATGTTCCTCGCGATGGACCAGAGCACATCTCCTTCTCTTGATGCGAGGAATGCTGCATATTTCACATCGGAATTGTGATCCCCGCAACTCCGACTGGCATTGAAAGGTAATTGAGACCGGGAGACCATTTCTCCTTGCGTCATGACCAACGGAACCAAACCGTTCGATGATACAAATGATCAGGTATTTGCAACCCGCGACTATCAAATACGGTGTCGAAAATGACTGGCCTGCTGAGGTTGCACAAAGTTCCGCTGGATTCGTGGCATGCGTTGTTGAGGATCGGGAGACAACGATAAGTCCGATGTTCGACTATTTTTGAACAACGCAAATCCAAAGACTAGACATGAACCTCGCTGTCCAGTAGTTTTGCGAGTGACTTAGGGATGTGAGCGATTGGTTGGTCATTGAGCGAGTATCGCGGACCGTATAACGGGATAAATCGTCCGGAGGGTTTATAAGCATTCCTTCCTGGCGGAACATCCAATGGGAGGGCCGACCGAGAGCAGTAACATTTTACGTGGCAGGGATACAGGTCGGGAATAAGGCGTATGAGATGGATGGAGGAAAGACACCCTCTGTCACCATACATCTTGACCGAGACAAGGTCGCGAGAGCTATTGAACGGGAAGGGGTCCCGCGCAGGTTCGAAAGCATAGGTAGTGCATTCTCCCTGGCTGGGAATGTAGTCTTGTATCCCTTCACCGACAGTCGCGACTCGGGGCGGTGCCCGGATCCGAGGTGAGACTTGGAGAGTCTGAAATCCAACGTTGCCTCGTACGGGGAACAATGTGCGACAGTATCACGGTCCACGGCCTCACGGTTTTTGATCTTCTTGGCGCCAAGGAGATAGCAAAGCCCTTGAACCACCCTGCAAGGCGATCAACACTATGGGTTCAGTGGTTCAGTCGCGAGTATGTAAGCCACATCTCTGCTTGTCTGGTTCGAGAAAGTATTTCGCGATGACGGAATGCGAAGCCAAGTGCCGGGACAGTTGCTGAATGTATAGCCCAGCCAGCCTAGTCTTCCGCACGGAGCCCGGAACAGACAACAGTAGGCCGGCGTCATCGTATGATGACTGCTTTGGGGTGACAGCGGCGTCACTGCTATGGACGCAGGAGATGCACCAGGCGCGAGGTATCTGCATGAGGAGAATACGGATAGAGGCGCTACTATCTCGTCCTTTTTCTCCCGAATCGCTTGAGGACGAGGAAGGTGTCTTGGTCGAAGGCAGTTGGCGCATAGATTGATACAGTACGGAGTATTCCAGGCTGTGTTCTTTTGCTTGTTCTTTTGCCAGGTGGTGCCTCGTCTCTGGGGTAGGGATATCAAAATTCGAAAGTAACGCCCGGATGCGAACAGCAACTGAGACAGATTGAAAGACCCATGTCGCAAAGCTGCTGAACGTTGATCTGCGGGCAATAGGTTGGTACCTATTCGAAGGTAGGCATCCGTAGTTGGATGTTGACATGTCAAAATGTGAGATTCACACTTTTGGGATGTTGCGGCGGTCAGGCTGGGGGTCACGGAGCCGCAGCATTCAAACAGGAAATGAAGACTTAACGACTGGAGGAGCCTGCTTCTGCATCTACGTCTGCAAGCCAACGACGTGGAAGTTGACACTCGTGAGTGAGCTGTGACTGCTTCCTGACAAGAGACTGACAGAACTGACAGGAGCTTCCTTCCGGATTGGGGCCAATGAGAATGGCAGGTGACGATCATCGATCGGCGAGCTCGGAGTGGGGGCGACCACGGTCTGGACCGCGCCAGTTCGAGACCGACAGGGGAGAGCGGATGACCAGGGCTCTTTCCCTTCTGGTACGGATCCATTACATGGTCAGGTACCCAAGTACTAAGCGGAACCCTGCCCTGCCCTGGGACGTGTGGAGTGGAGCTCCCTCTCGGATCCATTGATCCATTGATCCAATCCCAATGCTTGGCTCGTTGTTGGCTCTTTCCCATCCAGACATTTCGAAGCCATCCGTCGGGTTCGCTTTGCTGCATCTACGCCGTTGCTGACGACGGCGCAACCTTTCGGCTAGGCTTGTGGAATGTTCAAAACCCTCTTCTTTGATTGAATGCGAGAGACATCCTACCTTGAGCACACACACGGTTTATCTTGGGCATGCACCAGATTGACTCGGACTGACGTATGCCCTCTGCCAAGTGCCGGGCGTCACGGAAAGTTCGGCGGGTACCTGGCTTGCCGCTTGAGAAGCTATCTTGATACAAGCGCTAGTCGCCGTCTTCAGCTTTCATTCTTTCTCGTCATCCAGTAATGGATGGGTAATGACAGGGAATAACGGCATAGCATGGCAGTTGCGCGGGATATGCAGGCAGCCCGCAGAACTACGGGGCGAAGCGAGAAGCCGCGAGGACAGAAGCGGACGGATCTTTGGGTCTGTTTGCTCTTGAAATGTGCGCCGTGTCGGTTTCTTTCTTGTCATCGCTTCCTGTTTCGTTTCCAGATGACTCAAAAGAAGCTGCGCCTGTCTGCTAGGATGCATTCCTATGAGGTGGAGTGGGTGAAAAGAGCGAGATACGCGAGCCGTTGCCCGGCCTTGTGGAGAGATGAAGAAGATCATTTGGCCGGCGCAAGTTGTCTCCAAGTTGCATTGGCAACATGTTTACTGTGTATGCCGAGCCATTAGATATCTGCACAAGATATTAACATCTTGTGTATCTGTAAAGGTGTTGTAAATCTCCAATTCTCCATACGCGGAATGACCAACTGAGGTGGGCCAAGCTTGGGCCTTTTGGTGGACAACGAAACCTTACCTAACTGCGTAGGCTTTATTAGGGCCGTGGAGACACGAAGACAGCAGATTACTCACGATTTGACTTGTACCTGTCTTGGAAGATAATCGGACACTGCCGGTGATACCTAGTTGTGAAGTTCCAATGGTTAGAAAAGGTCACCGAGTTACGGCTGGGTTGGCGATTGGCATGAGGTAAAGCAGATGAAGTTGGCTAGGTCGTCTGATGCCTGGTGTGGAACTGGGAGTGTCCATGTCTGGAAGCAGCAAAGCCAAGGTTGGGAGCAATGTCTTGGCCAAGGCGCAGAACCCAAGAAGTCCAGAGATTCTAGACCGGGTCCAAAATACCACGCTGCCGTCCAGTCCATCCACAATGCCACCACCACCACCCCCAGGCCCCAGCTGTGCGGCGTGCCTGCAGTGCGGTCCACGGGCTACCTATGGAGTGCGGATACCAGCCGACAGCTCCGCCCCCAGTCCTAGTCTCCGCCAGAGCCTTCATCCCATCCGCCCTTTCTTTTTGATTCCTCACACCCATTTTAGGTTGTTCCTCACATGTGCAGAGAGAGGGCTACCTGTGTGAGCGCAACGGGCGAGCTCGTATATACACCGGCACACAACTTGTGTCTTGTCATCGCTGGACGGCCCGCTAGTCCATTGGGATCGAGGAGCCTTCATTCTTCACGTCAACTGATGCTTCCGTCAGTGCTGTTGACGACTGGGCTACCTTACTCACTTACTCAGGAAAGAAGACAAGATGAGATGCATAGATGGACATGGAGTATGCGTGTGTGTGCATATATGTATTTGCCAGTGTCAAGAGCGATGGAAGGAAGTGAGTGGAAAGGTAAAGTAGTGAGACGAAGCAAATGGCATTATCGGATACATCAATTCTGGTGGCTTGTGGTAGTAATGTAGCTAAGGTACGGAAATACGCGATGCCGATCGTACCTACCTACCTACCGTGCCTACCTATCAAGAGAGATAGCAAAGGGAAGGAAGGACGGGAGAGGACGACCTCGAGTTGGGAAGAATGAACGGGAAGGAAGGAGTTCCGCAGCGGGATAGCCCCGTTGGAAGGAAGGCTCGAAGTATGCACCAGGTATCAAGGGTACGGTTCCCATTTGTTTGATAATTCCACCTCATGGTCACCTCTCGTCATGCATTTCCAATTCTTGTCCAATTCGCTTTCCCAGTCCCAAACTCCCACGTCTTTTTTTCTCTCTTTTCTTTTTCTGGTCCCTTCCACAGACCCCGAGCCCCCAATCTGCCATACCGCCTCGGCCTTCGAATTACCTTAGTTTGTTACCTGACGGCCACTCACAGCCTGACCAGACCAGACCCCCAGTTGCACATCATCCCCATTTCTGTCACTGCCAGCTGCCAAGAAAGGAGCCGACGTACATACATTCGTCCTTCTGCAAGGTCCTCTGCAGTTTGTTGGACTTCTAGACTCTCCCACCTCACACGTTAGATCCATTCGCATAATCATGCCCGCCCACCTACAGTAATAGTTACTAGTAGTCCACCCCCCGGCGCCATATCTCAGCTTTTTTTTCGCGGGACCATTCCAATCCGGTCCAAGTCCCAAAGGTCCTAAACCGGACCAAAGCACGAGAGAAGAAGGACAGACGTTTCCCCAAACATTAACCAATACACGGCGTGCCCTCGCACTGACTCCTCTTTCGACATCGAGATTCCCATTCCGCCTTTCTGTACCATCTCTCGATTCCATCCTACGTCCTCGATCTCCACGTACATCTTCTTACCTATCCACCGCTCCAACCATCGGAAACACAATCAATCACCTTAACGCAGCATCGCAGAGCAGTCCAGTCAGCACCTAGCAGCAGGCCACCAGACCAGACCAGCAGAGCACACCTCGGAGCCATCGCATCGTCAGCCGCTCGCTCGCCTTACGCCTCACTCACACCTCAAGTCGTCTTCAACGGGCCGCCTGCCTACCTTTACCGCTCCGACCTCTACGGGCTTGACCTTGCTTTCTCGTCTTGCGGCTTGCCGCAATCTGACCAGAACTGCACGAAGCACGTTTGAAGGCACCTTCGTAGCCACGCCTTGCAGCAGCAGCAGCAGCAGCAGCAGCAGCAGCAGGTCCCCTTCGTTGTGCTTAAGTTCCAGTAGCTTCAGAACCATCACATTCGCCCGTGCCATCATCTCATACACCGCACCTCGTGTGTGGTGTAGATTGCAGGTACACCCTGGATCGCATTCGACCTCATCCTGGTAATTCATCTCTTTCCTTCTACTCCCTTCTAGTCACGGCACTTGATCGTTTGCTTCTGCCGTCCCTTATGCCTTATGACACTCAACGGCGGCTGCCGTAGTGGTGGCACCCTCCCAAAGTTCGGACTGCCAGATTGACGATGACACGCTTTCGGAGTGTTTTCCGGTTGACCATCCCACAACTTTGGGCTACTACCTACTCCGGCCGTCTCGTCTCTGTGGCTGCGATAGTGGCAGTCCCATTGTCGCCGTCCAAGTCCGACAAGTCATTATTGTCTCCTTTATTCGTATAGCCCTGCTGCCATCTGCCTACTTTGCTTTTATCTTGTATCGACCGTGTCGGGCCAAACCTTGCCTACCTATCCAGTTGACAGGACTCCGTACAGTCAGTCCCTACCTTACCTATGGAACCTTCGTCTCCAACCCCCAAAATCCCCATCACCCATCACCCCCAGTCGCTGGCTGTATCCGTCGTACTTGCACCTCAAGGCTCGAGGCTCAATCCCACCTTACCCTAACTCACCTTGCCTACCCTGTTCAGGCGCGCCCCGATCAAGCCCGCATGTTCCCAGTCACTCCCCTTCCCCGAATCCCAATCCAGGCGTCCGTCCCTTCCAGACTCTTTTTGCTGCAGGCCTTTCCCCTTCCTGTTCATGGCCCGGGCCCGTCAAACCCTCGCTCTATCTCGATCCCCCAATACCCGACTCGCTCGCCAACCACCTGTACCCCGGTTGCAAGGTCAGCTAGGGTAGCAAAGCACACAGCGCCCGTCTGGCCTGGCATCTCCCTGTCGGTGTTTTCTTTTCTTCTATTGTTCTTACCGCTAGCTCACTGCCCCCCTCCTCCTCTCTTCTATGGGAATACCCGAATTTCACTTACCTACGGATACCTACCTACCTTACCTGACTAAGGTAGCGTTGCCCGCCTAAGCCTTTCCCTTCCCGCGGCACCTGGGCTTAGGTTACCCTCACTCGCTCGCTCACCCGTGTCCTGCAAACTGCTGCTCCCGCTTCCCCCCGTGTCATCGTCCACTGTGTCTGTGCTTGCCGTGCGCCTTTACTTCTGCACTTGCTTCACTCCCGTCTCCGCCGTCGCTAAAAAGGAATCATTTTAGTTTCGGCAGGGGAAGACATCCATAGAGAAGGAGGCCCGAGACGAAAATTTCTTGAACGGACCGACTCTCTCGGCCGCACCTCATCTTCACTCCCTCCCCCCGCGCATTCATGCCGCAGGGTGACGATCGCTTCCCCCAATCCACGATACGACTCCTCGCTCCCCCTTTGCCCTCGACACACCGACCCTACCACGCCCCCGGAAACATCACCACAACTCCGACCACGGCAACGAACCCGACGACGAGGACGACGACGGCCAGACCGACGACGGCTGACCCGTTCGCTACCGTTTCCACCACCGCCGCCGCGAAACCCGAGGCTTCTACAGCCGCCGTATCTTCTTCTTCTTCCAACACGAACGTCAACCACAAGCGATCGGGTTCACAGCCGCAGTCAAGTAACCCACGTTACCATCCCGCCTCGCCCACCTCGACGACATTGAGCCCCGGAGGGTCATGGACAACTCCCGACATTAGTCGGTATGGTTTGACGTATAGCGACACTACTTGCGATCCCTCATTCGACGCCGCGTCTAAGACGCTCCTGACCCCCAGGTCGGACCCGACCTCTCCGACTATCAGGTCGTTTACAGAATCTACCCATCTGTCGAGACCTTCAACGTCCAACGGGAAGCGCCTGTCCGACGACGAAAACGCACACGAACGACCAAACCCGTCACCTCTGAAGAAGGCGCGAACTCGACTGGGGCCACCAGGGCACATTAAGCTGCCAAAACAACCAACTGCGTCAGTCATTCTGGCTAGGCACAACCAAGGGGTCGTCTCCCCTCTGTTCTTCTCCTCAAACAACAAACGACAGATGCCGCCTCGACCAGCTGCTCTCCCTCCCTCCGACGCTGCAGCCGTCCTGCTAGCTCGTCTGAGGGAGGACCAAGACCGCGTTCACACTGTTCGCCTACCCCGCGGAACCGTTCATGCACAAACATCAGCAAGATCTGGGAGTACGCCGGGGAGCAGTAGTCTATCTTCTGCAGACGCCACCCTAACCTCTTCAAAGAGCCCAAATAGCCAGCATCTTCCTCAAGGACTGCAAATTTTGAGAGGAGTTGGCGTGATCGAACTTTTGGAACAGGATGAGCGTCCAACCTTCATCATCGATCTCGCAAATCCCGTCAACGCGCAAAAAACGGGACTGCATTTGCTATACGCCAATGCGGCGCTCAGGGCTTCCGTGGGTGTCTTGGAATTGCTTTCTGTGGAGGGTGACGATGTCATGAAGAACCCCGACTATATCAACTTCAAAACGTGGGCCACGAGCTTCGTCTTGAACCATGAATCCCTTGACGTCTGCCTTCCTTCTCACAGCTATGGTGGCATCACATGGACATGCTCAACCTTGCGCAAACGATTTCGCTTCGTGAGCGGCAACGCTAGCGCCGTATCAGTACCAGCAGACTCGCCTCCGTTAGCTGATGAATCAGCGGTGCTGGAACAGCGGAGTAGAGGGCCGACACCAAATCAGCCATCAATTGTACCCATGGATGACGAACCCGATTACTTTGGTGATATGGAAGGGGAGCCGCATGAGCTGGACGACACACCAATTGTCGTTGACGATTGTGTGATGATAGACAGTGGTGAGAAGTACCACACTGACGAGTTCACCCAACAGGTCTTCCAAGCAGCGATGATGAGGCCATCGTTTGACTGGACCCGCATTCAAACAACCCCGGATTTGAGTGAACATATCCTATTCTGTCGCAACACCGATTGGGCCTCCACATCATTGGGTCCGTTGGAGCACTGGAGTTCAGAATTGAGGGCCATGGCCAACATGGTTATGGGTAGTCCCCACCCTGCGGCCATGTACTGGGGACGGGACAATGTCGCCATCTACAATGAGGCCTACATTGAGCTTGCCGGACAAAAGCACCCTCAACTCATGGGCATGCGGTATCAGGACGCATGGAAAGAGATCTGGTCGGATATCGAGCCTTTGTTCAATAATGCTTGGACAAATGGGCAGTCAATCATGAAGAACGACAACCAGCTATTCATCCTTCGACACGGATTCCTCGAGGAGACGTTTTTTTCATGGTCAATCATCCCATTACTGGGTTCTGATGGCCAGGTGGTCGGACTCTACAATCCGGCTTTCGAAAATACCCGCCGCAAGGTCAACGAACGCCGGATGTTGACTTTGCGAGAGGTGGGCGAGAAGACAGCTGCTGCCAAGGACGTCAGAAGCTTCTGGCCGCGGGTCAAGGATGGATTGGAGTTCAACGACTTGGACGTACCGTTTGCCCTCATTTACTCCGTGAAGGAAGACAATAGCGAGAGTGAAGTATCTTCTATGCACTCTGGAAGCATAGCACACCCACCATTATTACACCTCGAGGGCAGCTTGGGCGTTCCAGAGGGACACCCAGCTGGGCTACCCCAGCTCGACCTAAAGTCATCAGACGATGGCTTCGCTCCCTATATGCGCCAGTCTATGACGATGCAAGGTGCACCCATCATTCTCTCGTCGGAAGCTGGCAACCTGCCAGCAAAGTTACTTGAAGGCTTGGAGTGGCGAGGCTTCGGTGACCCAAGTAGGACTATCGTTATCTTGCCTGTCCACCCTACCACAGCCGGTGAGTCGGTCGTTGGCTTCATCGTCTTGGGCACCAACCCCCGTCGACCCTATGACGAAGACTATCAGCTTTTTATCCATCTCTTGTCGAGACAACTTGCGACGTCCATGGCATCGGTCGTACTTTTCGAAGAGGAGATCAGAAGAGGACAGAGGGCTGCTCGCTTGGCCGCGATGGATCGTCAAGAATTGCAAATGGAACTCTATTTGAGAACACAAGAGGCAGTCGAGAGCGAGTACAAGTTCTCGCGAATGGCAGAATTCGCACCGGTCGGCATGTTCATTGCTAACGACAAGGGCCTCATCAACTTTGCCAACGATATGTGGTGGCAAATTTCCAGGCATCCCAGAACAGAAGACAGTGTCAACACATGGATGCAAAGTGTGAGGGATGAAGATCGATCGGGCGTCGAACTTGCTTGGAGGAAGCTCATTGAAGACAAGGAAGCCATCACCATTGAGTTTAGGTTCAAATGCAGCCGCCAGAACGGGATGAACACCATCGATACCTGGGTCCTCATGAGTGCTTTCCCAGAGCAGACTCAAGAGGGCGACCTGAAGAGTATCTTTGGTTGCATCACCGATATTTCGCCTCAAAAATGGGCCGAGGATTTCCAGAAGCAACGCAGAGAAGAGGCAGTCGAGCTCAAACGCCAACAAGAGAACTTCATCGACATCACGAGTCACGAAATGCGGAATCCATTGAGTGCGGTCCTCCAGTGTGCTGATGAAATCGTCAACAGTATCACAGAGTACCGCGCTCAACCGCAGGATCCGACACAACTCGACACCCTGTTGGAAAGCTGCACCGAAGCCGCCAGCACCATCAACCTATGCGCCAGCCATCAGAAACGTATTGTCGATGATGTGCTTACCCTTTCGAAGCTCGACTCGCAACTTCTGCTTGTGACACCCGTCGACTCGCATCCGGTCACGATTGTCAAACACGTCATCAAGATGTTCGAGTCGGAGTTAAACACACATGAGATCAAGCTAGACTTCTCGGTAGACAAAGCCTACAGCACTCACGCTGTCGACTGGGTCAAGTTGGATCCATCTAGGCTGAGGCAGGTTCTGATTAACCTCATGACCAACGCCATCAAATTCACCCAAGGCCGTGAGAAACGCGAAATTACCATGAAGATGAGCGCATCCAAGAATATCACCGAGGTTACCCAAAAAGGAGTGTCATTTTTCCCGACCCGTAAAGAGAAGGAGGACGTTCGGGCTTTGACCCAGGAGAAGGATTGGGGAACAGGAGAGGAAATCAACCTCCATTTCTCAGTCCAAGACACAGGCCCTGGTCTCCGCGAAGATGAGAAAAAGCTACTCTTCCAGCGGTTCTCCCAGGCATCGCCGCGCACCCACGTGCAGTATGGTGGCTCGGGACTCGGTCTCTTCATCTCTCGCATGCTTGCCGAATTACAGGGCGGCCAGATTGGTGTTGTCTCCGAGAAGGGAATCGGCAGCACTTTCGCATTCTACGTCAAGTGTCGCAAGACGGAATCACCTAGTCTGGAGTCGCCGTCTCTCTCGGCGCTCAACTTGGCGCAACCAGTCAAAAGCGAGCCAACTTCCGCACCATCGACGCCTCCGCTCACAACCCTGCCTAGAAGGGCTTCTATCAAGAAGCCGGTGGCCCCTGCGACGCCGCTGTACGATGTTTTGATTGTGGAGGACAACATTGTTAATCAGAGGGTTCTGCGGAAGCAACTCACAAGCTGCGGCAACACTACATACGTCGCTAACCACGGAGGCGAGGCCCTCGAACAGCTCAAGAAGTCCCGTTTCTGGGCTGGCAACGAGGCTGAGGGCTTTGATCTCAGCGTCATTCTTATGGACCTGGAGATGCCGGTCATGGATGGAATCACGTGTACGAAACGTATCCGTGAATTGGAGAGGGAAGGCACTTTGACTAGGCACATACCAATCATTGCTGTCACGGCATACGCGCGGCCAGAGCAGATCCAGAGCGCGAAAGCCGCCGGTATCGTGAGTGGACCTCCAAACTGCACATATCGAACTTCACTAACATGATGACACAGGACGACGTGATTTCGAAGCCTTTTAGAATACCGGACTTGCTGCCCAAGGTGAAGGAATTGGTTACGATGTACAATGCACCACCTACTACCGAGGCCATGCCCCTGGCTTGAGTAGGAACACGCCCATAGAGGCTGCGTTCGCATAAAGCCTTTGAACCGCATGCGGTCCTGTCCGAAGCGACGGCAAGAGGCCGCTGGAGTTGGATCACTGTTTTCATTTTTCGAATTGGGTCCTTGCATTTTTCATTTTTCTCCTTTTTCCGCCAAGACTCGCTATTGCACCAGAGAGGTGCGGTAGTACTAGAGAATAGGCCGGGGGCGTTCAAGGAGGGGCAACTGACCAAAAAGACTTGGGAGAAGGTATTGGTTTGTTTCATTGTGCATAAGACTTGCATTTGAGAGGAGCAAGGCATTTGGAAGCACGAGACTTGGAGTATTGAGGCGGGAACGCACATGATGCGAGGACGAGTCACGGGGCATATGGAATCTAAGTGGGCAACAGATCCTACTGACGAATATCTTCAGCGTATCTTTTTTGATATTCCTCACTCGGAGTATTGTAATGCAAAGATACCCATATTACCATGGTTAAAAAACCATTCTCCACGCGTGTGCGAAGTTTTAGTATGCAGTTCTCTTAAGTTCGTCGTGAACTCACCTCAGGTACGGTCATCGACTTGCCCGTGATTGACCCTTGCTCTACCAATTCAAGCACGGACCATGCCCAAAATGCTTACGTAACGAAGACTTTTCTGCGAGAGCGAGCTCCTGGCAAGATCAACCTCGAGGTCAGGGACGAAGCTCACCACTTTCAACAGACATTGATCGCGAAGCCCGACACAATTCGCGTCTCCCCCGAAAATGCATCAATCGGCGCTGCGATCGGCGAGCAGCCGCATTAAACCTGACGTGGTCGCAATCAAGACCTGCATCCGAACCTTTTCTACGACGCAATTGCGCCTGGCGGACGAATCTTCTTCATCGAACTCGAACAGAAACGACAATGGCGACAAATCTTCCTCCTCGCGAGCCTACAACAGGCCTCAACTTACCGGACGAGAGCGCTCCCGCGCCGCGGCCAGCGAGATTGGACAGCTTCTGCGTGGCGGGCCGGTGAATAATGCTGCTGCTTCTTCCGGCGGTGCTGCTCAGCCTCGGGGCCTTGATGAGAAGCCTAGGCTTGGTGGTCTCGATGGACCTTCTGGAGCTGGCGGTGCGGTCAAATTCGTCAAGGCGCCTGTCGGATTCGGACGTGGTCGTGGTGGTCCCGGCGCGGGCTTCGGCGCTCGTGGAGGACGTGGAGATTTCGCTGGCCGTGGAGGGTTCGCCGGCCGTGGAGGAGGCGAGGGAGGTGGTGGTTTCAGAGGACGCGGAGGCGGCGGCTTCAGGGGTCGTGGTGCCGGTCGAGGCGGTACCGGCCGCGGTGGTCGCGGAGGCCGTGGAGGTCGCGGCGGAGGCCGGGGCGGACGCAAGGGCGAAGAAGACGGCGAGAACCGCCCCAAGCCTACTGGGCATGGCCCCGAGGGTTGGAAGTCCCAAATCGAGATGTTCTGGCGTCCCGAGACGGCCGAGGAGCGCGCGTACATTTCGAAACGCAACGGCGCGCCCGAGCAGTTTACGCCTAGTCTCAGCGTCGGCGACCTGCTAGGCTTCAGGCCCGCCATGCCCCTCTCGTCGGCGGCGCAGCCCGTCGTGCAGGCGGCGACGGTGCTGAGCTCGCTGCGGGAGGTTGCCGGCGCGGCGGATTACACGCCCGAGCGGTGGGGCGACGTGCGGCACACGGCCGAGACGCTGGCTAATACCCGGGACCGGGGCGTGTACTTCTTCGTCGACGGCGCGGAGAAGAAGGCGTTTGTCGAGGCGCGCGAGGAGAGGACGGGCGAGAAGGCGGCGGCGGAGGAGAAGCCTGACGCTATTGCGGGCGTCGTCGACGACGATGTCCACGTCCACGCCGTGCGGGACCTGAAGCTCGAGGAGGGCGCGAGCAAGGCCGTGAGGGAGTATATCCTCCAGCGGGCCGTCAAGGGCCAGCACGTCGGTCCCAAGTTCGTGCCGGGCGGCAGCCGGGATCCGGTCAACATGGCTAAAGAGTCGCATCTGCACAACGAGACGTACGTGGCGGGGGATATGAAGAAGTTTGACGACAAGATTGCGGCTCTTGTTGCTAAGAAGGGTGCTGCCGGTGCCGCCAAGGGGGGCAAGGCTGCGAGGGCTTGATTTGGAAAGCCTGGGTCTTTCAAGAGATTGTAATATCAACAAGGATGGTAACAAGTACGGGAAGAAGAGCGGAGACGAAAATGCAGATGGGCGATTTGTTGTATGATTATAGAGATGGGGAGGTTTGGTACAGGCAAAAGAAAAATACATATTGTACAACTAGATCCGAAAGTCTCTTCTACTGTACACTACGGATTGAATCTTTGCTCCCGAGACTTTTCATGGTTGCAACTACCTCGTTATACTTGGGGAAAGCAACATCTCCTATTGTAATGTGACCCGTCGAAGACTTTTGAGCTCAATAACTTGGGAAAGTGTTCCATCTGTTCCCAGAACTTAAGCTTGCAACTTCCTGACAGCCTGCTGCTCAGCAACATCGACAACCTTCATCTCCTTATCCTGCACCTTTTGCAGCTCCTTGTCCGCCCGCCTCTTGAGATCCGGCACGATGCTCTTCTCCTTCTCCCACTTTGCGTGCAGCTTCTTCCTCTTCTCCGTCGCGACGCGCATCTTGTCCCGCCACGCCTGGGCGGCGTCCTTTGCCCGCCGCACGACGACCTCCTTGTTCGTCGCCTCGACCTTGAGCACGAGCTCGAGCTCGTTGTCCGGGTCGCGCTGCGGCTGCTGGTTGAAGTCGGGGGAGGCCTGGACGGCGGCCATGACGGGCTTGACGTAGTCCTTGTCGTGCAGCAGGAGGCTGACGGTGCGCCCCCCGGGGCGGGGCACGATCTCGGCGAGCTCGCGGAGGGGGTAGGTCGTCGGGTCCTTGCGGTCGGGCTGGATGGCGAGGGCGCCGATGGCGTCGGGCGAGAAGCGGTCGCCGGATTGGAGTTTTTTGAGGATCTCGGTGTGGTGGGAGGAGAGGGAGGCGAAGCGGGAGGCGACGTCGGCGAAGTTGAGGGGGTCGGTCGGGTCTGGTTTCGGGTGCTTTGAGCCCGGGAGGTCGTCTGTGTCGGCTTCGTCTGCGGTGTGGGAGGTGCGGGAGACGACGGCGGGGGAGTCGGCTGTTGGGTATTTGGGCTCGTTCTTCTTCTTCTTTTGGAGGGTTGTTGAGTGGGAGAAGGGACGAATCGTCGCGGCGGCGGTGTTGTTCTGCGGGCGGAGAGTTGAGGATACCATCAGGCGAGCTGCGAGCGGTGCCTGGATTGCGCTGCTGATTCGGGTCAATTGAAGTCGCGTGGTCGAGCTGGTAAGGGAGATCACCTTTGAGAAGCTGGTAGGATGCCATTGGCGCCTCTGAGGAGCGCATTGGGAGCTCTGAGTCCTCGCATGGTGTCTTTGTGGGTTGTTATGTGTGTTGTGTTACTGACTGGCAGTCGGAAGCTCTCGCAATTTTGAAGCGCTGGATGTGACGTACGGAGCTCCCATGGCGGACTCGGCTCCACTTCTGAGGCATCTTGTCCACAGAGTCGGGGTAAACCTTCAACCAGAAGCATCCGGTCGATTGGCCCAGCGGTTTAAGGCATCTGCTTTACACGCAGAGGATCGCAGGTTCGATCCCTGCATCGATCAATAACTTCAACTTTTGCATTTTGAGATTCCTGGGAATGATTCTAAGGTGCAGAAACATGTTTCGTTGTCACTTTTACTCTTGTAGGCCAAAAGCAAGACATGGACGAGGATGCAGTGAGGTGCACTTGAAGCTCAACCATTTTTTGCATTAACTTTGCATGTACTGCCGGTAACTTTGGAGCTTGGAGCGGGAAGCTGCCAACCCGTTTAGACGCATTGTACCTACGAATACACCTACCCCAAGACCCCCCAAAGTTCTCTGAGGTAGGTAGCTAGAGTCGCGCTTTTTCACAAGCAGGCGACGTCAGTGGGAGGCTCAACCTTTCAACCACCACTTACTTCATCCAAACACCCCATACCCGCCAAAATGGAGATCGAGGTTGACGAAGATCTCTTGCGGACGGTTGCGACAGGCGGCGAAATGGACTAGTAAGTGAACTTGTTGTCTTCCCTTTCCATCTCCTGTTTAGCTGCTAATTGCATGGCGCATCAGTGGTCTATGGCCCGCCCTGTCGCAAGGAATCATCTCGAGGCTAGATAAGGTACGTCCGCCCCCAAGTCTGGCTTCGACCGGAAAATCCCACCATCGTATATCTATGAAAGACGAAATCTCCTCGGTAGGGCGCGCTCACCAGTTCGCATCGCGAATATCTAGATCGCCCACAATGCATTCCCTATTCCGAACCTACCCACCCCTCCTCAACCCATTAACGCGTCAGGCCAACAACCACGACTACTCTCGCCGCTCCCCTCGTCCTCCATCGATCCCGCCAGCAGCCAGCCGTCATCACAGGATGCCGACAAAGAGAACAGCCAGCCTAAAGATGCCTCGCCGTCCAAGGCCACGATCGAAAGCGCTACTGATGCCGACGCAGCTGTCGCCGACGCACCCCCGTCCACCGCCTCGAGATCGCTCCCTGCACAGATTGAAGCCATGCTGAACGAGATCAACACTGTCTTGGCCAGCTTCCCAAAATACCCGCCGCACACGATTCAGCGTCTTGCCGAGCTCGTCCTCGAGCCGCGCCGCCATTACCGCCACCTGGCATCGTACCTCCATGCCGTCGACCGCGTCGTGCATGTGACCAGTGGCGCAAACACCTACCCTCTTCCGCCAGCCATACCCGACATGTCTACCATGACACTGCTCTCCAATGGCAGCGCGAACGGCCAGGAGGTTAACAACCCAGCGGCTTCGGTCGCCTGGAGCAACTCGACCAACTCAGTCGCCTCAACCGTCGGCACAGACGAAGCCCTTGGCGGTGCTCTACTAACCCCGATCCCGTGGCTCACACGCCGACCAAGCCCCGGCTCATCCTCGCCAGCCTCTTCAAATGGCGGTGGACCGGCCGAGATTCGTACCGAGTCAACGGAGACCATCGATGGCCCTAATGGCGTCGGAAGTATCGAGACCGTCAGCGTCAGTGTCAACGGCATACCGTCTATGGGCGCCAGCAGCAGCCGCGCGATAACACAAGGTGAGTTACTGCGACAAGAGCAGGAGCAGGGCGTCGTTCCAGTCAACCAACTCGTGCGACAAGCAGAAGAAGCACAACACGCCGCCGCCCTGCGAAGCGGGGACGGCGGCAGAGCCAGTAGCCCCGAGAAGCAGCAGCAGGATGATGAGCAGCAGGACGCTGCCGGTGCTGCTGCCGCTGCTGAAGACGAGAACGAGGCGCCGCACGCTCGCGGCCCCGAGGAGATTGGTGTTGGCGACCTCGGCCCGCAGAGCGAGACGACGAGCTTTGTGGGCGGTGGGCCCGGTCTTGATATGCAGGGCATTGATGTTGAGGCTGCGGTGGGCAGGAAAGCCGCCACGCCTCCTCCCGAGGACGTCAAGGAGGGTGATGCCGCAGCGGAGGATGGGATGAGGGCGGATGCGGTTGTCGATGACGCGGCATCCGACACGAGTATCACGTCGCATCCTAAACGTGACGCTGACGAGGAGCTCGATGGTCTTGCGAGCAAGAAGGTCAAGGAGCACGAGGGAGACATTGCGGGCGAATCAACGGATGCTACAACCCCTACCTCGCCCAAGGAAGACGACACCAAGGAGGAGGATGCGAAGGAGGCCGAGCCTGGTGAGGCCAAGGCCGAAGAAGGCAAAGATGAGGAGACTGAGGCCAAGAAGGATAATGCGACGGACGAGGCTACTGCTGCAGAGGCGGCAGCGGCAGCGGCAGCAAAAGCGAAAGACGCCGAGATGGCTGCCAAAGCAGGAGGCGCTTAGGAGGGAACGTACAGGGTCCTTCGCTCAATGAGTGAGTTGTGTTGCGGATGATTATATGATACCAAGAAACCGTCTTCACCAAATATCTACATCGTCGTTTGTCATCCTTGTGATTTGAGATTTGAAGCATTGCCGTGAGTTTGGGTCGACCTGGCGCGTTAATATCGATTGATTTCAAAGTCAGGCATAAAGTTTTGACGAGGCATACGAGAGGTAACATTACAAAACTCATGAGGGGTCTATAATAGTCTCAACCATATCATTGCCAACTCAAGTGGCAAGGTAGTATTCGTGGAGCTCTTTGACTACATGGGCGAAGAAAACAAAGTAGTAGACAGCCGTAAACCTCCCAAACGCCATGCGCTATTCCACGGCCCATGATGAAGCAGCTCCGAATTCCCATACCTTTCCCACATAAACGCCTTATGAACAGACAAATCTCATCACAAGACCCTGGTAATACTCTCCTTCGTAATGACACTGTTCTGCTTGTCGTCCCGCCGAACCCGGAAGAAGCTGTCGCAGAAGTCGCTGCAGCGCATGTGTCGCAAAAACTCCTCGTCGTGCGTGATGACGATGAGCTGGAAGTTGCTCTGCGCCTGGCGCGCCTTGATGATGGCGTGCAGGCTCTCGGCGAGGCTCTTGATGTTGTCCTTGTCGAGATTGGTCGTCGGCTCGTCGAGGGCGATGAGGCCGCAGTTGACGCCGAAGCTCTCGGCGAGGGCGAGGCGGATGATGATGCTGGCGAGGACCTTTTGACCCGCTGAACAACGGCCGCGCATGTCCATCTCGGTGTCTTGCTTGACCATGCAGACGCGATAGTTGTACGAGCGGCGGCCCGTCGTCGCATTCTCGTTGTCGGAACGGATGAGGATGGTGTCAATATCGGTACCCTGGTACGTGCTCTGCCACAACTCGCCGGCGATGCGGTTGATCTCCTCCATCTTGAGGCTGTGGTACCGCATGATAGCCGTGTCCAGCGCCGAAATGTAACGGCCCAAGTCCTCAATGGCAGCTTTGGTTGTCTCAACCTTGATGTGCGACTCACGATACTTTCTGGAAGAGTTCTTGTACTCTTGTTGCCACTCTTCCAGGAGTCGCTCAAGTTCCTCGTCTTTTGTCTTCATCTGCCCCATGATAGAGCCACGGTCGGCGACCAGTCGGTTGTGGCGGTTCTCCAGGTGCTTTGCTTCGGAAATCAGCGACTTGTAATCTTCGTCAGCGTCACGAGACTCCAGTTCTGCAATGTCTCGGCGGAGGATGTCGAGCTGCTGCAGGTTCTGGCGGTACTTCAGGTTATTGCTGATATTTTGCTTCTTGCGATCACCGTTATCAATGTCCTGCTTCAACTTGTTCGTCCGCACGGTTAAGTCCGAAATTTCCTTCTCCAGACCAGCAATCGACTTCTCGAGGCTAGCGATAGCACGCTGGTTTGCTGCCAGGTTGGAAGGGCCGCCCCGGTCAATGTACTCCTGAATATCACTCTCAACCATCTTGAACTCAGTAACGGAGTCGGCAACCTTGTCGCGCTCCTCGGCAACAGACTGTTCCTTGCCACGGCCGCGTTGCAAGGTTTCGTCCCGGACTGATCTGGCCTCGGCGATCTCCGGCTCGATAGATTCTAGCTCCTGGTCGGCGGTGTTGATCAAGTCTCGTTGGTGGGCCTGATCCTCCTTTAAAGTCTGGATCTGGTTCAGGAAGTCCTTTTTACGTTCAAGCTGGTTCAAGGCCTTGCTTAACTTATTCCGGAGCTCGCTCTTCTCCAGCTCGAGAGAGTTCACCTGGTCCCTCATCCGCTGCCAATCCGTCGTCGTCTTTGAGATCTTACCCTTTATCATTCGAATCTGTTCGTTGCATGAAGCCTGAAGGTCATGTATTTCATCAGCGCTCCTGCTGACGTTGCCAGATGATTGCTGAGACATGATTCTGTCAACCTGCGCTTCGGAGTCTTTAATGTCCTTCAAAACTTGTGTGATGTTGATGACAGTCTTGTTGAGAGACTCTATGTCGTTCAGTTTACCTTCCTCGGTGCTGACAGCGGCGTCATGCTCCTCGAGCTGCCGGCCCAGAGTTTCACATTCCGCTTCGAAAGAAGCAACCTCTTCCTTGAGAGGAGGCAGCTCCGACATCAGCCTCTGGTACGTTTCGTACTGCGTCTTCACCTTCCGCAGTGAGCCGAGTAGGGCGTTAGAGTTGGCGAGATCTTCCTCTGCCTTTTCCTTCTTGTTGGGATCAAGAAACTTGATCAACTTGTCTGAGAAGCGAGACTTGGAAACGTTGGATTTGTCATCAAAGTTGCGGTCGCACAGCCGGCATTTGTTCTTGTCTTGCAGGGTCTTTTGACAACCGCGGTAGTAATCCGCCAAAGCATCAAGAAGGCTGATATCAGTGGTGTACGTCTCCACGTCTTCCTCATGCATCTTGACTTCTTCTTCGTAATCCTCAATTGTTGCACCGTCTCGAACCGCCTGCAAAGCACCAACGACCGCAGTCCGACAACGTTGTGCTTCATCGGTTTTTTTGGAACCAATGTCTTTGGCGCTCTTGAGTCTGAAGTCGACCTTCTGTTGCTTGTCCCGCGCAGTATCCCGTTTCTGGCGAGCTTCAGAAACAACCTTGTTCTGGCGCTTCACGGCATCGTGGAACTGGGCCTCGAGAGTGTCGGTCTGCCAAGTGGTGCCAATATGCGTGTCTAACTTGGGCTTCCATGTGGTGGCTAGGGTCTCCAGTTTTCGCTTGCGATCTGCCAGCTCTTTCTTTCTCAAATCCAGCTGTGCCCGCTCCGAGGCAAGTCTGGTGCACTCAATTAATTCGCGTCCAAGTTTTTCCGTCTCGCTCTCGAGTTGCCACAGCTTCTCGTTTTCCGACTTGAGCTGAGTATCGTAGTCGGCACTACTCAAGGACTCCTGAGCTTTCTTCAACCTGCCTTCGACATCCTCGAATTGGCTGTCTAAAACGGCCTTGGCGCCCTCGTCAATGTCCAGACGATTAATGTCCATTTGCAAGACATTGGTCCGCTTCTCAATGGCACCCATTCGTTGCTTGGCGAACACACGGTTTTGCGTCGTGGTTGCCTTCCGGCCCTCCAGCTCCGTAATGACCTTGGTCGCCTCGTCTAGCTCACGCGCGTTCTCCTTTTGTAGACGTTCGAGATCACGCTTCTTCTCAGCTAGTAGCTTCTGGATGCGCTCGTTGAACGCCTTGATCTGACTGTCCTTCAAATCACCATCGTAGCCGCGGAAGCCGTGAAGTTCTGCTGCATCTCGGACCAAGTGCATACGGGACTGAAGTTGCCGTTCATACTTGTCCTTGTCAGATTGGTGTTTTCCCTGCTCGGCGAGCTTCGCTGAATGTTCTCGACGAGACTGTGTAAGATCCGTTTGCAGCTCCGAATATTGGGCCTTGTTCTGCTCTGATTCTTCTTGGTACCGAGACATGCGCTCTTCGTATTGCGCAAGTGCATTCTCCAGGTATTCGTCGGTCTCGGAAAGCTCTTCAAGGGTCATCTTGATATCCGCGATGGATCCTTCGCGGTAGCTGAGCTGATCTCTCTTGAACTTGAGGTCATTGACGATGCTCAAGTAGCTGTTGGCCTGCTCGTGCTTCTCGCGGATCTGCTCCTGAAGCTCCTCCATCTCCTCTGTGAGGGCATTGCACTTGTCCCTGGAGCTCTCGATATCGTTCTGCAATGCCATAGATCGCTTCTCGGCACGGTCGCCCTTCTCCTTATTGATTCGGTCTTGTTCCTCAAAGATCTTGAGCTTGGCAAGTTCTTCGCCCTGCTTCTTTCTGAGAACCTTGAGGTTGTCAATGGCTTTGGTGTATCGCATCGCTTCGAAGATCTGGTCGAACTGCTTCTTCAGGGCCGAAGGCTCACTCATGGGCCAGAGAGATTCGTCTTGATGGCAGAAGATGACGTAGTCGAGGATTGCTCTGGAAACGCCCAATTCTCTCGGGATGAATTCATCCATCTGGGCGACCCGGGATGAAATGACGGTACGCTCGCCATGGTTGTTGTACACTAGTGATCCCTCGAGAGTCTTGAGCGATCGAGTGGTTTTCTTGACGGTTAACTGAAGGCTTCGTGTCGCAACGCATTTGTGGCTGCTAGTTGATGTGAACGCAAGCTTGACTTGGGCCAAGACTTCCTTCTCTCCGCAGAGCTACAAAATGTTAGCCTCACTAGGTGAATTGGACGGAAGAATGAGGCACAAACCTTGGGGTCATGGACGAAAGCACCGCCTTTGCTGTTCGGAGGTTGCTCGCCGGTGGTCGCATACTTGAGACACTCGATAATGGTCGTCTTACCCGAGCCGTTGTAACCGACGATGAGTGTCAAGGGAGTGTAGAAGGAAATTGTCTCCCTGCTGCCACCAAAAGAGCGAATGCCCTGGATGGATAGCTTGTCAATTTTAGACATGGTGACTTGGGGCCAATGCCATGCGATGAGGTGGGATTGGGCTGATCAATGAGGCGCGGCTCAAGAAGACGTTGACACGAAAAGTTGGGCCCAATAGGAAAATCTCGCAAGAAAGGCAGGAGAGTCTTTTTGTCTTCTCGTTTGGAAAGTTGCTCCTAGGGTGGCTCGTCGTCGCCGTCCAGGCTCCAATGAGGTCGACACAGAGGCGGATAGGTGCCTTGAGTGGGATGCAGGTTGTAGGGGACGTGCACCAAGGAGGACGCGCCTTCCCGGCGGCCAGGCACGCGTTGATGGAGGTGCGAAAAAGCGTGACTTCGCATACATGTTTATGTAAGCCGCTGGTGACTTGAGGTAAGGTAGTCAAGCAATACACGCTACAGAATGCTCTATCCGACGGCAGTATCGTTGCTGACTGATCCTCAGCACCGTCGCTCTCCCAAGGTAACGTACCCTGTTAGGTAATATGCGAGGTTCGATATAGATACAGTGATTTGGGTCCCTGGAAACGCCCCGAGTATTACGAGAACACTAGATACAGCAAGTTCAGAGTTGAGATGAAACCCATCTTTTGAATATTTCCATCTCTTGTGTGTGCGCGCCCCGGTAAGATAGGGAGAGCAATTCGAAGTGGGGTGGGTTTCTGAGAGCCTTCAGACAGCTCGAACTAGGT